>NC_091286.1:4215500-4815500 GCF_032444005.1 Ranitomeya imitator | reverse complement strand
CTAACAATGTGATGAAAAACCACACACAAGGCTATTGACCTCTTAGTTTACAGCAGGGGCTTATTCTAGGTATCCCACTGCTTTTCTATATACCACGAACTGCAGGGATTTATGTATATCCCGCTTACAGTTCCACTTAACACTTGCAGCTCTCTGGCGCCCCCCTTACTCTCAGGTCAGATTAGGTACTGCACCCTGGGTAATTAGTCGCCAGAAAGGCTGCCTGCTATGTACTGGCTATTGGGCACGCTGCAGCGACGCGATAACTACTCCCACACAGGCAGGAACAATAATTATCAAACCCGCAGTTGCTTCAGCATAATCCAACCGTCAGCACACTTTTGCTGCCACCAGCTTCGATTAAACGGGTCCGAAGCTAACCCAACACAACAGTAACAGTAGCGTATTTCCCTTCAGAGACAGGGTACGGTTTAGAGCAGGAGAAGAACTAATATATAATAGTATATCCCATTCAAAATAACTAGGCAGTGCTTTATCAAAAATAGTTTATAAAGATGTTATACATGAGACAATTGCAAATATGTACAAGGGTAATTATAACATAAAGGGAATAAATGAGAAAAGATAACACTCACATATTAAAAGCATTGCAGGCATCCAGGCTAGTGCAGTTTCCATACATCCCAGTCCATGGGATGTACCAGCTCTTCCAGGACAATAGGACAAAGCAGTCCAGAGGGAGAAATCAGCAAAAAGTGACTCCTCAGAGCCTGCCAGACACTTAAAACATTAAGGCTGTGACATCACAGAAAGGCTGGCTTATCCACACCCTCCTCTCTCTACATTCTGAGGAAACTTTAAACTATTTCCTCTGATTTCTATAACTTCACTACAAAACATGTCAGAGTCATACCAAACCCATAATTCATCTCGGATTAACGTGAGCATTCTAATGAGATCAAATATGTCCTATCTGGGATACATATTTACAGAGAAAACCCTACTTCTTTACCAGATGGAGTTAGAAACTCGTGTTTCGCGGGTTGTGTAGATACATCGAGTGGGACTACGAATATATATTTTCGTATTTCTAGCTTAAATCGTTTGCCTAATATCTAACAAAAACTAAACAAAGAATCTTTCATGGATTTTTGGAGCCATTTTTCCTGTTCTAGCTGGACAAGAGCTTACACAGGAAATGCCAGTCGTAAATTCCGTTCGGCCATAAAACTTCTAACCCCCACACTCTCTGAGAAGGAAAGCCAGGAATTTGCAGCTACAACTGTTACTCCAAGAAGGGGGGGCTTAGCCCACTCAGGCTAGCAAGAGAACTACTTATGATATTTCATACCATATCGTGACACCTCCCCCTTTTGGTGTGCGCTAGGGAGGCAGTACCCCACGGTATGCCTCCATGGGCACCTCAGTAGGTTCACCCTGGCGTGAGAGTCCATCTGCATTCCCATGCTCTTTGCCCGTTTTATGTTCAATGGTGAAGTCAAACTGCTGAAGGGCAAGGCTCCAGCGTAGCAACCTGCCGTTGGTTCCACACATGGCGTTTAGCCAGCGCAGAGGGTTGTGGTCGGTCACCACAGTGAAGGTGTGACCGTACAAGTAGGGCTGCAAGCGCTGCAGGGCCCAGACTATGGCCAGGCACTCCTTCTCGATTGTGGAGTAGGCCACTTCCCTCGGCAAAAGTTTCCGGCTCAGGTATAACACGGGGTGCTCTTGGTCCTCCGAGTCGACCTGGCTGAGCACAGCACCAAGGCCAAACTCG
This sequence comes from Ranitomeya imitator, assembly GCF_032444005.1. NCBI lineage: Eukaryota > Metazoa > Chordata > Amphibia > Anura > Dendrobatidae > Ranitomeya > Ranitomeya imitator. The sequence continues at coordinate 4,813,762 of NC_091286.1, read as the reverse complement.
CTGGCGTCGGTCTGCACCAAGAACGGTCGACTGCTGTCGACTGCTTTCAACACAGGGGCGTTGCACAGTGCGGTTTTCAACGCCTGGAAGGCCCCCTCACAGCCATCTGTCCAGTTGACGATGTGGGGTAGCTTCTTCCTGGTGAGGTCCGTCAAAGGTTTTGCCAGGCTACTATAGTGCTGTACGAAGCGCCTATAGTACCCTGCAGTGCCCAAGAAGGACATCACCTGTTTCTTGGTCACGGGAGTGGGCCAGTTCACGATCACTCCCACTTTGTCAGGCTCTGGCTTCAGGGTGTTCCCGCCTACCCGGTGCCCCAGGTAGTGAACCTCCCTCATGCCCATCTGACACTTTCCCGGCTTGATAGTCAGTCCTGCTTGGTGAATTCGCCTGAGCACCTCCTCGAGATGCTGCAGGTGTTCCTTCCAGGAGGGACTGAAGATGGCAATGTCATCCAAGTACGCCACGGCGTACGTCTCCAGTCCCTGAAGCAGGCGGTTGACCATCCGCTGGAAAGTGGCAGGGGCATTCTTCATGCCGAAGGGCATGACCGTGGACTCGTACAGTCCAAAGGGTGTGATAAAGGCGGACTTCTCCTGCGCCTCGGGGCTCAGGGGAATCTGCCAGTATCCTCTACTCAAATCCATTATTGTCAGGTATTTTGCGCCAGCTAACTTCTCAAGCAGCTCCTCGATGCGCGGCATTGGGTGCGCATCCGAGGCTGTGATGGCGTTGAGCCCCCTGTAGTCCACGCAGAACCGTGTGGTCCGGTCCTTCTTTGGCACGAGAACTACAGGCGATGCCCACGCGCTCTTTGACCGTCGAATCACCCCCAGCTGTAACATCTCATCGATCTCTTGGCGCATAGTCTGCTGCACCTGGTCAGAGATTCGATAGGGTGTTCGCCGTAGTGGGGCGTGATTCCCGGTGTCCACCTCGTGGACGGCTAACTCAGTCCTCCCAGGTCGGTTGGAGAATACGACCCGGAAGGGTTCCAGTGTGGTTTGCAACTGCACCCGCTGGGGTTCAGTTAACGAGGCGCTTACCTCCACATCCTCGATGGACCCATTGGCCTTGGCTTGGGCCAGCAAGTCCAGGAGGGTGTCTTCCTCACCGTCTTCGGGCAAGCTGCAGACCGGTAGGACGAAAGGTTCACGTTCGTGATGAGCCTTCATCATGTTGACGTGAAAGGCCTTTCGCCTACCCCGAGCGTGGTCAAGCGTGACCACGTAAGTGACCGGGTTGAGCTGTTGGTGGACGACGTACGGGCCCTCCCAGGCTGCCTGAAGCTTATCCGTTGGTACGGGGACCAGCACCCACACCTTTTGACCCACGTGGTAGGTCCGCTCCCGGGCGTTCTGGTCGTACCAGTGCTTCTGATCAGCCTGAGCCTGCGTCATGTTGTCATGCACCAACTGCGTCAAGGTCTGCATCTTGTCACGGAAGCGCATGACATACTCCACTATGGACACTTCAGAAGGGTTCGGCTCCTCTTCCCAGGATTCTCTTACCAACCCAAGGGGTCCCCGGACTCGCCTGCCGTACAGGAGCTCGAAGGGGGAGAACCCCGTCGAGGCCTGTGGAACCTCTCGGTAAGCGAACAGCAGGTGTGGGAGGTACCGCTCCCAGTCGCGCCCTTGAGTCTCAACCAGCATGCGTAGCATCTGTTTGAGGGTACCATTGAAGCGTTCACACAAGCCATTGGTCTGTGGGTGATACGCACTCGATACCAGGTGCTTAACCTGCATTCTCTTACAGAGAGCCTCCATTAGGCGAGACATAAATTGGGTCCCTTGATCAGTAAGCATTTCCCTGGGAAATCCTACACGTGAAAAGATAGCCAACATGGCATCGGCCACCCTATCTGCCCTAGTTGACGACAGAGCTACTGCCTCTGGGTACCGGGTAGCATAGTCTACCACAGTAAGGATGTATTGCTTCCCAGAGCTGCTGGGGACGGCCAGCGGGCCCACAATGTCCACCGCGATCCTCTGGAAAGGCTCCTCTATCACTGGCAAAGGGATCAGGGGAGCCTTAAGAGCAGGCCCCGCCTTCCCCACTCTTTGACAGGTGACACAGGAGCGGCAGTAGTTTGACACATCTGTCCCCATCTTAGGCCAATAGAAGTGTTGAGACAGCCGGGCCTTAGTTTTGCTGATCCCCAAGTGTCCAGCTAGCGGGATCTCATGGGCAATCCGCAACAACTCACCCCGGAATTGCTGCGGGACGACCAGCTGTCTTTCCCTCAACCACTCCTTTTGTGATTCTCCGGGTACTGTCTCCCGGTACAACCTTCCTCGTTCCCAGAACACCTTCTCCTTATCAGTCTCGGAGAAGCGCGTCCCGGCGAGTTGTCTCAAACTCTCTAGGCTCGCATCTGTGTGCAGAGCGGCCTGAAACTCCTGGCTAGGGGAAGCCAGAAGCGACGTCAGGGTCCCTTCCCCACGGGAACCCTCTTGGACCTGCTCTGGGTCCACCTCTGGTTCAGTCACAGTGATGACTGAGGAGGGTCCGGAAGGCAGACAGTTATCTGCGTTCCGGGCACTCTGACTGCGGGTGACAGCAGCTACATAGGCTGTCTCCCCGGGGGTTTCTACAGGCCCATCAGCCGGCGCTGCTATGGGCTCTACCTCCCCATCCACCCCCAACACTCCAGGGGCAGTGCTACTTATGGGCCAGTTACCTTCCTCGGTGGCACTGGTCACTTTCATGGCGTCACCTTCCTCACGGTTCCCATGCATCTCCCCATTTCCTGTAGCACTGACACTTGCCCCTGTTAGGGGTTCCTCAGCCGTCTCACTCCGCAGAGCGACGTGGCTGGGCACGCCTGTACCTATGGACACATTAACCTTCACAGAAAAATCATTATCAGGTTCCGCTGGCACAGGTACAACATTTTCACCCTCAATCCTAGGGAAAAAATGGTTATTAGATGCATCATTACAAGATAAAGCATGGTCAGGTAACACATGCGATTTCCCATCATCATCATCATCATCAGGGTTAACGTCACCCTTATTAGTAGATTGGGGAGGGGTGTCAGGGACGTAGTATGCAACCATCCTCCCCAAATCAGTTCCCAACAAAACATCAGTGGGCAAATTATCCGACAGCCCCACTTCCTTCACCCCGCTCCCAGCACCCCAATCAATAAAAACCCGGGCCATCGGTAAGGGACAGCTGATGCCCCCAATCCCAGTGACAGTTAGGGTTTTCCCCGGAATGATTTCTTCAGGGGCCGCCAGTTCGGGTCGGATGAGGGTTCGTTCAGCCCCGGTGTCCTTGAGGCCTGTAGCAACATGGCCCCCCACAGTGACGGGCTGTACGTTGTCACACACCCTCCCAACCACACCCCCCACCAAAAGAACTGCTGCATTAGGCCCTGGGGCCTTGGCTGGGGTGTTCTTCTGCTTGGTTGGGCAGGAGGGACTGATATGACCAGTCTGATGGCAGGTGTAACACTTGCGAGGTTCGGTGGTAGGTCTGGTGCTGTTGGCCACGGGGACAGGACCTCTGGTGTGTTGGCTGGCAGGGGTACTGGCGTTGGTTGCAGGCTTACCCCCTCTCCAGCTGGTGGTGACTGGCTTCCGCACTTCCGATCGACGGTTGGCCTCATAGGCATCGGCAATCTGCGCTGCTTTCGTCACGTCTTTGGGTTCTCTGTCCATCACGAACTGTCGCACCTCAGCTGGGCAAAGATGAAAGAACTGGTCTTTGATCATCAGGTCTCGCAGCTGCGCAAAGGTGGTCACTGACAGTCCTTGGGTCCACTGGTCAAAGTGGGTCCCCAGTCCATGCACCACATCACTGTAACTGTCGTGTGGGCCACGTTGGAGGGTCCGGAACTTTCTACGGTACACCTCGGGAGTAAGCTGGTACTTTGCTATCAGGGCCTGCTTGATGGCCTCATAGTCACCATCTTGTTCTTGAGGGAGGGCAGCAAACGCCTCCAGAGCTTTACCTCTCAGCCCTGGTGTCAGGTATCGGGCCCATTCATCTGTAGGCAGCCGGTACTGTCTGCAGGCTTTCTCAAAGGCCCGCAGAAAAGTGTCCAAGTCTCCGTCCTTCTCCATAACAGGGAAGTGATCGGGCCGGGGTTTAGGCATCTGAGCGCTGCTGGGCTCACGGCTGGACTGGGACGACCCCTGCATTTGCAGTCGGGCCATCTGCAGCTGGTACTCCCACTAAGCTTGCTGGGCCTGGGCCTCTCGCTCAGCTCGGGCCTCTCGCTCAGCTCGGGCCTCTTGCCGGTATTGCTGAATCAGCTGCCGACGTCCCTCATGGTCGTCAGTGGGGAATTCTTTCAAGGCCGCCTGCAGGTGGGGGTCCAATTCGCCCGGATTGCTAACAGGGCCAGCATTCAGTGGGTGGACCTCTGCTGCAGCACCATGTTCGCTGGTGCTGGCTTCTGCGGCCTCTGAGCTCTGAGATTGGTCTCGAGCGGCTTCCCATTGCACCAGATCTGCGACCAGTTGGGCTTTGTTTTTGCTTGCAAAGTCAATGTGTGCTGTGACTTGCATAAGGCGACAAGGGTGTCTCTGGTCTGCTGCTCATAGAAGGTTTCTCCCAGCACAACCATGGTTGCCAAATAAAAGATAGGATAGAAAAACGAAGAGAAAGGGAGGGGATAATTACCAGTACGCAATTGTCTCACAACTAAAAAAACACTGAGTTCGTTCTCCAAACTTATTTGCGCAGAGTCCTCGCAAGAACTTTCTGCAAGTTTTTAGTGAGAGGAATGATTACTCAAACCAAATCACTAATGCTCTAAGATATCCCACCGCCTTGCCACCAATTGTCACGATTCCCCCTGACCGCTGTCACCAATGGGTCAGGATTCACACCGTGACCGTCACCCCTACGTCACGGATTGAGGTGACTTTAGGCCAACAGACGGCTATCACATGTGCAGGGGGCTTATCTTAGTTATCCCTCCACTCCACGATGTGATGAAAAAAACCACACACAAGGCTATTGACCTCTTAGTTTACAGCAGGGGCTTATTCTAGGTATCCCACTGCTTTTCTATATACCACGAACTGCAGGGATTTATGTATATCCCGCTTACAGTTCCACTTAACACTTGCAGCTCTCTGGCGCCCCCTTACTCTCAGGTCAGATTAGGTACTGCACCCTGGGTAATTAGTTGCCAGAAAGGCTGCCTGCTATGTACTGGCTATTGGGCACGCTGCAGCAACGCGATAACTACTCCCACTCAGGCAGGAACAATAATTATTAACGTCGCAGCCGCTACAACATAACCCAAAAGTCTGCACACTTCTCGCTGCCACCAGCTTCGATTAAACGGGTCCGAAGCTAACCCAACTCAACAGTAACAGTAGCATATTTCACTTCAGAAGACAGGGTAAGTTTAGAGCATGGATGAACGAACTAATATATAATAGTATATTCCATTGAAATTAATTAGGCAGTGCTTTATGAAAAATATTTTATAAAGAAGTTACAAATGAGACAATTGCAAATATGTACAAGGGTAATTATAACATAAAGGGAATAAATGAGAAAAAGCAACACTTACATGTTCAAAGCATGACAGGCAACCAGGCTAGGGCAGTTTCCATATATCCCAGTCCATGGGATGCTGCTGGCTTCAGGAGAGGACAAGAAGTCAGGAAGAAATCTAGCAGAGACACAGCTGGGGATGTGTGCAGTCAGTTATACTTTCAAGGCTGTGACATCACAGAAAGGCTGGCTTATCCAGACCCTCCTCTCTCTACATTCTGCCTAAACTTTAAACTATTCTCTCTGATTTCTATAACTTCACTACAAAACATGTCAGAGTCAGACCAAACTCCTCATTCATCTCAGATTAACGTGGGCATTCTAATGAGATCAAATATGTCCTATCTGGGATACATATTTACAGAGAAATCCCTACTTCTTTACCAGAGGGAGTTAGAAGCTCGTGTTTCGCGGGTTGTGTAGATACACCGAGTGAGAATAAAAATATATTTTTTCGTATTTCTAGCTTAAATCGTTTGCCTAATATCTAACAAAAACTAAACAAAGAATCTTTCCTGAATCTTGGAGCCACTTTTCCAGTTTGAACTAGAGAATGTGGGAGGGGTTGAGGGACTTTCCTCTGAGCCTGGAATTTACGACCCCAGAGCAATAAAACCTCTCTTCCCCCATACTCTCAGAGAAGGAAAGCCAGGAATTTGCAGCTACAAACTGTTGCTCCAAGAAGGGGGGCTAAGCCCACACAGGCTAGAGAACTACTTATGATATTTCATACCATATCGTGACACGCGGTCTGTACAGATGTAGTGCGGGTGTAGTAAGATGGCGCGGTCTGTACAGATGTAGCGGGGCGGGTGTAGTAAGATGGCGCGGTCTGAACAGATGTAGTGCGGGTGTAGTAAGATGGCGCGGTCTGTACAGATGTAGTGCGGGTGTAGTAAGATGGCGCGGTCTGTACAGGTGTAGTGCGGGTGTAGTAAGATGGCGCGGTCTGTACAGATGTAGTGCGGGTGTAGTAAGATGGCGCGGTCTGTACAGATGTAGTGCGGGTGTAGTAAGATGGCGCGGTCTGTACAGATGTAGAGGTGCGGGTGTAGTAAGATGGCGCGGTCTGTACAGATGTAGTGCGGGTGTAGTAAGATGGCGCGGTCTGTACAGATGTAGCGGGGCGGGTGTAGTAAGGTGAAGCGGTCTGTACAGGTGTAGTGCGGGTGTAGTAAGATGGCGCGGTCTGTACAGATGTAGCGGGGCGGGTGTAGTAAGATGGCGTGGTCTGTACAGATGTAGCGGTGCGGGTGTAATAAGATGGCGCATTCTGTACAGATGTAGTGCGGGTGTAGTAAGATGGCGCGGTCTGTACAGATGTAGCGGTGCGGGTGTAGTAAGATGGCGCGGTCTGTACAGGTGTAGTGCGGGTGTAGTAAGATGGCGCGGTGTGTACAGATGTAGAGGTGCGGGTGTAGTAAGATGGCGCGGTCTGTAGAGATGTAGTGCGGGTGTAGTAAGATGGCGCGGTCTGTACAGATGTAGTGGTGCGGGTGTAGTAAGATGGCGCGGTCTGTACAGATGTAGTGCGGGTGTAGTAAGATGGCGCGGTCTGTACAGATGTAGTGCGGGTGTAGTAAGATGGAGCGGTCTGTACAGGTGTAGCGGGGCGGGTGTAGTAAGGTGACGCGGTCTGTACAGGTGGAGTGCGGGTGTAGTAAGATGGCGCGGTCTGTACAGATGTAGCGGGGCGGGTGTAGTAAGATGGCGTGGTCTGTACAGATGTAGCGGTGCGGGTGTACTAAGATGGCGCGTTCTGTACAGATGTAGTGCGGGTGTAGTAAGATGGCGCGGTCTGTACAGATGTAGCGGTGCGGGTGTAGTAAGATGGCGCGGTCTGTACAGGTGTAGTGCGGGTGTAGTAAGATGGCGCGGTGTGTACAGATGTAGAGGTGCGGGTGTAGTAAGATGATGCGGTCTGTACAGATGTAGTGCGGGTGTAGTAAGATGGCGCGGTCTGTACAGATGTAGTGCGGGTGTAGTAAGATGGCGCGGTCTGTACAGATGTAGTGCGGGTCTAGTAAGATGGCGGGGTCTGTACAGATGTAGTGGTGCGGGTGTAGTAAGATGACGCGGTCTGTACAGATGTAGTGCGGGTGTAGTAAGATGACGCGGTCTGTACAGATGTAGTGCGGGTGTAGTAAGATAGCGCGGTCTGTACAGATGTAGTGCGGGTGTAGTAAGATGGCGCAGTCTGTACAGGTGTAGTGTGGGTGTAGTAAGATGGCGCGGTCTGTAGAGATGTAGTGCGGGTGTAGTAAGATGGCGCGGTCTGTACAGATGTAGTGGTGCGGGTGTAGTAAGATGGCGCGGTCTGTACAGATGTAGTGCGGGTGTAGTAAGATGGCGCGGTCTGTACAGATGTAGTGGTGCGGGTGTAGTAAGATGGCGCGGTCTGTACAGATGTAGTGCGGGTGTAGTAAGATGGAGCGGTCTGTACAGGTGTAGCGGTGCGGGTGTAGTAAGATGGCGCGGTCTGTACAGATGTAGCGGGGCGGGTGTAGTAAGTTGACGTGGTCTGTACGGATGTAGCGGTGCGGGTGTAGTAAGATGGCGCGGTCTGTACAGGTGTAGTGCGGGTGTAGTAAGATGGCGCGGTCTGTACAGATGTAGTGCGGGTGTAGCAAGATGGCGCGGTCTGTACAGATGTAGTGCGGGTGTAGTAAGATGGCGCGGTCTGTACAGATGTAGTGCGGGTGTAGTAAGATGGCGCGGTCTGTACAGATGTAGTGCGGGTGTAGTAAGATGGCGCGGTCTGTACAGATGTAGTGGTGCGGGTGTAGTAAGATGGTGCGGTCTGTACAGATGTACCGGTGCGGGTGTAGTAAGATGGCGTGGTCTGTACAGATGTAGTGCGGGTGTAGTAAGATGACGCGGTCTGTAGAGATGTAGTGGTGCGTGTGTAGTAAGATGGCGTGGTCTGTACAGATGTAGTGCGGGTGTAGTAAGATGACGCGGTCTGTACAGATGTAGTGGTGCGGGTGTAGTAAGATGGCGCGGTCTGTACAGATGTAGTGCGGGTGTAGTAAGATGGCGCGGTCTGTACAGATGTAGTGCGGGTGTAGTAAGATGGAGCGGTCTGTACAGATGTAGCGGTGCGGGTGTAGTAAGATGGAGCGGTCTGTACAGATGTAGCGGTGCAGGTGTAGTAAGATGGCGCGGTCTGTACAGATGTAGCGGTGCGGGTGTAGTAAGATGGCGCGGTCTGTTCAGGTGTAGTGCGGGTGTAGTAAGATGGTGCGGTCTGTACAGATGTAGTGGTGCGGGTGTAGTAAGATGGCGCGGTCTGTACAGATGTAGCGGGGCGGGTGTAGTAAGGTGACGCTGTCTGTACAGGTGTAGTGCGGGTGTAGTAAGATGGCGCGGTCTGAACAGATGTAGTGCGGGTGTAGTAAGATGGCGCGGTCTGTACAGATGTAGTGCGGGTGTAGTAAGATGGCGCGGTCTGTACAGATGTAGTGCGGGTGTAGTAAGATGGCGCGGTCTGTACAGATGTAGTGCGGGTGTAGTAAGATGGTGCAGTCTGTACAGATGTAGTGCGGGTGTAGTAAGATGGAGCGGTCTGTACAGATGTAGTGCGGGTGTAGTAAGATGGCGCGGTCTGTACAGATGTAGCGGGGCGGGTGTAGTAAGATGGCGCGGTCTGAACAGATGTAGTGCGGGTGTAGTAAGATGGCGCGGTCTGTACAGATGTAGTGCGGGTGTAGTAAGATGGCGCGGTCTGTACAGATGTAGTGCGGGTGTAGTAAGATGGCGCGGTCTGTACAGATGTAGTGCGGGTGTAGTAAGATGGCGCGGTCTGTACAGATGTAGTGCGGGTGTAGTAAGATGGCGCAGTCTGTACAGATGTAGTGCGGGTGTAGTAAGATGGCGCGGTCTGTACAGATGTAGTGCGGGTGTAGTAAGATGGCGCGGTCTGTACAGATGTAGTGCGGGTGTAGTAAGATGGCGCGGTCTGAACAGATGTAGTGCGGGTGTAGTAAGATGGCGCGGTCTGTACAGATGTAGTGCGGGTGTAGTAAGATGGCGCGGTCTGTACAGGTGTAGTGCGGGTGTAGTAAGATGGCGCGGTCTGTACAGATGTAGTAGTGCGGGTGTAGTAAGATGGCGCGTTCTGTACAGATGTAGTAGTGCGGGTGTAGTAAGATGGCGCGTTCTGTACAGATGTAGTAGTGCGGGTGTAGTAAGATGGCGCGGTCTGTACAGATGTAGTGCAGGTGTAGTAAGATGGCGCGGTCTGTACAGATGTAGTGCGGGTGTAGTAAGATGGCGCGGTCTGTACAGATGTAGTGCGGGTGTAGTAAGATGGCGCGGTCTGTACAGATGTAGTAGTGCGGGTGTAGTAAGATGGCGCGTTCTGTACAGATGTAGTAGTGCGGGTGTAGTAAGATGGCGCGTTCTGTACAGATGTAGTAGTGCGGGTGTAGTAAGATGGCGCGGTCTGTACAGATGTAGTGCAGGTGTAGTAAGATGGCGCGGTCTGTACAGATGTAGTGCGGGTGTAGTAAGATGGCGCGGTCTGTACAGGTGTAGTGCGGGTGTAGTAAGATGGCGCGGTCTGTACAGATGTAGTGCGGGTGTAGTAAGATGGCGCGGTCTGTACAGATGTAGCGGGGCGGGTGTAGTAAGATGGCGCGGTCTGAACAGATGTAGTGCGGGTGTAGTAAGATGGCGCGGTCTGTACAGATGTAGTGCGGGTGTAGTAAGATGGCGCGGTCTGTACAGGTGTATTGCGGGTGTAGTAAGATGGCGCGGTCTGTACAGATGTAGTGCGGGTGTAGTAAGATGGCGCGGTCTGTACAGATGTAGTGCGGGTGTAGTAAGATGGCGCGGTCTGTACAGATGTAGTGCGGGTGTAGTAAGATGGCGCGGTCTGTACAGATGTAGTAGTGCGGGTGTAGTAAGATGGCGCGTTCTGTACAGATGTAGTAGTGCGGGTGTAGTAAGATGGCGCGGTCTGTACAGGTGTAGTGCGGGTGTAGTAAGATGGCGCGGTCTGTACAGATGTAGTAGTGCGGGTGTAGTAAGATGGCGCGTTGTGTACAGATGTAGTAGTGCGGGTGTAGTAAGATGGCGCGGTCTGTACAGATGTAGTGCGGGTGTAGTAAGATGGCGCGGTCTGTACAGATGTAGTGGTGCGGGTGTAGTAAGATGGCGCGGTCTGTACAAATGTAGTGCGGGTGTAGTAAGATGGCGCGGTCTGTACAGATGTAGTGCGGGTGTAGTAAGATGGCGCGGTCTGTACAGATGTAATAGTGCGTGTGTAGTAAGGTGACGCGTTGTGTACAGATGTAGTAGTGCGGGTGTAGTAAGATGGCGCGGTCTGTACAGATGTAGTGCGGGTGTAGTAAGATGGCGCGGTCTGTACAGATGTAGTGCGGGTGTAGTAAGATGGCGCGGTCTGTACAGATGTAGTGCGGGTGTAGTAAGATGGTGCAGTCTGTACAGATGTAGTGCGGGTGTAGTAAGATGGAGCGGTCTGTACAGATGTAGTGCGGGTGTAGTAAGATGGCGCGGTCTGTACAGATGTAGTGGTGCGGGTGTAGTAAGATGGCGCGGTCTGTACAGATGTAGGGGTGCGGGTGTAGTAAGATGGCGCGGTCTGTACAGATGTAGCGGTGCGGGTGTAGTAAGATGGCGCGGTCTGAACAGATGTAGTGCGGGTGTAGTAAGATGGCGCGGTCTGTACAGATGTAGTGCGGGTGTAGTAAGATGGCGCGGTCTGTACAGATGTAGTGCGGGTGTAGTAAGATGGCGCGGTCTGTACAGATGTAGTGCGGGTGTAGTAAGATGGCGCGGTCTGTACAGATGTAGTGCGGGTGTAGTAAGATGGCGCAGTCTGTACAGATGTAGTGCGGGTGTAGTAAGATGGCGCGGTCTGTACAGATGTAGTGCGGGTGTAGTAAGATGGCGCGGTCTGTACAGATGTAGTGCGGGTGTAGTAAGATGGCGCGGTCTGTACAGATGTAGTGCGGGTGTAGTAAGATGGCGCGTTCTGTACAGATGTAGTAGTGCGGGTGTAGTAAGATGGCGCGGTCTGTACAGATGTAGTAGTGCGGGTGTAGTAAGATGGCGCGGTCTGTACAGATGTAGTGCGGGTGTAGTAAGATGGCGCGGTCTGTACAGATGTAGTGCGGGTGTAGTAAGATGGCGCGGTCTGTACAGATGTAGTGCGGGTGTAGTAAGATGGCGCGGTCTGTACAGATGTAGTGCGGGTGTAGTAAGATGGCGCGGTCTGTACAGATGTAGCGGTGCGGGTGTAGTAAGATGGCGCGGTCTGTACAGATGTAGTGCGGGTGTAGTAAGATGGCGCGGTCTGTACAGGTGTAGTGCGGGTGTAGTAAGATGGCGCGGTCTGTACAGATGTAGTGCGGGTGTAGTAAGATGGCGCGGTCTGTACAGATGTAGTAGTGCGGGTGTAGTAAGATGGCGCGTTCTGTACAGATGTAGTAGTGCGGGTGTAGTAAGATGGCGCGTTCTGTACAGATGTAGTAGTGCGGGTGTAGTAAGATGGCGCGGTCTGAACAGATGTAGTGCGGGTGTAGTAAGATGGCGCGGTCTGTACAGATGTAGCGGGGCGGGTGTAGTAAGATGGCGCGGTCTGTACAGATGTAGTGCGGGTGTAGTAAGATGGCGCGGTCTGTACAGATGTAGTGCAGGTGTAGTAAGATGGCGCGGTCTGTACAGATGTAGTGCAGGTGTAGTAAGATGGCGCGGTCTGTACAGATGTAGTAGTGCGGGTGTAGTAAGATGGCGCGGTCTGTACAGATGTAGTAGTGCGGGTGTAGTAAGATGGCGCGGTCTGTACAGATGTAGTGCGGGTGTAGTAAGATGGCGCGGTCTGTACAGGTGTAGTGCGGGTGTAGTAAGAGGACGCTGTCTGTACAGATGTAGTGCGGGTGTAGTAAGGTGGCGCGGTCTGTACAGATGTAGTGCGGGTGTAATAAGATGGCGCGGTCTGTACAGATGTAGTGCGGGTGTAGTAAGATGGCGCGGTCTGTACAGATGTAGCGGGGCGGGTGTAGTAAGATGGCGCGGTCTGAACAGATGTAGTGCGGGTGTAGTAAGATGGCGCGGTCTGTACAGATGTAGTGCGGGTGTAGTAAGATGGCGCGGTCTGTACAGGTGTAGTGCGGGTGTAGTAAGATGGCGCGGTCTGTACAGATGTAGTGCGGGTGTAGTAAGATGGCGCGGTCTGTACAGATGTAGTGCGGGTGTAGTAAGATGGCGCGGTCTGTACAGATGTAGTGCGGGTGTAGTAAGATGGCGCGGTCTGTACAGATGTAGTAGTGCGGGTGTAGTAAGATGGCGCGTTCTGTACAGATGTAGTAGTGCGGGTGTAGTAAGATGGCGCGGTCTGTACAGGTGTAGTGCGGGTGTAGTAAGATGGCGCGGTCTGTACAGATGTAGTGTGGGTGAAGTAAGATGGCGCGGTCTGTACAGATGTAGTAGTGCGGGTGTAGTAAGATGGCGCGTTGTGTACAGATGTAGTAGTGCGGGTGTAGTAAGATGGCGCGGTCTGTACAGATGTAGTGCGGGTGTAGTAAGATGGCGCGGTCTGTACAGATGTAGTAGTGCGGGTGTAGTAAGATGGCGCGTTGTGTACAGATGTAGTGCGGGTGTAGTAAGATGGCGCGGTCTGTACAGATGTAGTGCGGGTGTAGTAAGATGGCGCGGTCTGTACAGATGTAGTGCGGGTGTAGTAAGATGGCGCGGTCTGTACAGATGTAGTGCGGGTGTAGTAAGATGGCGCGGTCTGTACAGATGTAGTGCAGGTGTAGTAAGATGGCGCGGTCTGTACAGATGTAGTAGTGCGGGTGTAGTAAGATGGCGCGGTCTGTACAGATGTAGTAGTGCGGGTGTAGTAAGATGGCGCGGTCTGTACAGGTGTAGTGCGGGTGTAGTAAGATGGCGCGGTCTGTACAGATGTAGTAGTGCGGGTGTAGTAAGATGGCGCGGTCTGTACAGATGTAGTAGTGCGGGTGTAGTAAGATGGCGCGGTCTGTACAGATGTAGTGCGGGTGTAGTAAGATGGCGCGGTCTGTACAGATGTAGTAGTGCGGGTGTAGTAAGATGGCGCGGTCTGTACAGATGTAGTACGGGTGTAGTAAGATGGCGCGGTCTGTACAGATGTAGTAGTGCGGGTGTAGTAAGATGGCGCGGTCTGTACAGATGTAGTAGTGCGGGTGTAGTAAGATGGCGCGGTCTGTACAGATGTAGTGCGGGTGTAGTAAGATGGCGCGGTCTGTACAGATGTAGTAGTGCGGGTGTAGTAAGATGGCGCGGTCTGTACAGATGTAATAGTGCGTGTGTAGTAAGGTGACGCGTTGTGTACAGATGTAGTAGTGCGGGTGTAGTAAGATGGCGCGGTCTGTACAGATGTAGTGCGGGTGTAGTAAGATGGCGCGGTCTGTACAGATGTAGTGCGGGTGTAGTAAGATGGCGCGGTCTGTACAGATGTAGTGCGGGTGTAGTAAGATGGTGCAGTCTGTACAGATGTAGTGCGGGTGTAGTAAGATGGAGCGGTCTGTACAGATGTAGTGCGGGTGTAGTAAGATGGCGCGGTCTGTACAGATGTAGTGGTGCGGGTGTAGTAAGATGGCGCGGTCTGTACAGATGTAGTGGTGCGGGTGTAGTAAGATGGCGCGGTCTGTACAGATGTAGCGGTGCGGGTGTAGTAAGATGGCGCGGTCTGAACAGATGTAGTGCGGGTGTAGTAAGATGGCGCGGTCTGTACAGATGTAGTGCGGGTGTAGTAAGATGGCGCGGTCTGTACAGATGTAGTGCGGGTGTAGTAAGATGGCGCGGTCTGTACAGATGTAGTGCGGGTGTAGTAAGATGGCGCGGTCTGTACAGATGTAGTGCGGGTGTAGTAAGATGGCGCAGTCTGTACAGATGTAGTGCGGGTGTAGTAAGATGGCGCGGTCTGTACAGATGTAGTGCGGGTGTAGTAAGATGGCGCGGTCTGTACAGATGTAGTGCGGGTGTAGTAAGATGGCGCGGTCTGTACAGATGTAGTGCGGGTGTAGTAAGATGGCGCGTTCTGTACAGATGTAGTAGTGCGGGTGTAGTAAGATGGCGCGGTCTGTACAGATGTAGTAGTGCGGGTGTAGTAAGATGGCGCGGTCTGTACAGATGTAGTGCGGGTGTAGTAAGATGGCGCGGTCTGTACAGATGTAGTGCGGGTGTAGTAAGATGGCGCGGTCTGTACAGATGTAGTGCGGGTGTAGTAAGATGGCGCGGTCTGTACAGATGTAGTGCGGGTGTAGTAAGATGGCGCGGTCTGTACAGATGTAGCGGTGCGGGTGTAGTAAGATGGCGCGGTCTGTACAGATGTAGTGCGGGTGTAGTAAGATGGCGCGGTCTGTACAGGTGTAGTGCGGGTGTAGTAAGATGGCGCGGTCTGTACAGATGTAGTGCGGGTGTAGTAAGATGGCGCGGTCTGTACAGATGTAGTAGTGCGGGTGTAGTAAGATGGCGCGTTCTGTACAGATGTAGTAGTGCGGGTGTAGTAAGATGGCGCGTTCTGTACAGATGTAGTAGTGCGGGTGTAGTAAGATGGCGCGGTCTGAACAGATGTAGTGCGGGTGTAGTAAGATGGCGCGGTCTGTACAGATGTAGCGGGGCGGGTGTAGTAAGATGGCGCGGTCTGTACAGATGTAGTGCGGGTGTAGTAAGATGGCGTGGTCTGTACAGATGTAGTGCAGGTGTAGTAAGATGGCGCGGTCTGTACAGATGTAGTGCAGGTGTAGTAAGATGGCGCGGTCTGTACAGATGTAGTAGTGCGGGTGTAGTAAGATGGCGCGGTCTGTACAGATGTAGTAGTGCGGGTGTAGTAAGATGGCGCGGTCTGTACAGATGTAGTGCGGGTGTAGTAAGATGGCGCGGTCTGTACAGGTGTAGTGCGGGTGTAGTAAGAGGACGCTGTCTGTACAGATGTAGTGCGGGTGTAGTAAGGTGGCGCGGTCTGTACAGATGTAGTGCGGGTGTAATAAGATGGCGCGGTCTGTACAGATGTAGTGCGGGTGTAGTAAGATGGCGCGGTCTGTACAGATGTAGCGGGGCGGGTGTAGTAAGATGGCGCGGTCTGAACAGATGTAGTGCGGGTGTAGTAAGATGGCGCGGTCTGTACAGATGTAGTGCGGGTGTAGTAAGATGGCGCGGTCTGTACAGGTGTAGTGCGGGTGTAGTAAGATGGCGCGGTCTGTACAGATGTAGTGCGGGTGTAGTAAGATGGCGCGGTCTGTACAGATGTAGTGCGGGTGTAGTAAGATGGCGCGGTCTGTACAGATGTAGTGCGGGTGTAGTAAGATGGCGCGGTCTGTACAGATGTAGTAGTGCGGGTGTAGTAAGATGGCGCGTTCTGTACAGATGTAGTAGTGCGGGTGTAGTAAGATGGCGCGGTCTGTACAGGTGTAGTGTGGGTGTAGTAAGATGGCGCGGTCTGTACAGATGTAGTAGTGCGGGTGTAGTAAGATGGCGCGTTCTGTACAGATGTAGTAGTGCGGGTGTAGTAAGATGGCGCGGTCTGTACAGATGTAGTGCGGGTGTAGTAAGATGGCGCGGTCTGTACAGATGTAGTGCGGGTGTAGTAAGATGGCGCGGTCTGTACAGATGTAGTAGTGCGGGTGTAGTAAGATGGCGCGTTCTGTACAGATGTAGTAGTGCGGGTGTAGTAAGATGGCGCGGTCTGTACAGATGTAGTGTGGGTGAAGTAAGATGGCGCGGTCTGTACAGATGTAGTAGTGCGGGTGTAGTAAGATGGCGCGTTGTGTACAGATGTAGTAGTGCGGGTGTAGTAAGATGGCGCGGTCTGTACAGATGTAGTGCGGGTGTAGTAAGATGGCGCGGTCTGTACAGATGTAGTAGTGCGGGTGTAGTAAGATGGCGCGTTGTGTACAGATGTAGTGCGGGTGTAGTAAGATGGCGCGGTCTGTACAGATGTAGTGCGGGTGTAGTAAGATGGCGCGGTCTGTACAGATGTAGTAGTGCGGGTGTAGTAAGATGGCGCGGTCTGTACAGATGTAGTAGTGCGGGTGTAGTAAGATGGCGCGGTCTGTACAGGTGTAGTGCGGGTGTAGTAAGATGGCGCGGTCTGTACAGATGTAGTAGTGCGGGTGTAGTAAGATGGCGCGGTCTGTACAGATGTAGTAGTGCGGGTGTAGTAAGATGGCGCGGTCTGTACAGATGTAGTAGTGCGGGTGTAGTAAGATGGCGCGGTCTGTACAGATGTAGTAGTGCGGGTGTAGTAAGATGGCGCGGTCTGTACAGATGTAGTAGTGCGGGTGTAGTAAGATGGCGCGGTCTGTACAGATGTAGTGCGGGTGTAGTAAGATGGCGCGGTCTGTACAGATGTAGTAGTGCGGGTGTAGTAAGATGGCGCGGTCTGTACAGATGTAGTAGTGCGGGTGTAGTAAGATGGCGCGGTCTGTAGAGATGTAGTAGTGCGGGTGTAGTAAGATGGCGCCTGCCGTGATGACGTAGCACGTAGAGCGTGTGACGCAGCAGGACTCAGCCGCAGTGATCGGAGCCTCCGCCATGTACCGGACTCCTGGACGCCGCGCTCTGTCCCCGGACTCTCCGGTCCTGTACCGGGACAGCCCCCGCTCTCCGGAGGAGCGCTCCTGGTCCCGAGGCCACTCCCCGGCCCGGAAGCCGCGCTCTCCCAGCAGGCGCAGCCGCTCACCTGACAGAAGAGGCCGCTCCCGGCTCCGCTCCCGCTCCAGACCTCGGGGAAACTCGCGCTCCAAGTCCTGGAGCCGTGCAGGCCGCTCCCGCTCCAGGCCCCGCCGCTCCCCGCCCTCCCCGCACCGGCGCCGCTCCCCGCCCTCCCCGCAACGGCGCCGGTCCCCGGATGATGAGTACCGCCGTGAGGTGAGAGCCCGCCCCCGCGGACAAACCACGCCCCCGCGGACAAACCACGCCCCTCGTGCCCTGCGGTCTGGGGGCTCTGCGGTCCTACACTCGGGGGTCCGGCTCTGCGGTCTGGGATCTCTGCGGTCCTACACTCGGGGGTCCGGCTCTGCGGTCTGGGGGCTCTGCACTCCTACACTCGGGGTCCGGCCCTGCGGTCTGGGGGCTCTGCGGTCCTACACTCGGGGGTCCGGCCCTGCGGTTTGGGGGTCTCTGCGGTCCTACACTCGGGGTCCGGCCCTGCGGTCTGGGGGCTCTGCGGTCCTACACTCGGGGTCCGGCACTGCGGTCTGGGGGCTCTGCGGTCCTACACTCGGGGTCCGGCTCTGCGGTCCTACACTCGGGGTCCGGCCCTGCGGTCTGGGGGCTCTGCGGTCCTACACTCGGGGTCCGGCCCTGCGGTCTGGGGGTCTCTGCAGTCCTACACTCGGGGTCCGGCCCTGCGGTCTGGGGTCTCTGCAGTCCTACACTCGGGGTCCGGCCCTGCGGTCTGGGGGTCTCTGCGGTCCTACACTCGGGGTCCGGCCCTGCGGTTTGGGGGCTCTGCGGTCCTACACTCGGGGGTCCGGCCCTGCGGTCTGGGGGCTCTGCGGTCCTACACTCGGGGTCCGGCCCTGCGGTCTGGGGGCTCTGGGGGCTCTGCGGTCCTACACTCGGGGTCCGGCCCTGTGGTCTGGGATCTCTGCGGTCCTACACTCGGGGGTCCGGCCCTGCTGTCTGGGGTCTCTGCGGTTCTACACTCGGGGGTCCGGCTCTGCGGTCTGGGGGTCTGCGGTCCTACACTCGGGGTCCGGCCCTGTGGTCTGGGATCTCTGCGGTCCTACACTCGGGGTCCGGCCCTGTGGTCTGGGGGCTCTGCCGTTCTACACTCGGGGGTCCGGCCCTGCGGTCTGGGGGCTCTGCGGTTCTACACTCGGGGTCCGGCCCTGCGGTCTGGGGGCTCTGCGGACCTACACTCGGGGGTCCGGCCCTGCGGTCTGGGGGTCTGCGGTCCTACACTCGGGGGTCCGGCCCTGCGGTCTGGGGACTCTGCGGTCCTACACTCGGGGTCCGGCCCTGCGGTCTGGGGGCTCTGCGGTCCTACACTCGGGGGTCCGGCCCTGCGGTCTGGGGGCTCTGCGGTCCTACACTCGGGGGTCCGGTCCTGCGGTCTGGGGGTTCTGCGGTCCTACACTCGGGGTCCGGCCCTGTGGTCTGGGGGCTCTGCGGTCGTACACTCGGGGGTCCGGCTCTGCGGTCTGGGGGCTCTGCGGTCCTACACTCGGGGTCCGGCCCTGCGGTCTGGGGGCTCTGAGGTCCTACACT
This sequence comes from Ranitomeya imitator, assembly GCF_032444005.1. NCBI lineage: Eukaryota > Metazoa > Chordata > Amphibia > Anura > Dendrobatidae > Ranitomeya > Ranitomeya imitator. Next base: position 4,795,018 of record NC_091286.1, on the reverse strand, counting down.
CGGGGTCCGGCCCTGTGGTCTGGGGGCTCTGCGGTCCTACACTCGGGGTCCGGCCCTGCGGTCTGGGGGCTCTGCGGTCCTACACTCGGGGGTCCGGCCCTGCGGTCTGGGGGCTCTGCGGTTCTACACTCGGGGGTCCGGCCCTGCGGTCTGGGGGCTCTGCGGTTCTACACTTGGGGGTCCGGCCCTGCTGTCTGGGGGCTCTGCGGTTCTACACTCGGGGTCCGGCCCTGGGGGCTCTGCGGTCCTTCACTCGGGGGTCCGGCCCTGCGGTCTGGGGGCTGTGCGGTCCTACACTCGGTCTCCGTCCCTGCGGTCTGGGGTCTCTGCGGTCCTACACTCGGGGGTCCGGCCCTGTGGTCTGGGATCTCTGCGGTCCTACACTCGGGGGTCCGGCCCTGCGGTCTGGGGGCTCTGCGGTCCTACACTCGGGGGTCCGGCCCTGCGGTCTGGGGGCTCTGCGGTCCTACACTCGGGGGTCCGGCCCTGCGGTCTGGGGGCTCTGCGGTCCTACACTCGGGGGTCCGGCCCTGCAGTCTGGGGGTTCTGCGGTCCTACACTCGGGGTCCGGCCCTGGGGGCTCTGCGGTCCTTCACTCGGGGGTCCGGCCCTGCGGTCTGGGGGCTGTGCGGTCCTACACTCGGTCTCCGGCCCTGCGTTCTGGGGGCTCTGCGGTCCTACACTCGGGGGTCCGGCCCTGTGGTCTGGGGGCTCTGCGGTCCTACACTCGGGGTCCGGCTCTGCGGTCCTACACTCGGGGTCCGGCTCTGCGGTCTGGGGGCTCTGCGGTCCTACACTCGGGGGTCCGGCCCTGCGGTCTGGGGGCTCTGCGGTTCTACACTCGGGGGTCCGGCCCTGCGGTCTGGGGGCTCTGCGGTTCTACACTTGGGGGTCCGGCCCTGCTGTCTGGGGGCTCTGCGGTTCTACACTCGGGGTCCGGCCCTGCGGTCTGGGGGCTCTGCGGTTCTACACTCGGGGTCCGGCCCTGCGGTCTGGGGGCTCTGCGGTCCTACACTCGGGGGTCCGGCCCTGCGGTCTGGGGGCTCTGCGGTCCTACACTCGGGGGTCCGGCCCTGCGGTCTGGGGACTCTGCGGTCCTACACTCGGGGTCCGGCCCTGTGGTCTGGGATCTCTGCGGTCCTACACTCGGGGTCCGGCCCTGCGGTCTGGGGGCTCTGCGGTCCTACACTCGGGGGTCCGGCCCTGCGGTCTGGGGGCTCTGCGGTCCTACACTCGGGGGTCCGGCCTTGCGGTCTGGGGTCTCTGCGGTCCTGCACTCGGGGTCCGGCCCTGCGGTCTGGGGGCTCTGCGGTCCTACACTCGGGGTCCGGCCCTGCGGTCTGGGGGCTCTGCGGTCCTACACTCGGGGGTCCGGCCCTGCGGTCTGGGGGCTCTGCGGTCCTACACTCGGGGTCTGGCCCTGGGGGCTCTGCGGTCCTACACTCGGGGTCTGGCCCTGCGGTCTGGGGTCTCTGCGGTCCTACACTCGGGGTCCGGCCCTGCGGTCTGGGGGCTCTGCGGTCCTACACTCGGGGTCTGGCCCTGGGGGCTCTGCGGTCCTACACTCGGGGTCTGGCCCTGCGGTCTGGGGTCTCTGCGGTCCTACACTCGGGGCTCCGGCCCTGCGGTCTGGGGGCTCTGCGGTCCTACACTCGGGGGTCCGGCCCTGTGGTCTGGGGGCTTTGCGGTCCTACACTCGGGGGTCCGGCTCTGCGGTCTGGGGGCTCTGCGGTCCTACACTCGGGGCTCCGTCCCTGCGGTCTGGGGGCTCTGCGGTCCTACACTCGGGGTCCGGCCCTGCTGTCTGGGGGCTCTGCGGTCCTACACTCGGGGTCCGGCCCTGTGGTCTGGGGGCTCTGCGGTCCTACACTCGGGGCTCCGGCCCTGCGGTCTGGGGGCTCTGCGGTCCTACACTCGGGGGTCCGGCCCTGTGGTCTGGGGGCTCTGCGGTCCTACACTCGGGGGTCCGGCTCTGCGGTCTGTGGGCTCTGCGGTCCTACACTCGGGGCTCCGGCCCTGCGGTCTGGGGGCTCTGCGGTCCTACACTTGGGGTCCGGCCCTGCGGTCTGGGGGCTCTGCGGTCCTACACTCGGGGTCCGGCCCTGTGGTCTGGGGGCTCTGCGGTCCTACACTCGGGGCTCCGGCCCTGCGGTCTGGGGGCTCTGCGGTCCTACACTCGGGGTCCGGCCCTGCGGTCTGGGGGCTCTGCGGTCCTACACTCGGGGGTCCGGCTCTGCGGTCTGTGGGCTCTGCGGTCCTACACTCGGGGCTCCGGCCCTGCGGTCTGGGGGCTCTGCGGTCCTACACTTGGGGTCCGGCCCTGCGGTCTGGGGGGCTCTGCTGTCCTACACTTGGGGGGAGGGGGGTCACGCTAATGTAAAAATGCCATATTGTGAGTTTAGTTCTAGAAGGTACCATGGTACAGACACGCTGGAGATTCGAGCCCCCTTTCTCCCACACTGCATTCGCTGGTACAAACACCCGGCCCTATGGCAGACACACTCTGTGCAGCCTGATACCAAGGTGTCGCAGCCCCCACTGAGCAGTTGTGTGGCTTTCATCTGCAGCAGACAAGTCTCCCTACTGTACTCATTCCCTCCTCCCACCTGGTACTGGTTGAAACTGGTATAGGAACCATGCACTTCTATTGTTCTTTCAAGGGTATATACGGGCGTCGATCCGGGCTAGGGATATAAGAATTATATATTCCGGATGTCCATCAAGAGATCTATAATCCCCTGACATCGCTAGAGCCTAAATGCAACGAGTGCAAAGTGTAAGTTTCCCCAGAAGCGGTGCAAGTAATCACTCCGTGTTTACACTTCAAAGAATCCCCCAGATGAGAGGGAACATTCTGATCATCGGGTCTTTCGTATACGAGATTCATAGTGAGTTAGGCATGAAAATAGTTTTCATAATTCTGAGAAAAGATGAGTGCATTTCATAACTCAGCCCACTCAGTGATATCACGACCAGAGGGCATATCTTAACCCTCGTGAGTTGTGAATGAGTCTTGGCCCGGGAAGCGAGCTAACAGCAGCACTGCAAGCTGTTCTCATGCACCTTGATGTGCCTCCTGAGCACACGGCCGCCATGATGATTTAATGACATAACGACCTGTAAGTGTTCTATTCAATTTTAATCCTTTTTTTATTTGTAATTCTATTGTACACATGATTTGTCTTTATAATATCTTTTTATACTTTGTAAACACTGCCTACCTTTTTTGTAGTAAAATTTACAATTTACTAGCTTGTCTGTCTCTCCTTGTTGAATAACGAACTGTCGCATCCTCTGAGGTGAATTACGCTACTGATTTTAGTTTGCTCCGGACCCGTTAACAAGGGAATCAGAGGTGGTGGCAGCGACTTTGTCCTGTGCAGTTGGGCGTCTGTGCAGCGACGGCAGTGTTGATAATTATTGTTCCCGCCTGAGTGGGAGCAGTTATATCGCCCTCGCTGCAGCGTGCCCAATAGCTAGAATATAGCAGTCATTCTTTCTGGCGACTAATTACCCTAGGTGCAGTACCCTGACCGACCTGAGGGTAAGGGGGGCGCCAGAGAGCTGCAAGTTCCAAACCGGAAGTGGGATATAGATAAATCCCCTTCAGACGGAACCAGGGGTACCCAAACCACTCCGGTTCGTTACAAATTGGTGTCAGCGGTGGGGGTGATAAAGGAATCTTCCCCGTGAACCATGACAGATTGGTGGGATCCCTGACATATCTGGTGGGATCTGTAAAGGGGATCCAGCTCTGCACTTCTACACTTGTTGGGGGGGTTCTGGCTCTGCACTCGTACACTTGGAGGGTGGGTGATCCGACTCTGCACTTGTACACTTGTTGAGGGGAGATGGGAGGATCCAACTCTGCACTCGTACACTTGTTTGGGGAGAGGGGGGATCTGGCTCTGCACTCGTACCTTGTTGGGGGTGAGGGGGGATCCGGCTCTGCACTCGTACACTTGTTGGGGGGAGAAAGGTGATCCGGCTCTGCACTCATACACTTGTTTGGGGGGGGGGGTGTCACGGTTTATGGGTGAGGAGACCCTTATCTTCCCCACCACTCACCAGTTTGTCATGAACCGGGGTTGTTTGGTTGCCCCTGGTCCTTTCCGAAGGGGATTTATCTATATCCCACTTCCCAGTTCCAGTTTGGTACTTGCAGCTCTCTGGCGCCCCCTTACTCTCAGGTCAGACACCTAGGATAATTAGTCGCCAGAAAGGCTGCCTTACTTTGTACTGGCAAAGGGGCACACTGCAGTGAGGGTGATATAACTACTCCCCCTCAGGCGGGAACAATAATTAACGCCGCCGGTCGCTACAAAGCTTCCTAACCGCACAGGACAAATTCCACTGCCACCAGCGCAGATTACTTAATTATTAACGGGTCTGGAGCCAACCCAGATTAGTAGCGTAATTCACTTCAGAGGACGTGACAGTTCGTTATAGAGCAAGGAGAGACAAAGCTAGTAATTTTATATTTTACTCCAAAAAAGGTAGGCAGTGTTTACAGAAGTATAAAGAGATATTATAAAGAAGACAAGTATCGTATGTACAATACAATTACAAATAAAATGGGATTAAAGTTGAAAGAACATTTACATTTCGTTCAGATCATTTCATCTTATGGCGGACCGTGTGCTGTGGGTGAAGGGCGAGCATATATCCTGATGCATCACCCCTGTATAGCAGCTAGATCCTAGACAAGACATGGGAAGAGTGCTGCTTCACTCACTTATTTCCCAGCCTAAAACCAAGGCACTCCCCCCTGTGGTGACCTTATTTAGAGGCTGAATCCTCCCCTTTTCTTACTTATGGCAACTGTTTTTATACATATCTTGCTGTATGAATCTCATATACGAAAGACACAATGATCAGGATGTGCTAAACGTCGGGGGGATTCTTTTCACGGCATAGTTACATGACCCGCTTCCGGAGAAACTCGCTCCTAGCGATTTCAGGGGGTTATAGAGCTCTCGATGGACATCCGGAATATATAATCCTTATATCTCTAGTCCTGATCAGTGCCAATATACATATACCTTAAACGAACAATAGAATTCTATGCTTTCTGTACCAGTTTTAGCTGGTATTAGGTGGGAGGGGAGATTGAGGATTGTAGGGAGACCTGCTTTGGCAGCTCAAAGCCACAAAAATTCTTGAGAGAGGGGGTGAAATGAGAGGTTTACGATTCCAGTTTTCTGCTGGCAGGCAGAGGAAACTGCAGCTGAGATCTCTGTATGTGTAATTGAAGTAATCAGAACTTCTTCCTATTTCCTGACGGGGGTGATCCGGCTCTGCACTCGTGCACTTGTTGGGGGATGAGGGGTGATCTGGCTCTGCACTCGTACACTTGTTGAGGGGGGATCTGGCTCTGCACTCGTACACTTGTTGGGGGGGTGAGGGGGGATCCGGCTCTGCACTCGTGCACTCATTGGGGGGAGAGTGGGCATCCGGCTCTGCACTCGTACACTTGTTGGGGGGACAGGGGGGATCCGGCTCTGCACTCGTACACTTGTTGGGGGGGGTGAGGGTGGATCCGGCTCTGCACTCGTGCACTCATTGGGGGGGTAGAGTGGGCATCCGGCTCTGCACTCGTACACTTATGGAGGGAGATGGGGGGGATCCAGCTCTGCACTCGTACACTTATGAAGGGAGAGGGGGGATCCGGCTCTGCACTCGTACACTTATGGAAGGAGATGGGGGATCCGGCTCTGCACTCGTACACTTGTTGGGGGGAGAGGGGGGATCCGGCTCTGCACTCGTACACTTGTTGGGGGGAGAGGGGGGATCCGGCTCTGCACTCGTACACGTATGGAGGGAGATGGGGGATCCGGCTCTGCTCCCGTACACTTGTTGGGGGGGTCTGGCTCTGCCGTCTCTTCCTTTTCTCTCCTGGAGATTACTTTGCTTTTTCCTCCTCTTTGTTTTCAGCGTCGTCGCTCCCCCGGTCGCCGTTCCCCCAGTTTTCGCTCCAATCCGGCCAGGGATCCCCGAACTTCTGGGCACCGGACTCGGGCCAGCCCACCGCAGCAGGACAGGTAGGTGTGAGACCCTTGGGTGTGTGAGGCGCGGACCATGTGGCTGTGCGGTCAGAGGTGGCCAATCACAGCAGGGGGGACATTGTACCGTTGCGGTGTCACATCCTCTCGCTGTTGTTCCGGGGTCTGCTGGTTACAATGTTGTTTGTTCTTGGGCAAACCCTTTTAACCATTTCTGTGGCGCGGCCAGTTTGCGTTTCCATGCTTTCCCTCCTGTTGTTTCTGCCCTCGTATACGTATCAGGCTCGTGTTCTCGGGAGAAGTTGCGCTCCAGTGACACCGCTCATCTTACCGCACTGGAAAATACCAAGTGCTATTCTCACCGACTTATTTGTACGTCACATGGTGTGGCCAAATTACCTCACAACACAGTTCTCATTGGTACAGTTATGGCACATTGTGACACCGTTCTCCTCGTCTGTACGGTTACGGCACATTGTGACACTGTTCTCCTCGTCTGTACGGTTACGGCACATTGTGACACCGTTCTCCTCGTCTGTACGGTTACGGCACATTGTGACACTGTTCTCCTTACTAGATTTGTCTCTCTTTGCTCTATAACGTACTGTCACGTCCTCTGAAGTGAATTACGCTAGTAATCTGGGTTGGCTCCGGACCCGTTAAAAATTAATCTGAGCTGGTGGCAGCAGAATTTGTCCTGTGCAATTAGGAGGCTTTGTAGCGACCGGCGGCGTTGATAATTATTGTTCCCGCCTGAGTGAGAGTAGTTATGTCACCCTCGCTGCAGTGTGCCCATTAGCCAGAACAAAGTGAAGCAGCCTTTCTGGCGTCTAATTATCCTAGGTGCAGTACCCTGTCTGACCTGAGGTTAAGGGGGCGCCAGAGAGCTGCAAGTTCCAAACCGGAACTCGCAAGTTGGATATAGATAAATCCCCTTCAGAAAGGACCGGGGCAACCACCAACCCCGGTTCTTGACTAATTGGTGTGAGTGGTGGAGATGATAAAGGTATCCTCCCCATGAACCGTGACAGTACGGTTATGGCACGTTGTGACACCATTCTCGTCTGTACGGTTACGACACATTGTGACACTGTTCTCATCTATACAGTTATGGCCCATTGTGACACCATTCTCCTTGTCTGTACGGCTGCAGCACATTGTGACACCGTTCTCCTAGTCTGTACGGTTACGTCACATTGTGACACCGTTGTCGTCTGTATGGTTGCGGTACATTGTGACACCGTTCTCATCTGTACGGTTGCGGCACATTGTGACACCATTCTCCTAGTCTGTACGGATACGTCACATTGTGACACCGTTCTCCTCGTCTGTACGGTTGCGGCACATTGTGACACCGTTCTCCTCGTCTGTACGGTTGCGGCACATTGTGACACCGTTCTCGTCTGTACGGTTGCGGCACATTGTGACACCGTTCTCGTCTGTACGGTTGCGGCACATTGTGACACCGTTCTCCTCGTCTGTACGGTTGCGGCACATTGTGACACCGTTCTCGTCTGTACGGTTGCGGCACATTGTGACACCGTTCTCCTAGTCTGTACGGTTACGTCACATTGTGACACCGTTCTCCTCGTCTGTATGGTTGAGGCACATTGTGACACCGTTCTCGTCTGTACGATTGTGGCACATTGTGACACCGTTCTCCTTGTCTGTACGGTTACGGCACGTTGTGACTCCGTTCTCCTTGTCTGTACTGTTACGGCGAATTGTGACACCATTCTCATTTGTGCGGTTGCGGCACATTGTGACACCGTTCTCCCTCTGTTGACGTTGTCGGAGTCGGGACATGCGCATCCCGTCATATCCGGCGCAATTTTGTTGAAGACATTGCCAATTCTCATATTTGGTGTTTTCAGTAAAATGGCGCTGGACATTGCGGCATGCGCATGCGTCGACACTGGCGCCATTTTATTGAAGTAATGTACTACAACAGTGACTGGCAACCTTTGAGAGATGGACTGCCCAAACTGCAGCCTAAAATCTTCTTGTGTATCGTAAATGCCAGCACGGGGGCAGCAGGCGGTGGACAGGAGCAGGGACACCAGACTGCAGATAAAAAGGAATATCCCCCCTCATTCTGGTATATGCCCCCTGTGGAGATACAGGGGGTCAGAAGCGGGTGCACCCGTCCGCTGGCTCAAGACCGCATGGACCAGGGATCGTCCTACCGCACGCCCGTTCTTCTTTTACCGTGGGCATAACGCTACTCAGACAACACATGGTGAGGGTAACAGTGTGGTAATTTATTGTACCACAAAACTGGCTGATAATACATAGAACAGTCCCAGCACAGTACCCAGGACGGTGCACGTTAGAGACTCACCCTTCCACTGACTCATTGGGATAATGGCAGATGTTACTTCAGAGCTCCCAGGGTCGCTACCCCACCTGTGGTACACACACAGAGAGGAGGTAACGACAAGCATAGGAAGATGACAGTCCATTTAGGTACAAGGCCAGGTGACTGGAGGGTCACAACCCGGCTTCTCCACAAACTTCTCTATTGGGCTCAGGCGAACAGTGAGTCTAAATCCTGACTATCCCAAACGTGTCCATGGATTCGCGATGTTTGTCCGGTCGGGAACAGTGTCCCCTAAGCCGACATCCTGAATAATGGCAAATGTGTCCCTCATGATGGATCCACGATGTCTTGGCTGCTGTCCTGTAGAGTGTCTCTGTGCAGCTCTACGGTATAATACTGCACAGCATCGGTCACTACTAAGTATTATACCCCAGAGCTGCGCTTTATGCACATGCTCAGTAGTGACCAGGACTGTGCAGTATTCTATCCCAGAGCTGCCCTTTATGCACATGCTCAGTAGTGACCAGCGCTGTGCAGTATATCATGCTCAGTAGGGACCAAGGCTGTTCAGTATTATACCCCAGAGCTGCACTTTATGCACATGCTCTGTAATCACCAGGGCTTTGCAGTATTTTATCCCAGAGCTGCACTTTATGCACATGCTCAGTAGTGACTGGTGCTGTGGAGTTGGAGTCAGGGAAATTGAGGAGTCGGAGTTTCGGCTTACTGACTCCACAGCCCTGACAGCCACTATTACATCTTATGTCCAGCTCATTGTATAACATTGGGTGAACTGTCGTCATTATGGGGTTAAATTGATGTACAGCCGCCATTGTTAAAGGGGCTGTGTATGGGGAGGTGAGCTGCTCCGATGAGGTGACGGCTGCTGATGTTGCTGCGTCCTGTCAGGTATGTGTGGAGGGGATGTGATCACAGCCGCTCGCCTCTGATAGGTACCAGACCTCTGTGATACATGATGGGTACCAGACCTCCCCGTAACCTAGAACTGCTCAGGCCTCCCAACATTCACTGCTTCGGGTGCTGCAGGTTTTTGTTCTTTCCATGTTCCTGCAGCACATCATCATATTTACACATACTGTTATATCAGCGATTAATGAGCAGCTTGCTGACTGTTTCCACCCAGTGGCAGGAGATCGCACACTGTAAAATGAAGGTTGCCCAGAAATTCCCCTGATGGGGGAGCTGCAGGCAATTCCCCTGAGTTCAGAGCTGCAGGCAATGGCTGGTAGCTGGGAACAGTAGCTGGTATTCCCTGGTGCGCCACAGTGAGAGCTTCCCGCCTGCAGACATGGTGTGCTTGTTGTTCCAGGTACGGTGATGTGAAGCTATTGGGCAATGATTCCTCCTTACGTAGCTGCTCTGGGGACTTGCACGTTTCATCTCTGCCCATGCCCAAGAAGTCCATCCTGAAGAAACGTCCAGATGTGGAGCCCTCCAGCTCTGACAAGTCTCCCCAGGTACGGGTACCACTACTTCTGTGTCCTCCCAAGGGCCTGGTTGAGGGTGGGGGCTCTGAGGATCAATGGTAGCCATTTATAATACTGACCATGTTCCCTCTGGCCTCATAATGTGAAGTCTGCGCACACTTTTTTGTTTTCTGGCCTGAGGTTGTGGGGCCCCTTACTACATACTCTCCATAACGTCTTTGTCCTCTGGGGTTAGGATGTATGGCTCCATTCTACGGCTCTTCACTCACTTCTCCGAGGTCCTCGGGGATGAGGTAGTGGGGTCCTGTACTGTTCACTCTGCTAATTTGATATTTCCATATTTTTCCAGGCTGACATGCTCTTGAGCAGTAAAGATGGCAGAAGTGTCAGCTCTGTGGGGGCAGGGAAGAGCACAGAGAAGAGTAACCTGACCACAGAAAGCCCCCTATCTATGGTGGTAAAGATGGATCCCCTCACACCCAGCACCTCCAACTCTTCTGCTTTAGCAGCTGCAGTACAGAGACCGGAAGCTCCTCTTCCACAAGGCAGTAACCTGCTTACGGTAGCGCCAGCAAACTGGACACTAAGCAGCAACGCAGATTTTGTGGTGCAACGAAATGTCACAAGTAAAGCCCCTCCATGCGATCCAAAGGACAGCTCCAAAGTGACCACACACTCATCCAATACAGGAAACCTTTCTACCAAGAGCTCCCCTAAATCTCAGACTGCTCCATTCAGGGGTGAGAACGACTTCCCTAAGAAGGCGGCGGCTGATGTGGCAGGCAGCTTCTTGTTGCCTCATGACCAGGATTGCAAACAGTCTTCTCTCCTAAGTAAAACTTCAGATATCAGGCAGTGCAGATCCACCGAAATTGATGATGAGGAGCGCTTCCTTTATGGAGACGAGGAGGAGAAGATGGCAGAGCAGACAAAAGCTCAATCTGACCAAACAGTCTCCACTCCGCCAGTCAAGAGCTCCGAGAACAAACAAGAGTTTGAGAAGATCCACGACCTGCTGAAGACCATTGGCCTGGATATTGGTGTTGCTGAAATCGGGAATCTTGCCAGAACGCAAGAACGACTTCATGGGAAGAAAGTGGCACCTAAGATAACGCAGCCTACAGCTGAGCAGCCACAGAGCGGTCCCATGGTCAACTCTGCTGAGCTCAAGGCTAAAGTGTCTGAACCCAAAGAACCTGAACCCAAAGAACCTGAACCCCAAGTCAAAGCAGAAAGGAAAGAAGAACCTTCAATGAAGACTGAGCCAGTTGTAAAACCAGTCCCTAAAGAGCCACCACCCCCAGTGACGCTGCCGAGCCCGGCCCCCATTCCTATAGAGAAGCCTCAACTTATTTTGAAGAATCCATTACCCAAAGAGACAATTGCAGCACCGAAAGTAGAGGTCCCTGTTCAACTGCCCATCCCCTGCTCTGTGTCCGAACCCACGCTTTCTCCAATAAGTCCCTCACAAATCCCGGTCTACCCTCCATACCCACATTCCCCAATGGTCCCTGGATATAGCATGCCACCTAGCTACAATCCCTATACTCCCTATGTGTCGTATCCCACATCCATGTGGACTATGTACTCGCCAGTGCCCCCCCAACCACCACCAGTACACATTCCACCACCACTGCTGCCTCCTATAAGTGTCCCTGTCAGTGCACCCGCCCCAGTGTACAACCCCCGCAGCAACCTGCGCGTCATTGAAACCACTGAAGATCTTACTGATGCTAAAGCCGCTGTCAAAACAGACGCCAAACCCACAACTTCATTAGCTACACTGCTCGCAGAACGGCAAGCCGACCGCAAAAATAAGGAAGCTGAGAAAATTAAAGTAAGTCAGCTCGCATCCCTGGGGCGTGCAGCCGCGTAAGGACTGCAGTGTTCATCCTTCACCTTGCATTTTCTTAGCTCTTGGGGTCGTAGCTCCTGTCATCCAGCAGAGTTTTGTGAGAAACCTTCAGCGTGTGCAGTCTTTTCATTTAATATCCCATAGTGGTGTAGGCACCTCAGTGCGACTTTCCTCTTATAGAGACCCAGAAATGGATGAATGGAAGCTCATGGACCAACATAAAGTGGGTAAATGCCCATCAGATCTGTTTTCACTGTGCTGTACGATAGCAGGTTGTGCCTAGTAGACGTGACCACTGTGCAGTGTATGATAGCAAGCGGGTCAGTGCCGAAAAGACATGTGACCTCTTCTGTACGATAGCGAACAGGTCAATTCCGAGCAGACATATGACCCCTAGGCTGTTCTATAGAGAGCGGGTCAGTGCCTAACGGATCTGTGAGCCCTGTGCCATGTACGATAGCGAGCGGGTCAGTGCCAAGCAGACCTGTGACCAATGTGCAATGTATGGTAACGAGCAGGTCAGAGCCGAGCAGACCTGTGACCACTGTGCAGTGTACGATAGTGAGCGGGTCAGTGCCGAGCAGACCTGTGACCAATGTGCAGTGTATGATAGTGAGCGGGTCAGTGCCGAGCAGACCTGTGACCACTGTGCAGTGTACGATAGTGAGCGGGTCAGTGACTAACAGATCTGTGACCATGGTGTGATGTAAGATGGTGAGCGGGTCAGTGCCGAGCAGACATCTGACCATGGTGTAGTGTACAATAGTGAGTGGGTCAGTGACTAACAGATCTGTGACCATGATGCGATGTATGATAGCGAGCAGGTCAGTGCCGAACAGACCTGTGACCACGGTGTGATGTACGATAGTGAGTGTTCTCAATTATTGACCTGTATGAATACGCTATTGAACAAGCCAAGAGCTAATAGTTGGCAGAGTGAATCACATCGCCCCCTGTATGAAGGATGTGCTACTGAAAACATAATGCTATTGGGGACAACCATTGAACAATCTTTCTGTCGCCATACGTTATCGGCCAATGTGAACAGGTGCCTAAGCGGAGCCCTCATTAAAATGTATATGGTCGATCAGCTCTTGTTCTGGGCAAACATCTACAGTGGAAATGGACCAGTAGAGCTTATAATAAGGTGTTGTTACTGATCAGTCAGGCAGTGCGTGTGCTGTTCCAGGTAAGTGTGATCAGGGAGTTCCCATGTTTTGGGGGGCGGCTGTATTGCAGTGTGCAGATGCTGCTTACAACCCTAAGAAAAAGAGCCTTTCATTTATTGAAGGTCTTGGAGGAGCTGGGCTCTGTGAGGAAGGAGCACAAGGCCAAGAGCGAGAGCTTAAAGACCATCAGCACCAAGGTGGAGCAGCTGCGCATCCAGCAGGGTGAGTTATATGGAACTGCGAACAGGCTTAATCGAAGGCTGCAGATGACCCCTTCTCATTGTTACAGGTAGACTCCTACGGAAGAAGCGACGGAAGAAGGACGGGCACAAGGATGCACTGCTGGAAGAACTGAATAATGTATTGGAGACTGCCCAAAAGCAGATAAACTCCCTCTCTGAGGAGACCAACACAGCAAAACAGAAGCAACTGCAGCTCACTAAGGTGGCGGAGATCCTGGGTGTCAGCCCCACGGATCTGGCTGATAAGAGCGACCTTAAGAAAGAGCAGGGAAGCTCAGGTTGTCCTGCGCTGACCAAGGTGAGCACCAGGTCTACTCTGCAGCTGCATACAAGTATCAGTCTGTTAACCTGTCATGAATTGTAAAATCTGATCCACATTATCAAGGGCTTATTGACTCCATTGCTGTTGTGAACGATGTTACCTGAGCTGTGCTCCACTCATTTGTCTGCTCCATACACCTGTCATTTTTATTCTTAGACCTTTCTTGTTTCTTATTCAGGACACTGATAATGAATCGAGAACCAGTAGTGTCTCCTCAAAGTCGGCAAGTGATCTGACGTCTAGGAGCAACCCAGTGTCTGATGCTAATGCCAAGAGCAGCTCTGCATGTGGAGCTGACACAAAGATATTGGGGGCCACCCAGCAGTCCAATGTCACTGAGAAGTCAGAAGTCCAGTGTAAAGGCAGACCACCCAAGCCGAGCCCTGAGCAGTCCCCAGAGCCCAACTCGCCTCGCATTTCAAAATCAAGAGACAAGTCACAGTCAAAAAGCCCACGACCCACGACACCATCATCCAACACACCCGCAAATGCTGAGAATCCTCTGCTTTTTGAGATATCTGAAATCTTTGAATATCATGATCCTGGCTCACATTGGTGTGAGGACTGTAATGAAATCTGCATGACGCTGCTCGAATTCCTACTACACCTCCACGATGAGAAGCACAAGCAGGTGAGAGACCGAGCTGTGGTTTGTACCATGAGTGGGTGATGGCTGCATCTGTTGTCACTGGCTATGGCAGGATTTGGTGACCTGTTGAAGCCATAGATTCGCTCTAGATGTTGTTCGGCTTTCATAGATTTCTGTTATATTTTTCATATTGTACAGAGTTTAAAAGAGGTGAGGCGACCATGGATGAAAAAGAAACCTCAAGAACCGAGCTCTACAAAGAAACCGAGAGTAAATGTTCCCCTGAAAGGTAAAGATGTTTCCTTCACATTGACTGTGCGGTGAATGGGGCTTGTACAATTCCTTATGCTATTGGTGTCGCACGTTGCAGGTGCAGAATTCCTGGTCCCTGTTAATGGCCACTACTGTGAACTATGTGAGGAGACGTTCCCGGATCACACTGCTGCCCAGGATCATTTGAGAACATATGCCCACAATGATAAGTACAAGGTTTGTCTCATGTCAATCTTAAAACCAGTATCTGTTCTGGTAATTCTTCTTACAGGATCGGTTTTGGATGTCTGGTGAGGAGTGTTCTTAGACAATCTTTATGCTTATAATCTTAGAATCTCTGGACATTCATTGATTGATATTCCTTTACAGAAATACATTGAGGTGCACATCAATTATGAAGTGGTACGTCGGCAGAAGAAGAAGGCGAGCTTGACTGCTGCTCAAGAAATGGAACAGAGAATGGCAGAGCAGAAACGTAAGATTGCAGAGCAAGCCTGTAGCAAATCTAAGAAGCCAAAGAAGGAAGAAGAAAAAGTCAAATCCAAACATCACACAACTGCCTCTCCACCATCCTCCGATCAGAGGTGGAATAAGACACCAGAAAAGGATCCTGCAAAGAACACCACGTTTGGGAAGTTTGTATGGAAAACAGCAGAAAACAATACCCAGGCTGTTGTCAACTCTGCAAAAGTGGAAGCTGCACCTATCAAACCGAAGGAAGAGGAGCCTAAAACTCTCAGTTTAAAGCAAAATGCTTTTGTCATAAAATGTCTGGGTAAACCTAGTACCCTGCCTGGAAATGCCTCTACTCCTTCCCATTCGACTGCCTCCACAACCATCACCTCTACTACTTCCATGACCTCAACATCTGCGTCACATCCATCTACTTCCACAACACAACCAAAAGTTCGACCCAACCTGCCAGGTCTACTGAATGTCCATTTACCGACCCCTCATGTAACAATGAGTAAACCTGCACCACTAAATACTTTCCTGTCTATAAAGTCCTCAAATGCAACATCAAAATCTATCCCAATAGTGACAAACAAACCCACAGGTGTCTTCCCTGAGAACTTGGTCGCCAAAGCTTTTAGAGGAGAAATGGTTATATTTAAAGAGAGTGCACAGCCAGAATCCAAGGATAAAACTCCAAAAATGGAGCCTAAGAAGACAGATGGACAAAGCATGAAACCTGTAGAGGTGACAAAAGGACAAGACATGTTCAATGTCCTTGTTAATAAAAATGAGACTGTAGAAAGGCAAGAGGTAAAGAAAGAAAAGGAAAGTTCAGTCCCTAAGTTACCTTCAAGTTGGATTTCTCAGAAATCCAATCCTGTCCCCGCAACCACTTCACATGCCAACATCTTTGGTCCCATAAAACTAGCAGCGAGCACAGGACCTGAAAAGGTTCAGCACACCCCAAACACCAAGTCTCCTGTTACAAATCTGGCTCCATCTCCAGTTAGCACAACATCTGCTAATTCATCCTTACACTATTCAACCAGTGGTTTATTGAACAATGCGAAAATAGGAAACACCATCAATCCCACTACCCCACAGACTGAAAAAGCTGGACCTACTCTACAAGAGGAAAATACAGTCCAAAAACCTGAAGAATCAACTTCTAGCAAATCAGAAAAGCAGACGCCCCAAGAGGTTAAGGCCTCCAAGTTTTTAATGAACCCTGTAACGAGTCGACAGAAGTATTTACCTGCACAAAAAAATAAAGCCAAGGACACAAATCTCCAAAACTTTGAAGAAACAAAACCCTTGTCTACAGTGGTTATCAACAGGGATGATGCAAACAAACCAGTGTCTACTCCTCTGCTATCCTTACAGAAGGCACAACCAACATTCAACACTACTACCAAACTCAATCAAAAATTTAAGAAAGCTCCATTGTCCCTGCCCAGTTCTTTGTTTGGTTATGTACAAGATGCTGGATGTAAAGACATCAAAATCGCATCAATTGATTACCAGAAGCCCAATCATGGCCAAGTCCAAACAGAGACTCTTTTGATTCCACCTTTTGGAAATGTTACATCCAGTTTGGGTACTAAACACAGCCCTGCCAACCCCAGCGCATTGCAGCAAGAACTTGACTTGTATTATAAGATGATAGCATCTGAGGATGATCCTGAAGACTTAACCACGTCTGAAGACCAAGACTCGGAAGTTGTCCCTCAACCCACAAATGTAACTAGAACTCTTCTCCAGGCAAAGTTAGAAAGTCCACCTGAGAAGAAAGTCATATTAGGAAGGGCACATGCTCTTGTGAAAACACCAATCAGACCAATTGTATCAGAAGTTTATGGTGAAGATGTTGATGACTACGACATGGCGTGTGAAGTTCCTGATGCTGTTTCGAGTTCTGTTTCCCAGACATCTGGCTGGAACCTCATGCACTCCAATTATGCATCAAGTAGCAGCCAGCAGCCATTTAGTTTGGCATCTCTAAAAGTTTCAATGAACAAAGACCTATACAAAGACACACATTTGACCACCTTTGCTACATCGGAAAACTCCATGGAAGATATGTCTGTATATGTTACTTGTGATTCTGATTAATTCCTCATAAATAGAAGATGCACTGAGCATGAGACCTAATCTAAGTTAACTTTATCTGTAAAAGTAGTAAAGGTTTTGGGTCGGGATAGCACCTCTTCCTTTGGAGCCTAATTTTGTTCATTGTAAAGTTCTCTGAGGGTCAGTAGTGAGGAGTCGTGTACAGTGAGCAGTATATCTCTTTTCTGACTCGTCAGTTACTTGAATTGTTCACATCTATTGGGAGCCTGATACCAGTCCTCAGTGGCTCTGCAGATGTCCTTCTGGATGTAATGTGATCATTTCATGTCTGATACTCAGAAGATATGGTGACACAGAATTGACTTTGCTCGTTAAGCATACTTGGCCTCTGATATGAATCCCCGTCTTGGCTTTACTTTTGTAAACTTTTTCTGTTGTATTTTTACGTTGACATTCCAGTTTTTCACATGTGAGGTTTGCATCCAGCGTGGGCGACAGCACAATGTTGTATTGATGTAATTACATCTGTTCTTTTGTTGCTTGTTTAATTCTGTAATGATTTTAATCTTGATGCTTCTTGCAATCAACTTCCATCAAGGTCTTCCCCAAGGACTGCGAAGGTTGAGCCTGGAGAAACGCATCTGGGTAAGAGATGTTTGTACTTATTGATCCTGCTTTTGGGTTTTTGCCCGCTGTTATTTTTTTTTCTGTTTATTATATAATATATGAAGACGACCTAAAGAATAAGGTTGCAGAAATGTCCCAGGAGGTGTATTCCAGGTCTCTGATGCAGATTCTGAACAGTTCAATAAAAGTCTGTACCTCCATTCATGTTAGTATTTTTTCTTGTGATTTATATGTACCTTGCAGGATGTTTGACTTCTTATGGTTACTTCTCTCTAAGGTCCAGTGTGTCAGGCATTTTCATGCTGTAGACAACTGGCCATCATGTCTGGAGATTTTCTACATACCAGTAGACAGGGTTGCTATATGTTGCCCTCTTTTTTTTTTTCTTAATCATGTACTTTTTTTTATTAAAACATGAAACGCCAATAACAGTCCAATACAATTTCCAGACAAATACCGTACGTTAGATACATAACCTGATAATACATTTTCATTTTACTAAACAACACCCTTGCCCCCAAACCAACCCCCCTCTCCCTCCCCCCAATCTCTTGCCTATTATCCAATACAACCATCTAACAACATCACCTCTTGAGAAAAGATAACAAGCTTTACAAAAACACCTGTACATGAGTCCCCCAGAATCCACTAAACAGCACCCATTCTACTTTGCAGTAACACAGCAGATGCTACACCTGGGTAATCCTTCCATCCACCCCACACATTTTCAAATTTTGTATTCTGACCTCTTACTGTATATGTTTCCATAAGAACAATAAAATTTATCTTGTTGATAAATTCCTTTTCTCCTGGCGGTTTTTCATCCTGCCAATGCATTGCAATAAGCTTTCTCACAGCATACAACAATCTTGCGATAGTCAGCCTTCCACATTAATCCGTAGCAATATCATCCATACAGCCCAAAAAGCAAGTCAGCGTGTTACGCACCACAAATACTCCAGTCACCTCCTGGATCAAATTGAGCACCTTCACCCAAAAGGGTTTGAGGCGAGCACACGACCACATCATATGTAGCAGATCAGTGCCTTCCTCACCACACCTGGGACACTTTGAGTCACCTCTGCCCTGCCTTCCTCATCAATGCCGGGGTCCTATACACCAGGTATAACTGTGACACCCTTTTAGCCTCACTCAGGGAAGCCCTGGGGATACATTGAAGTATGGACTCCCACTGGGACTCTGACAAGGGGCCCACATTCACCGCCCATTTCTCCTTAATCCTTAACGGATGCTTCGATAAAAAGGTATCCATCAGACCCCTGTACATCAAGGTAATAAACCCCCTCGTACTTCTCCGAGGCCCAATAAAATTCAACACGCTATCTGACTGCAGATTCACGCGCGACACCTCGTTTTGACAGTTTTGGGCATGTCTCAACTGGAGGTACTGAAAGAATGACTTCTGGTTTAAAGGAAACTCAGTTCTAAGTGTCTCGAATGTTTTAAGGATAACATCCCCATCAAGCAACTGAGACACAAACCAAATGCCAATGCGCCTCCACTGACCGAACCCCCGCAATCTCTTAAGCTCTGCCAACCTAGGTTCAAACCAAATTGGTGTATATCTCGTAAATTCCATTACTCCCCTCTATTGCTTAATTTTCTGACATACTTTCCCCATCATAGCTATTGTTGGGAATTTTGGGGGGTTAATTCTGAATCTACCTGCTTCAAGACTGGCCAACAATGGGCCCTTCCCTACCGCATGTTCAATGATTATTCCCGCTGAAGAGCTTTGTTCTGGCTCTCCCCAACCTACCATGTGCTGGCATTGAGAATCTATATAGTAGATCCATGGATTGGGGACCGCTGGACAACCCTCATCCTTCACCCTTAGCATATGTTCCAATTTAATGTGCGCCCGTCCACCCTTCCAAATTAGGTCCCTAAATAGAGTATTGATCCTATAAAATGTACTCCGAGGCAGCCACACTGGAGCATTATTCAATATGTAGAGGAGCTGAGGCATAAGTATCGTTTTGATCAAATTGGCTCTGCCTGCGACCGACAGAAATAGCCTCTTCCAAGCCCCAATCTTTTGCTGGAACCTCCCAAGCAAAGGAGTCAGATTGAGCCGTACATAGTCCTCTATTTTGTCCGAAACCACAATGCCCAGATATTTAAACTCATGTACTACTCTTAAGGGACCCCCGGGTCAAGAATCAGAGGAGCCGCAGCGTCCACGGGCAAAAACTCAGACTTCTCCCAATTAATAGATAATCCGGATAGAGCCCCAAATTTAGATATACTGTTTATAGCGGCCCCCAGAGACTCCTGTGCATCTTCAGGGCTATTTTTCCCTCATAGTTTCCATACCGAAACCCCTTTACGTCCCTGTCCCTCCATATTGCCGCCGCCAGGGGCTGTATAGCAATTGCAAACAGCAGAGGAGACAAGGGGCACCCCTGCCGCGTTCCCCTATATAAAGGGAAATCCCCCGACAAGACTCCATTTACCCGTATCCTGGCTCTTGGAGACGCATACATCAGCTGCACCAACCGTATGAACCTCTCACCAAAAACCCATAGCCTTCATGACTGTCCACAAATACTGCCACTCCACACTATCAAATGCCTTAGCGGCGTCTAAAGACACCACAACCCTCCGGCCCATATTATCCGCCTTTACCTGCATATTGAGAAAGTCGTCGAAGATTACACGCTGTGGAACTATTGGGCATAAATCCGGACTGGTCCTGGTGTATTAAGGTCATTATCACCTTGTTAAGACTGTTATCCAACATCTTGGCCAAGATTTTGATTTCTATCGTTAATAATGAGATTGGGCGATAAGAAGCTGGATCCCTCGGATCTTTACCCTGTTTTGGCAGAACAACAACTATTGCCTCCCGCATGGACCTCGGCAGCTCCCCCTCCACCAGACCAGCCTCAAACACCTCCAATAAGGCAGGAAGCAGTATCTCTTTATATTTTTTTTATACACCTCCCCCGGGGATCCCATCTACCCCTGGGGCTTTTATCATTGGGCACAGAGACCAATGCGGCGTCAAGCGCCTCCAAATTAAATGGCTCCTCGAGGAGTCCCCTATCGGCCACTGAGAGTCTGGGAAGCCGTACCTCTGTCAAGAAATCATCCACCTCCGTCGTTGGCTGTACCCGTGATTTATAAAGATCTGAGTAATACTCCATCATCACCTCCAAAATTGCTTTGCAACCAGTGTGCTCCATCCCTTCCCTTCAAAGCGACTGTAACGGGGTCTGCTGTGCTGGAGTACCTCTTTCAGCACCCCCCGTGTTTCAGGAGGTCCATTCTGCTTTTGCTGGATTCTGAATGAAGGACGCTGGCATGAGAGCATATAAAAGCTGACTGCTTCTCCACGTATTTCCAGTCTAAGAACACACTTTATTTACAACACACAGAATATATAACAAATACACAGGGCCGGCCAATAGGAAAACAGCAGGCCAGACATACATTACAATAGCCGCAGGGGGCCGGAGCCTGCTGATATTTACTGTGGGAATTACAAAGGTGGGGGAGGTCAGAAAGAGAATATCTTGTCCAGGGGCGCAGCCTGTGAACTGATGCATTTCACATGGAAACTATTATACATACATATACTGCATAACATTCTTGGTGCTGGGGGGTTCTGTAGCACGGCTCCCCTTTTCAGCGACGCGATCGGCATACACAGTCTGATCCTTAACGGATCGGTTTAGGGATGACCGAAGTTTATGGGGTTGGCACAAGTTCCGTTTGCCGGCTTAGTCCATCGGCATTACTGTTTTGTTTGTCGGGTCTGTAGTGGATGGTGAAGTCCAGAGGTTGTAGGGCTAAACTCCACCGCAGTAATCTGGTGTTGTCTCCAGAGACCCGACTAAGCCAGACTAGGGGATTATGGTCCGTCAGGAGGCAAAACTGTCGTCCATACAAATATGGTTGTAACTTTTTGAGTGCCCATACTATTGCCAGGCACTCCTCGATGGCCGCATAGCTCACTTCACGGGGCAGCAGTTTCTGACTCAGGTAAGCTACCGGGTGTTCTTGGCCGTCCGGCCCGACTTGGCTTAGTACTGCCCCCAATCCAAACATAGAAGCGTCTGTGTAAACCAGGAAACGTTTAGTTGGATCGGGTGCGGCCAATACAGGGGTATTGGTGAGGGCGTCCTTTAGCTGGCGGAAGGCTTCATCACACTCTGGGGTCCAGGTTACGTGGCGGGGTTGGTTCTTACGGGTCAGATCAGTGAGGGGCTTGGCTACGCTGCTGTTATTGGGAACGAATTTCCTGTAATACCCCGCTGTCCCCACAAACGCCATGACCTGGGTTTTAGTGCGTGGGGTGGGCCATTTGGCTATGGCCTCAATCTTGGCTGGTTCTGGTCTCTGTTTCCCACTTCCCACCCAATACCCTAAATACTGAACCTCAGCTTTGCCCACGTGACACTTGTTTGGGTTCAGGGTGATTCCGGCCTTGTGGATCCTGTCTAATACTGTCTCTAGGTGATTTGGATGCTCTTCCCATGTCGCGCTGTAGATGGTGATGTCATCCAGGTAGGCACATGCATAGTCCTGGAGACCATCCAGAAGCCGGTCAGCCAGCCTCTGGAAGGTCGCCGGGGCATTCTTCATCCTGAATGGCATAACTCGAAACTGGAATAAGCCAAACGGGGTGACAAATGCCGACTTGGGAATAGCATCAGGACTAAGGGGAATCTGCCAGTAGCCTTTGCATAGATCGATGGTGGTCAAATACTTTGCCCCTGCCAGCCGGTCTAACAAGTCATCCACACGCGGCATGGGATACGCATCCGCCACTGTTTTCTCATTGAGCTTACGATAGTCTACACAAAACCGCGTAGTCCCATCCTTGTTAGGCACTAACACTACGGGGGATACCCAGGGATTATCTGACTCTTCAATGACCCCTAAAAGCAACATCTCTTGTATCTCTTGTCGCATCCCTTCTTGTACAGACTCAGGGACGCGGAAGGGGGGTTGTCGCAGGGGGGTCTGATCCTGGGTCTCAACCTTGTGTTGTGCCAGCTGAGTGTACCCGGGTTTCCCCGAAAACATCCTCTGTCGCTGCCTCAACAACTCCTCCGCCTGCTGTCTCCCGGGAACCTAAGTCTTCACCCCAGTGTACCTGGTCCCATGTTTTAGACTGAGTCCTCTCCCCTAAGACATCAGGCAAGGGAAGTCTGGCTAAATCCTCTGCTTCAGGTGCACAGATGGCCACAGATGGGGCTATTTTCCCCACTACCTGGTAGGGCCCCTGCCATGCAGCTTGGAACTTGTTCTGCCTAGTGGGCTCTAACACCAGGACCTTCTGCCCTATTTCCAAGGTGCGCTCTCTGGCCCTCCGATTGTACCATACGCGCTGGCGTCGCTGGGCCACCTGCATGTTCCCCCGTACAGCCTGGGTCAGCTCCTGTAGCCAGTCCCGGAATTCCAGCACATAGGGTACAATAGGTACCCCTTCTATGATGCCCTCCCCTTCCCAGTGTTCTAGCACTAAGTCTAGGGGTCCCCTTACCCGTCTCCCGTATACCAGTTCGAATGGGGAGAACCCCGTGGATTCTTGGGGCACCTCTCGATAGGCAAACAGGAGGTGAGGCAAGAATTTCTCCCAGTCCCTGTAGGTCCTGGTAAAAGTCCCAATGAGTTGTTTTAACGTCCCGTTAAAGCTTTCACACAACCCATTGGTTTGCGGGTGGTACGGGGCGCTTCTAATTGACTTTACGCCGCACAGCTTCCACAGTTGGTTGGTCACCTTTGCTGTAAACTGGGTACCCTGGCCCGAGATAATCTCCCGGGGAAATCCAACCCATGAGAAAACCTGGAGCAGGGCAGCCGCCACCGTCTCTGCCAGTATGTTAGGTAACGCAACCGCCTCTGGATACCGTGTGGCATAATCTACCACTGTCAATATATACCTTTTCCCTGACGGACTGGGTTTGGCTAACGGCCCTATCAGATCGACCGCTACTCGGCTAAATGGTTCCTCCACAATGGGGAGGGGGCATAATTTGGCCTTGCATCGATCTCCCCTCTTGCCAATGCGCTGGCAACTCACAGGTCTGGCAGTATTGACGAACATCATAGATTACCCCCGGCCAAAAGAAGTTTTGTGTCAGATGATGCCTGGTGCGACTGACGCCAAAGTGCCCGGAGATTCGCAGTAACTCCTGCCTTTACTTCTTGGGAACTACCAGCTGTCGTTTTATAGTGGGGCTTGTCCCTGTGTGGTGCTGCTCTGTGATCCAGTAGAGAAGTCCCTGCTTCCATATAAACTTCCCCTTCCAGTACCCCTCTCCCCTCCTGTGCCTTCCCACGATATCCCTCCAATGCAGGATCCTCAAGTAACTCCCTCTTAAATTCATCTGGGGTGGCCCAAGAAATGTGTCTGGCTATGGGAATGTGTAGGGCTGGGATGTCTTACCTGGGCCTCCTCTGAGTGTGATTCCGCCTCCGCAGCTCGAGCTTGTCTCCGGGTGGTCACAGGATATGTCTCAGCCAGAGGGGCAACCGAGAAGGCAGACAACATGGGCCCCAAGTCATTTCCCAGCAAAACATCTGCAGCAAATCCTCCATCAAGCCGACCTCAACAAGGCCATCCCTAACTCCCCAGTTCAGGGGAATCCTGGAAGTGGGCAGTCGATGTATGGATCCCCCTGCTACACGGATCGTCCGGTCCGTCTTCTCTTGGTCCCGGACGAGATGAGGCTTCACAAGGGTCAAAGTTGCTCCGGAATCTCTTAGTCCCTGCATGCGTTTCCCATTAACCCACACGACCTGTCGATGCTGTTGTCGATTATCTGCCCGGGCTGCCTGCACGGGGTATACTTCATGCAGCACTTCCTCCATGTCTTCCACCCCTTGGTTAGTCGTAGCCCCCAATGTCGGGTCAGCTTCGCCTTGGTAGCAGTGTACAGCGGCCCGGCGGAAGATAGCTGTTCCCGCCTTTGGCCACTGGGTATGCTGAGTCTGGTTGGGACATTGTCTTTGCAGGTGGCCCAGCTGATGGCAGGTGTGGCATTGCGCCCCAGGAGAACTGTGGTAGGCCGGGTTTCTAGCTGGTCCCCCTACAATCTTCGGTGGTTTGGGGCCCTCCAGGTCCATGGGCGGACCCCTAGTGACCATCTTTGGTCCGGACAACTGAGGCCTCCTGGCGTCATGATGTTCGTCGGCCAGACGAGCGGCTTCCTCAAGAGTCATTGGCCGCCTATCCCGAAGCCATTCCTGTGTCCGCTCATAGTCCATACAGTCCTCATCGGGTACCGTGCGATAGGCGTCCGCTGCCCGGCCTGTCAGCTTGCTGGCCAGAATCTGAACCCGTTCCTCCGGCTTCATTTGATGAAGGGCACACTGCCGCTCAAAGTCCTGCAGAAAGCCATCAATGTCTTCCTCTGCCTCCCCCAACTGTCGGAAGGCATTATACTTGATCTTTTTGTGACTTACTGTTGAAGGTACCTGGGCGGAGGCCAGAGCTCCCCTTGCTCGCTGACTCTCCGCTCTGCCATTTCCATCTTGGCCAGCTCTACTTTGGTCCGCTCTGCCATCTCCATCTTGGTTAGCTCTATTCTGGTCCGCTCGGCCATCTCTTCCTTCAGATCAGTACGCACATCAGCTATCACCTCTCGTATGATCTCTACTGCAGGGTTTGGGCCATAGAACGCCAATCTGTTTACCTCCCTCTGGAATTCAGTCTCCTCCACGTTCACATTGGGGGGCGCTGCACTGTCTTGTTCCATGATGGCTGCTATCAAATCCGCTTTTGTTTTGTTGCTGCGATTAACCCTCGGGCCTCCACCAGATCTTTTAATGTAGTCCTCTTTAACTTCTGGTAGTAGTCTTCCATTCATTCCTTTCCTCCTGTAGAAGGGGTATCACATCCCGCTGTCTGCCACCACTGTAACGGGGTCTACTCTGCTGGAGTACCTCTTTCAGCACCCCCCGTGTTTCAGGAGGTCCATTCTGCTTTTGCTGGATTCTGAATGAAGGACGCTGGCAGGAATTTCTTGATTACATGAGAGCATATAAAAGCTGACTGCTTCTCCAGTCTAAGAACACACTTTATTTATAACACACAATATATAACACAAACACAGGGCCGGCCAATAGGAAAACAGCAGGCCAGACATACATTACAATAGCCGCAGGGGGCCGGAGCCTGCTGATATTTACTGTGGGAATTACAAAGGTGGGGGAGGTCAGAAAGAATATATTGTCCAGGGGCGCAGCCTGTGGACTGATGCATTTCACATGGAAACTATTATAAATAAATTCCAACTCGAGATCCAACAAGGGCCCATCCCCGCCTCATAGGCACACAAAAAAACCAAGGGGGGAAAAAAGAAGCCAATGGATCCCTCCAAAAAAGAGGCAGTAAAAGAGGAACCAGAATGAGAAAGAACCGATCTATCATCCCACTGAGTCCTTTAATTTCACTTGACGCAAATGTTGCTTGTTGCTGTCCAGCCATCCGAGTGCCTCTTTATCCTCCGTGAAGAAGTGCACTTTCCCTTCAGCAACCACTCAATTTGGCCGGGTACATCATCGAGTAAGTGACGCCGATCTCCCTCAGCCTCTTCTTGATATGGACAAATTTGGCTCTCTGCTTCTGCACCTCTATAGAGAAGTCCGGAAACATGGAGCTCCTGGAGCCATTTATCTGCAAATCCGGGTTCTGTCTGGCATGTCTGAGAATGGCATCTGTGGTGAAATGTGTGTGTGTGTGTGTGTGTGTGTATATATATATATATATATATATATATATATATATAGTGACATATGTCTAGGGTTATATGTGTGACTAGTGATAATGTAACACCTGTCCTGAAGGTAAGTCGCACCTAGGTGTTAATAGGTACTTCCTTGGAACTAGTAGAAATTGTCCCCATATCTCACCAGGAGGTCCAGCTAGAGCCAATAAGAAGGTAACATTTGGCACCTCCTAGGTCTTGGAGGGGAGATGCTAATTGCGGCCTGAGGGGATCTATTCCTGGGAACCATCTCACAAGTGTCTCTAGAGGAAAATAATATACATTAGTAGAGCGGCCGTGCCCAATCAAACAGACCGCAATTATGATATTAGCCTTGGGGGCCAGTCTAGAAACCTGACCTCAGACCAAAGTTATAAATTTAGGCTGCAGATAACGAATTGTGTTCACATGATGGGGGCAGCCTGGGAAGCTGGTGTGATCCAATCTACATTCTTCCTACTTTCAGGGAGCAGAAAGCAACTACCAGTTAGATAATTTCTGTAAGTTTCTCCTGTTTATTTTGACACTGTTTTGCATAAGTTGTATGTCTTTTTATTATCTTATACCTTTTTCTTATTGTAAGCATTGAACCTTTTGTTATTAAAGTATAAAACTTTAACAAGTTGAACCTTGAATGTTCTAAAAGAATCCATAGCCTAAGGTGTGTGAGCCTTATGAGTGATAGACATATTTTTATTAGTATTGTTAGTACCGGGACTCATCGCCCGTGTATTCGTAGAGTGGTGGCAGCGTGTATGAGCGGATGTGGCCTGGGTCGGTGGGTGATTTATGCTCCCATTACAGCATAGGACACAGGTTGAATGCTGGACTGAGAGAGGGGAGATAGATTAACCCTTGCGGGCGCAACCCCAAGTCACGTGTAAGAGCGGACACGTGATGAATTAGTGATGCCACGGAGAAGGGATACGTGACAGCGTCTCTGTCACGGTAGTGCAAGACCTTGACTAGCACTTGTCTGGGAGGACACCCAGGGGGAGGGGATACGCAGTAACGTGGGCGCTCTTTCAATAGCATACATCCGGGATAACTTTGGCTCCAATATAGTTTAATAGCCATTTCTCAAAGAACTCTGTTGGCACCGCGCCTTCCGTCTTTTCAGGCACCCAATCAGCCACACATTATTGCGCCTGGACCTATTTTCAAGGTCATCCATTTTGGCTTGTATGGCAGAAATCACAGCACTCATACGTTTTGTAGCCTTATCTGCCTTAGCAATACAGTCCTCGGCGCCGCTAATACGTTTTTCCGCTTCTCCCATCCTTTCCTTGGTCACGTGCAAGGAATGTTGCATCTTAGACATGTCCGCCTGCAGGACCCCCATCTGCGCAGCCATATTGGTGATAGTGTTGTGACTGTATAAAACCATCTTAAACACATCCTTCAGAGCGGGCTCCTCAGGAATCTGCATTCCATCGATGCATAGCACAGAGCCTTTCATGATTCCCCCTGTGAGGAAAATGTATTTAAGTTTAGTTTCTCTGCCAGCACATATGGGGTGGACGTTGACCCCCCTTAACTTCAGGGTTTACCTTTTCTTTTCAATGGGTGTAGAAGAGCTTTTATTGCTTCTTGCTGCAAATTCCTGACTTTCAGCTCCCAAACCCCTCATGCCCCTCCCAAAGAAATTTTTACGATTAGTATAGATGCATAGACAGTTGTCCCAGCTGAAACTGGTCTGATTTCCTTCTTTAAAGGCAAGAAGTCCTTTGTTCCATTATAGTGAGAGATTGGGCCAACGGTTTAGGCTAGGAAAACAATATGTCCAGTTTGTGAATCTCCATCGACGCATCTATCAGCCACGGTAAGCGCGGGCTTCTAGTTCCAACAGGGACAGAGTATGGATTTCTCTGAAACTATGCATCTCATCAAGCCCAAATTTGGTTTCATTAGAACACCAATGTTAATACAAGATGAATGCTGGGTGTGTTATGATTCTGACATGTTCAGTAGCGGAGATACAGGCATTAGACAAACTGTGCAATTTGGTAAGACTGAAGAGATAGGAAGGTCTGAGGAAACCAGCCCTGTTAGTGATGTCACGAGGTTATGGTTAAGTGACTCCACTTTACCCAGCTCAGAGTCTGAGTTTTTGTGCCTGAGGAGCTGTACTATGCATTGGGACATTTGGGAGCCCAGCCTGCGGCATGGTTTTGCCTGACATGAACTGAGAACATGTGAGTTTTACCTCTTTAATCCATGTTATTTTTATAATTACCTTGTACATATTTTTCAGTGGCCTTGTGTAACATCCTTGTAATATTTTTCATAAACACTGCCTAATTTTAATGGAGTAAAATATTTAAAATACTAGATTTGTTCTTCCTGCTCTAAAACGTACCCTAAGTCTTCTGAAGGGAATTATGCTACTGTTTTGGGTTAGCTTCGGACCTGTTTAATCGAAGCTGGTGGCAGCATACCGTGTGCGGTGCCTTTGGGTGTCGTAGCAACTGTGGCGTTGATAATTATTGTTCCTGCCTGAGCAGGAGTAGTTATATCGTGTCGCTGCAGCGTGCCCAATAGCCAGTACATAGGCAGAGTTTCTGGTGACTAATTACCCTAGGTGCAGTACCTAATCTGACCTGAGGGTAAGGGGGGGCGCCAGAGAGCTTCAAGTTCAAGCAGAACTGTAAAGCGGGATATACATAAATCCCTGCAGTTCATTCAATCGATGCATAGCACAGAGCCTTTCATGATTCCCCCGCTCTCCTCCTGCACTCCAGTGCCATCACTGTCTTCTCCCTCCTCCCCCAACTTCTCCATATCTCCGTGCCCCACAGGCTTATCTTTCACCTTGCCTGTCACCGCTGGGCTCTGGATCTCCTCCGTCTGTCAGGCGAAGCGTTGCTGCCTAGCTGCTGCATCTGCTCTCCCAGAACCTTCCCTCGCAGTCACAGGCTCAGATAGCACTGCCTCCTGGCTGGTGCCATCTTGAGTCTTTCGCTCCTGCTCCCCCGCCGCCTTCCTGGAGCTCTTTCTGCCGGTCATTGCGCCGTAGGCACACAGAACCACAGGCACCACACCGGACATGGCTTCCCTGCTAATTTCAGGTACCTGGCCACCGATTTTACTGGCTGCAATCCGGCATATAGCTTATACTGAGTGGGAGCTCCTGCCTCAGACGACCGCTCATATCATATCATAACGCTCAGGCCACCCCCCCCCCCCCCCCATATGTTGCCCTCTAAATATCTGCAGCCTCTTGGCATTGAGAGTGTGCAAATGGTGGCGTAGCAAACATCAGTCCTGTCTACAAATAAACGGGTCTTCAGGGGAAGGTGAGGGAAGACTTGGTGTTCCTCAGCAGCTTTACAACTCTTGAAGTTATGAATGTAATTGACAAAAACTGGTGGGGTTCTGTAATTCTTTGAAGAGAAGGAATATAAACCAGCTCACCCGTGATGCATAAGCTGAGTTTTGGGAACACGGACTTGCTGTGTCCAGGCGTGTAGATTCCAAGAGAATAAAATGTCCAGCTTCACCGAATCCGTGAAAAGTTTTCTTTATTCACAAACTTAAACATGGAGGATACAAACTTCAGCACAAACCATATGGGTAAGAATCTCAACTTGTTTCTGGAGACTAAGCTCCCTTAATGATGACCACAATAACAACTACTGTATTGTGTTCCAGTTTCCATCTGTAGGCTATGTGCTTGATGAAATATGGTATGTGGCAAATTGATCACAAACCGCAATGTAGCCAGCTCACCAGGAAAGTCCAATTGTATCAGGTGCATAGAACTCCATTCTGATCAAATGTGTAAACAGATGCAAAGGAAAGGGGTTTGTTCCAGATCCTTTGTAAAATCCAAGCTTTACTGTAACATGGTTATTATCCCATGGCCTTCCAATAAAAAAATTAAAAAAACACCAAAAAGTGACACTTTTCGATCACACTCATGCGATTAAGTCTCATCCAGCAGTGCTGAGCTGGTATAATAATACTCTGCTGTGACGGCACAGCATTTTATTTTAATGAATCAGGCATCTAATTTCAGCAAGCCAAGAGTCATTGACTGTTATCTGTATGTTGGCTTTTCAACTTTTCTTTCTGGTTAGTCAAGAAAACAGACTTGTTCGTGTAAGCCTGTAATAATGACTTGTAAGTTGCTGTTACCCTGGATGCTTAGTTGTGAGGACACAGCATTGTCTTATAAGGTTCTCGGTCTCTTTGCTATATCTGCTGTTATTGTGAAGGAGAGAATGGCTAATGAAATCCATTATTACACCTTATATGTCAGTTCAGATATGGTGTAGCAAGGTGGAGTCTATTTCCTGAGTAGCGGCACACTGGAAGGAACTTTTGGAATATGAATGAGTCAGTGGACATTGGATTGAATACCATATATGGAAATGAAGTTGTAATGGCCCGATCAGAGTGACACTGACTGTTCAGAAGTTGTGCCCCCCCCCACCACCACCATTTTCTGCTTGTAGTATCTTCCTTTGTTCTGAAAATAAAGTTCAGTTGTGCACCATCTTTGGTAGAGAGAGGCAGTGTGTATCTGATGCATTCTTTGCCTCTAAGCTAGCACTCGGCTTATATTTTGTCAGATACAAGCAATCATATAGATCTCATTTTAAGGGATCACCCTCACATTATTTTGTTATTGAAACCTAGTTTTTCCATCGGCCATTTTGCTTTGTCCTGTGGCTACCTTGCCCTGAGTCAGTATGGAGTTTCCAGCTTCTATGTTTCCACCCTGTTCTTTGCCTCTTGCCTTTTTAAGCAGCCTCAGCTGTTCAATCAGTGCTTCTGAATCATGTCTGCAGTTTGCCTGTGACCTGGCTCCTTCCTGGAAGTCCTGGTGGTAGTAGTATTATTACTGATATTATAATACATTTTTTACAGCGCCATTTATTCCTTTGCGCTTTACATGTGAAAAGGGCATATCTAGACAAATACAATAAACAAACAAAAAACAAGGCACTAACCGGTACAGAAGGAGGGAGGACCCTGCCCGCGAGGGCTCAGTCTGCAGGGGGTGGGTGAGGATACACTGAGAGAGGGTAGAGCTGGTCGTGCGGCGGTTCAGTAGGTTGAGGATCACTGCAGGCTGTAGGCTTGTCGGAAGAGGTGAGTCTTCAGGTTGTTTTTGAAGGCTTCTATGGTAGGCGAGTCTGTTGGGGTAGAGAGTTTGAGTATGGGGGAAGCACGGGAGAAGTCTTGGATGCGGTTGTGGGAAGATGAGATGAGAGGGGAGTAGAGAAAGATCTTTTGAGGATTGAAGGTTGCATGCAGGTAAGTACCAAGGGACCATGTCACAGATGCAGTATTCCCGGGATAATTAATATAAGTGGTGCACCCCTGCACAACACATGGAGATGGGGTGCAAAAACCTGGTCAGTAAATAGAATGCTATAAACACAAAAGAAAAAAGACTCGACCAATAATGGTATGTACACCGATAAAATATGTGAAAATATCAAAAAATGTTTAATTACACCTCAAAGAACATGACAAACATATAAAACCATTTAAAAAAGGTCTGAGTACAGAACCATAAGTCACCACCCCTAAGCACAAATATGAAATAACAACACGGCATAGATAAAGTGCTATATATGTACAAGATGTGTCCTGTCTAAACATGTAACGGTCCAATATGACATACATGAATATATAAAGGCCGAAACAAATGCATACCTAAACCTGTAGTGGTACACTGACAGATAATCTAGCAATAAAATTACTGCAATTCAGTGTTTGGTATATAACAATGTGAAGTGTTATATCAGCATGCTGTTTAGCCAAGATGATGGCAGTACCAGGATAGGTATATAAATGCGGGCTACAAGCATGTGCCAGAAAGCCTTGAATAGGCATACACTGGTGCTCCCCTGCAATCAAATAACCCAATGGGTGCCAAGATGTAAGAAAAAATGGGGGGACTAAAGAGAGGAAAAAATGTTACAAAGGAACAGCATGAACACTGAACAATGGTATACCATGAGCCCAGATACCTACCTAATGGAGACAGGAGACAGGCTTAAAGGGACACTGTCACCTGAATTTGGAGGGAACAATCTTCAGCCATGGAGGCGGGGTTTTGGGTGTTTGATTCACCCTTTCCTTACCTGCTGGCTGCAATATTGGATTGAAGTTCATTCTCTGTCCTCCATAGTACACACCTGCGCTGTGCAAGACTTCCTTGTGCAGGCATGTACTACGGAGGACAGAGAATGAACTTCAATCCAGCATGCAGCCAGCGAGTAAGGAAAGGGTGAATCCAAAA
The DNA here is from genome assembly GCF_032444005.1 of Ranitomeya imitator. Lineage (NCBI taxonomy): Eukaryota > Metazoa > Chordata > Amphibia > Anura > Dendrobatidae > Ranitomeya > Ranitomeya imitator. Next base: position 4,762,645 of record NC_091286.1, on the reverse strand, counting down.
CCCCGCCTCCATGGCTGAAGATTGTTCCCTCCAAATTCAGGTGACAGTGTCCCTTTAAGGGGTGAGGCGAGAGCCCAAATGTAGTAGATGTAGTATTCCAGCCATCTCCTTATGTGGACACTCGAACCCTGCTGCGTGCTAATCAGCATTTGTGAGGGAAGTAACAGAGACTCTGAACCTGTTTTCTGCTTGATACTAAACTTAAGGTTTACTCTGACCAGCCGTGTCTCCTGCCTCTGTACCTGCAATTGTGTAAAACCTTTTTCTGTGACATACTTGTATGAAGTAATACAAGCAAGTCATAACCAAACCTGTCTCCTGTGTTTTCCTCGCACCCAAGCACAAGGCTCTAAATAGAACTGTGTGCAATACATCACAAGATTCAGAAGCCAACTGTAGTGTCTGCTGGGTCTGAGGACGCCGTCTGCTGTGGACCGTGTAATCTGTTTATACCTTCTGTGATGATTGTGGTTGTGACTTCACCATTTCAGGTGAGCACATTCCCTTCTTTTCAGTCAGGCGTATTACCACGGGTAAACACTATTGTGCGCCTTATTTCTTTTTCAGCACTTCTGCCTTAAGGGATCTGGGAAGATGGAGGCTTGCGTAAAGGACTTGTGTAAAATTATCGATACAATCCTTGAGGATATATAGGCTTTAAAGACCAGCTTTGCAAGTCTGCAGGATCTTAATCACAATCTGCAAGTGTTCTGATAAAATACTCAGGATTTACGAGCCAGGATTGAGGCTCTGAAGGAACAAGTCTAGGCACCATGCCTACCCCCGGGTTTTGGGATTCCCAAGTTACCCACTTTTCATTTTGGTGGTGAACGTGAAAAATTCATGGGGTTTATTATCCAATGTAAACAGTTTTTCTCTCAACATGCTTCGCAATTTACCTTGGAATGATCCAAAGTGCTTACTATAATCATGTTGCTCTCCAACAGATCTCTGATGTGGGCAAACCCTCTGATCGAGACTGAGGATGGATGAATAATCTTTTTCATTTCGGCCATGGCTAGGTGTTTGGTAATCCTAACCGAGGTGCGACAGCTAAAGCGGCCATGTTGTCTTTGCGTCAAGGTAAGCGCTCAGTATTCAAATATGCCTTGGATTTCAAGAGCTGGGCCCTCGATACCACTTGGGACAGTTCCACCAAAAAATCTATTTTGCAGAAAGGGTTGTCTCCCATGATTAAGGCTGCCGTCACACTAGCAGTATTTGGTCAGTATTTTACATCAGTATTTCTCAACCAAAACCAGGTGTAGGTGATAAATGCAGGAGTGGTGCATATGTTTCTATTATACTTTTCCTCCAATTGTTCCACTCCTGGTTTTAGCTACAAATACTGATGTAAAATACTGACCAAATACTGCTAGTGTGGCGGCAGCCTAAGGATGAACTTGCTCGTGCTGACCCTCCAACTGCGTTAGGTGACTTTTAACTACTGCATCCATATTGATGCCGTCTTACTGAACGCAGACAGGAGAGATGGTCTGAAAGTAATCGCATTAATCATTTCCTATCTTCCTCCCCAGCTAAGGAACATTTGAGCAGGATCATACGGGAACCAGAACCTGAACCCATGCAGGTGGACTCTACAGAGACTGGTTAGTGATGCATGCCAATAACATTGCCTAAAAGAAAATTGTTTCTATTGCGGTAAGTCAGGGCACTTCATTATAAACTGCCCCAGCCTTTCTCGTAAAACTACTGCAGCAGTCATTCACTGTGAGTGTTGGGAAAGGAGATCATTCATGTCCAAACCTTAGGCCCCAGAAAGATCTGCAGCTATAGATGTTGATTTCTCGGACTTAAACTCCGACATTTCAGAGGCTGATGACTGTGTAAATGCGGCAGATTTTCAAGTTTCCTCAGCACTGTCCCAGCAGAGCTGTAAGAAGAACAATTCTCATTGCTTTCTTTCCATTAAGCTCTAGGTTGACTCGGTCTTGGTGTCTAGCTCTGCTATGATTGACTCAGGGGCAAGCTGTAATTTTATGGACCTCTCCTTTGCTCAGAAACATGGGATACATTCAGTGAAGAAGGCTACTCCTGTACAGATGGAGACACTGGATGGTTCCTTGCTAAACTCTGGACCAGTGGGCCAGGAAATGGAGCCTTTGAAGATCCTTATGGGTAAAGATCATTAGGAGAGGCTGTCTTCTGTGCTCATCTCTTCCCACTACTCCCCATTCTAGGGCTACCATGGCTGCAGGCCCAGAACCCTACAATTAACGGAGACCAAGGAGCTGCACTTTCCGGAGAAACAGATGGGTCCAGAAGTTTTAGCTTGTTCGGTTCCTAAGAGACCCACGTCAGTCTCTGAGCTACCAGCTATATACCAGGAGTATGCAGATGTATGTTACAAGAAGAACGCAGACCAGCTTCCCCCTCACCATACGATTGTCCAATTGAATTATTGCCTGGAGCAGGAATATCCTTTGGTAAGATCGACCCTCTGGCAGGGTCTGAACTAAAGGCTTTGAAGGACTATATTGCCGAAAATCCGGCCATGGGCTTCATAAGCCACTCTTCATTTCCTGCAGGTGCACCCATCTTCCGTGGTCTGTCTCTATAAGGATGGCTCTAAAAGGATAGCAGCAGAAATATGCCAGAAAAATAACCCCCTGCTATAGATGCGTCATCATCATCATTATTATTATTACTATGCTTCCTTATTGCAATCAATCTGACAATCGATCCGCTTCATCCTCAGGTATGTCCGCTGGCTGCAATCCCATCACCATCACCCAACTTTCCTGATCCTTCTCACCCTGTATCCGTCTGCTATTCCTGGTATGTCCGCTGGCTGCTATCACTATTTTTTTTCCCCTGCTCATTTTCTCACCTTAATTTCTTGATGCCAACACACAGTTGGCTTTATCTCTCCATTTGGATCTATTTTCCCTTCTGACTTGTAATTCACTCCCGTGACTGTGACCAGTCTCCCTGCTGCCCCTCCCTCCTGATCACACCTGGCCTATTTCATGTGCACTTACATTGTTATAAATTCAGAGAGACAGGTCTGTCTTGACCGTGGTTTTTCTCTATAAGGATGACTCTAAAAGGATAACAGAAGAAATATGTCAGAAATGAGCAAGAAGTGAACAGAAGGTACGACTAACCACTGTTAATGTACTAAATTTATTTCCCTTTCCACCACACTTACTCATCATGCTGACATACGCTCTAGCAGTTTTGGCTCCATTACTCCTGTCCGCTATCCCCAAACCCCAGCACCCTCTAACCAAGTAATAATCTCTCCTTCCCTCCTGCCTCCCCACCTGACCACCTCTGCTGACCTGCTCCTCAACCTCAGATCTCCTAATAAAACATAAAACAAGCTGCCATTGTCCATCTCCCACCTGCTCTGTCTCTCTCTGCTTCTCACTGCTGGCGACATATCTCCCAATCCTGGATCCTTACAGCTCAGACTTCTCATTACTACCCCCTCCTATCGCTCCCAACCCAATATAAACACCCGAATTCTTGCCCACCTCAAATCCGTGCCCTTGACGCCCACCCCCCTGCACCCTCTCTCTTGATCACTCTGGAAAGCCCACTCCATCTGCAATAAACTCCACATGATTCAAGACCTTTTTACCTCTCGTAAGTTTTTCTTTCTGGGCATCACCGAAACATGGCTGACACCCTCTGACACATCCTCCCTGCTGCACTATGTTACGGTGACCTCCACTTCACCTACACTCCTCGCCCTGGCAACAGACATGGTGGAGGAGCGGGCTTTCTCCTTCCAACTGTACCTTTTAACCCAATCTCACCTCTACCCTCCCTTATCCCCTCTTTTGAAGTCCACTCTGTCCGCATCTACCCCCCTACAACCTCCAAATGGTCATATAGTGACCTCCGTGCCCGACCACTGCCTTTATTGACCAATTCTTCACCTGGCTCCTTCACTTTCTCTCTGCTGATATTCCCACCATCATCATGGGTGACTTCAACATCCTCATTGACACCCACCAGTCAGCAGCCTTCAAACCAAACTCCTGTCCCTTCATCTTTTGGACTTACTCAGTGGTTCTCCACAGCCACCCACACAGACGGACATACATTAGACCTGATCTTCACCCATCTCTGATCCCTATCTAACTTCACAACCTTCTCTCTCCCTCTATCTGATGACCACCATCTGCAACATGCGCACCCCCGCAGAAACCTCGCACACCTTGACACCCACACGCTTTCTGACTCTATTCTACCACTAGCATCCATATCCTCACGACAGACACTGCCACTAGTTTCTACAATGCCCCTCTTGCATCAGCCATCGACTCAGTCGCCCCTGTCATGCACAGCAGACTGCGACAAACCAATAGACAACCTTGGCACAATTACATAATTAAAAAGCTTCAGCAAGTAGCCAGAATTGCAGAACGGCGTTGGAAGAAAATGCATTCGCAAGATGATTTTACTGCACTCAAACAAGCAACACTCGCATTCAAATCAGCTCTCACCTCTGCTAAACAGGCCTACTTCACAACCCTCGTATCTTCCTTATCCAACAACCCCAAACAGTTGTCCAACACTTTTAACTCCCTCCTCCGCCCACCACTGCCCCCTCCGAGTTCCCTAATCGTTGCCGAGGATTTTGCCATGGACTTCAAAAATGATAGACCAAACAAGGCAAGTCTTTGTTTTCAAACCACCACAACCCCTTTGTATACCAGACCAACGCCCTAACCCCATAACTTCCCTTTCCAAAATCTATGAAGGGGAGCTTGCTCATCATCTTTCCAAATCACACCTCACCATTTGTGCACTTGACCCCATCCCACATCCTCCCTGACCTCACACACCGACTCCATCCCTAACCCATCTATTCAACCTATCACTAACTTCTGGTACCTTCCCCTCTGCTTTCAAACATGCCACAATCACCCCTATCCTCAAAAGCCTTCCCTTGACTTGAGCGCTATGTCAACTATCGCCCCATATCTTTGCTCCCATTTGCTTCCAAGCTCCTTGAGCAGCACGTCCATGCTGAACTTCTCACTTTGCATCTAACTCTTCAACAACCTTCAATCTAGCTTCCGTCCCCACCATTCCACTGAGACTGACCAAAATTATGACTTGTTTACAGCCAAAGCTAACAGACAATTCTCTATACTCCTAGACCTGTCCTCTGCCTTCGACACAGTTGACCACTGCCTCCTCCTACAGAGCTTCTCTTCCTTTGGTGTCAAAGACCTTGTCCTATCCTGGATCTCCTCATACCTTACTGTTAAATATGCTTATTTTGCACATTTATTTAATCAGGACTATTCACCAGGTGCTTACTCTTCAAGAAAAATGTCATGATATTCTCATGAAAAATATAGTGGTTTATTGAATTGTCCACAGAAAAACCACATTGCAGCAAAACATAAAAGCAGATGAAATAGTTACGAATAGATTGTCCATGTGTAAATATCAGCGCTTGTCTTGTTACTCATCTTTCCCAAAGTCCTGAATGGTAAAACCGGTCTGTCTGTGTGAACTCTGAAGTCATCATGGCTACCAGCTGTTGCTTCCTTGTCCGATGTCCATGGAGAATGATGGTGAAGGCAGGAGGTGACAGCCCCCACGTGACAAAAAGCCCCCCACCCTCCTAAGAGACTTTATTTATATGTCCAACAGACCACGTGTTCCCTTCATATACAGTGGGGCAAAAAAGTATTTAGTCAGTCAGCAATAGTGCAAGTTCCACCACTTAAAAAGATGAGAGGCGTCTGTAATTTACATCATAGGTAGACCTCAACTATGGGAGACAAACTGAGAAAAAAAAATCCAGAAAATCACATTGTCTGTTTTTTTAACATTTTATTTGCATATTATGGTGGAAAATAAGTATTTGGTCAGAAACAAACAATCAAGATTTCTGGCTCACACAGACCTGTAACTTCTTCTTTAAGAGTCTCCTCTTTCCTCCACTCATTACCTGTAGTAATGACACCTGTTTAAACTTGTTATCAGTATAAAAAGACACCTGTGCACACCCTCAAACAGTCTGACTCCAAACTCCACTATGGTGAAGACCAAAGAGCTGTCAAAGGACACCAGAAACAAAATTGTAGCCCTGCACCAGGCTGGGAAGACTGAATCTGCAATAGCCAACCAGCTTGGAGTGAAGAAATCAACAGTGGGAGCAATAATTAGAAAATGGAAGACATACAAGATCACTGATAATCTCCCTCGATCTGGGGCTCCACGCAAATTCCCAGCCCGTGGGGTCAGAATGATCACAAGAACGGTGAGCAAAAATCCCAGAACCACGCGGGGGGGACCTAGTGAATGAACTGCAGAGAGCTGGGACCAATGTAACAAGGCCTACCATAAGTAACACACTACGCCACCATGGACTCAGATCCTGCAGTGCCAGACGTGTCCCACTGCTTAAGCCAGTACATGTCCGGGCCCGTCTGAAGTTTGCTAGAGAGCATTTGGATGATCCAGAGGAGTTTTGGGAGAATGTCCTATGGTCTGATGAAACCAAACTGGAACTGTTTGGTAGAAACACAACTTGTCGTGTTTGGAGGAAAAAGAATACTGAGTTGCATCCATCAAACACCATACCTACTGTAAAGCATGGTGGTGGAAACATCATGCTTTGGGGCTGTTTCTCTGCAAAGGGGCCAGGACGACTGATCCGGGTACATGAAAGAATAAATGGGGCCATGTATCGTGAGATTTTGAGTGCAAACCTCCTTCCATCAGCAAGGGCATTGAAGATGAAACGTGGCTGGGTCTTTCAACATGACAATGATCCAAAGCACACCGCCAGGGCAACGAAGGAGTGGCTTCGTAAGAAGCATTTCAAGGTCCTGGAGTGGCCTAGCCAGTCTCCAGATCTCAACCCTATAGAAAACCTTTGGAAAGAGTTGAAAGTCCGTGTGGCCAAGCGAAAAGCCAAAAACATCACTGCTCTAGAGGAGATCTGCATGGAGGAATGGGCCAACATACCAACAACAGTGTGTGGCAACCTTGTGAAGACTTACAGAAAACGTTTGACCTCTGTCATTGCCAACAAAGGATATATTACAAAGTATTGAGATGAAATTTTGTTTCTGACCAAATACTTATTTTCCACCATAATATGCAAATAAAATGTTAAAAAAACAGACAATGTGATTTTCTGGATTTTTTTTTCTCAGTTTGTCTCCCATAGTTGAGGTCTACCTATGATGTAAATTACAGACGCCTCTCATCTTTTTAAGTGGTGGAACTTGCACTATTGCTGACTGACTAAATACTTTTTTGCCCCACTGTATGGTGTTGACTTATACTCTGAGCTACATACACAGAAATAGCTTTTGGTAATGTCAGCAAGAAGCAATGTGCTCAGTACAGAATTGAAAATAAGAATAATTCAATTAATACTTAACAATTCCCCCTTTTGAGGGTGAGAGACATTGATTGGAACCCTCAAATTAATCATATTAATAAGATCTTTCTTCTTTTCTTCTTCTTTGGCAAAATATTTTAATAAATAATATCAATAATATTGTTATATGTTCTCAATAATATAATGATATGTAAATTCATGTTATGGTAAGCCGTGACTAATATTCATATAAAATATATATATATATAATTATACTTCCCTATATCTACTTGAAGCATCTCAGGTCTGATGTCATCTGGTCTTCATCTTGATGTCTTCTTCTTGGTTCTTTTAAAACAATCTTTATTATAATTATTTTGAAATGGATGATGGCATGTAAATTTTGTAGAGACTGTGTGTCATGTGTCAAAGTCCATAAATTCAAATGCTGATAAGAAAACAAAGTTCATAGATGAAATGTAGCTTTAATATCTGTGCAGTGTCACCTTTAAAAACCTGGACTTACATTGGCTCGCCTTGGAAATCATCTGGAATCCTTCCATATCATCCGCACTGGTCTTGGAACAGGTGTGACGTCTTTGGTCAGCACAGCAAGGGTTACATTGACTCTTCCTTGCTAAACATAGCACCATAACCAGTCCTTAGTGCACAGGTCACATGTCAGGGTTGTAGCGTCCTGACAATTACCTGATTGTTCACCAGCTTTCATGGAAGTCTTATAGGTGATAGGAAACCACTGGAATGTGATAAAAATGTAATAACGCAGTTCATCTTAGCATCATAGGATCATTGTACTCCAATTGTAGTTGTCAGTTTAGATACTGTACTCATAGTTGTCAGTGATGGATGCTGTAGTTGTGAGTGGTGACATGAATTGTATTTGACACAGTCTATTATTACTCAGAAATCATAGCATTGTTACCTTGTGGAACTTCTGGATAACGGCTTTTCTTCTTGCAACTTTTGAGAATGAATTGAATTTAGAAATATGAAAAGTCTTTATTAACGTAACTTCAGTATCTTGATTGAAGTCTTCATTCTCTATTCTATAACAAATGTGGTAATTTTCCTCACTTATAATCTCACAGCGTACCATAGCAATAAATACCATCCATATAACTATTATCAGACTATTAATATGGAATTTATATTTGGAAAAATAAAATAATAATAAGAAGAAATGATAACACATTATTAACCATATTCTTTATGTGATAGGACATTTTTATGTCATAGGTGTAATTTCTTTTTGAACCCATAGATGTCAGTGTCTTTTATGTAACAAATATTTTCATCTTTATTACTAAAACCTTATTAATAAACTATATTAGACCAATAATAGACCAATAATATGTAAGAATGTATAGCCATGAACCAAAATAAGAACGCCCCCCGAGAAAGCTATTGTGCGAAACGCACATCGGGGCCTCCTCTTCCACGTACAGCTACAGGTTGGTTCTCATGCTACTATTGTTATTTATGCAGCATTTCTATTGTATGGGATTTCCCCCTTATATATTTATTTATACGCTGCACTCTGCACCTGGCTATATATGAACCTCCCTCTATATTTAGCCCGTTATTTAGCTTTGTTCGTTAAAAGGTTTTTTTCATATATTTATGGGTCATCATTGTTTTCTTATATGGTTAGTAGTCTCTTTACCATTTACATGTATGTTACATATTATACTGTTTATTTTCACTGCCTTTAAAAACCTTATATGACAGGAGTAGCTTACATTCTTTCTGCTTATATATATTATCGGTGTGGCTACTTGTACGTGGCACTAATGTGTTGCCTTCCCTTTTCTTTTGCATCGTTTATTATTATTTTCATTATTGTTGTTCTACAATAATTTTTTAATATATTTTTCAATAAATTAGTTATTTTTAGCTCTGGTGTCCATTTATTTTTTTGGTTTCTCAAAATAAGAATATACAGGTCCTTCTCAAAAAATTTGCATATAGTGTTACATTTCATTATTTACCATAATGTAATGATTACAATTAAACTTTCATATATTATAGATTCATTATCCACCAACTGAAATTTGTCAGGTCTTTTATTGTTTTAATACTGATGATTTTGGCATACAACTCCTGATAACCCAAAAAACCTGTCTCAATAAATTAGCATATCAAGAAAAGGTTCTCTAAACGACCTATTACCCTAATCTTCTGAATCAACTAATTAACTCTAAACACATGCAAAAGATACCTGAGGCTTTTATAAACTCCCTGCCTGGTTCATTACTCAAAACCCCCATCATGGGTAAGACTAGCGACCTGACAGATGTCAAGAAGGCCATCATTGACACCCTCAAGCAAGATGGTAAGACCCAGAAAGAAATTTCTCAACAAATAGGCTGTTCCCAGAGTGCTGTATCAAGGCACCTCAATGGTAAGTCTGTTGGAAGGAAACAATGTGGCAGAAAACGCTGTACAACGAGAAGAGGAGACCGGACCCTGAGGAAGATTGTGGAGAAGGACCGATTCCAGACCTTGGGGAACCTGCGGAAGCAGTGGACTGAGTCTGGTGTGGAAACATCCAGAGCCACCGTGCACAGGCGTGTGCAGGAAATGGGCTACAGATGCCGCATTCCCCAGGTAAAGCCACTTTTGAACCATAAACAGCGGCAGAGGCGCCTGACCTGGGCTACAGGGAAGCAGCACTGGACTGTTGCTAAGTGGTCCCAAGTACTTTTTTCTGATGAAAGCAAATTTTGCATGTCATTCGGAAATCAAGGTGCCAGAGTCTGGAGGAAGACTGGGGAGAAGGAAATGCCAAAATGCCTGAAGTCCAGTGTCAAGTACCCACAGTCAGTGATGGTGTGGGGTGCCATGTCAGCTGCTGGTGTTGGTCCACTGTGTTTCATCAAGGGCAGGGTCAATGCAGCTAGCTATCAGGAGATTTTGGAGCACTTCATGCTTCCATCGGCTGAAATGCTTTATGGAGATGAAGATTTCATTTTTCAGCACGACCTGGCACCTGCTCACAGTGCCAAAACCACTGGTAAATGGTTTACTGACCATGGTATTACTGTGCTCAATTGGCCTGCCAACTCTCCTGACCTGAACCCCATAGAGAATCTGTGGGATATTGTGAAGAGAAAGTTGAGAGACGCAAGACCCAACACTCTGGATGAGCTTAAGGCCGCTATTGAAGCATCCTGGGCCTCCATAACCTCTCAGCAGTGTCACCGGCTGATTGCCTCCATGCCACGCCGCATTGAAGCAGTCATTTCTGCCAAAGGATTCCCGACCAAGTATTGAGTGCATAACTGAACATTATTATTTGTTGGTTTTTTTGTTTGTTATTAAAAAACACTTTTATTTGATTGGATGGGTGAAATATGCTAATTTATTGAGACAGGTTTTTTGGGTTATCAGGAGTTGTATGCCAAAATCATCAGTATTAAAACAATAAAAGACCTGACGAATTTCAGTTGGTGGATAATGAATCTATAATATATGAAAGTTTAATTGTAATCATTACATTATGGTAAATAATGAAATTTAACACTATATGCTAATTTTTTGAGAAGGACCTGTATATGAATTAATGAATGAATGAGTGAAAGAATTGTTGTATTTAACTCAGAATTGAAACATTTCTTATAATGAAACCATATGATCACTATATTTGATAAAGCAATATTCTTGTATTACACATTACTTTATTAAATATTGATTTTTTTCTTCTTGAGATCAAAATTAAAAATTGAGAATAAAAATTGAAGAAAAAGTGAAAAATAAAAATAAGAATAAAAATAAGAATAAGGCCTTTATATGTTGATGGTAAATAGAGAGGTTATGTCTCAGTAACACATTCCCTTTAATATCTCCATTATCTAGATGTTGTCATAACCTTGGATTACCAAAATATTGAAATTATGCAGCTTTGCATATAATACCCTTCATTAGAGCAAAAAAAAAAGACTTTTATAATACTGAATGCTATTATACCCAATAGTACCTTATTGATATTTCTTCTTTATTAAAATGTGTGAAGAAGAGGTATTGATGAAATGCGATGATGTAATTAAGATCGAAAACACATTTTCCCTTAATACCCAAAAATATTATTTTATGAAAAAATTAATTCGTAAAAACCAAAATTAAAAATATTTTTTTTTTATAACTGTCATATCAGCTTGTACCATGTATTTCTTTGAAGATGTGTACTCATCTATGTAACCATTAAAAAAACACAGAATATCATAAAATGATCATTTGGAAAAATGTTCTCAACGTAGATTTTCTTGATAAACCATATTGATGTGTGATTGTACTTATTCACTATTGATTAAATCAAGAAATAATTACTAAAGAAATATAGAACTATATGTTGAGGTAATAATTTTTAAATATATCTTAATATTGTAAGAATTTAACTGAATCTTCTTTCCCATAAACACATGTTTTTTCTTTTTCCCAACATACCATGAATCATGAGGCCTCTTTCATACTTGCACATTCCACGCTAGTCTCTTACGTTACACTTCACGCTCAGCAGCTGCTCATACTCTTCTGTCATCTGTCACTCAGACTGTGACACACATAGAAGTTGAAACTACATATTTCACATACAAAGAATAAGAATACATGTATATTAACCCAAAATATTGTATCCTAATTATCAATGCGCATTGTAAACTATTACATTTAATATTCTAATATTCCTTTGAATATTCCCCAAATATTATCGAACACTATCTACAGTAACGCTATGTTCTAACCTATAGATAGGACTCATCCATAAGAAACTTGAGAAATGTTGTTCTAAAGCTAGATCTGGTACAAGGCCTGACTTGGAACTTCTAAAGTTTCTTCTTACAGCTCTAAATTGAAACAGGGGTGAAATGTCATGCCATGCAGTGGGGAAAAAAATATTATTACCATGCAAAGGAAAACAAGTTTTAGATTGTTACAGAAAGAGAATTTACCGTACACAAATTTTAGATTGTTAGTTATGTATTATTATTTTAAGTGTTAAATATAAAATCATGCAGTTATTATAACTTCCTGTGTGAATAAAGACATAAATCCATGTAAGATGATTTTTTTTTTGTTCAATTCCTGCTTTATAATGAAACTTCTAAGGAAAAATAAAAGATAAAGGTAATTTCATATTTATTTAAAAACAAAATAATTTAAATATCATACATGTGTATATATTTAAGATATGTATTTAATGTAATTCTAAATATTACTGGAGTCAATTTTAATTATTTTTTACTATACATATAAAAATAGTTAATATAATCTCTACTTATACAAATATGCTACAGTATTTACTGTATACTATATTAATATATGTAACTTCAGAATTATATTGTATAAAATAATTACATATTAATAAATAATACATTGTATAACTCATTTACACATCATATAATTACATTTTTTAGCCAATTTCTAAACCAAATCTCAACTCTGTCAATAATTTGTTGAAAAGCGCTATTTAATAAGGTCATTTTTAGACCGAGCTGTGAGAATGAAGTGTTCAGCTCTCCCCCTATACTCACCTGTTTCCGTCTATCAATTTCCGCCATCTTTACAGACAGATCTGGCCCTTCAGCTTTTAACCAATTCAGAGCAACTTCTTTAATGGACTCATAGGGTTTATAGGAAATATGTAATTTTCTTCGTACTTCAGAGATGTGATTTTGGGTCAGTTTTGGAGATTTTGATTTTGGTTTCTCATAAGATATAATTCTGCCTGTTTTAAAAAACTTTGATTTTATGATTTGCTTTCCTTTCAAGATTCTCATGTTTTCTAGAAAAATCAAGGGCTTGCGCACATTCAAATAAAGAATCTTTTTGTGAGGCAATAACACGAGATGCCGGATTTAAGAATCTAAATTTGTTTACAAAACAATTTATCATTGATTGCTCAAATTCGTACTGACCATTTTGTACACCCTTTCAAATATGGACATGAATGTAAAAGTACATTCTTTCCGGCCAATCCTCCATTTTAGAAGAATATCAATATCTGGATAATTTTCTTTTAATCCACAGAATATCAACATTTTTAATCTTTCTACATCAGTCATTTCTTCGTGGAACTCATCACTCTGCATTTTTAATGATGACCTTCTGGAAAAAGTTACCGGAAGCCACATTTTAAACAACTGATTTTTCTCCTCATTAGTCAAATCAAACTTATCAGCAAAACTCTCAAATATCTCTGAATTTCTGCACACATGGATTTTGTCATCATATGCAGGAATGGTTTTCCTTAATTTTAATAAGATTTTCCTAGATTTAGTTTGAAGTTGGGCTTCTGAGTCTTCTATTTTAGTAGCCCTTTTACATCTGTCCCTCGTACATCATCTTTGTCAGTTGTCATGTCTCCTACGCTTCCTCCATCTTGTTTTTCATCATGAGACAGTCACCTTGGGTGGTCATTACAGACACGTGTGTCACATCTTCCTCACTTTCCACATTACAATCAATCTTGGGAACATCATTAATTTCCATTTCCTTAGAAATTCTTTCTACAGTCTTTTTTTAGACTTCTCTGTAACGTACTTGTGAAATACATCAATCATATGTAAAATATTTTTAATTTGCTCTTTTTCTTTTTTCCTAGATACTAGCTTAGAATCTAACTTTAGATTTGCTATCTTGCATTCTGCAAATAAGCTGAGCCAAAATATTTCTAAGTTTTTAGACTTTTCACCTAGACTTATAAATTCCAGCAAACTTGACTTAGAATACGTATTAATTAAATCCATTTTTCTTACCTTGAAATGTCTCAGCTTGTAGTTCCTTTGCTGTACAACACTGGGCTCTGGTCATCAGCACGTCCATCTTGCAATGCTAGTGCTTGTCAATCCATCTGGCATATGTTAGTCTCTTACTCATAGGTTCTTGTGAGATCTTTGTGACTTGAAGTTTTGTAGTGGAATTCCTGAAAACTTGCACAACATCTAGCGAAGCTCTTCTCTCTGCCCCCGTGTGCAAGATAAAGGAAATTCACGCAAAAATAGCACAAAAAAATCAAAACTGGCTGGCTTGGCCAATGTTAAATATGCTTATTTTGCACATTTATTTAATCAGGACTATTCACCAGGTGCTTACTCTTCAAGAAAAATGTCATGATATTCTCATAAAAAATATAGTGGTTTATTGAATTGTCCACAGAAAAACCACATTGCAGAAAAACATAAAAGTAGATGAAATAGTTACGAATAGATTGTCCATGTGTAAATATCAGCGCTTGTCTTGTTACTCATCTTTCCCAATAGTAAAACCGGTCTGTCTGTGTGAACTCTGAAGTCATCATGGTTACCAGCTATTGCTTCCTTGTCCGATGTCCATGGAGAATGATGGTGAAGGCAGGAGGTGACAGCCCCCACATGACAAAACGCCCCCACCCTCCTAAGAGACGTTATTTATATGTCCAACAGACCAGGTGTTCCCTTTATATATGGTGTTAACTTATACTCTGAACTACATACACAGAAATAGCTTTTGGTAATGTCAGCAAGAAGCAATTGCTCAGTACAGAATTAAAAATAAGAATAATTCAATTAATAATTAATATTTAACACTTACCAACCGCACATTTAGCGTTTCCTACTCCCATACTACCTCTATATCTCGCCCCCTCTCTGTTGGTGTCCCTCAAGGTTCTGTCCAGATCCCTTACTCTTCTCAATCTATACACTCGGCCTGGGATAATGCATAAGGTCCTATGGCTTCCAGTATATATATGCTGATGACACTCAGATCTACCTCTCTGGCCCAGATGTCACCTCTGCTCTCCAGAATCCCAGTGTCTATCAACCATATCCTCCTCCTCCTCTCGCTTCCTCAAGCTCAATGTGGACAAATCTGAATTATCTTTCCTCCATCTCGCATATCTTCCCTACCTGATCTATCAAAATAAATGAAATCACACTTTCCCCTGTCCCCAAAATTTGCTGCCTTGGAGTAACCCTTGACTCTGCCCTGTCCTTCAAACCGCACATCCAAGCTCTCGCCACCTCCTGTCGCCTCCAGCTCAATAATATTTCCAGAATGCGTCCTTTCCTCAACCCTCACTATCAAAATGCTTATGCATACCCTAATCATCTCCTGTCTCGACTACTGCAACATCCTCCTTTGTGGCCTACCTCTCGCACCCCTCCAGTCCGTCCTTATCTCTGCTGCCTGACTAATTAATCTCTCTCCTCGGTGCAGTCCTGCTTCCCCTCTTTGCAAATCCCTTCACTGGCTTCCAATTTCCCAGCCTAACCAGTTTAAACTACTAACGCTGACCTACAAAGCCATCAATAACCTTTTTCCATATATTTCCAAACTAATCTCTCAATATCTTCCCTCATGTAATCTCCGGTCATCCCAATAACTCCTCTCTACTCTTATTCGCTCCTCACCCAATCGCCTCCAAGATTTCTTCCGAATATCCACCATCTTCTGGAATTCTGTGCCCCAAAACGTCCGGTTATCTACCACATTTAGGTCCTTCAAAAGAAACCTGAAAATCCACCTCTTCAAGAAAGCTTACAACCTGTAATGACCACACGGCCACCTCAACACCATCGGAGCTACTGCAACTCTCGACCTACTGTCTCCTTCCCATAATCCTGTAGAATGTAAGCCCACAAGGGCAGGGTCCTCGCCCCTCTGTATCACTCTGTCATTGTTAGTTTGTTTACTGTAAGTGATATTTGTATTTTGATGTAACCCCTTCTCATGTACAGCACCATGGAATTAATGGTGCTATATAAATAATATTTGCAAAAAATAGACATATCGCTTAGACCCTGCATATATTATCAGGAACTCAATAAGGTTACTATTAGAAACTGTTATCTATTGCGATTGGTCCCTAACTTATTGAAAAGTGTACGGCACGCCAAGATTTTTTCTAAACTGGATCTCCGTGGGGCCTATAATTTGGTCCGTATTTGACCCGGGGATGAATGGAAGACTACATTTGTGAAGGAAAAAAACGGCTAATGAAATCAATTATTAAACCCTATATAAGTCAGTTCAGATATGGTGTAGCAAATGGAGTCTATTTCCTGATCAGCAGCACACTGGAAGGAACTTTTGGAATGTGAAGAAGTCACTGGACATTGGACTGAATACCATATATAGAAATGAACCAATTACAAAGTGACTAGCTGTTCAGAAGTTGTGCGACCTCCCCCATTTCCTGTTTCTAGTATTTTCCTTTGCTCAGAGAATAAAGCAGTTGTGTGTAAGCCTTTGCTGAGAGAGGAGTGTGTATCTGATATATTCTTGGCCTCTAAGCTAGCGCTCAGCTTATATTTGGTCAGGTACAAGCAATCATATAGATCTCCCTTTAAGAGATCACCCTCACATTTTTTACATTGACACCCGGAATGGATTGAGTGGAGCGTTCAGAGTGGTTCGACTAGGAGCCTGATAACCTCCATTAAAAAAAAATGGGAAGTCTGCTGATTCCTTTATGAATCTGTAGTACTTGCCAGTGTTTCTCGAACCATCCTGGGTAGTTCGGTACTCTCGTGTTTTCCGAGTGTGTTGCCCTGACATGGTAGGGTGTGGTATACGTACACCTGGTGACCCTAAAAGAACACACGGCTACTGGCTGTGAGGAACACAAACAGTCATTGACTGCTTGTAACCTGCTGCATGTCTTGTCTTGAATACCAGACCTGTACTGGGTTATCTGAGTCTTCTGCCTGTGTGTAGTGAGCAGGGGGAGAGGAGGTTGTCTAAGGTACGGTGAGCGCAAAGGTGCTCCTAGAGTCTCGGGTGCGGAGCATGGTGTGATAGAATCACGGGTGATCAAACCACGTAGAGCAAAAAACGGTAGAAACCTCTTTGAACCCTAGCATTGTGTACAAGGTCTGAGATAGAAATCCCAGTTACAGATGAAGGTCAGTTTTTGTGTTTGTCCGTCCGTTTGGTTATGTGTGTCTGAGAGTGTTGTCCCTCTTCCGGGATTAGCTGTCCTGTCTGTGACAAGTGAGGAACAAAGAGATTAATGTTGATGCTGGTGAGCGCAAATTCTGTGTGGTCCCAGATAACTCAAAGCGGTTCTGAGGGAAGAATTTAGTTTGGGTAGAGACATGTCCTGTATGTGGTCCCCCCTATTGGCACATAGGAACTATTAAACTTTCGATTTCCTAGCTAGGATTGTACCTTTTATGTCCCCCCTACCATTCATGTGCATAGTGTGCCTCTTAACCAGTGTCCCAAATGCTACGCCCCCATAAGTCTTGGCCATGTCCCCAATGAATATTATGCCTGCACTAGATGGCACCGGTGTCCCCTTCAGGCTCTGCCCTGCCCTCTAGTTCCTTTCCTGATAAAACCCAATTGGATGCAGCAGTTACTAATGTGTCTGTCTTTTGCTGCCATCTGAGACTCACTAGGATAATTACTCAGCCAGGGTGGGCTTATCTGGGTTATAGCCACCAGACCTTACAGCTCAGCCTAGGGGACCAGTTATGGTGGCGCCCTAGGAGAGTGTATGGCGTTCCTGGGATCCTAGTAAAATGCTGGCCATGATGAGTAGAATGAAAGACCCCGGAATATTTCCCATGTCATTTGTTACAGAGGATAATGAAAAAAATAGTAATGCTTTCTGCTGTTGCTGGTGAGATTTAGAGGAACAGATTAGCCTCCAGAACAGCCATTCCTCATGATATCCAAGAGGATTCTACTGAATCAGGAGAAAATATTTTACCCGGCTCTGGCAAAGTTAAAGGTTTAAAGTCTGTGATTATAGAGCTTCTAATGTCCCACTCAGAGTATAGAGTCATATTCCCAGCTCTGATAATGCATAAACCTGGTCCAGAGCCCCTCTTATGTATACCAGGCAAGGGCAAAGAAATTTAATGTGTAAAGTGGAAAAATATTTAGAACTGAGAGTCCTCAGTGGTTGATACCTTTTACCAAGATATATATCTTTCCTATATGTGTAAAGTATGCACGTAGAGGTTGCGCAGGGGAATAGCCACCTCCTCTCTTCAGTCTCTTAGGGGGGTCAGGGTCATAAAGCTGTGCTGCTGTGATAGCCCCCTCCTCTCTCAGCACTGCTTGACATCTCAGGTTCAGGTGCATCCTTGTGTCTCATAACATCAGCATTCATGGCGCGCTACTGATTTCCGCCATCCTGCTGCCTCTGGGGGGAAGAGGAGGGAACTGGGTGGTAGTGGAACCTGCCTGACCTGCTAGGTGAACTATAACAGAACCATGACAGTGTACAGATAATGTCCCACAGGGGGATTTCAGTCATGGTGCCGATGTCCCACTAGATAACCCAGACCATGAGCTCTTTGTGGATGGATTGCAGTATGGCATAGGTGGCCAGTTCTATACCGAATATGCTGTTGGTCCATGAAACCATAAATGTGGAACCATTTCCCCCACACGTCAGTCCAGGTAGAGTACTCTGACGTGATGCACGAACATGACTGCATAGATGAGTCAGGAGACCGTGGGTTTTGCACATATTCATGATAAACCTGATCCTAATGCAGTTTTTGAGCTTTTTCCTGTAGATGGCTCCAGATAGTACCAGGATGGGCGATTCTACACTGGATATGCAGTAGTGTCCTCACATGAGGTAATCTGAGCTGAACCACTCCCTCCTCACACGTCAGTGCAGGAGGCAGAGTTGAAAGCTGCTGCAGGTAAAGTCGCTAATATTTACACATTCAAATTATGCATGGGGAATATCCCATGATTATTGCCCTATCTAGAGAAGCAGAGCGCTCCTTACATCAGCCAGCAAGCCCATTAACAATGCAGAGCTGGTGAAACAATGGAGGCATTGATGTTACCAGTCCAGGTTGGCATAATCAAGGTGAAAGCACAAACGGTGACTCAAGAGGTAGAGGCCAACAGAAGGGCAGACGAGGCTGCTAAAGTAGCAGCAAGGCGGCCTAGGGAGCAGTGCATGGTGACGGGGAGTCGGCGTGTTCCAGCCACACTGAGCTTAGATATCCTGAAATCCCTCCAGCTCCAAACAGAGAAGGAACACTGGAAGAATGTGAGCTGAGCTGAACTCACAAGGAGTATAGGAGAATAAGGATAAATTGTATATACCAAGGTCCCTGTTCCCAATCATGGCGCAAGCAAGATATGGCCCCAGTCACACCTCAAAGAGTCACGTGTCCATGGTAAATGCCTTCTGGATCGCTCCTGGTTTCAGTTCCGCAGCCACGAAAGTCATGCAGTCATGCCTCAGCTGTGCACAGCACAACCCAGGTAAAACAGTAAGGGTATGTGCACACGCTGCAGATTTTGCTGCGGATCCACAGCGTTTCCGCAGCTGCCAGTCCGCAGCGGTTTCCCATTCATTTACAGTACAATGTAAACCTATGGGAAACGCAATCCACAGTGCAGCAGTTTACATTCCGCAGCATGTCAATTCTTTGTGCGGAATCCACAGCAGTTTTACACCTGCTCCATAATAGAAAACCGCAGTGGAAACCGCACTAAATCCGCAGTAAAAACGCAGTGTTTTTGCACTGCAGATTTATCAAATCCGCTGCAGAAAAATTTGCAGTGGACCACTTCTACGTGTGCACATACCCTTAAAGTCCCTAAGAAAGCAACACCCAAGCCTCTACCCGTTTCAGACTATAAACAAGGATGAATGACCTTGGGGAGATCAAAACATCCAACACTGCGGAGACACCATCACGTGTTTCTCAACGCAAGCAATAAATAGCCAGGTCTTTCACAGGGAAGGGCAGCATCCAAAAAGGAATAGGGATGGGAGCAGTGTTCTGGATCACTGCGTTGAGAAACACGTCATGGTGTCTCCGCGGTGTTGGATGTTTTGATCTCCCCGAGGTCATTCATCCTTATGTTTATAGTCCTTTTACTAGGCACTGCTCCTAATAGCCAGTTTTCTACTCCACACTGATGAGGGGCAAATACCCCGAAACAGCTGTCTGTGGATGGATACCATGTTTTGGCATAGGTGGTTTTCCTTTAATGGTGTCTCCGCGGCTTTTCTACATGCATTTGCATATTTCCCATAAGGGATGGGGGCAGTGTTCTGGATCACTGCGCTGAGAAACACGTGATGGTGACTCCGCGGTGTTGGATGTTTTGATCTTCCCGAGGTCATTCACCCTTATGTTTATAGTCCTTTTACTAGGCACTGCTCCTAATAGCCAGTTTCCTACTCCACACTGATGAGGGGCAAATACCCCGAAACAGCTGTTTGTGGATGGATTCCATGTTTTGGCATAGGTGGTTTTCCTTTTTGGATGCTGCCCTTTCCGTGGTTGTTCCTTCCCAGTGAAAGACCTGGCTATTTATTGCTTGCATTGAGAAACACGTGATGGTGTCTCCGCGGCTTTTCTACATGCATCTACCCATTTCAGAGACTGCAGACTGACCACATACAACTACCCAAGGTAGGAGTGTATGAATATGTCCTAGTATGTGTAGATCTCTTCTCTAGTTGGCCGGAAGCCTATCCAGTAAAATGTGCTAATTAATGCTAAAATGACATTTAAACTTAAAAATTCAGAAGGCCATGACAGACACATGAAAGAATTGGGTAGAGTGCTAGTTTCTCTTCAGTCAGACGCACTCCAAGTAGAAAGACAGGTTTATCTCCTTCTGAAGTCCTGTTTGGTAGTGCGTCAAAGACTGGTCTGTACTTTCCATAAGTACTACAGCCTATGTCCAGGCCTTGCAGAAAAATACTTAATGTGGTGCATAAACATGTATTCTCATCCATTCCAGATCCTAATGAAAGTGCAGACGTGCATCAGCTGAATCCAGGTGATTGGTGGTCATATGCAGACACGTGAGAAGCCTAGATCCACATTTTGAGGGGCCATACCAAGTTCTCCTGACAACGCCTACCTCAGTGAAACTCTAAGGGAGACCACCTTGGATTCATGCCTCACATTGAAAAAGTGGACTAACCACCTGAGTAATACATTTGACTTTCATATGCATAAAGCCTGCATCAAGGGGGGTAGAAGCTTAACATTGCCCGTCTAATGGACAGTTCAGATGTCACAATCCATGTACTGTGTTTTCTCTTTGTCCTTTTTGTTTGTCACTGTTCCCTGTGTGTATTATCTACAGTAGTGAGGCTAGCGTCCCTTGCCGGCCAGTGCACTACTCAGGGCAGAGTTAGGTATCAGCGAGGGACGCGGTTCCTGGTGGCGGTGGGGGGGAAGGACCCACTTAGGGCATTAGGGCAGTGCAGGGACAGGCTCCGGTTAAATTCAGGTGGTGACCATTTCCCTATCGATAAAGCCTTCCTGTCCCCATTTTCCATCCCTTTGTGTGTGTTGCACCATTCATTGACTAACCACCTGTTGGGCCATATTACATCGTGACATCAGGTTAATAATTGATTTAGGGGGACTGTGAAGGAGAAAATGGCTAATATAATCAATTATTATACCCTATATAAGTCAGTTCAGATATGGTGTAGCAAGATGGAGTCTATTTCCTGATCAGCACACTGGAAGGAACTTTTGGAATGTGAATAAGTCACTGGACATTGGACTGAATATCATATATGGAAGTGAAGTTGGAAATGAACCAATTACAAAGTGACTAGCTGTTCAGAAGTTGTGTGACCTCCCCCATTTCCTATTTCTAGTATCTTCCTTTGATCAGAGTGTAACGGGGTTTACCAAGCTGGGGTACCTCTTTCAGTACCACCCCGTGTTTCAGAAGGTCCACTCTGCTTTGGCTGGAGTCTGAATGAAGGATGCTGGCTGGAATTCCTTGGTTACCTGGGAGCATATAAAATATCACTGCTTCTCCACGTATTTCCAGTCTGACAACACTTTATTCACAGGACACAGAATATATCACAGATACAGAGGGCAGGCCAGACATACATTACAATAGCCGCAGGGGGCCGGAGCCTGCCGATATTTAGTGTGGGAATTACAAAGGTGGGGGGAGGACAGAAGGGGGATATCTTGTCCCCTCTGCCCAAGGGCGCAGCCTGTGGGCTGATGCATCTCACATGGAACCTATTATATATGCATATAACTGCACAACATGTGCTGAGTGGTTCCGTAACACAGAATAAAGCAGTTGTGTGTAAGGCTGCCGTCACACTAGCAGTATTTGGTCAGTATTTTGCATCAGTATTTGTAAGACAAAACCAGGAGTGGAACAATTAGAGGAAAAGTGTAATAAAAACATGCACCACTTCTGCATTTATCACCCACACCTGGTTTTGGCTTGCAAATACTGATGTAAAATACTGACCAAATACTGCTAGTGTGACAGCAGCCTAAGCCTTTGCTGAGAGAGGAGTATATCTGTCTCTGTGTATCTGATACATTCTTAGCCTCTAAGCTAGCACTCAGCTTATATTTGGTCAGGTACAAGCAATATATAGATCTCACTTTAAGAGATCACCCTCACACATTCAGGTCATGCTACGGACACTTTGAATATCTAGATATTCCATTCGGTCTGTGTAACGCCCTCGCCACTTTCTAACACTTAGTGAATGACATTTTCATGGATCTCTTAGATAAATTCGTGGTGATTTATCTGGATGATATTTTAATTTTTGTCTAACTCCACAGAGGAACATCATGGACATGTGAGATTGGTCTTAGAATGCCTAAGATAAAGATAGAACCATCTTTAAATTAAACTTAAGCGTGAATTCCATCGGACCAAAATTCAATTTCTGGGGTTTGCAATGTCTATACAAGGAATTATTATAGATGGAAGGAAGACCCAAGCCATCAAGAATTGGCCAGTTCCTAGGAATGTGAAAGAAGTGCAGCTCTTCATCGATCTTGCCAATTTCTACAGGTGTTTTATTAGGAATTTTTCTGAAGTAGTGTCACCTATCACATAACTTACCCAGAAAGGGTCTAGCTTCACTTGGACACCTCAAGCCCAAAAAGCATTTTCCAGTCTAAAGGATAAATTTACCACAGCACATATCCTAGTGCATCTCAACCCTGAACTGGCCTTTATAGTAGAGGTGGAAGCCTCGGACTGTGCCATCGGAGCTATACTTTCCCAGAGAACAGGTGAGAATGTCTTGCATCCCTGTGCTTTCTTTTCCCTGTGGTTATCTGCTGCTGAGATGAACTATGATGCAGGCAATAGAGAATTGTTGGCTGTTATTGCTGCATTCAAGGAATGGAGACACCTTTTTCAGGGAGCTGCACAGCAAATAATCGTCCTAACTGACCATTGCAACCTTGAATTTATAAGGTTAGCTAAGTGCCTGACTCCTCGCCAGGCTCATTGGAATCATTTCTTAAATCAATTTAATTTTGTAATCTCTTATAGGCCAGGATCGTGCAATAGAAAGGCTGATGCACTCTCTAGGATCCATTCAACGGAGATCCATCATCTACTCCTAAGAATATTCTTCCTGATTCTAGATTCCTGGGAGTGATTCATAATCGAGACCTAATTAAGGACATCAAGGAAGCATACCATTCAGATTTTTTGCTTGCACAACCTCCTAGGGACATAGGTCTTGTCTATAAGAATGGTGTGTGGTTTCAGGGGCAATGCCTGTATATACCTGAAAGGGTCAGATTGAGAGTATTACAACTCATCCACGATTGTAAGATAGCTGAGCATAGAGGAGTTCTAAAGACACAAGAATTTCTCGTTTCTTTTGGTGGCCCACTTATAGAAAGGACATTCTAAACTATGTCACTTTATGCGAAGTTTGTGCAAAATGCAAGACGCCACGTTCCTCGCCAACCGGTCTATTGCAACCCCTACCCACCCCATCCCATCCTTGGGGATCCATTACCATGGATTTCATTGTGGAGTTGCCAACCTCTCAAGGGAAGAACACAATTGTGGTGGTGGATCAGTTAACAAAGGCGCTCAGTTTTTTCCCTGTGTCGGCTTACCCACTGCTAAAGACATCAGATTTAATCATTCAAAATGTGTTTCGCTTGCATGGAGTACCGGATGAGGTAATTTCTGATCGAGGGGAGCTATTCATTTCAAGGTTTTGGCAGAATTTCTGCGCCGCATTGGACATTAAAATAAACCTTTCTTCTGCTTCATCCCCAGACTAGTGGACAAACAGAATGGACCAATCAGACCCTGGAGCATTATCTCTGCTGCTTTATCTGCCACCTACGGTATGATTGGGTGGATTTACTTCCACAGGCCGAGTTCTATAATAACTCTGAGCGCTTCCACTAAGCAGTCTCCTTTTTACACCAATCTAGGTTATCATCCTAACTGTTATGATCTGGTGGCCTAGGAGCAGCATGAGACGTACTCTGGAGAAGGTGGAACCTGTACTGAACGCAGACCCTGAACTTAACAACACAACTAGATGTAGCCGTGGGATGTACCTAACGCTCCCTAGACACCTCGACACAGCCTGAGGACTAAATACCCCTAAAGATAGAAACTGAAAACTATCTTGCCTCAGAGAAAATCCCCAAAGGAAAGACAGCCCCCCACAAATATTGACTGTGAGAGGAGAGGGAAATGACATACGCAGACTGAAATCAGAATTTAGCAGAGGAGGCCATTCTAGCTAGATAGAAAGTATAGTACAGAGAACTATGCGTTCAGTATTAAAACACTAGAAAATATCCACCACAGAAAATACAAAACACCACATCTGACTAAAGACATGGAGGGTATATCTGCATCTCCAGAGATTCCGCTTGACTGCAAAAAATCCTTTCACAGACAAGCTGGACAATACATGAAAATGCACAAAACTATAAGGCCCACAGCATGTGGACAACAAAGACAAAGCCAGGACTTATCTTTGAATAAAAGCACAGCAAACAGGAGAGACCAGAAAGGGATGTGAATCCTCCAAAAACAATGGACAACTGGCACTGACTAAAGGATCAAGCAGGACTTAAATAGCTGAGTTCAAATTGCAAAAAGTGAACACACCTGATAGATGCTGCGATCCACAGACAGCAGCACTACCACTCATAACCACCGGAGGGAGCCCAAGAGCAGAATTCACAACAGTACCCCCCCCTTGAGGAGGGGTCACCGAACCCTCACCAGAGCCCCCAGGCCGATCAGGACGAGCCAAATGAAAGGCACGAACCAAATCGTCAGCATGAACATCGGAGGCAACAACCCAAGAATTATCCTCCTGGCCATAACCCTTCCATTTGACCAGATACTGAAGCTTCCGCCTCGAAAAACGAGAATCCAAAATCTTCTCAACCACATACTCCAACTCCCCATCAATCAACACCGGAGCCGGAGGATCAACAGAGGGAACAACGGGCACCACATACTTCCGCAACAAAGATCTATGGAAAACATTATGGATGGAAAAAGAGGCTGGAAGGGCCAAACGAAAAGAAACTGGATTGATAATCTCAGAAATCTTATAAGGACCAATAAACCGAGGCTTGAACTTAGGGGAAGAAACCTTTATAGGAACATGACGGGAAGACAACCAGACCAAATCCCCAACCCGAAGCCGGGAACCAACACACCGACGACGGATAGCAAAACGCTGAGCCTCCTCCTGAGACAACACCAAATTGTCCACCACATGAGCCCAAATCTGCTGCAGCCTGTCAACCACATAATCCACACCAGGACAATCAGAAGGCTCAACCTGCCCTGAAGAAAAACGAGGATGAAAACCAAAATTACAAAAAAAAGGCGAAACCAAGGTAGCAGAACTAGCCCGATTATTAAGGGCAAACTCGACCAATGGTAAGAAAGCCACCCAATCATCCTGATCAGCAGACACAAAGCATCTCAAATAGGTTTCCAAAGTCTGATTAGTTCGCTCGGTTTGGCCATTTGTCTGAGGATGAAATGCGGAAGAAAGAGACAAATCAATGCCCAGCTTAGCACAAAAGGCCCGCCAAAACCTAGAAACAAACTGGGAACCTCTATCAGACACAATATTCTCCGGAATTCCATGCAAACGAACCACATGCTGAAAAAACAATGGAACCAAATCAGAAGAGGAAGGCAATTTAGGCAAAGGTACCAAATGAACCATCTTAGAAAACCGGTCACAAACCACCCAGATAACAGACATCCTCTGGGAAACCGGAAGCTCTGAAATAAAATCCATAGAAATATGGGTCCAAGGTCTCTAAGGGACCGGCAAAGGCAGAAGCAACCCACTAGCGCAGGAACAGCAGGGCTTAGCCCGTGCACAAATCCCACAGGACTGCACAAAAGAACGCACATCCCGCGACAAAGAAGGCCACCAAAAGGACCTACCAACCAAATCTTTGGTACCAAAAATCCCAGGATGGCCATCCAACACAGAAAAATGAACCTCAGAAATCACTTTACTAGTCCATCTATCAGGAACAAACAGTTTCCCCACTGGACAGCGGTCAGGCCTATCAGCCTGAAATTCCTGAAGAACCCATCGTAAATCAGGGGAGATGGCAGAAAGAATAACCCCTTCCTTCAAAACGCCGACCGGCTCAAGAACCCCAGGGGAATCAGGAAAAAAACTCCTAGAGAGGGCATCCGCCTTAACATTCTTAGTACCACGAATATATGAAACCACAAAATCAAAACGGGAAAAAAACAGGGACCATCGAGCCTGTCTAGGATTCAGCCGTTTGGCAGACTCGAGGTAAATCAGATTCTTATGATCGGTCAGGACCACAATACGGTGCTTGGCCTCCTCAAGCCAATGTCGCCACTCCTCAAATGCCCACTTCATAGTCAACAACTCCCGATTGCCGACATCATAATTGCGTTCCGCAGGTGAAAACTTCCGAGAAAAGAAGGCACACGGTTTCATCAAGGAACCATCAGAATTCCTCTTAATCCTAGCAAACAAATCAGTAAGCAAAGGGTATTGAAATTTGACCGTGATCTTATTCAAGAGGCGATAATCAATACAGGGTCTCAAGGAGCCATCCTTCTTGGCAACAAAAAAAAAACCTGCTCCCAATGGTGAAGAAGATGGCCGAATATACCCCTTCTCCAAAGACTCCTTAACCCCTTTCTGCCAGCTGACGGAATAGTACGTCAGCTGGCAGATCCACTGCTTTGAGGTGGGCTCCGGCGGTGAGCCCACCTCAAAGCCGCGACATGTCAGCTGTTTTGTACAGCTGACATGTGCGCGCAATGAGCGCGAGCGGAATCGCGATCCGCCCGCGCCCATTAACTAGTTAAATGCCGCCATCAAGCGCTGACAGCGGCATTTAACTAGCGCTCCCGGCCGCGCGGCCGGAAAGTGCTCGCACTGCGGACCCCCGTCACATGATCGGGGGTCAGCAGTGCATCGCCATAACAACCAGAGGTCTCCTTGAGACCTCTATGGTTGTTGATGGCCGATTGCTTTGAGCGCCACCCTGTGGTCGGCGTTCAAAGCAACCCTGCATTTCTGCTACATAGAGGTGATCTGTACTTCACCTCTATGTAGCAGAGCCGATCGAGTTATGCATGCTTCTAGCCTCCTATGGAAGTTATTGAAGCATGCCAAAATTAAAAAAAAAAGTGATTAAAAATATAAAAAAAATAAAAAATATATAAAAGTTCAAATCACCCCCCTTTCGCCCCAATCAAAATAAAACAATTAAAAAAAAATCAAACAAACACATATTTGGTATCGCCGCGTTCAGAATCGCCCGATCTATCAATAGAAACAAAGGATTAACCTGACCGCTAAATGACGTAGCGAGAAAAAAAATCAAAACGACAAAATTACGTTTTTTTGGTCGCCACGACATTGCATTAAAATGCAATAACGGGCGATCAAAAGAACATATCTACACCAAAATGGTATCATTAAAAACGCCAGCTTGGCACGCAAAAAATAAGCCCTGACCCGACCCCAGATCACGAAAATTGGAGACGCTACGGGTATCGGAAAATCGTGCATTTTTTTTTTTTTTTTTAGCAAAATTTGGAATTTTTTTTCACCACTTAGATAAAAAATAACCTAGACATGTTTGGTGTCTATGAACTCGTAATGACCTGGAGAATCATAATGGCAGGTTAGTTTTAGCATTTAGTGAACCTAGCAAAAAAGCCAAACAAAAAACAAGTGTGAGATTGCACTTTTTTTGCAATTTCATCACACTTGGAATTTTTTTCCCGTTTTCTGTTACATGGCATGGTAAAATCAATGGTATCTTTCAAAAGTACATCTCGTCCCGCAAAAAATAAGCCCTCACATGGCCATATTGACGGAAAAACAAAAAAGTTATGGCTCTGGGAAGGAGGGGAGCAAAAAACGAAAATGAAAAAGCTCCGGGGGTGAAGGGGTTAATATAGCTCCGCATAGCGGCATGTTCTGGCACAGACAGGTTGAAAAGTCGGCCCTTAGGGAACTTACAACCTGGAATCAAGTCAATAGCACAATCACAGTCCCTATGCGGGCTCATCGAATACATCCTGGAAATCTGACAAAAACTCAGGAATTTCAGAAGAGGGATAAGAGGAAATTGACATCAAAGGAACGTGACCATGAACCCCCTGACAACCCCAACTAGTCACAGACATAGATCTCCAATCCAACACCTGATTATGTACCTGTAACCATGGAAAACCCAGCACAATATCATCATCCAAATTATGCAACACCAGAAAATGACAATCTTCCTGATGGGCTGGCGCCATGCGCATGGTCAGCTGTGTCCAAAACTGAGGTTTATTTATAGCCAACGGTGTAGCATCAATGCCCCTTAAAGGAATAGGGTTCTGCAAAGGTTGCAGGGGAAACCACAACGTCTGGCAAATTCTAAGTCCATTAAGTTCAGAGCGGCACCTGAATCCACAAATGCCATGACTGAAAATGATGATAATGAGCAGATCAAGGTCACAGATAACAGAAATTTAGGTTGTACAGTACTGATGGTAACATAACTAGCGATTCTCTTAGTTTGCTTAGGGCAATCAGAAATAACATGAGCAGAATCGCCGCAGTAAAAACACAACCCATTCTGACGCCTGAATCCTTGACGTTCAGCTCTAGACAAAATCCTATCACACTGCATAGGCTCAGGACTCCGCTCAGAGGACAATGCCACAGTGTGCACAACTCTGCGCTCGCGCAAGCGCCGATCAATCTGAATGGCCAGAGACATAGAATCACTCAGACCAGCAGGCGTGGGGAATCCCACCATAACATCTTTAACGGATTCAGAAAGACCCTTTCTGAAAATTGCCGCCAAGGCATCCTCATTCCATTTAGTCAGTACAGACCATTTTCTAAATTTCTGGAAATACGATTCTGCCGCTTCTTGACCCTGACACAGGGCCAACAAGATCTTCTCAGCTTGATCCACAGAATTAGGCTCATCATACAATAACCCCAATGCTTGAAAGAAAGAGTCAACATTAAGCAAAGCAGGATTGCCAGTTTCCAGGGAAAATGCCCAATCCTGTGGGTCACCAGGCAGCAGGGATATGATGATCTTAACCTGTTGAATGGGATCACCAGAGGACCAGGGTCTCAATGCAAAAAACAGTTTACAGTTATTTTTGAAACTCAAAAATTTGGATCTGTCACCAAAGAATAAATCAGGAGTGGGAATCTTAGGTTCTAAGGCAGGAGCCTGAACAATATAATCTGAAATACCCTGTACCCTAGCAGCAAGCTGATCCACACGAGAAACTAACTCCTGAACATTCATGTTATTACTAGGTTCCGCAGCCACCCAGAGATTAAGAGGGAGGAAAAGAAAAAAACAGGCTAAGGAACAAAAAAATGGCTCAAAACCTGTCCTCCCTTCTTCTGAGATGCAATTAACTCATTGTTGGCCAGTTGTACTGTTATGATCTGGTGGCCTAGGAGCAGCATGAGACGTACTCTGGAGAAGGTGGAACCTGTACTGAACGCAGACCCTGAACTTAACAACACAACTAGATGTAGCCGTGGGATGTACCTAACGCTCCCTAGACACCTCGACACAGCCTGAGGACTAAATACCCCTAAAGATAGAAACTGAAAACTATCTTGCCTCAGAGAAAATCCCCAAAGGAAAGACAGCCCCCCACAAATATTGACTGTGAGAGGAGAGGGAAATGACATACGCAGACTGAAATCAGAATTTAGCAGAGGAGGCCATTCTAGCTAGATAGAAAGTATAGTACAGAGAACTATGCGTTCAGTATTAAAACACTAGAAAATATCCACCACAGAAAATACAAAACACCACATCTGACTAAAGACATGGAGGGTATATCTGCATTTCCAGAGATTCCGCTTGGCTGCAAAAAATCCTTTCACAGACAAGCTGGACAAGACAATACATGACAATGCACAGAACTATAAGGCCTACAGCATGTGGACAGCAAAAACAAAGCCAGGACTTATCTTTGAATAAAAGCACAGCAAACAGGAGAGACCAGAAAGGGATGTGAATCCTCCAAAAACAATGGACAACTGGCACTGACTAAAGGATCAAGCAGGACTTAAATAGCTGAGTTCAAATTGCAAAAAGTGAACACACCTGATAGATGCTGCGATCTACAGACAGCAGCACTACCACTCATAACCACCGGAGGGAGCCCAAGAGCAGAATTCACAACACCTAACATTCTTCCTCAATTTCCCGTAGATACACCTGTAACGGACTCTACCAAGCTGGGGTACCTTTTTCAGTACCACCCCGTATTTCAGGAGGTCCACTCTGCTTTGGCTAGAGACTGAATGAAGGACGCTGGCTGGAATCCTTTGACTACATGGGCGCTTATAAAATCTCACTGCATCTCCACGTATTTCCAGTCTGACAACACTTTGTTCACAGGACACAGAATATATCACACAGTTACAGAGGGCGGGCCAATTGAAAAGCGGCAGGCCAGACATAAATTACAATAACCAGGGAAAACCAGGGATTCAAGCTTCAGGAGGCTAATTTGCATATTCCAGGTGCCTTCTGGGAGAAGCGAAGTCTCCCTAAGCTAGAAGATCGTTGGGTACAGCCGGGACCAGCTGCTTCGAAAGCATCACCAAACCAGGGATTCAAGCTTCAGGAGGCTAATTTGCATATTCCAGGTGCCTTCTGGGAGAAGAATTTTTGCCTGTAGGACATTATTGCAAGAGAGCTTGGCTGAGTAGATTACACAAGAAGGAAAACACACAGCAAGTCAGCAGGATCTAGGAGCAACATGGCAGATGTGACAACCTACATGGTGAGCTGCAGCATGTGCTACATGTTCACAGATCGACCAGAAGAAGAATCCAATTTCACCTGTCAGAAGTGTAGACTAGTGGCCCTTTTAGAAGAAAAGGTGCGGGGTCTGGAAGAAAGAATAGCAACTTTGAAACTCACCAAAGAGAATGAAGACTTTCTAGACAGAACAGAAGCATCTCTACTGGTCACAGAAGGTGCAAAAAGTGTCAGAGAACCTCCAAAAGCAGATGAGTGGAAGCATGTGACCAAAAGAAGCAAGAAGACCATGGAGAAATCACCAACCACACAACTGAAGAACCGATATCAAATCTTTGTAGAGGATGAAGATGGCACACCTAAGAATGAAGCAATACCAGCAAGCAAAAAAGAAAAGGGCACACAGCAACAAGTGACAGCAAAAAGTACAGCCAAGAAGCAACGAAGAGTGGTGGTGGTGGGAGACTCACTACTGAGAGGCACCGAAGCAGCCATCTGCAGACCGGACATAACTGCAAGAGAAGTATGCTGCCTTCCAGGTGCGATGATCAAGGATGTGACCGATAGGATACCAAAGCTCTTCAGCTCCAAGGACGTCCACCCATTTCTTCTGATACATGTTGGCACCAATGACACGGCAAGGAAGGACCTACCGACAATCTGCAAGGACTTTGAAGAGTTGGGGAAGAAAGTAAAGGAACTGGATGCACAGGTAGTTTTTTCTTCTATCCTTCCAGTAGACGGGCATGGCACCAGGAGATGGAACAGGATCCTTGATGCAAACAACTGGCTAAGACGATGGTGCAGACAACAAGGATTTGGATTCCTGGACCACGGTGTGAATTACTGGTATGATGGACTCCTCGCCAGAGACGGACTACACCTCAACAAACCTGGGAAACACACATTCGCCAGAAGACTCGCTACACTCATCAGGAGGGCGTTAAACTAGAAGAAGAGGGGACGGGAAGAAAAACATTAGACTCGAACAAAGACGACCCAGGAAAACATACTCAGAAGGGAGGTAAGAACATTTCTAAAACAATCCACAGTGAGGAGATTGGAACAAAACAAAATCCTCTAAACTGCATGCTCGCAAACGCCAGAAGCCTGACAAACAAGATGGAAGAACTAGAAGCAGAAATATCTACAGGTAACTTTGACATAGTGGGAATAACCGAGACATGGTTAGATGAAAGCTATGACTGGACAGTTAACTTACAGGGTTACAGTCTGTTTAGAAAGGATCGTAAAAATCGGAGAGGAGGAGGGGTTTGTCTCTATGTAAAGTCTTGTCTAAAGTCCACTTTAAGGGAGGATATTAGCGAAGGGAATGAGGATGTCGAGTCCATATGGGTTGAAATTCATGGAGGGAAAAATGGTAACAAAATTCTCATTGGGGTCTGTTACAAACCCCCAAATATAACAGAAAGCATGGAAAGTCTACTTCTAAAGCAGATAGATGAAGCTGCAACCCATAATGAGGTCCTGGTTATGGGGGACTTTAACTACCCGGATATTAACTGGGAAACAGAAACCTGTGAAACCCATAAAGGCAACAGGTTTCTGCTAATAACCAAGAAAAATTATCTTTCACAATTGGTGCAGAATCCAACCAGAGGAGCAGCACTTTTAGACCTAATACTATCTAATAGACCTGACAGAATAACAAATCTGCAGGTGGTTGGGCATCTAGGAAATAGCGACCACAATATTGTGCAGTTTCACCTGTCTTTCACTAGGGGGACTTGTCAGGGAGTCACAAAAACACTGAACTTTAGGAAGGCAAAGTTTGAACAGCTTAGAGATGCCCTTAATCTGGTAGACTGGGACAATATCCTCAGAAATGAGAATACAGATAATAAATGGGAAATGTTTAAGAACATCCTAAATAGGCAGTGTAAGCGGTTTATACCTTGTGGGAATAAAAGGACTAGAAATAGGAAAAACCCAATGTGGCTAAACAAAGAAGTAAGACAGGCAATTAACAGTAAAAAGAAAGCATTTGCACTACTAAAGCAGGATGGCACCATTGAAGCTCTAAAAAACTATAGGGAGAAAAATACTTTATCTAAAAAACTAATTAAAGCTGCCAAAAAGGAAACAGAGAAGCACATTGCTAAGGAGAGTAAAACTAATCCCAAACTGTTCTTCAACTATATCAATAGTAAAAGAATAAAAACTGAAAATGTAGGCCCCTTAAAAAATAGTGAGGAAAGAATGGTTGTAGATGACGAGGAAAAAGCTAACATATTAAACACCTTCTTCTCCACGGTATTCACGGTGGAAAATGAAATGCTAGGTGAAATCCCAAGAAACAATGAAAACCCTATATTAAGGGTCACCAATCTAACCCAAGAAAAGGTGCGAAATCGGCTAAATAAGATTAAAATAGATAAATCTCCGGGTCCGGATGGCATACACCCACGAGTACTAAGAGAACTAAGTAATGTAATAGATAAACCATTATTTCTTATTTTTAGTGACTCTATAGCGACAGGGTCTGTTCCGCAGGACTGGCGCATAGCAAATGTGGTGCCAATATTCAAAAAGGGCTCTAAAAGTGAACCTGGAAATTATAGGCCAGTAAGTCTAACCTCTATTGTTGGTAAAATATTTGAAGGGTTTCTGAGGGATGTTATTCTGGATTATCTCAATGAGAATAACTGTTTAACTCCATATCAGCATGGGTTTATGAGAAATCGCTCCTGTCAAACCAATCTAATCAGTTTTTATGAAGAGGTAAGCTATAGGCTGGACCACGGTGATTCATTGGACGTGGTATATCTCGATTTTTCCAAAGCGTTTGATACCGTGCCGCACAAGAGGTTGGTACACAAAATGAGAATGCTTGGTCTGGGGGAAAATGTGTGTAAATGGGTTAGTAACTGGCTTAGTGATAGAAAGCAGAGGGTGGTTATAAATGGTATAGTCTCTAACTGGGTCGCTGTGACCAGTGGGGTACCGCAGGGGTCAGTATTGGGACCTGTTCTCTTCAACATATTCATTAATGATCTGGTAGAAGGTTTACACAGTAAAATATCGATATTTGCAGATGATACAAAACTATGTAAAGCAGTTAATACAAGAGAAGATAGTATTCTGCTACAGATGGATCTGGATAAGTTGGAAACTTGGGCTGAAAGGTGGCAGATGAGGTTTAACAATGATAAATGTAAGGTTATACACATGGGAAGAAGGAATCAATATCACCATTACACACTGAACGGGAAACCACTGGGTAAATCTGACAGGGAGAAGGACTTGGGGATCCTAGTTAATGATAAACTTACCTGGAGCAGCCAGTGCCAGGCAGCAGCTGCCAAGGCAAACAGGATCATGGGGTGCATTAAAAGAGGTCTGGATACACATGATGAGAGCATTATACTGCCTCTGTACAAATCCCTAGTTAGACCGCACATGGAGTTTTGGGCACCGGTGCTCAGGAAGGATATAATGGAACTAGAGAGAGTACAAAGGAGGGCAACAAAATTAATAAAGGGGATGGGAGAACTACAATACCCAGATAGATTAGCGAAATTAGGATTATTTAGTCTAGAAAAAAGACGACTGAGGGGCGATCTAATAACCATGTATAAGTATATAAGGGGACAATACAAATATCTCGCTGAGGATCTGTTTATACCAAGGAAGGTGACGGGCACAAGGGGGCATTCTTTGCGTCTGGAGGAGAGAAGGTTTTTCCACCAACATAGAAGAGGATTCTTTACTGTTAGGGCAGTGAGAATCTGGAATTGCTTGCCTGAGGAGGTGGTGATGGCGAACTCAGTCGAGGGGTTCAAGAGAGGCCTGGATGTCTTCCTGGAGCAGAACAATATTGTATCATACAATTATTAGGTTCTGTAGAAGGACGTAGATCTGGGTATTTATTATGATGGAATATAGGCTGAACTGGATGGACAAATGTCTTTTTTCGGCCTTACTAACTATGTTACTATGTTACTATGTTACTATGTTACAATAGCCGCAGGGGGCCGGAGCCTGCCGATATTTACTGTGGGAATTACAAAGGTGGGGGAGGACAGAAGGGGAATATCTTGTCCCCTCTGCCCAGGGGCACAGCCTGTGGGCTGATGGATCTCACATGGAACCTATTATACATATATATATAACTGCACAACATATTCTGGGTGCTGAGTGGTTCCGTAACATGTAACAACACCCTTGCCAGCTGTGGCTGAAAGAATCACATCTTTACAACAGAATATTGATCTTTTAAAGGAAAATCTGGAATTGGCTCAGGAAAGGTATAAGAGAGCAGCAGATAAGTTTCGTAAACCTGCACCAGCTTTCAAGGTGGGAGACTTGGTCTGGCTATCAACTAGAAATCTTAAATTGAGAGTCCCATCATTCAAATTAGGGCATAAGTACATTGGACCCTATAAAATCAGTAAGATTGTAAGTGCGTTTGCTTGTCTTCAACTGCTCAGAGCTATGAGAATTCAGTGTCTTTCACGTTTCCCTACTAAAGGAAGAAGTACCCAATACGTTTCCTGGACATTCTTCTCCCCGTCCTGATCCAATGCTGATTCATGGTCAGGAGGAATTTGTGGTGGAAAAGATTCTGGATTCCAGGTTATATAGGAATCGGCTACAATATCTGATTAAATGGCAGGGCTACCCAGTTGAGGTCAACTCATGGCAACCGATTAATAACATTAATGCCCCTCGCTTCACCAGTTTCATCAGAGGTACCCAGATAAGCCTGGTCTGAGGTCATCCAGAGGCTGTTCCTAAGGGGGGAGTAATGTAAGGTTCTCAGTCTCTTTGCTATATCTGCTGTTATTGAAACCTAGTTTTATCATGAGCCATTTTGCTTTGTCCTGCTGCAGCTACCTTGCCCTGAGTCAGTATGGAGTTTCCAGCTTCTATGTTTCTGCCATGTTCTGTCTCTTGCCTTTTTGAGCAGCCTCAGCTGTTCAATCAGTGCTTCTGAATCATGTCTGCAGTTAGCCTGTGACCTGGCTCCTGGAAGTCTTGGACTTCATATTCCAGCCATCTACTGTGGATCTCTTGGACACTTGTGGAAACTGGAACCCTGCTGTGTGCTAATCAACATTTGCAATGGAAGTAACAGAAAGAGACTCTGAACCTGTTTTGTGTTTAATGGTGAACTTAAGGTTTACTCTGGCCTGCCATCTCACCTGCCGTGTCTCCTGCCTCTGTACCTGCAATTGTGTAAAACCTTTTTCTCAGTCCCCAATGACAGCACTACAGAGAGGGGATCCGCCCTTCAGGGACAGGAAACCTACAGGATAAAAAGGGTGGTACATCTCCCCTGCTTCAGTTTGGTTTCCTGTACTGACGGGGAACCTACTGGGTATCGATACCTGAAGATTACCGAGGATCCGGAGCTGGCCAGTCCGAGTTCTAGCAGCGGGGATGCCCCTGCCATGGCTGGTGCGGTGTCCGAAGCTGCCACTGCTGGGACCGATGGGTCTGGAGCGTGAGCGGGGGAAGCACAGCCGCCACTCCGGATAGGAGATAGGGGCTTCCAGGACCTGGTGCGCATGAGGAGGTGTCCTGGGGATGCTGCGCCAAAAATGGCAGAGAACTTCCGGCTTGGGGCAGGCGCATGCACAGTGAGTGCATGAGGTGCACCAAGATGGCCGCCGCCCCAGATCCATAGAATGCATTTCCGGGTAACAGACAGTGCGTGCATGCGCAGAACAGCAGAGAAAAAAAACAGCGCTTCCCCAGCGACACATCCACAGGGGGAGGGGCTGGTAATAGGCGCCAAGTTTAAAAAAGCGGTGGATAAGGGAACTACTTGCTGCATGCAGTCCCAAGGAAATACCATGGAAGACAGTGACCAGCAGCTCCAGCCGCCGCAACAACCACAGCAGCAGCAGCAGCACCACCAGCGACTGATGCCGGATGTACAGAAAAAGCAAACTTCTGCTGACACCTAGAGTTCTCGCTCCAGCAGCCATTCCACGCAGCGCAGCAAGAACTCCAGCGTGGTGAACCAGCTACCACCTACGGATCTCACACTACAAGATCCTACCCCTCCTCCAGAACCGGTACCTGTGTTTGCATCAGATTGGTGAGTAATCTTCATGAAAGTTCACTATTGTAATTGGGGTCCCCTCTTTTCCGTTTATCTTAGGCAAGGAAAAGAAAGGGGAAAACAAAACACAGAACCTGCCCATTGTGTGAAAAGGCTCTACCACAATCCTGAAATAAGAAGCTTTGTGACTCCTGTATAGGACGAGTCCTCTTTGAGGAAACCCCAAACTTTGCCTCTGAGTTACGATCCGTAATTAAGTCAGAGGTAGAAACTGTATTTGAGTCCCTTAAAGAAGGAGAAAAAGTTAAGAGGAAAAAACCTATAGATTACTCCCACTCTCTCTAGTTCCGAGAGTAGGGACTCAGATACACTGGACTCCTCCTTCTCCTCCTCGGATAACAAGAGTGGAGGTTGTCATTGCTTCCCCGTAGATCAAGTTGACGCACTTGTAAAGGCATGGGGGTGTTGGATCCTCACCCTGACAAAACAGTCTGGGACATAATGTTTGGGGGTTAGGCCAAAAAAAGTGTGAAGTCTTTCCCCTTAATGAGAACATCCAAGCCTTAATTAAAAGGGAGTGGGAAAAACAAGAGAGAAAAAACTCGTCGGTCCCCTCTCTAAAAAGAAAATATCCCTTTGAAGAGGAAGCTTCAACTTCATGGGATACAGTCCCTAAGCTCGATGTTGTGGTGGGTAAAGCCTCAAAAAAATTTGCACTAACCTTTGAGGACATGGGAATTCTGAAAGATCCCCTTGATAAAAGAGCTGATACTTTCCTTAAAGGGGCCTGGCAATCAGCAGGAGGATGTCTAAGGCCAGCCATAGCGGCCGCATGTATTTCAAGATCCCTAATATTTGGGTTGACAACTTAGAAAAACAACTGAGGGATGGGGTGCCTAGGAATAAGATGTTAGAATCTATTCCTATGATAAGAGGAGCAGCGGCTTTTTTGGCAGATTCATCGGCCGACTCGGTTAAACTCACATCTAAATCTGCAGCCCTCTCGAATGCATCCCGTAGTACATTATGGCTAAAGAGTTGGCCAGGTGACCTACAAACAAAACAAAAACTTTGCTCAATCCCATGCGAGAGCAAGTTTCTATTTGGGGAGACCCTGGATATCTTGGAGAAAGCAGGGGACAAGAAAAAAGGGTTCCCTAATTTGGCCTCACCATTTGTTAAACGGCCCTTTCAGAATAGGAAATTTTTTCGAAGAAGACCACCGAGGGAGCAGAACAGATGGGATGAAGGGAAAAGAAGAGACAGGGGGTTCCTTTTCGGTAATTCCTCATGGGATAAAAAAAAAACCCCAAGTGACAGCTCCCCCAGGGTGGGAGGAAGATTCTCGGTTCCTCCTGGCCTGGGAAAAAAATTCAACCAGCCCCTGGATATTAAACTTAAAAAGATCGGGGCTTCGAATAGACTTTATTTCCCTACGTCCCCCAAAACTGCGTGGTAACACCGCAGAGGTCTTCCGCTCAACAACAAGAGGCTTTAGAACAGGAAATTATAAAGCTCATAGACAAAGCTGTTATCCAGGAAGTCCCCCCCTGGAAAGAGGGAAGGGATTTTATTCCCCATCATTTCTAGTCCCAAAGCCGGACGGATCCTTCTGGGCAATAATAAAATTACGGAAGCTAAATAGTTATGTCAAAAACCAGAAATTCAAAATGGAGTCAATAAAGTCAACAATCAAAAATCTGTTTCCGACCTGTTTTATGATAGTGCTGGATCTCAGTGACGCGTATTACCATGTCCCCATTCACAAAAACTCCCAGAAATACCTCAGACTAGCAGTGGTCATGAAAGGAGAAATAAGGGAATACCAATACAGTGCTCTTCCCTTTGGCATATCAGTTGCACCCTGCATATTTACCAAACTGATAGCGGAGATGATCTGAGAGAAAAATACATTTTAATAGTCCCATACTTGGATGACTTTCTGATTGTGAGCAACTCGGCCCAGCTCTGCCGACAACAGTGAGACAGAGTGGTGGATACCCTAACAAAATTAGGCTGGCTTCTAAACCTACAAAAATCAAAACTAGAACCAACCAGAGTTCAGGAATTTTGGGGTCTGACTTGGACTCTACAACACAAGAATGCCGCCTCCCAGTCCAGAAAAAAACAAAAGATAATAAATCTTGTGTCGAAAGCTTGCTCCAACCCTTCCATGACCCTGAGAAGGGCGATGTCATTACTGGGGTCCTCCTCTGCTTGCCTCCCAGCAGTTCAGTGGACACAACTTCACACGAGAGACCTCCAGTGGGACATTCTGAGAAACCAGGAGGCATTTAGAAAGTCACATGACTCTAAGTTTAGCTACTATTCATTCCCTAGTTTGGTAGTTGGATCCCAACAACCTGTCAAAAGGGATTCCCTGGGTGATAGAGGTATCTCGGATAGTTACCACAGATGCAAGTCCCACAGGGTGGGGAGCTCACCTGGACAACAGGGTCACTCAGGGGGTTTGGACAGGTCAGGAACACGAGGCCACCTCAAACCAAAAAGAACTCTGGCCCGTGAGCTGTGCCTTATTTTTCCTACACAGCCTACAGAGCATCATGTCTGAGTATTTTCAATCGAATAGTGGTAGCCTACCTAAACCACCAGGGGGGACCAGGTCTCAAACCCTAATGGATACCACCTCCAAAATTTTCAGCTTAGTAGAGAACAACTTCCTATCCCTTTCCGCGTTGCATATAAGAGGAGTAGAGAATCAGAAAGCAGACTTTCTGAGCTTTACCCAATTAAAATCGGGAGAATGGACACTAAATCAGTATATTTTCAACCAGATCACATAGCTTTGGGGAAACCCTGTAATAGACCTTTTTGCGAATATGTACAACAGAAAGGTGAAAGCCTTTTGTTCCCTAGACCCCAATGGGAACCCTCAGGCCTTAGATGCGTTCACGATTCCTTGGACATTCCTTGGAGTCTCGCGTATGCTTTTCCCCCAACTATCCTCATCCCAGCAGTTCTGCGAAAAGTCAGAGAGGACAGGTTCAAGCTCATCCTAATAGCCCCCTTTTGGCCCAAAAGAATCTGGTTCTCCTGGCTGAGGATGCTATCGGTCACCGATCCCTGGGTTTTTCCGGATCTTCCGGACCTCCTATCACA
Organism: Ranitomeya imitator; assembly: GCF_032444005.1. Classification (NCBI taxonomy): domain Eukaryota; kingdom Metazoa; phylum Chordata; class Amphibia; order Anura; family Dendrobatidae; genus Ranitomeya; species Ranitomeya imitator. The sequence continues at coordinate 4,722,111 of NC_091286.1, read as the reverse complement.
GGGACTGGTGTTCCACCCTCAGTCAGAGAATCTCCACTTAACAATATATGTGGGGGAGACAGGGCAGAAACTGAGAACAAGGATGAACTCTCATCGCCATACAATAAGAGAAAAAAGAATGGATCTACCTGTGGCAATACATTTTTGTCTCCCAAATCATAACATTATGGACATGAAATTACTTGTGTTAAAAGGTAGCTTTAAATCTCAGAGAGACAGAAGAGTTTGGGAATATAAACTGATGACGACCTTTGACACTCACTGCAGGAATGAATGTGTCGCATGGATTTATGTCTTTTTACATCAACTAAGGAACTTGCCCCTCAAACTATGAGGTGTCATCACAACAGAGACCCTAATCAGAGGACAATAAAACATTCCTTATCTAAGAGCTGGCCCAATATTTATGGACATAACTGTTTATCACTCAGAATTCTGCTTCATGTCACCTGTCTTATCCATGGTTTTCCCCTTTTTTTTTCTCTATGTTGTGCATAAATATGTGATTCTTCAGAATTTGTTTTAGTCTCTGCCTGATGACGTGACCTGTGTAGTCTCGAAAGCTGCAACTTGTTACCACCTTTTCAGCTAGCCATTAAAAGGTATCAACCACTGAAGACTCTCCATTCTAAATATTTTTCTATCTACTGGCTAACACGGTACCAAGATATTTCTTTCCTGTATCACTTAACAACGTGAAATTTGAAAGGTCACTACAGAAGGAAAGAGGTTTCTCAGATAAATTAGTCTCCACACTAATGAAAAGTAGGAAAACCGTGACCACTAAAATCTATGGCAAAACCGATAACCATACAAAGGTTACCAGCTTGGGATTTGAACCTAGTCCTATTAGCTTTAACAGAATTCCCGTTTAAGCCTATAGAGTCAATACCCCTTAAAATCTTATCACTTAAAACTGCCCTTCTGATAGCCCTAACATCAGCCCGTTAAATAAGTGATCTCCAAGCCCTGTCCGCGTCTCCTCCCTTTACAAAAATCCTGGATGATAAAGTTATCCTAAAAATGGACCCTGCCCATCTACCCAAAGTAGCGTCCAGATTCCACAGGTCCCAGGAGATAATTCTTCCTTCTGTCCAGACCCTAAAAATAAGAAAGAAGCAAAATTCACATTAGATGTGAGGTGTCTAGTTCAGTATCTAGAATCCACTCAGCGGCATAGGAAGGAAGGGTATCTTTTAATCTGCTTCCAGGGACCCAGGAAAGGACTCAGAGCTTACAGGGGCACTATAGCACTTTGGATAACAGAAGCGATAGCCTTGGCGTACTCATCCACCAGGAACGCAGATCCGGAGGGGCTGAAAGCGCACTCTACAAGGGCTATGGCGACCTCCTTGGCTGAAAGGTCGGAGGTATCATTAGATCAAATCTGTAAAGCGGCCACCTGTTCATCACCTTCAACCTTTTTTAGACACTACCGTCTAGACCTAGCGTCTTCATCCGATTTAACCTTCGGAAGAAGGGTTCTGCAGGCTGTGGTCCTTCCCTAAGCAACAATCTCTGCAATTCTCTCTGTGGTGCTGTCATGGGGGACTGAGAAAAGCATAGTTACTTACCAATAATGGTATTTCTCAGAGCCCATGGCAGCACCTGCTTATTCCCCCCTCATCACGTGCGCAGTGAGCACATTTTATTATATGAAGTGTGTTTTTATAGACATATGTTAAGCAATACGATAAAATTGTATATTTTTTGTTGTCACTAACCTGGAGGACCTCCGATGCTCTGTAAACCAAACTGATGCAGGGGAGAGGTACTGCCCTTTTTATCCTATGGGTTTCCTGTCCTTGAAGGGTGGATCCCCTCTCTGTGGTGCTGTCATGGGCTCTGAGAAATACCGTTATCGGTAAGTAACTATGCTTTTCTGTGGCATACTTGTATGAACTAATACAAGCAAGTCATAACCAAACCTGCGTCTCCTGTGTTTTCCTCGCACCCAAGCACAAGACTCTAAATAGACTGTGTGCAATACATCACACATCTATTTTCAGCAAGCGAGGAAGAATAGACTGTTATCTATATGTTGACTTTTGAATTTGTGTTTCTTTCTGGTAGGTCAAGAAAAGACTTTTGCCTGTTTAAGCCTGTAATATTGACTTGTAAGTAGTGTTGAGCGATACCATCCGATATTTGAAAGTATCGGTATCGGATGGTATCGCCGATACCGATATCCGATACCAATACAAGTCAATGGGACACAAATATCGGAAGATATACTCTATGGTTCCCAGGGTCTGAAGGAGAGGAAACTCTCCAGGCCCTGGGATCCATATTCATGTGTAAAATAAAGAATAACAATAAAAAAATTGATATGCTTACCCTCGGATGCGCCCTGGTTGTAACCGCTGCAACCGCCATGATTCCCTTCCTAAGAATGAGCGCGTTAAGGACCTTCGATGACGTCGTGGCTTGTGATTGGTCGCGTGAGCGGTCGTGTGACCGCTCACGCGACCAATAACAAGCCACGACGTCATCGAAGGTCCTTCACGCGCTCATTCTTAGGAACGGAAGCATGGCGGTTGCAGCGGTTACAACCAGGGCGCGTCCGAGGGTAAGTATATCAATATTTTTTTTTTTATTCTTTATTTTAAACATAAATCTTCATCCCGATACCGATTCCCGATATCGCAAAAATATCGGAATTCCGATACCGCAAATATCAGCCGATACCCGATACTTGCGGTATCGGAATGCTCAACACTACTTGTAAGTTGACATTTGATGTACATATTGTGCTCTTATCCTGGATGAGTAGTAGTGTTTGCTGATATGCTATATACATTGTCCATGCCAGCCAGTTTGTTGGAAATCTATGCAAACAGATTACATAATCAATGCAATTTGATCTTATGAGCATTACCTGTAAATACTGAATGAAGTACACTTTTTAATTATACAGGGGTTAAGATGCCTCTGTATAGAAAGCACAAAAGAATGCCCCACAATATGAACACGGAGGACTGTGAAGATCAGGAAAACCAAAGAAAAAAATGTCCTCCAAGAAAATCATATAAAAATAATTTTATTAAACCATATTTAAAACATTAAAAACGGGATGATATTATACAAAAAAGGAATGAAAGAAAGAACACGCAAACGTCGGGCAGCAGTGTGAAACAGGTCCAGCAAAAATAATGAATATGCAAGCAATATCAATAATAAACCATAATAGGTAGATTAAGTGCACATCACAATGCTTAAAAAGCAAAAAAATATAACATGCAAGAATACATGTGCATATAGACCCAAAACATTTTAAAGGACTAAGTGTAACAAGTTCAATAGGGTAACACAATACATAAGCAAGGTTGCTAGAAAGCCTTATTGCTGATTATTTCACTGCACATCACAGCCATGTTCAAGAGATAAAGTGAATAACAATTCAACATGAATGAGGCTAATGAGTCCATATAGTTACCCAGAGTCCAGACTGCCACAACGTACCCCTTGACGCGCATTTCAAAAGTCTCTTCCTCAGAAGGGGTGCATGAGGACACAATCAAAAGATCATCTACTTATACCCACCTCATAATCCAAACATTGTATCACCTGTGATGCGCCGCCGTACGTATTGAACCGGAAGTGTTGACCGCCATTATGGGGTCAAAACAAAAAGGTACAATTGCGCATGTGTCGGCTGTGTGTCATGTGACTGTATGCAACAGTGGAGTGTAAACAAATCCTTCTTTGTTCACGCCCATAGCTTGCGTCATCAGGAGTAGGCTACAGAGTAGTAAGAGCTATGCTTGTGAATGACTGATCAGAAGGGTGGAGGCCTCCACTAATCTCTAACAACACACATCTCAGAGCACCAAACCTCCCTATGGTATGCAATCTACACCGGCTCACAACAAATACCAATTCTGGTTACATATATTCATTAAATAGAAAACTTGAACCTCATAACAAAAATGATTACCCAAATTCATATGTATTTTTTAACCTTAAAAAGAAAATTAAATAATGAATGTTAAACAATATTACAATATTACATAAACAATGTCAATTGGTCTTATCAGGATTACCTGTAAACACTGAATGAAGGACACTTTTTAATTATACATAGGTTATATGCCTCTATATAGAGACAGAGACTGCCACAGATTCAGCCAAGACATCCAGAGGACCAGGGACAGGACAGCAGCCACGGCATCATGGCTCTATCACGAGGAACACAGATTTGTCATTCTACAGGATGTCAGCTTAGGGGGACCAGCTGGAAAAGTACAGATCTGCTCCATTGACCATCGCTGAACCATGGATACATTTGTATGGTCCCAACTTGGTCACCTGGCACGACAGATGTTTGTTGAAAGCCAGATTGTGACCCTCCGGTCAACTGGCCTTGTACCTGAATGGACTGCTCTTCCTACACTTGTCATTACCTCCTCTGTGTGTGCCATAGGAGGGGTAATCGGCCCTGGAAGATCTGAAGTAACAGTTTGTAACGGGGTCTACCAAGCTGGGGTACCTCTTACAATACCACCCCGTGTTTCAGGAGGTCCACTCTGCTGGGATTCCTTGATTACGTGAGAGCATATAAAAGCGTGACGGCTACTCCACGAATTTCCAGTCTAAAAGAACACACTTTATTTACAACACACAGAATATATAACACAGATACACAGGGCCGGCCAATAGAAAAAAACAGGCCAGACATACATTACAATAGCCGCAGGGGGCCGGAGCCTGATGGTATTTACTGTGGGAATTACAAAGGTGGGGGAGCTCAGAAAGAGAATATCTTGTCTAGGGGCGCAGCCTGTGGACTGATGCATTTCACATGGAAACTATTATACAGAATATATATAGCATAACATTCTTGGTGCTGGGGTTCTGTAACACAGTTGATATCCTGATGAGTCAGTGGAAAAGTGACTAATGTGCACCATCTTGGGTATTTACTGGGACTGTTCTATGTGTTATCTGCCTGTTTTGTGGTTCAATAAAGTATTGCCACACTGTTTTATCCTCACCCTGTATTGTCTAAGTAGCATTATGCCCACATTAAAAGGAGTGTGGGCGTTTAGTGCGACTATCCCTGGTCCATGTGATTTCAGCTAGCGGACTGGGGCACCCGCTGACCCTTCGTGTCTCCACAGTTGTGAAACAGGGTCATGGAACACTGATGTTTGCTGTTTTGTTGATTACACATTGTCCAGCTAGGTTGTTGACTTGCAAAATAGAGGATAAACTATGCAAATAGATTATATAATCAAACAATGCGAGTAGGTGTTATCACCATTCTTCCCCTTTACCTGTGAATACTGGATGATGGACAGTTTCTACCAATAAAAAGAGGTGTTATGCCTCTGTATGAGGAGATAGATTTAACCAAGACATCCAAAATTAAGTAAGGATTTTGACACACCAGTTGCCTGAGCCCCATGGAGATGTTCAGATAAGCCAGGTTGTGATATTCCGGTCAACTGGCCTTGTATCTGAATAAACTCATCTTCCTAAGCTTGTTGTTACCTCCTCTCTATGTTCGTGCCACAGGTGGGGTAGTCGGCCCTAGAAGCTGAAGCCAGATGATAACCCTCTGGTCAACTGGCCTTGTACCTCAATAGACTGTCCTCTTCCTAAGCTTGTCGTTGCCTCCAGACAGTGCGTGCCACAGGTGGGGGAATTGGCCATGGAAACTATGAAGTTTCAGCTGTTCTTATCCCGGCATGTCAGCAGAAGGGTGAGACTCTGTAAGGCTAGTTTCACATTTGTGGTTAAGTCCGCAACCGCAAAAACAGATGCAAACGTCTGATAATGCAGCGTTTTTTATCCACATCAGCTTACACATGATGGTAAAAAAACGCAGTGTTTGCATGCGTTTTTACATGTTTGCGCTTTTTATGCGCATGCGTTTGATATTTCCAGGAGGGTGTGTCTTTAATGGGCATGCCTAAATCAGTTCCTGGACATGCGCAGTCCGAACTACACAAGCGCATCAAATGCATGCGTACGCAAAGACATGTGTGCGCATGCGTTCCCATAGACAGTAATGCGTTTTTTTGCCACATTCCTTGCGCTAACAACCGCATGTTTCTTGGCGGCAAATTGACAAGTCTAAAATAACTACATGTACCGTTTATCGCACCAAGCCGCAGACGACGAAACAACGCATGCGTTGTCAAACGCAGCAAATCGCAACCAATCGCAGACACCTGCATCCCTAATGTTAAAGATAGGAATACACGACGCATGCGGAAAATTGCGGCACCAACGCTGCGGACACAACCGCAAATGTGAAACCAGCCTAATGTGCACCATCTTGGGTACTGTGATGGGACTGTTCAATGCTTTATTTGCCCGTTTTGTGTTTAATGTATTGCCACACTGTGTTATCCTCACCCTTTGTTGTCTGAGTAGTGTTATGCCCACGTTAAAAAGAGAGCTGGCATTCGGTGGAATTATTCCTGGTCTATGAAGTTTTGGCTAGCGCACATGTCACCCGGTGAACCCCGTGTCCTTATATCTGCCGTTTCTGAAACTTGAGGAATTGTGGTCAGGTTGTTTGCGTTCTTTAATAAGGTTGATGTCTGCTGTGTTCGGTGTGCCAGTGAAGGATGTGCCAATACCTGACAGTGTATCCATGGATTCACACAGGTCATTGAAACAGTGTGGCTGCAACTGTCAACTACAGGTACTCTGGGACTCTGTAAGCGTAGAGGACCATTTTACAGAAAAGATTATGGTGCATTCTTGAGACCAAATTATCATCGTGGGTCACTGTATTACCCATAATACAAGCTACTGAGTATGATACAGATTGGATTTACCTGTCATAAAGATGTGATTTATAATTTTTTTTTGCATTTAAAATAGCTGGAGGATTCGTGTCTCAGGGCTCTTTGTATTACCGATATTAAAGTCAAACCCCTGTAATAATTATTTGCAATGTACCCAATTATTATTATTATTATTATTATTCATTTACATAGCACCATTATTTCCATGGTGCTGTACATGAGAAGGGTTTACATAGAGTTATTGATATCGTTTACAGTAAACAAATTTACAGTGACAGACTGGTACAGAGGGGAGAGGACCCTGTCCTTGCGGACTTACATTCTGTGGGATAGTGGGGAAGAGACAGAATGTCGGGGCGAGGCGGCGGCTCTGGCGATGGTGAGGCGGCAGAATGGTTATTGCAGGCTGTAGGCTTTCTTGAAGAGATGGGTTTTCAGGTTCTGTCTGAAGGATTCGAGGGTGGTGGATAATCGGACGTGTTGAGGCGTGAAATGCCAGAGGACGGGGGATATTCAGGAGAAGTCTTGGAGGCGGTTGTGTGAGGAACGAATAAGTGTGGAGGAGAGTAGGAGGTCTTGGGAGGATCGGAGATTACGTGAGGGAAGATATTGGGAGATTAGCTCAGAGATATAGGGAGGGGACAGGTTGTGGATGGCTTTGTAGATCAGTGTTAGTAGTTTAAACTGGATTTGTTGGGGAATTTGGAGCCAGTGGAGGGATTTGCAGAGGGGAGTAGCAGGGGAGTAGCGAGGAGAGAGGTGGATTAGCCGGGCAGCAGAGTTGAGGACAGACTGGAGGGGTGCAAGAGAGTTTGCGGGGAAGCCACAGAGGAGATTGGGGGCTGAGGAAGGAACGAATTCTGGCAATATTTTTGTGTTGGAGGCGACAGGAGGTGGCAAGAGTTTGGACGTGCGGTTTGAAGGACAGGGCAGAGTCGAGACTTACCCCGAGACAGCGGATTTCAGGTGCGGGAGATAGCGTGATGCCGTTTACCATAATAGATAGGTCAGGTAGGGGGATACGTGAGGTGGGGGAAAGATGATGAGTTCGGTTTTGTCTACATTGAGTTTTAGGAAGCGAGAGGTGAAGAAGGAGGATATGGCTGACAGACACTTCGGGATTCTGGACAGCAGAGAGGTGACATCTGAGCCAGAGAGGTAGATCTGAGTGTTGTCTGCATACAGGTGGTACTGGAAGCCATGGGACTTTATGAGTGGTCCTAGGCCAAGGGTATAGATGGAAAAAAGTAGGGGCCCTAGGACAGAGCCTTGAGGGACTCCAACAGAGAGAGGGCGGGATGAGGAGGTGGTGTGGGAGTGGGAAACGCTAAATGTGCGGTCGGAAAGGTATGAAGCAATCCAGGACAGGGCAAGACCTTGATGCCAAGGGAAGAATCTGTAGCAGTAGGCAGTGATCGACTGTGTTCAAAGCAGAGGACAGGTCAAGAAGGAAGAGGATGGAAAACTGTCTGTTAGCTTTGGCTGTAAGTCATTAGTTTGTCAGGGCAGTTTCGGTGGAGTGGTGGGAGCGGAAGCCAGAGTGGAGGTTGTCAAGGAGAGAGTTAGATGAGAGGTGGGAGGAAGTTTGAGCATGGATATGCTGCTCAAGGAGTTTTGAAGCAAACGGGAGCAGTGATATGGGGCAGTAGGTGGGCATAGCAGTTGGGTCAAGGTTAGTTTTTTTGAGGATGGGTGTGATGGTGGCATGTTTGAAGGCAGAGGGGAAGGTACCAGAATATAGCGATAGGTTGAAGAGATGGGTTAGGGCAGGAATGAGCATGTTAGTGAGGTTGGGGAGCAGGTGGGAGGGAATGGGGTCAAGGGCACAGGTGGTGAGTAGAGTTGAGCGACTTACTTTTTTCAGATCGAGTTGGGTTTCGCGAAACCCGACTTTGTCAAAAGTCAGGTCGGGTGAAATCAGCTGATTATTGCGAAAAGTCGGGGGCCGACTGAAACACGAAACCCAATGCAAGTCAACAGGGAATTAAAGTCGTTAGTGAGTGGAGGCCAGGAAAACGCCTACAGTGCCCATTTTAATGCCAAAAACATCAATTCTTATTAAGCTTGTCAATCTTAATTTACTCTATAATAATAGGCATTGAAAACTGGGGGTCATTTGGCTAAATTTGTGGGGGGTAGGGCTGGCAAAAGATTTTCGTGGGCCCAGGAAACGCGGAATATGTCACGGCGGTGGAGCAGAGAGAGGTAACTATTTCACCTTTGCAAGTGCTGCAATCCTGAGCAAGCAGGGGGGGCCCACTCGTTGGCACTGGCACAGGGCCCCTCATAGTACGGCGGTATGTTTGAAGGCAGGTGGCTCCTCTCACTGGCAGAGAAACTTTTGCATACTATGAGGGTCCCTGTGCCAGTGACATCGCCAATGAGTATGCCCCCCTACCTGATGAAGGAACCTGCACTTTCATCTGTTCCTATCTCTTTGTCCCCGTGTAAGGTGGTATAGTATGCGGGAAGGGGAACCTCACTTTCAGCAGGGTCAGATTCTGGCTGTGTAGAGTGCAAGGGGAATGTAGAGGTCTGGGTCAATGTACCAGCAGACTCATCTATCACTGGCTGGGCAATGGGCAGGATGAGGAGGAAACACAGATATAGGCCCAAATAATAAAGTAGGCTAAATGCAGTTTAAAATTGGTAACAGTACTAAACGAGCGGCATTGCTTTGCTCAGTGGAGGACAACTGTAATGAGTGGCAGACACAGTTAGTAGGCCCAAATATTAAAGTTGGCTAAATGCAGTTCAAAATGCACACAGGAAAATTGCACACAGGAAAAATGCCCACAGAAAAATGCCCACAGGAAAATTCCCCACACGGAAAATTCCCCACATGGAAAGTTCCCCACACGGAAAATTCCCCACATGGAAAGTTCCCCACACGGAAAATTCCCCACACAGAAAATTGCCAATTACAGCATCACAAAAGTTTCAGATCTATGATATTTCAGGTGCAAGGTGAGGATGTTCACATAATATGTGATCAACTTGTGATTTACAGTTGACCTAGTGCAAAACTGCAAAAATGCTGATCTGTGGTTTGCAGCAGTCTGTCATTATCAGCAATAGATAGATCTAGTCTGCTCTCATCTCTCACTGATTCTGCCTCACTGCTCCCACCAGCCCAGAACAGCAGCACATGCAGAACCAGCAGCAGTGTGATCCAGAGGAGCCATCACTGCTATCAGTGCTCGCAAAAGTATCACTGCTGCTGGCAGCAATAGTTGGTCCTGGAAGCCCAGAAGGCCCAGCAGAAAGGTGAGATTCTGTCACTTGTACCACTTTGTGTTCTTGCTGAGAATGTATGATATGCTTTTGCAGTGGAGTCCGATGGGCCCCAGTGTGAAATTTGGCCCTTCCCCCCCACACACACGTTGGTCAGACATATGGGCCCCTGTAGTGTTCTAAATTCTATAAAGACATAAGAATTGCCCCCCTCCCCCTTCATTATGTAGAAATGTCCCCCATACTGGTATATATGCCCATCATCCTGGTATGTATGTCCTAATGCTGGTATATATGGTCCCTATCCTAGTATGTATGGTCCACATGATCTCCATCCTGGTATTTATGCCCCTTTCTGGTATATATGTCCCTATCCTGGTTTACATGGTCCCCAATCCTAGTGTATGTGTCCCCGTTCTGACCCTAATGCATAATTACAAACAATAACATTCTCCTCACCTTTCCTCTGCTCCCACGTCGCCCAGTGTCTTTTGTAGCCACCGCACAGCCCGGCAGCTGACATCGGAGTGTGCGCCATTTCATGCACCGCTCCCTGTGGCTGCACCTCTGATGTCAGCTCACAGCCAACGCGCCGGCAGCATGTATCGCAGTGCAGGGACCCTACGGGTCTCTGCAACATGATGCATGTCATCTGGATCTGCATCTTCAGTGAAGCAGGCACCTGGACCCCCTTGCCTGGTTGTGGACTTGATGCCTGCGACCACAGTCATTACACAGCTGTGTTTTTTTGTATTGGTGAACCAATAGTCTTATCTATCCCCATATTTGTTAATTTATTTTCAATAAAAGTGTATTTTGAGTTCATCTAAACTATTCTATTTCTTCTTGTAGTGCTAACAATGGAGTTTTCAAAAAGCCAGAGAAACAACAAAGTTATGATTTACTTGGGGTTTGAATGTCTTGCATTTCGTACTATCAACGCAGTGGTGACTTGGAGATGCCGACTGTACCGCTCTTCAAAGTGCCATTCAATTCTCAAAACAAAAGATTATTATAAAAAAATATATTATTCTCCTGCCCTGCAGAGCATCTCACCTATAATTCTGTATTATTCTCCTGCCCTGCAGAGCATCTCACCTATAATTCTATATTGTTCTCCTGATCTGCAGAGCATCTCACCTATAATTCTATATTATTCTCCTGCCCTGCAGAGCATCTCACCTATAATTCTATATTGTTCTCCTGATCTGCAGAGCATCTCACCTATAATTTTATATTATTCTCCTGCCCTGCAGAGCATCTTACCTATAATTCTATATTCTCCTGATCTGCAGAGCATCTCACCTATAATTCTATATTGTTCTCCTGATCTGCAGAGCATCTCACCTATAATTCTATATTATTCTCCTGCCCTGCAGAGCATACAGTGGGGCAAAAAAGTATTTAGTCAGTCAGCAATAGTGCAAGTTCCACCACTTAAAAAGATGAGAGGCGTCTGTAATTTACATCATAGGTAGACCTCAACTATGGGAGACAAACTGAGAAAAAAAAATCCAGAAAATCACATTGTCTGTTTTTTTAACATTTTATTTGCATATTATGGTGGAAAATAAGTATTTGGTCAGAAATAAAATTTCATCTCAATACTTTGTAATATATCCTTTGTTGGCAATGACAGAGGTCAAACGTTTTCTGTAAGTCTTCACAAGGTTGCCACACACTGTTGTTGGTATGTTGGCCCATTCCTCCATGCAGATCTCCTCTAGAGCAGTGATGTTTTTGGCTTTTCGCTTGGCAACACGGACTTTCAACTCCCTCCAAAGGTTTTCTATAGGGTTGAGATCTGGAGACTGGCTAGGCCACTCCAGGACCTTGAAATGCTTCTTACGAAGCCACTCCTTCGTTGCCCTGGCGGTGTGCTTTGGACCATTGTCATGTTAAAAGACCCAGCCACGTTTCATCTTCAATGCCCTTGCTAATGGAAGGAGGTTTGCACTCAAAATCTCACGATACATGGCCCCATTCATTCTTTCATGTACCCGGATCAGTCGTCCTGGCCCATTTGCAGAGAAACAGCCCCAAAGCATGATGTTTCCACCACCATGCTTTACAGTAGGTATGGTGTTTGATGGATGCAACTCAGTATTCTTTTTCCTCCAAACACGACAAGTTATGTTTCTACCAAACAGTTCCAGTTTGGTTTCATCAGACCATAGGACATTCTCCCAAAACTCCTCTGGATCATCCAAATGCTCTCTAGCAAACTTCAGACGGGCCCGAACATGTACTGGCTTAAGCAGTGGGACACGTCTGGCACTGCAGGATCTGAGTCCATGGTGGCGTAGTGTGTTACTTATGGTAGGCCTTGTTATATTGGTCCCAGCTCTCTGCAGTTCATTCACTAGGTCCCCCCGCATGGTTCTGGGATTTTTGCTCACCGTTCTTGTGATCATTCTGACCCCACGGGGTGGGATTTTGCGTGGAGCCCCAGATCGAGGGAGATTATCAGTGGTCTTGTATGTCTTCCATTTTCTAATTATTGCTCCCACTGTTGATTTCGTCACTCCAAGCTGGTTGGCTATTGCAGATTCAGTCTTCCCAGCCTGGTGCAGGGCTACAATTTTGTTTCTGGTGTCCTTTGACAGCTCTTTGGTCTTCACCATAGTGGAGTTTGGAGTCAGACTGTTTGAGGGTGTGCACAGGTGTCTTTTTATACTGATAACAAGTTTAAACAGGTGCCATTACTACAGGTAATGAGTGGAGGAAAGAGGAGACTCTTAAAGAAGAAGTTACAGGTCTGTGAGAGCCAGAAATCTTGATTGTTTGTTTCTGACCAAATACTTATTTTCCACCATAATGTGCAAAAAAAATGATAAAAAAACAGACAATGTGATTTTCTGGATTTTTTTTTCTCAGTTTGTCTCCCATAGTTGAGGTCTACCTATGATGTAAATTACAGACGCCTCTCATCTTTTTAAGTGGTGGAACTTGCACTATTGCTGACTGACTAAATACTTTTTTGCCCCACTGTATCACCTATACCTGCATACTATCCCCCTGTCCTGCAGAGCATTTAGCCTATAGCTATTCTCTGTTCTGCAGAGCATCTCACCTATAACTTTCTACTGTTTTCCTGTGAGTATTCATGTCTGTGGGCACTTTTCACTTATCATGTGAACACCTTGCACCTGCAATATCATAAATCTGAAACTTTGTGATGATGCAATTGGCAATTTTTCCATGTGGGGAATTTTCCGTGTGGGGAATTTTCCGTGTGGGCATTTTTCCTGTGGGCAATTTTCCTGTGTGCATTTTTCTGGTCACCATTATGACTGTGTGTCTGATGTTGGTTGCGCACCACCACCATCAGAGACACTTCATTGTACTATGAGGGACCCTGTGCCAGTGCCGTCGCCCAAGAGTGGGCACACCCACCTGTCCAGGCAAACGGCACTCGCACGGGTGCTTACGCCAGGTGGTGACCACGGCCCTGTGGGGGGAGTCAGCCCATTTAGGGAGGTATAAAAATGGCTTATGGTGGACAGTCAGCAGCTGCAAATGGAGGAATTGGAGCGGTCAGTAAGAGGAGGCCAAAAGCAAGACATTTTTCAGGCAAGCTACGTGTCTGCAGGGGAAGGTGGGGCAAAATAATTTGAAATCCATGATTGGTTCATTTTAATGAAGGTTAGATCATCTACATTTCGGGGAGCCAGACGAGTCCTTTTTTTGGTCAGTATTGAACCAGCAGCACTGAATACTCTTTCTGATAGCATATTAGCTGCTGGGCAAGCGAGCTCCTGTAATGCATATTCTGCCAATTCAGGCCAGGTGTCTATTTTTGATGCCCAGTAATCAAAGGGGAATGATCTGTGAGGGAGAACATCGATAAGGGAGGAAAAGTAGTTGGTAACCATACTGGACAAATGCTGTCTCCTGTCACTTTGAATCGATGCAGCAGTACCTGTCCTGTCTGCGGTCATTGCGTAATCACTCCACATCCTGGTCATAAAACCCCTCTGTCCAACGCCACTTTGGATTTGTGCACCTCTAACACCTCTGCCCTGTTGCCCCCTACAGCTCGTGTGAGAACCATCACTGCCGCTGTGTGCTGGGAATGCCTGAACCAAACGGTCTACAAGAGTTGCTTGTTTGGTAGCCAATATTTGCTCAAGGTTCTCATGTGGCATGATATTTTGTAATTTTCTTTTATATCGTGGATCCAGGAGGCAGGCCAACCAGTAATCGTCATCGGTCATCATTTTGATAATGCGGGGATCCCGTTTTAGGATACGCAAGGCATAATCCGCCATGTGGGCCAATATTCCAGGTGTCAATTCACTGCTTGTGCTGGGTTGAGGAGCACTTTCTTGCAAATCAACATCAGTTGTGTCCCGCAAAAACCTTGTACCTGACCTTGCAACGCCACCAGTTTGTATTGCCCCCTGAGAAGCATCCTCCTCCTATAAATATTCATTCCCATCATCCTCCTCCTCTTCGTCCACCACCTCGTCCAGGAGAGTTCCCTGAGCAGACAATGGCTGACTGTCATCAAGGCTTCCCTCCTCCTCGGCCGCAGACGCCTGCTCCTTAATGTGCGTCAAACTTTGCATCAGCAGACGCATTAGGGGGTTGCTCATGCTTATGATGGTGTCGTCGGCACTTATCAGCCGTGTGCATTCCTCAAAACACTGAAGGACTTGACAGAGGTCTTGTAGCTTTGACCACTGCACACGAGAAAACTCCATGTCTGCCATCCAACTGCCTGCCCGTGTATGTGTATCCTCCCACAAATTAATTACAGCACGCCTCTGATCACACAGCCTCTGAACCATATATACCTATAATAAATTGTACGAGTCAAACCTCAAAGTACAAATAATACCAAACTTTATTAAGGTTAAAACACAACAAAAGACAACAATGATGGTGATAAATACCAATGGTAAGGCACCATAGACCTGAGGCACGCTTATTATAAGTATCCTTACTGCCACATTATATAGATCTCCCGTAGATTAACAATTAGTTATGCAAAGTGGCATGATAACCCTATATCCCGTAGTTCATAGTATCACAAATGTGGCATAAAAAGACATACATAGTAAGTCACGCCTTACATTACCTCAGGTCTGGTGGTGCCAGAGCCCCTACGCGCGTTTCGGCCGCGTGTGCCTTCTTCCGGGGGAGTGGCATCATCAGATCACAAGTCAGATTAAATAGTACTGCCGTCCAATCATACATAATTAAAATATACCATGTGATATGGCCGCCTCCCTGGTGCGGCGCATGCGCCGCCGCCAAGAGGCCCGAGTCATCCACAGCGTCATCAGATAGCCACGTCCATGCGAGCGCCCCTCAAGGCGGTCACATGAGCGCAGGACCCGATGGAGACGCCATTGAACAACGCACAGCCCATTGACGGAGGACGCGCACGCGCACAGAAGGAGACCACTTACGGGGCAAGCCACCATAGATACTGCAGGTAATCATATATAGTTCTATCCCGAGCATTGCATAATGAAACCGGACAAAGATAAATCACACTAATATCATGATATACATAAATTAAGAATGTGCAATCCGCAAAAATAGTAACAATGAATAAATAATCGTGCCTCTGAACCATGTGGAGTGTGGAGTTCCACCTTGTTGCAATGTCAATTATTAGGCGGTGCTGGGGAAGATTCAGCGATTGCTAATGGTTCAGCATACGGCTGGAGTATACAGGCGACCGGCGGATGTGCGAGCAAAGTCTTCGCACCTTCAGGAGCAGGGCTGGTAACTCCGGATAATTTTTTAAGAAGCAATAGAGTAACGGGGTCTACTGTGCCGGGGTACCTCTTTCAGTACAACCCCAATTTTTTTCAAGAGGTCCACTCTGCTTTGGCTGGAGTCTGAATGAAGGACGCTGGCTGGAATCCCTTGATTACATGGGCGCATATAAAATCTCACTGCTTCTCCACGTATTTCCAGTCTAACAAACCTTTATTCACAGGACACAGAATATATCACACAGATACAGAGAGCAAGCCAATTGAAAAGCGGCAGGCCAGACATACATTACAATAGCCGCAGGGGGCCTGAGCCTGCCGATATTTACTGTGGGAATTACAAAAGTGGGGGCGGTCAGAAGGGGGATATCTTGTCCCCTCTGCCCAGGGGCGCAGCCTGTGGGCTGATGCATCTCACATAGAACCTATTATACATACATATAACTGCACAACATATTCTGGGTGCTGAGGAGTTCCGTAACACGTAACACGGCTCTCCTTTTCAGCGATGCGATCGGCATACACAGTCTGATCCTCAACGGATCGGTTTGGGGATGACCGAAGTTTATAGGGTTGGTATAAGTTCCGTTTGTCGACTTAGTCCATCGGCGTTACCGTTTTGTTTGCTGGGTCTGTAGTGGATGGTTGTAGGGCTAAACTCCACCGCAGCAATCTGGCGTTGTCTCCGGAGATCCGATTAAGCCAGACTAGGGGATTATGGTCCGTTTGGAGGGAAAACTGTCGTCCATACAAATATGGTTGCATCTTTTTGAGCGTCCATACTACCGCCAGGCACTCCTTCTCGATGGCCGCATAGTTTACTTCACGAGGCAGTAGTTTCCGACTCAGGTAAGCTACCGGGTGTTCTTGGCCATCCAGCCCGACTTGGCTCAGTACTGCCCCCAATCCAAACATAGAAGCGTCTGTGTGAACAAGGAAACGTTTAGTTGGATCTGGTGCGGCCAATACTGGGGTATTGGTGAGGGCGTCCTTTAGTTGGCAGAAGGCTTCCTCACACTCCGGGGTCCAGGTTACCTGGCGGGGGTGGTTCTTACGGGTCAGATCAGTGAGGGGCTTGGCTACAGTGCTGTAATTGGGAACAAATTTCCTGTAATACCCCGCTGTCTCCAGAAATGACCTGGGTTTTAGTGCGTGGAGTGGGCCATTTGGCTATGGCCTCAATCTTGGCTGGTTCTGGTCTCTGTTTCCCACTTCCCACCCAATGCCATAAATACTGAACCTCTGCTTTGTCCACGTGACACTTGCTTGGGTTCAGGGTGATTCCGGCCTTGTGGATCCTGTCCAATACTGTCTCTAGGTGATTTAGATGCTCTTCCCATGTCGCACTGTAGATGACGATGTCATCCAGGTAGGCACAAGCATAGTCCTGGAGACCATCCAGAAGCCGGTCAGCCAGCCTCTGGAAGGTCGCCGGGGCATTCTTCATCCTGAATGGCATAACTTGAAACTGGAATAAGCCAAACGGGGTGACAAATGCCGACTTGGGAATAGCGTCAGGACTAAGAGGACTCTGCCAGTAGCCTTTGCATAGATCGATGGTGGTCAAATACTTTGCCCCTGCCAGCCGGTCTAACAACTCATCCACATGCGGCATGGGATATGCATCCATCACTGTTTTCTCATTGAGCTTACGATAGTCTACACAAAACCGTGTAGTCCCATCCTTCTTGGGCACTAACACTTCGGGGGATGCCCAGGGACTATCTGACTCTTCAATGACCCCTAAATGCAACATCTCTTGTATCTCTTGTCGCATCCCTTCTCGTACAGACTCAGGGACGCGGAAGGGGGGTTGTCGCAGGGGGGTCTGATCCTGGGTCTCAACCTTGTGTTGTGCCAGGTGAGTGTACCTGGGTTTCCCTGAAAACATCCTCTGTCACTGCCTCAACAACTCCTCCGCCTGCTGTCTCTCCCGGGGATCTAAGTCTTCACCCCATTGTACCTGGTCCCATGTTTTAGACTGAGTCCTCTCCCTTAAGACATCAGGCAAGGGAAGTCCGGCTAAATCCTCTGCTTCAGGTGCACAGATGGCCACTACCTCTTCAGGGCGCTCCCGATAGGGCTTCAGCATATTCACGTGGAACATGCGGATAACCCTGGGGTCGTCACAATCGGCGACATTATAGGTTGTGTCGGCTATTTTCCCCACTACCTGGTAGGGCCCTGCCATGCAGCTTGGAACTTGTTCTGCCTAGTGGGCTCTAACACCAGGACCTTCTGTCCTATTTTCAAGGTGCGCTCTCTGGCCCTCCGATCGTCCTATACGTGCTGGCGCCGCTGGGTCGCCTGCATGTTCCCACGTACAGCCTGGGTCAGCTCCTGTAGGCGGTTCCGGAATTCCAGCACTTCTATGAGGCCCTCTCCTTCGCAATGTTCTAGCACTAAGTCTAGGTGTCCCCTTACCCATCTCCCGTATACCAGCTCGAACAGGGAGAACCCCATGGATTCTTGGGGCACCTCCAGATAGGCAAGCAGGAGGTGTGGCAAGAATTTCTCCCAGTCCCTGTAGGTCCTGGTAAAAGTCCCAATGAGTTGTTTTAACGTCCCGTTAAAGAGTTCACACAACCCATTGGTTTGCGGGTGGTACGGGGCGCTTCTAATTGACTTTACACCGCACAGCTTCCACAGTTGGTTGGTCACCTCTGCTGTAAACTGGGTACCCTGGTCTGAGATAATCTCCCAGGGAAATCCAACCCGTGAGAAAACCTGGAGCAGGGCGGCCGCCACCATCTCTGCCAGTATGTTAGGTAACGCAACCACCTCTGGATACCGTGTGGCATAACCTATTACTGTCAATATGTACCTTTTCCCTGATGGACTGGGTTTGGCTAACGGCCCCATCAGATCGACCGCTACTCGGCTAAATGGTTCCTCCACAATGGGGAGGGGGCATAATTTGGCCTTGCATCGATCTCCCCTCTTGCCAATGCGCTGGCAACTGTCACAGGTCTGGCAGTACTGACGAACATCATAGGTAACCCCTGGCCAAAAGAAGTTTTGTGTCAGACGATGCCTGGTGCGACTGACGCTGAAGTGCCCGGCCAAGGGTATGTCATGAGAGATTCGCAGTAACTCCTGCCTATACTTCTTGGGAACTACCAGCTGTCATTTTATAGTGGGGCTCGTCCCTGTGTGGTGCTGCTCTGTGATCCAGTAGAGGAGTCCGTGCTTCCATACAAACTGTTCCCCTTCCACTACCCCTCTCCCTTCCTGTGCCTTCCCATGATATCCCTCCAATAAAGGATCCTCAAGTATCTCCCTCTTAAATTCATCTGGGGTGGCCCAAGAAATGTGTCTGGCTATGGGAATACATGTAGGGCTGGGATGTCTTACCTGGGCCTCCTCTGAGTGTGATTCCACCTCCGCAGCTCGAGCTTGTCTCCGGGTGGTCACAGGATATGTCTCAGCCAGAGGGGCAACAGAGAAGGCAGACAACATGGGCCCCAAGTCATTTCCCAGCAAAACGTCTGCAGGCAAATCCTCCATCAAGCCGACCTCAACAAGGCCATCCCCGACTCCCCAGTTCAGGTGAATCCTGGCAGTAGGCAGTCGATGTATAGCTCCCCCTGCTACACGGACTGCCACTGTCCGGTCCATCTTCTCTTGGTCCCGGACGAGATGGGGCTTCACAAGGGTCAAAGTTACCCCGGAATCTCTTAGTCCCTGCATACGTTTCCCATTAATCCACACGACCTGTCGATGCTGTTGACGATTATCTGCCCTGGCTGCCTGCACGGGGTCTACTTCATGCAGCACATCCTCTATCTCTTCCACCCCTTGTTTAGTCATAGCCCCCAATGCCGGGTCAGCTTCGCCTGGGTAGCAGTGTACAGCAGCCCAGCTGAAGGTAGCTGTTCCCGACTCTGGGTATGCTGAGTCCAGTTGGGACATCGACTTTGCATTGTGCAAACCACCCAACAGACAAGAGAAAGGACTGCAGCCAATTCATCATGGCACCATCACGAGGGACACTGATCTATGCTTTTATAGGAAACAACCTAGTGGTTTTCGGCTCCGGTTGGAAGGACACAGATCTGATCCAGTGACCATCTCCGAACCATAGATGTTTGGAGAAAGCCAGGTTTGGGACCCGCTGGTCGCCTGGTTCCATGTAGATGGTTAGATAAGCCAGGTGGTGTGACTTTCGTGTCAACTGGCTTTGGACCTTGTATGGACTCTATGGACAGTTCTTGGTCATCTCCCTATGCTTGTCATTACCTCTTCTCTGTGCGTGCATCCACAGATGAAGTAGCGACCCTGGGAGCTGACATATACTGGAAATACGCGGAGACGCAGTGATCTTTTATATGCGCCCATGTAATTGTCAACTGGCTTTGGACCCTGTATGGACTCTATGGACAGTTCTTGGTCATCTCCCTATGCTTGTCGTTACCTCTTCTCTGTGCGTTCATCCACCGATGAAGTAGTGACCCTGGGAGCTCTGACATCATATACTGGAAATACGTGGAGATGCAGTGATCTTTTATATGCGCCCATGTAATCAAGGAATTCCAGCCATGTTGGGATTGTTCTGTTTGCTATTGTGTGCTGTGGTTCAATAAAGTATTGCCACACTGTTTTACCTTAACCATTTGTTGTCTGTGTAGTGTATTGCCCACTGGGAGATAGAGCGGGCATTCAGTGGTATGGGCCGTGGTCCATGCAGTCTCTCCGTTTCCCCACAGCCGCCTGTCCCGAAGCCACTCCTGTGTCTCGGGGGTTAGTCCATTAAAGAATCGTTCTAACAAGAAGAGCTGGACGTCCTCAATAGTTGCTTGGCTCCTTTGTAAACACTGTAACAGTGACCGCCGTAATTTACATGCCCATTCAGCGTGGGTATCAGTTACGCGTTTTATAAGTCCACGGAACTATAACTGTAGACATACTTTGGGGATGCATTCGTCCAGGGGTGCATTCGTGCACTATTATTCGTGTACATTTATTCAAAGTACTTTTTCTAAGTACTGGCAGTTATAACATGGCAGTTAGACAGGGCAGGAGACAGGTAAGACAATCTAAATCTATTCCCTGTTCATTTGGAACAGAACTAATAGTCACCATATGTATTTGTATATTCTGGCTGCCGCATTTACCGCCCTTACATTAACTCTCTACATTCCATCCATATCGGCCCCCCTGTCCTTGCCTCTCCTATGTATAGCACTCATGCTCTGTTCACATTGCTCAACAGCACAGATCCAATCAGTCCCACCATCCAACACAAGAGACGCTCTCACAAATCACTTAACCATCTGCTCACTCTTTCTATCCTCCTTCTCCTAGTCGCTGGAGACATCTCTCCCAACCCCGGCCCCCCATGTTATAGCCAGTCAAACCTCCCAACTTCTACACTCAGAAACCCCTCTAACCTTATTAATATTCCATGCATGCCTTCTGTCTTTTTTAATTGTGCCCTTTGGAATTCTCGCTGTGTCTAATAAACTCTCCTTCATCCATGACTTCTTCCTTTCTAATTCTCTTAATCTCCTGGCCCTTACTGAAACCTGGATCCAGCAGTCAGACACCACCGCTGCTGCTTTTTCATATGGTGGACTACATTTCTCTCATACCCCGAGATCGGACAACAGAGCAGGTGGAGGCGTTGGTCTGCTCCTTTCACCCAAATGTACCTTCCAAGTTATCCCCCAAGTACCCTCACTTGTCTTCCCTTCGAGGTCCATGCTGTCAGACTCTACATCCCCTTCTCCATGCAAGTGGCGGTGGTGTATTGTCCTCCCGGCCCCTCTCATCAGTTCCTGGATCACTTTGCCACCTGGCTTCCACACTTTCTCTCCTGTGACATCCCCACCCTCATCATGGGTGATTTCAACATCCCCATTGCTTCACCCCTCTCCCCATCTGCTACTCACCTTTTATCTATAACCTCCTCTTTTGGCCTCTCGCAGAATACTAACTCTCCAACGCATGAAGATGGAAACTCCCTCAACTTGGTCTTCTCCCGGCTTTGCTCAGTGGATGATTTCACAAACTCCCCCCTCCCGCTCTCTGACCACAACCTTCTTTCATTCTCTATCAAGAACTGCCATCCCGCTCAGGTCACCCCCACTTTCCACACCTATAGAAATATACAGGCCATTAACACCCAGAAACTTATGAAGAACTTGCAGTCCTCATTGGCCCCAATCTCCTTCATCTCATGTCCTGATTCTGCTCTGAAGCATTACAATAAAACCCTGCAAAGTGCCCTGGATGAAGCTGCTCCTCCTATAAATAAAACTCAGCACAGACGGCGACATCCGTGGCACACGCTGCAAACACGTTTCCTGCAGCGGTGCTCCAGATGCGCCGAACGTCTGTGAAGAAAATCTAATCTACCCGAAGATTTCATCCATTATAAGTTCATGCTAAAAACATACAACTCTGCCCTTCACCTCTCCAAACAAACCTATTTCAACACCCTCATCACCTCGCTGTCCAATAACCCTAAACATCTCTTTGACACTTTCCAGTCCCTACTCAACCCAAGATTGCATGCCTCAACCACAGATCTCTGCGCTGATGATCTGGCCAATTACTTCAAAGAAAAAATTGACCACATTCGACAGGAAATCATCTCCCAATCTCTTCATACCATGCACTGTCCTCCCTCCCCCACTGCATCTAGTTCACTCCCCGACTTTGAACCAGTTACAGAAGTAATCAGGCTCCTTGCATCTTCTCGCCCAACCATTTGCACCAGTGACTCCATTCCGTCACATCTCCTCCAGTCCCTTTCCCCGGCTGTCACCTCTCACCTAAAATATTCAACCTTTCTCTCACTTCCGGTATTTTTCCATCCTCATTTAAGCATGCCATCATACATCCATTACTTAAAAAACCATCCCTCTATCAAAACTGTGCCGCTAATTATAGACCTGTCTCTAATCTTCCCTTCATCTCTAAACTCCTCGAGCGCCTGGTCCACTCCCGTCTTACCCGCTATCTCTCAGATAACTCTCTTCTAGACCCTCTTCAATCTGGTTTCCGCTCTTTACACTCTACTGAAACTGCCCTCACTAAAGTCTCTAATGACCTACTAACAGCTAAATCTAATGGTCACTACTCCATGCTAATTCTCTTGGATCTCTCCACAGCATTCAACACTGTGGATCATCTGCTCCTCCTCACTATGCTCCAATCCATCGGCCTCAGGGACTCCATTCTCTCCTATCTCTCTGACCGTTCCTTCACTGTATCTTTTGCTGGTTCCTCCTCCTCTCACCTTCCTTACTGTTGGGGTTCCTCAAGGATCAGTCCTAGGCCCCCTCCTCTTTGTATACTGCCCATATTGGACAATCAGTAGACTTGGTTTCCAGTACCATCTCTATGCTGACAACACCCAATTATACAATTCTTCTGTTAACACGCTAACCTTGTTAGTAAACACCAGTGATTGTCTTACCGCTGTCTTTAAAGGGAACCTGTCACCTGAATTTGGCGGGGCTGGTTTTGGGTCATATGGGCGGAGTTTTCGGGTGTTTGATTCACCCTTTCCTTACCCGCTGGCTGCAACATTGGATTGAAGTTCATTCTCTGTCCTCCATAGTACACGACTGCACAAGGCAAGATTGCCTTGCGCAGGCGTGTACTATGGAGGACAGAGAATTAACTTCAATCCAATATTGCAGCCAGCGGGTAAGGAAAGGGTGAATCAAACACCCGAAAACTCCGCCCATATGACCCAAAACCAGTCCCGCCAAATTCAGGTGACAGAGTCCCTTTAACATCATGTCCTCTCTCTGAAACTGAACCTGTCAAAAACTGAACTCCTTGTGTTTTCTCCCTCTATTAACCTACCTTTACCTGACATTGCCATCTCCGTGTGCGGTTCCATTACTCCAAAGCAACATGCCCGCTGCCTTGGGGCCATACTTGATTCCAAGCTTTCATTCACCCCCCACATCCGATCACTGGCTTGCTCTTATCTGCATCTCAAAAACATTTCTAGAATTCGCCCTTTTCTTACTTTCGACTCTGCAAAAACGCTTACGGTTTCACTTATTCATTCTCATCTGGACTATTGTAACTCTCTACTAATTGGCCTCCCTCTTACCAAACTCTCCCCACTCCAATCTGTCCTGAACGCTGCAGCCAGGATCATATTCCTCACCAACCGTTACACCGATGCCTCTACCTTGTCCCAGTCATTACACTGGTTACCCATCCACTCAAGAATCCAGTACAATACTACCCTCTTCCACAAAGCACTCCATGGCTCAGCACCACCCTACATCTCCTCTCTGGTCTGTCTACCACTCTACCCATGTCCTCTGCTAATGACCTCAGGTTAACATCCTCAATATTCAGAACCTCCCACTCCCATCTCCAAGACTTTACACATGCTGCGCTGATTCTTTGGAATGCACTACCTAGGTTAATACGATTAATCCCCAATCCCCCCAGTTTTAAGTGTGCCCTAAAAACTCATTTGTTCAGATTGGCCTACCGCCTCAACGCATTAACCTATCCCTGTGTGGCCCATTAAAAAAAAACAAAAAAAACAATTGGGTTCCTCGCATCATGTTCTCATACACTTTATAGCCCTGTGTCTATACCGCTACATACTTGGCAGTTAACTGGTTCATGCAGCTTTAGGCTACTTTCACACTAGCGTCGTACGACGCAATGCGTCGTTTTGCAGAAAAAACGCATCCTGCAAAGTTGTCTGCAGGATGCGTTTTTCTCCATAGACTTGTATTAGCGACGCATTACCACACGTCGCACCCGTCGTGCGACGGTTGCGTCGTGTTGTGGCGGACCGTCGGCACCAAAAACGTTGCATGTAATGTTTTTTTGGTGCGTTGTGTCCGCCATTTCCGACCGCTTATGCGCGGCCGGAACTCTGCCCCCTCCTCCCCGGAGCTCACAATGGGGCAGCGGATGCTTTGTAAAACTGCATCCGCTGCCCCCGTTGTGCTGTGCTTTCACAGCATGCGTCAGTACGTCACCACAACGCATTGCGTCATACGACACTAGTGTGAAAGTGGCCTTACATCAACACCTGAACCTTACACTATGGCTGGTATGACTAACTAAAGCAATTGCTACCATCCACCTCTCGTGTCTCCCCTTTTCCTCATAGTTTGTAAGCTTGCGAGCAGGGCCCTCATTCCTCTTGGTATCTATTTTGAACTGTGATTTCTGTTATGCTGTAATGTCTATTGTCTGTACAAGTCCCCTCTATAATTTGTAAAGCGCTGCGGAATATGTTGGAGCTATATAAATAAAATTATCATCAACTTTTGGCGGTATGCCTCTGGTGTCAGCGCATACCGGGCCAAGATCACTTCTCTGATCGGCTCATAGTCTATACAGTCCTCATCAGGTGCCATGCGATAGGTGTCCGCTGCCCGGCCTGTCAGCTTGCTGGCCAGAATCTGAACCCGTACCTCTGGCTTCACTTGATGTAGGGCACACTGTCGCAAAAAGTCCTGCAGAAAGCCATCAATGTCTTCCTCTGCCTCCCCCAACTGTCGGAAGGCATTATACTGGATCTTTTTGTGGCTTACTGTTGAAGGTACCTGGTCGAAGGCCAGAGCTCTCCCTGCTCGCTGACTGTCCTCTCTCACATCTCCATCTTGGCCAGCTCCACTTTGGCCCGCTCTGCCATCTCCATCTTGGCTAGCTCTATCCTGGTCCGCTCAGCCAATCTTTTCCTTCAGATCAGTACACACATCAGCCATCACCTCCCGTATATCTACTGCAGAGTTTGGGCCATAGAACGCCAGTCTGTTCTTTACCTCCCTCTGGAATTCCGTCTCCTCCACGTTCACATTGGGGGGCGCTGCACTGTCGTGTTCCATGATGGCTGCTATCAAATCCGCTTTTGTTTTGTTGCTGGCGATCAACCCTCGGGCTTCCACCAGATCTTTTAATGTAGTCCTCTTTAACTTCTGGTAGTTGTTTTCTATTCATTCCTTTCTCCTGTAGAAGGGGTATCATATCCCACTGTCTGCTACCAGTGTAACGGGGTCTACCAACCTGGGGTACCTCTTTCAGTACCACCCCGTGTTTCAGGAGGTCCACTCTGCTTTGGCTGGAGTCTGAATGAAGGACGCTTGCTGGAATTGCTTGGTTACATGGGCGCATATAAAAGATCACTGCTTCTCCACGTATTTCCAGTCTGATAAAACTTTACTCACAGGACACAGAATATATCACACAGATACAGAGGGCAGGCCAATAGAAAAGCAGCAGGCCAGACATACAATAGCCGCAGGTGGCTGGAGCCTGCCGATATTTACTGTGGGAATTACAAAGGTGGGGTGAGGACAAAAGGGGAATATATATCTAGACAGGACTGATGCTTGCTACGCCACAATTTGCACACTCAATGCCAAGAGGCTGCAGATATTTAGAGGACAACATAAAGCAACCCTGTCTACTGGTATGTAGAAAATCTCCAGACATGATGGCCAGAAGTTGTCTACAGCATGACAATATCATTAAAGTCCAAAAATTATAATTACTGTTAGACACTTCAAGAACAATGCATTAACAAATGTCTGTTTGTGGCCCATCCGACACCAGTCGGGAAGAGACTCCAACGCAAAAATAAGGTCACATTTTTACAAAGTTTATTGAAACAAAAAGGAAGATAGAAGGGATAGTAAAAATGTACAGGGCTAAGGCCTCAAAAAGCAGGGAGGAAAAAACAGCTTAAGCCAGGCATAGCATAGTAAATTCATTAAGGTACGATTGCTCTATCAAACTGTAAATAATTATGAGATCCATAAGGCTGTCACTCATTAATATCTTAATATTGTTAGTGCTGGCCAAGATGGACAGGTGCCATTTCTCTGCTCGCTTCTTCCGGGGGAAGCGAGCCGGGAAACGGCACCCGTTGGGCACGAGGATCACATAGCTCAGCTACATCCATCTTGGCCAGCATGAACAATACCGCCTCATCTAGCTACATCACCCAGGTAATAAACTTTCTTAGGGGGACTCCTTTTTGCCTTATTTACCGGGATATTATGATGCCTTAGCCCATGACGCTATAGACTTTGCTGCTATTAACAGAATTGCCACTGCTTAGGACACAATATATCTGAACATTTTGCACAACTGTTTTCCTGCGGTGAGCCTACCTATTCTGCTTTCATATTTCTTTGACTTTCCCATTGGATTCTTAGCACGTAACTTATAAATTTCATGTGACTTGTACTGAGATATTAATGAGTGACAGCCTTTATGGATCTCATAATTATCTAGTTTGATAGAGCAATTGTCCCTTAATTAAACTATGCTGTGCCTGGCTTAAGCTGTTTTTTCCTCCCGGTTTTTATTATTATTCATTTTTATAGCGCCATTTATTCCATGGCGCTTTACACGTGGCAGGGGCAATTATAGACCAGTACAATAAACATGAGCAATACAAGGCACACACAAGTACAGAGGGAGAGAGGACCGTGCCTGTTAGGGCTCAGTCTACAGGGGATGGGTGAGGAAACACTAGGAGAGGGAAGAGCTAGTTGTGCGGCGGTTCAGCAGACTAAGGATCACTGCAGGTTGTAGGCTTGTCGGAAGAGGTGCGTCTTCAGGTTCTTTTTGAAGGTTTTCCGTGATAGGCAAGAATCTGATGTGTTGGGGTAGAGAGTTCCCGAGTATGGAGGAAGCATAAGGATCTAAGGTTGAGTGTAGGTAAATACTGGGAGACCATGTCACAGATGTATGGAGTCAGGTTGTGGAAGGCTTTGTATGTCATAGGGTTTTGAACTGGAGAATATGGACAATAGGAAGCCAATGAAGGACCTGACAGAGAGGAGAGGCTGGGGATAACGGGGAGACAGGTGTATTAATCGGGCAGCAGAGTGTAGGATGGATTGGAGAGGTGCTAGAGGGGAGGCCAGAGAGTAGGAGGTTGCAGTAGTTGAGGCGGGTCAACTGTGTCGAAGGCAGAAGACAGGTCCAGGAGGACAGAGTAGTGTCACTTGCTCTTGGCGGTTAGTAGGTCATTGGTGACTTTAGTTAGGGCAATTTCAGTTGAGTGATGCAGTCAGAAGCCAAATTGTAAGCGGTCACAGAGGGAGCAGGAAGAGAGGTGGGAGAACAGTTCCAAGATGACTATGCTGTTCCAGTAATTTTGAGACATAAGAGAGGAGATATCAGGCAATAGCTAGATAGAAGATGGGTTGAGGGAGGTCTTTTTGAGGATGGGTGTGATCAAGGCATACTTGAAGGATAAGGGGAAGACACAATTTGTGAGAGGTTAAAGAGGTGTGTTAAGGTATCGTCACACTAAGCGACGCTGCAGCGATACCGACGATCCGGATCGCTGCAGCGTCGCTGGAGAGCTATCACACAGATAGATGACGTCACCGCTCTGCTTTCCGGCCGCTGTGCTTACACAGGGCAGAGAAGCACAGCGCCGAGGGACAGACAGCGGAAGGTAAGTATGAAGTGTTTTTTTTTTTTTACTTTTACGCTGGTAACCAGGGTAAACATTGGGTTACTAAGCGCGGCCCTGCGCTTAGTAACCCGATGTTTACCCTGGTTACCAGCGAAGACCTCGCTGAATCGGCGTCACACACACCGATTCAGCGATGTCAGCAGGAAGTCCAGCGACGAAATAAAGTGCTGGACTTTCTGCAGTGACCAATGACATCACAGCAGGATTCTGATCGCTGCTGTGTGTCAAACTGAACGATATCGCTAGCCAGGACGCTGCAACGTGACATATCGCTAGCAATATCGTTTAGTGTGATGGTACCCTTAGGGTTGGGATGAAGACTGCGGTGAGGTTCGGGATGAGGTGGGACGGGAGCGGGTCAAGTATGCTAGTGATGAGATGCGATCTTGACAGGAGGGTGGAGAGCTGATCTTCTGTCATGGTGGAGAAGCTGGTTTTGGAGGAACAGGGCCAAGAAGTGAAGAGGGGCATTGGGGACTGCGAGCTAAAGCTTTCTCTGATCATATCGATCTTCTGCTTAAAGAAGGAGGCAAAGTCTTTGGCAGAAATGAGAGGAGAGGGAGAAGGTGCTGGGGGATGGAGTATAGAATTGAAAGTGTTGAAAAGCTGTTTAGGGTTAGGGTTTTTGAGGCCTTAGCCCTATATATTTTTAGTATCCCTTCTATATTACTTTTAAATTGTTACAACAAACTTTGTCAACATTTTCTTATTTATGCCCTGGAGTCTGTTCTCGTCTGGAGGTGGATGGGCCACAAACAGACATTTGTTGATGTACAGTATGACAATGCCTTACACACTGGACCTTAGAGAGGAATAAACACAAGACGTCAAACAAGAAGAAGAAACAAACATGAATGGAGGTACAGACTTTTATTGAATTGTTCAGAATCTGTATCAGAGACCTGGAATACACCTCCTGGGACATTTCTGCGACTTTCTCCTTTAGGTTGTCTTGATATATTATATAACAAAAAAAAAAAAAGAGGGCAACAACCCCAAAGCAGGATGAATATGTACAAACATCTCTTACCCAGACTCGTTCTCCAGGCTCAACCTTCGCAGTCCTTTGGGAAGACGTTGATGGAGGTGGATTGCAAGATGCATCAAGATTAAAATCATTACAGAATTAAACAAGCAACAGAAGAACAGATCTAATTATATCAATACAACATTGTGCCGTCACCCACGCTGGATGCAAACTTCACATGTGAAAAACTGGAACGTAAAAATACAACAGAAAAAGTTTACAACAGTAAAGCCAAGACGCGGATTCGTATCAGAGGCCAAGATTGCTTAACGAGCATGGTCAATTCTGTGCCACCATATCTTCGGAGTATCAGACCTGAAATAATCACATTACATCCAGGGGGACATCTGCAGAGCCACTGAGGACTGGTATCAGGCTCCCAATAGATGTGAACAATTCAAGTAACTGACGAGTCAGAAAAGAGATATACTGCTCACTGTACACGACTCCTCACTACTGACCCTCAGAGAACTTTACAATGAACAAACCTAGGCCCCAGAGGAAGCGGTGCTATCCCGACCCAAAACCTTTACTACTTTTACAGAAAGTTCACTTCGATTAGGTCTGATGCTCAGTGTATCTTCTATTTGAGGAATTAATCAGAATCACAAGTAACATATACAGACATATCTTCCATGGAGTTTTCTGATGCAGCCACTGTGGTCACACTTGTGTCTTTGTATAGGTCTTTGTTCGTTGAAACTTTTCCAGATGCCAAACTAAATGGCCGCTGGCTGTTACTTGATGCATAATTGGAGTGCTTGAGGTTCCAGCCAGATGTCTGGGAAATGGAACTCGAAACAGCATCAGGAACTTCACACGCCATGTCGTAGTCATCAACATCTTCACCAGAAACAATTGGTCTGATTGGTGTTTTCACAAGAGCATGGGCCCTTCCTAATTTGACTTTCTTCTCAGATGGACTTTCTAACTTTGTCTGGAGGAGAGTTCTAGCTACACTTGTGGGCTGAGGGGCAACTTCCAAGTCTTGGTCTTCAGACGTGGTTAAGTCTTCAGGATCATCCTCAGATGCGATCATCTTATAATACAAGTCAAGTTCTTGCTGCAATGCGCTGGGGTTGGCAGGGCTTTGTTTAGTACCCAAACTGGAGGTAACCTTTCCAGAAGGTGGAATCAGAAGAGTCTCTGTTTTGTCTTGGCCATGTTTGGGCTTCTGGATTTTGATGTCTTTACATCCAGCATCTTGTACATAACCAAACAAAGAACTGGGCAGGGACAATGGAGCTTTCTTAAATTTTTGATTGAGTTTGGTAGTAGTGTTGAATGTTGGTTTTGCCTTCTGCAAGGATAGCAGAGGAGTAGACACTGCTTTGTTTGAATCATCCCTGTTGATAACCACTGTAGACAAGGGTTTTGTTTCTTCAAAGTTTTGGAGATTTGGATCCTTGGCTTTAGTTTGTTGTGTAGGTAAATACTCCTGCTGACTCGTTACAGGGTTCATTAAAAACTTGGAGGCCTTAACCTCTTGGGGCATCTGCTTTTCTGGTTTGCTAAGAGTTGCTTCTTCAGGTTTCTGGACTGCATTTTCCTCTTTTAGAGTAGGTCCAGCTTTTTCAGTCTGTGGGGTAGTGGGATTGCTAGTGTTGTCTAGCTTCGCATTGTTCGACAAACCACTAGTTGAATTGTTTAAGGATGAATTAGCAGATGTTGTGCTGCTAATTGGAGATGGAGCTGGATTTGTAACAGGAGACTTGGTGGTTGGGGTGTACTGAACCTTTGCAGGTCCTGTGCTTGCTGCTGGTTTGATGGGACCAAAGATGTTGGTACGTGAAGTGGTTGCGGGGAAAGGATTGGATTTCTGAGAAATCCAACTTGAAGGTAACTTTGGGACTGAGCTTTCTTTTTCAATTTTTACCTCCTGCCTTTCTACAGTCTCTTTTTTATTAACAAGGACATTGAACATGTCTTGTCCTTTTGTCACCTCTACAGGTTTCATGCTTTGTCCATCTGTCTTCTTAGGCTCCATTTTTGGAGTTTTATCTTTGGATTTTGGCTGTGCACTCTCTTTAAATAGAACCATTTCTCCTCTAAAAGCTTTGGAGGCCAAGTTCTCAGGGAAGACACCTGTGGGTTTGTTTGTCACTATTGGGATAGATTTTGATGTTGCATTTGAGGACTTTATAGACAGGAAAGTATTTAGTGGTGCAGGTTTACTCATTGTTACATGAGGGGTCGGTAAACGGATACTCTGTAGACTTGGCAGGTTGGGTCGAACTTTTGGTTGTGTTGTGGAAGTAGATGGAGGTGACGCAGATGTTGAGGTCATAGAAGTAGTAGAGGTGATGGTTGTGGAGGCAGTCGAATGGGAAGGAGTAGAGGCATTTCCAGGCAGGGTACTAGGTTTACCCAGACGTTTTATGACAAAAGCATTTTGCTTTAAACTGAGAGTTTTAGGCTCCTCTTCCTTCGGTTTAATAGGTGCAGCTTCCACTTTTGCAGAGTTGACAACAGCCTGGGTTTTGTTTTCTGCCGTTTTCCATACAAACTTCCCAAACGTGGTGTTCTTTGCAGGATCCTTTTCTGGTGTCTTATTCCGCCTCTGATCGGAGGATGGTGAAGAGGCAGTTGTGTGATGTTTGGATTTGACTTTCTTTTCTTCTTCTTCCTTCTTTAGCTTCTTAGATTTGCTACAGGCTTGGACTTCGAATTTGTGCTCTGCAATCTTATGTTTCCGCTCTGCAATCTTGCGTTTCTGCTCTGCTATTCTCTGGTCCATTTCTTGAGCAGCAATCAAGCTCGCCTTCTTCTTCTCCCGACGTACCACTTCATAACTGATGTGCACCTCAATGTATTTCTGTAAAGGAATATCAATCAATGAATGACCAGAGAATCTAAGATTACAAGCATAACGTTTGTCTAAGAACACTCCTCACCAGACATACAAAACCAATCCTGTAAGAAAGAATTACCAGGACAGATACTGGTTTTAAGATTGACATGAGACAAACCTTGTACTTATCATTGTGGGCATATGTTCTCAAATGATCATCAGCAGCAGTGTGATCCGGGAACGTCTCCTCACATAGTTCACAGTAGTGGCCATTAACAGGGACCAGGAATTCTGCACCTGCAACGTGCGACACCAATAGCATAAGGAATTGTATAAGCCCCATCCACCCACAGTCAATGTGAAGGAAACATCTTTACCTTTCAGGGGAACATTTACTCTCGGTTTCTTTGTAGAGCTCGGTTCTTGAGGTTTCTTTCTCATCCATGGTCGCCTCACCTCTTTTAAACTCTGCACAATATGAAAAATATAACAGAAATCTATGAAAGCTGAACAACATCTAGAGCGGATCTATGGATTCAACAGGTCACCAAATCCTGCCATAGCCAGTGACAACAGATGCAGCCATCATCCCCTCATGGCACAAACCACAGCTCGGTCTCTCACCTGCTTGTGCTTCTCATCGTGGAGGTGTAGTAGGAATTCGAGCAGCGTCAAGCAGATTTCATTACAGTCCTCACACCAATGTAAGCCAGGGTCATGATATTCAAAGATTTCAGATATCTCAAAAAGCAGAGGATTCTCAGCATTTGCGGGTGTGTTGGATGATGGTGTCATGGGTTGTTGGCTTTTTGACTGTGACTTGTCTCTTGATTTTGAAATGCGAGGTGAGTGGGGCTCTGGGGACTGCTCAGGGCTCGGCTTGGGTGGTCTGCCCTTACACTGGACTTCTGACTTCTCAGTGACATTGGACTGCTGGGTGGCCCCCAATATCTTTGTGTCAGCTCCACATGCAGAGCTGCTCTTGGCATTCGCATCAGACACTGGGTTGCTTCTAGACTTCAGATCATTTGCTGACTTACTGGTTCTCGATTCATTATCAGAGTCCTGAATAAGAAGCAAGAAAGGTCTAAGAATAAAAATGACAGGTGTATGGAGCAGACAAATGAGTGGAGCACAGGTAACATCGTTCACAACAGCAATGGAGTCAATAAGCCCTTGATAATGTGGATCAGATTTTACAATTCATGACAGGTTAACCGACTGATACTTGTATGCAGCCGCTAAGAAGACCTGGGGCTCACCTTGGTCAGCGCAGGACAACTTGGGCTTCCCTTCTCTTTCTTAAGGTCGCTCTTATCAGCCAGATCCGTGGGGCTGACACCCAGGATCTCCGCCACCTTAGTGAGCTGCAGTTGCTTCTGTTTTGCTGTGTTGGTCTCCTCAGAGAGGGAGTTTATCTGCTTCTGGGCAGTCTCCAATACATTATTCAGTTCTTTCAGCAGTGCATCCTTGTGCCCGTCCTTCTCGCGTCGCTTCTTCCGTAGGAGTATACCTGGGACAGACAATGAGAAGGGGTCATCCGCAGCCATGGATTAATCCTGTTCGCAGTTCCGTGGATGCCCCCATATAACTCACCCTGCTGGATGCGCAGCTGCTCCACCTTGGTGCTGATGGTCTTTAAGCTCTCGCTCTTGGCCTTGTGCTCCTTCCTCACAGAGCCCAGCTCCTCCAAGACCTTCAATAAATGAAAGGCTCTTTTTCTTAGGGTTGTAAGCAGCATCTGCACACTGCAATACAGCCGCCCCCCAAAACATGGGAACTCCCTGATCACACTTACCTGGAACAGCACACGCACTGCCTGACTGGTCAGTAACAACACCTTATTATAAGCTCTACTGGTCCATTTCCACTGTAGATGTTTGCCCAGAACAAGAGCTGATCGACCATATACATTTTAATGAGGGCTCCGTTTAAGCACCTGTTCACATCGGCCGATAACGTATGGCGACAGAAAGATTGTTTAAGGGTTCTGTCCCCAATAGCATTATGTTTTCAGTAGCACATCCTTCATACAGGGGGCGATGTGATTCAATGGCAACTATTAGCTCTTGGCTTGTTCAATAACGTATTCATACAGTTCAATAATTGAGAACACTCACTATCGTACATCACACCGTGGTCACCTGTCTGCTCAGCACTGATCTGCTCGCTATCATACATCGCATCATGGTCACAGGTCTGCTCATCACTGACCCACTCACTATTGTACACTACACCATGGTCACATGTCTGCTCGGCACCGATCTGCTCACTATCGTACATCACACCATGATCACAGGTCTGCTTGGTACTGAGCTGCTCACTATTGCACAGTGGTCACAGGTCTGCTCGGCATTGATCAGCTCACTATTGTACACTACACCATGGTCACATCTGCTCACCACTGGCCCGCTCGCTATAATAGATCACAC
Source organism: Ranitomeya imitator (assembly GCF_032444005.1). NCBI lineage: Eukaryota > Metazoa > Chordata > Amphibia > Anura > Dendrobatidae > Ranitomeya > Ranitomeya imitator. Next base: position 4,687,701 of record NC_091286.1, on the reverse strand, counting down.
AGTGGTCACAGGTCTGTTCAACAATGATCCTCTCACTATCGTACATCACAACATGGTCACAGGTCTGCTCAGCACTGACCAGCTCGCTATCATACATCGCACTATGGTCACAGGTCTACTCGGCACTGACCAGCTCACTATTGTACACTGCATCATGGTCACAGGTCTGCTCATTATCATACACTGCATCATGGTCACAGGTCTGCTCGGCTCTGACCCGCTCACTATCGTACACTGCATCATTGTCACAGGTCTGCTCGGCTCTGACCCGCTCACTATCGTACACTGCACAGTGGTCACAGGTCTGCTCGGCTCTGACCCACTCGCTATCGTACACTGCACAGGGCTCACATATCCGTTAGGCACTGACCCGCTCTCTATAGAACAGCCTAGGGGTCATATGTCTGCTCGGCACTGACCCGCTCACTATCGTACACTACACCATGGTTACATGTCTGCTCGGCCCTGACCCGCTCACCATCTTACATCACACCATGGTCACAGGTCTGCTCAGCACTGACCCGTTCACTATCGTACACGGCATCATGGTCACAGGTCTGCTCGGCTCTGACCTGCTCGTTACCATACACTGCACATTGGTCACAGGTCTGCTTGGCACTGACCCGCTCGCTATCGTACACTGCACAGGGCTCACATATCCGTTAGGCACTGACCCGCTCTGTATAGAACAGCCTAGGGGTCATATGTCTGCTCGGGACTGACCTGTTCGCTATCGTACAGAAGAGGTCACATGTCTGTTCGGCACTGACCCGCTTGCTATCATACACTGCACAGTGGTCACGTCTACTAGGCACAACCTGCTATCGTACAGCACAGTGAAAACAGATCTGATGGGCATTTACCCACTGTATGTTGGACCATGAGCTTCCATTCATCCATTTCTGGGTCTCTATAAGAGGAAAGTCGCACTGAGGTGCCTACACCACTATGGGATATTAAATGAAAAGACTGCACACGCTGAAGGTTTCTCACAAAACTCTGCTGGATGACAGGAGCTACGACCCCAAGAGCTAAGAAAATGCAAGGTGAAGGATGAACACTGCAGTCCTTACGCGGCTGCACGCCCCAGGGATGCGGGCTGACTTACTTTAATTTTCTCAGCTTCTTTATTTTTGCGGTCGGCTTGTCGTTCTGCCAGCAGTGTAGCTAATGAAGTTGTGGGTTTGGCGTCTGTTTTGACAGCGGCTTTAGCATCAGTAAGATCTTCAGTGGTTTCAATGACGCGCAGGTTGCTACGGGGGTTGTACACTGGGGCGGGTGCACTGACAGGGACACTTATAGGAGGCAGCAGTGGTGGTGGAATGTGTGCTGGAGGTGGTTGGGGGGGCACTGGCGAGTACATAGTCCAGCTGGATGTGGGATACGACACATAGGGAGTATAGGGATTGTAGCTAGGTGGCATGCTATATCCAGGGACCATTGGGGAATGTGGGTATGGAGGGTAGACCGGGATTTGTGAGGGACTTATTGGAGAAAGCGTGGGTTCGGACACAGAGCAGGGGATGGGCAGTTGAACAGGGACTTCTACTTTCGGTGCTGCAATTGTCTCTTTGGGTAATGGATTCTTCAAATTAAGCTGACGCTTCTCTTTAGGAATAGGGGCCGGGCTCGGCAGCGTCACTGGGGGTGGTGGTTCTTTAGGGACTGGTTTTACAACTGGCTCAGTCTTCATTGCAGGTTCTTCTTTCCTTTCTGCTTTAACTTGGGGTTCAGGTTCTTTGGGTTCAGGTTCTTTGGGTTCAGACACTTTAGCCTTGAGCTCAGCAGAGTTGACCATGGACCCGCTCTGTGGCTGCTCAGCTGTAGGCTGCGTTATCTTAGGTGCCACTTTCTTCCCATGAAGCCGCTCTTGCGTTCTGACGGCAAGTTTCCCGATTTCAGCAACACCAATATCCAGGCCAATGGTCTTCAGCAGGTCGTGGATCTTCTCAAACTCTTGCTTGTTCTCGGAGCTCTTGACTGGCGGAGTGGAGACCGTTTGGTCAGATTGAGCTTTTGTCTGCTCTGCCATCTTCTCCTCCTCGTCTCCATAAAGGAAGCGCTCCTCATCATCAATTTCGGTGGATCTGGACTGCTTGATATCTGAAGTTTTACTTAAGAGAGAAGACTGTTTGCAATCCTGGTCATGAGGCAACAAGAAGCTGCCTGCCACATCAGCCGCCTTCTTCTTAGGGAAGTCGCTCCCACCGCTGAATGGAGCAGTCTGAGATTTAGGGGAGCTCTTGGTAGAAAGGTTTCCTGTAGTGGATGAGTGTGTGGTCACCTTGGAGCTGTCCTTTGGATCGCATAGAGGGGCTTTACTTGTGACATTTCGTTGCACCCCAAAATCTGCGCTGCTGCTTACTGTCCAGTTTGCTGGCGCTATCGTACGCGGGTTACTGCCTTGTGGAAGAGGAGCCTCCGGTCTCTGTGCTGCAGCTGCTAAAGCAGAAGAGTTGGAGGTGCTGGGTGTGAGGGGATCCATCTTTACCACCATAGAGAGGGGGCTTTCTGAGGTCAGGTTACTCTTCTCTGTGCTCTTCCCTGCCCCCACAGAGTTCACACTTCTGCCATCTTTACTGCTCAAGAGCATGTCAGCCTGGAAAAATATGAAAATGTTACATGAGCAAAGTGAACAGTACAGGACCCCACTACCTCATCCCCGAGGACCCCGGAGAAGTGAGTGAAGAGTCTGCAGAATGGAGCCATACATCCTAACCCCAGAGGAGAGACCGTAGTAAGGGGCCCCACAACCTCAGGCCAGAAAACAAAAAAGTGTGCGCAGACTTCACATTATGAGGCCAGAGGGAACATGGTCAGTATTATAAATGGCTACCATTGATCCTCAGAGCCCCCACCCTCAACCAGGCCCTTGGGAGGACACAGAAGTAGTGGTACCCGTACCTGGGGAGACTTGTCAGAGCTGGAGGGCTCCACATCTGGACGTTTCTTCAGGATGGACTTCTTGGGCATGGGCAGAGATGAAATGTGCAAGTCCCCAGAGCAGCTACGTAAGGAGGAATCATTGCCCAATAGCTTCACATCACCGTACCTGGAACAACAAGCACACCATGTCTGCAGGCGGGAAGCTCTCACTGTGGCGCACCAGGGAATACCAGCTACTGTTCCCAGGTACCAGCCATTGCCTGCAGCTCTGAACTCAATCTCCCCCCATCAGGGGAATTTCTGGGCAACCTTCATTTTACACTGTGCGATCTCCTGCCACTGGGTGGAAACAGTCAGCAAGCTGCTCATTAATCGCTGATATAACAGTATGTGTAAATATGATGATGTGCTGCAGGAACATGGAAAGAACAAAAACCTGCAGCACCCGAAGCAGTGAATGTTGGGAGGCCTGAGCAGTTCTAGGTTACGGGGAGGTCTGGTACCCATCATGTATCACAGAGGTCTGGTACCTATCAGAGGCGAGCGGCTGTGATCACATCCCCTCCACACATACCTGACAGGACGCAGCAACATCAGCAGCCGTCACCTCATCGGAGCAGCTCACCTCCCCATACAGAGCCCCTTTAACAATGGCGGCTGTACATCAATTTAACCCCATAATGACGACAGTTCACCCAATGTTATACAATGAGCTGGACATAAGATGTAATAGTGGCTGCCAGGGCTGTGGAGTCAGTAAGCCGAACGTCCGACTCCTCAATTTCCCTGACTCCACAGCACCAGTCACTACTGAGCATGTGCATAAAGTGCAGCTCTGGGGTATAATACTGCAAAGCCCTGGTCACTACTGAGTATGTGCGTAAAGTGCAGCTGTGGGGTATAATACTGCAAAGCCCTGGTCACTACTGAGCATGTGCATAAAGTGCAGCTCTGGGGTAAAATACTGCACAGCCCTGGTCACTACTGAGCATTTGTGTAAAGTGTAGCTCTGGGGTATAATACTGCACAGTCCTGGTCACTACTAAGTATTATACCCCAGAGCTACACTTTACACAAATGCTCAGCAGTGACCAGGGCTGTGCAGTATTATACCCCAGAGCTGCACTTTATGCACATGCTCAGTAGTGACCAGGGCTGTGCAGTATTATAAAGCAGAGCTGCACAGAGACACTCTACGGGACAGAAGCCAAGACATCATGGCTCCATCATGAGGGTCACATTTGTCATTTTACAGGATGCCGGCTTAGGGGACCATGTTCCCGGGTAGAAAAATCAGTGCTGTGGAGTCAGAGTCGTAGTTTGAGCCCATTTTGGTGGAGTCGGTATAAAATGGACCTAATATATAATAAATTGGTTACAGTCGTTCAATGCAGTTTGTGGGGAATATTTTTTTCATAAGAATTTGGGAAAGTTGTGAAATGTCCTATAAATGTCTGTCCCATTCCTGATCTAAGGTCTAGACTTGTAGTTGAGATGAATCTGTGCTGCAGTTTATGTTCATGATAAGTAGTGAACCTCCTATACAGATAAGGTGAAAAAATAAACACACAGGGAAGGAATGCCTGCATTCATCTCAGAACTTCTGGAGTGAACAGGAAAGCAGGATTAAAGGGAACCTGTCACCCCCAAAATCGATGGTGAGGTAAGCTCACCATTATCAGGGGCTTATCTACAGGATTCTGTAATGCTGTAGATAAGCTGCCGATGTTACCTGAAAGAGGAGAAAAAGAGGTTAGATTATACTCACCCAGGGGCGGTCCCGCTGCGGTCTGGTCAAATGAGTGTCTCAGGTCCGCTCCGGCACCTGCCATCTTTATTCCATGACGTCCTCTTCTGGTCTTCACGCCACGGCTCCAGCAGAGGCATACTTTGTCTGCCCTGTTGAGGGCAGAGGAAAGTACAGCAGTGCGCAGGCGCCGGAAAGGTCTGAGAGGCCCGGCGCCTGCGCACTGCAGTACTTTGCTCTGCCCTCAACAGGGCAGACAAAGTACGCCTGCGCCGGAGCCGCGGCGTGAAGACCAAAAGAGGACATCATGGAATGAAGATGGGAGGCGCCGGAGCGGACCTGAGACACCCATTTGACCAGACCGTAGCGGGACCACCCCTGGGTGAGTATAATCTAACCTCTTTTTCTCCTCTTTCAGGATACATCAGGGGCTTATCTACAGCATTACAGAATGCTGTAGATAAGTCCCTGATAACGGTGAGCTTACCTCACCATCGATTTTGGGGGTGACAGGTTCCCTTTAAAGAAGGTAAGTACTTCCTAAAGCACATCTAAACTTTCAATAAACTGTGCATAAATCAATAGTCCAGCTTATGTTGTCTCTGTATTCTTGATGTTTTACTTTGTTTTTCCTCTTAGCTCATGTTTGGAGAAATTAGCGGCTCTGATGACTTATATACACTATACATAGAATAAAAGGGGAAAACTTTTCTAAATTCTCAAATTCAGAAATACAGTAACAGGATTGATGAGAACATATATGTTTGTGTGTGTGTTCTGCAATATTATTCAGCACAAACATGCTCCCTTCCTCCTCCCTTCTTCATAGACTGGGAAGAAATATGATCTGAAATATTCAGTGAGCTGTACCCTGAGACAAGCGTGGCATTGAAAGTTCACAGCATAAAGCTATCTAACATTTTACAAACTTTATACTTATCTGTCCTATTGATTTATGCAAAGATTGCTTTATTTATAGCCTAAATTATATAGTGCATGATTCCCTATTTTTGCAAGAATTACAATATACCTTTTTTTTTTTTACAGGGCAAAATTATTTTGAGAGCGAATTTACATAATTACAAATTGTCTAAGAAGCCTCCTACGAAGTCAGCTGTATTTGAGCGTTTCACAGTGACTCAACATAAAAAACATTTTATGTGTCAGTGTAGAAGTCACCCAGATGAAAACAAATGTTGTGAAGCCAAAATCAGTACATGCTCAGGCAGTGGTAAAAATGCTCCTTCAAGAGCTTCCAATCTAAGAAGACATTTACAATGCTGCCACTCATAAATTTACAAAGCTGTGATTGAAAAAGATCACAGCAGCACCAAGAAACCAGAGCCCAGCACTTCCCGCCAGGCAAAGGAGGAGGAAACATCAGTTAAAAGATATTTTGGAAGTGACAAAGTAACTGTAATAATGACAGCAGATGTGTTTAAAAGACAGCTCATCGAGCTTGTTGTGAAGGACAGTGCCATTATCATTATTTGCACGACCAGCTTTTACAACTCTTAATGGAGAAATTGCCCACAAAGTTGGTGTTTCTCTTGAAAGAGAAAGTATTAGAAAATTAGTGAATGAAGAAGCCCTTAACCAAAAGGAAGATCTTAAAAATACTGAAGAGATGCTTTGTGTTTCTTAAAATGGATGTCTGCACACGTCACAGAGTGACTAGTTGTTATCAACGTTCGATATGTTTGTGACAACAAAAAAAATTGTTACTAAGACGCTTGGCAGTAAAAGATACTAAATCTCATCACAGCAGACAGTTTCTCCAGACCTTAGTGGAAAAAGTTCTGCAAGATTATGAACTCAAAAAAGAACAGGTTCTTGCTATTGTAACTGATAATGCTTCAAACATAAGTACAATTAAAGGGAACCTGTCATCCCCAAAATCGAAGGTAAGCTAAGCCCACCAGCATCAAGGGCTTATCTACAGCATTCTGTAATGCTGTAGATAAGCCCCCGATGTATCCTGAAAGATGAGAAAAAGAGGTTAGATTATACTCATCCAGGGGCGGTTCCGTTGTGGTCCGATGGGCGTCGCGGTCCGGGGCCTCCCATCTTCTTATGATGACGTCCTCTTCTTGTCTTCACGCTGCGGCTCCGGCATACTTTATTTCCCTGTTGAGGGCAGAGCAAAGTACTGCAGTGCGCAGGTGCTGGGAAAGGTCAGAGAGGCCCGATATCTGCGCACTGCAGTACTTTGCTCTGCCGTCAACAGGGCAAAGTACGCCGGAGCCGCAGCGTGAAGAGAAGAGGACGTCATCGTAAGAAGATGGGAGACGCCGGACCGCGACACCTATCGGACCAGAACCGGAGTGGGACCGCCCCTGGTGAGTATAATCTAACCTCTTTAGTTCATCTTTCAGGATAGATCAGGGGCTTATCTACAGCATTACAGAATGCTGTAGATAAGCCCCTGATACTGGTGGGGTTAGCTCAGATTCGATTTTGGGGGTGACAGGTTCCCTTTAAACTGAAGAAAGAGAATAATGAAGGTGAACAGCAGCTAGAAGAACATTTCACATTCAGTATGTTGGAGATGGAAGACCACAGTCCTGTTCCCATAACGGAGGAACAAACAGATATTACAGAAGAACAACAAAATGATTCTTTACAATTAGATGATCTTGTTGAAGCTGCTTCACACCTCTTTTCTATTCATCACATGCGCTGTGTTGTGCACGCTGCAGCTAACAATAAAGGTACCGTCACACTTAGCGACGCTGCAGCGATACCGACAACGATCCGGATCGCTGCAGCGTCGCTGTTTGGTCGCTGGAGAGATGTCACACAGACAGCTCTCCAGCGACCAACGATCCCGAGGTCCCCGGTAACCAGGGTAAACATCGGGTAACTAAGCGCAGGGCCGCGCTTAGTAACCCGCTGTTTACCCTGGTTACCAGCGTAAAAAAAACAAACAGTACATACTTACATTCAGCTGTCTGTCCCTTGCCGTCTGGTTCCTGCACTGACTGCTGGCCGTAAAGTGAAAGTGAAAGCACAGCACAGCGGTGAGTCACACAAAGGTGACTCACCGCTGTGGCTGTGCTCTGCTTTCACTTTACGGCCAGCAGTCAGTGCAGGAACCAGACGGCAAGGGACAGACAGCTGAATGTAAGTATGTACTGTTTGTTTTTTTACGCTGGTAACCAGGGTAAACAGCGGGTTACTAAGCGCGGCCCTGCGCTTAGTTACCCGATGTTTACCCTGGTTACCAGTGAAGACATCGCTGAATCGGTGTCACACACGCCGATTCAGTGATGTCTACGGGGAGTCCAGCGACGAAATAAAGTTCTGGACTTTCTTCCCCGACCAGCGATCTCCCAGCAGGGGCCTGATCGCTGCTGCCTGTCACACTGGACGATATCGCTAGCGAGGACGCTGCAACGTCACGGATCGCTGCGATATCGTCTAGTGTGACAGTACCTTAAGAGAGAGACTGTAAGAAGGAGATGCTGGAACTCTGATTAGCAAAGTGAGGAAATTGACGATTGCTGCCAGAACCCCTAAAATTGATTCCATCTTGAAGAGACGAGCTGGAAAAGGGGCAATTGTGGATCAAGCCACTCGGTGGGGCAGCACCTATTTAATGATTGAGCGATTGCTTGAGCTGAAACCCTTCCTTGTAGATATGGCCTCAGGTAACACTACATGAAGGTCAATGGACACAGGTGGCTGAATTGAAGGAATTGCTTCATCACCCATTTATTGTGACTAAAAAGTTACAAGCTGAGGATTTAGGTCCTGGCATTTTTTATAAAGGTGTGGAAGAACTTGTTGTTTTCCCTGTCCCAAAGAGGTTTAATCACAGATGGCATTGCTGCTTCAATGAAATGGAGACACTGCCATCAGAAAATAAAATTCTTCTGGCGGCTGTTTATGTGGACCCGAGTCATCGTATATTGCTGGATGATCAACAGCTTACTAAAGGAAAAGAAGCTCAGCTTGAGGTAGCAGTTAGGATGAGTGGCTACAGGACGGCCAAGAGCAAGAGGACTCGGGTCCTGCCAGCGCTGCTGCTGCTGTTCCTTCATCCTCATCAGATGAGGAGTTTGATTTCGACAAGTATTTGGACGACAAGGAGCAGGCACAGCGTTACTGCAGGGAAAAAATTCCACTCCCATAGAAAACTGTGACCATATTTCAGCAACATTTTTCACTTGCTCTCAAAGAAGTAGAAGAGTTCAATCGTTCATCAAAACTGAATGTGCACGAGGCAATTCCTTTATACCCTGAAATTGTTAGAGATGTCGCCCATGTGGTCACTGCTTTATCACCAACCCAAGTTAGTGCAGAGAGGTCGTTCTCCAGCCTTAAAATAATTAGCTCAGATGTGACGTCATCTATGGAGGAGGATCTGATGGAGGCGATACTATTTCTCAGAACAAATTCATAGACTGCACAAATGCTATTCAGTACGTTTTTGTTGAAAACGTTTTTCCCCCACTTACTGCAGAGTGTATAATAAATTGTAAATATGAAAGTCTTTTGTTATAAAGTTGTATTCCAATATATTGTATGTTCTATTTAAATGGATTGATTATTGTACCATGATTAAAAGCCTGATGTTTCCATTTTACCACAGTAAATTTGTCACAAACTTAAGCAAACTTAAACATGAGCCACGTAGGAGGGAGTGGGAGTCATGGAAATTGAGAAGTCAGAGTCGGAGCTGGAGTCGGAGATTTAGCCTACCGACTCCACAGCCATAGGAAAAATACCATCGCGAATCCATGGATGCGTTTGGGGTAGTCAGGATTTAGACTCACTGTTCGCCTGAGCCCCATAGGTACGTTAGTGGAGAAGCCGGGTTGTAACCCTCCAGTCACCTGGCCTTGAACCTGAATGGACTGTCATCTTCCTACGCTTGTCATTACCTCCTCTCTGTGTGTGAAACACAGGTGGGGTAGCGACCCTGGGGGCTCTGACGCAACATCTGCCATCAACCGAATGAGTCAGTGGAAGGGTGAGACTAACGTGCACCATCTTGGGTACTGTACTGGGACTGTTCTATGCATTATCTGCCTGTTTTGTGGTACAATAAAGTATCACATTGTGTTACGCTCACCCTGTGTTGTCTGAGTAGCATTATCCCCACAGTAAAAGAGAGGGCGTGCGGTGGGAAGATCTCTGGTCCATGCGGTCCCGAGCCAGCAGATAAGAGCACCCGCTGCTGACCCCCGTATCTCCACAGGGGGCATATACCAGGATGAGGGGGGGGGGGGGGGGGGAATATTCCTTTTTATATGCAGTCTGGTGCCCCTGCTCGTGGCTGCACTTTGTTGCCCCTGCCTGATCTCTGCTGCCCCCGTGTTGGCACTTTACGATACATAAGTGGGTTATACGTTGCAGTTTGAGCACTCGGTCTCTAAAGGTTCCCAGTCACTGTTGTTGTAGTAGTTATATGAAAAAGTTTGGGCACCCCTTTTAATCTTAAGCTTAATGTTTTATAAAAATTGTTTGTTTTTTTTTGCAACAGCCATTTCAGTTTCATATCTCTAATAACTGTTGGACACAGTAATGTTTCTGCCTTGAAATGAGGTTTATTGTACGAACAGAAAATGTGCAATCTGCATTCAAACAAAATTTGACAGGTGCATAAGTATGGGCACCCCACCAGAAAAGTGACATTAATATTTAGTAGATCCTCCTTTTGCAAAAATACAACCTCTAGTCGCTTCCTGTAGCTTTTAATGAGTTCCTGGATCCTGGATGAAGGTATTTTTGACCATTCCTCTTTACAAAACAATTCCAGTTCAGTTAAGTTTGATGGTCGCCGAGCATGGACAGCCCTCTTCAAATGATCCCACAGATGTTCAATGATATTCAGGTCTGGGGACTGGGATGGCCATTCCAGAACAGTGTAATTGTTCCTCTGCATGAATGCCTGAGTAGATTTGGAGCGGTGTTTTGGATCATTGTCTTGCTGAAAGATCCTTCCCCTGCGTAACTTCAACTTTGTCACTGATTCATGAACATTATTGTCAAGAATCTACTGATACTGAGAGGAATCCATGGGTACCTCAACTTTAACAAGGTTCCCGGTGTCGGCATTGGCCACACAGCCCCAAAGCATGATGGAACCTCCACCAAATTTTACTGTGGGTAGCAAGTGTTTTTCTTGGAATGCTGTGTTTTTTGGCCGCCATGCATAACGCCTTTTTGTATGACCAAACAACTCAATCTTGGTTTCATCAGTCCACAGGACCTTCTTCCAAAAAGAAATTGGCTTCTCCAAATGTGCTTTTGCATACCTCGGCCGTCTCTGTTTGTGGCGTGCTTGCAGAAACGGCTTCTTTCGCATCACTCTCCCATACAGCTTCTCCTTGTGCAAAGTGCGTTGTATAGTTGACCGATGCACAGTGACACCATCTGCAGCAAGTTGATGCTGCCGCTCTCTGGAGGTGTCTGAGGATTGTCCTTGACTGATCTCACCATTCTTCTTCTCTGCCTTTCTGATGTTTTTCTTGGCCTGCCACTTCTGGCCTTAACAAGAACTGTACCTGTGTTCTTCCATTTCCTTACTATGTTCCTCACAGTGGAAATTAACAGGTTAAATCTCTGAGACAGCTTTTTTTATCCTTCCCCTGAACAACTATGTTGAATAATCTTTGTTTTCAGATCATTAGACAGTTGTTTTGAGGAGCCCAAGATACCGCTCTTCAGAGGAGATTCAAACAGGAGAACAACTTGCAAGTGGCCACTTTAAGTAGCTTTTCTCATGATTGCATACACCTGGCTATGAAGTTCAAAGCTCAATGAGGTTAGAAAACCAAAAAAAGTGCTTTAGTAAGTCAGTAAAAAGTAGGTAGGAGTATTTAAAACAAGAAAATGATAAGGGTGCCCATACTTATGCACCTGTCAAAGTTAGTTTGAATGCAGATTGCACATTTTCTGTTAGTACAATAAACCTCATTTCAAGGCAGAAACATTACTGTGTCCAACAGTTATTAGATACATGAAACTGAAATAGCTGTTGCAAAAAAAACAATGTTTATAAATCATTAAGCTTCAGATTAATAGGGGTGCCCAAACTTTTTCATATAACTGTACATTACTTCAATAAAATGGCGCCAGAGTTGACACATGCCGCAATCTCTAACACCATTTTATTGGAAGACACCATATATACGAATTTGCAGTGTCTTCAACAAACCTGCGCCGGATATGACGGGATGCGCATGTGTCGACTCTTTACGTCAACATAGAGGGAGAACGGTGTCCCGATGGGCCGCAACCGCACAGACGAGGAGAACTGTGTTGTGAGGTAATTTGGCCACACCATGTGGCGTACAAATAAGTCGGTGAGAATAGCACTTGGTATTTTCCAGTGCGGTAAGATGAGCGGTGTCACTGGAGCGCAACTTGTACCGAGAACACGAGCCTGATACGTCTACGAGGGCAGAAACAACAGGAGGGAAAGCATGGAAACGCAAACTGGCCGCGCCACGGAAAGGGTTAAAGGGGTTTTCCCAACAACAAACAACATTGTAACCAGCAAACTCCGGAACAACAGCGAGAGGATGTGACACCGCAACGGTACAATGTCCCCCCTGCTGTGATTGGCCACCTCTGACCGCACAACCACATGGTGCGCGCCTCACACACCCAAGGGTCTCACACCTACCTGTCGTGCTGCGGTGGGCTGGCCCGAGTCCGACGCCCAGAAGTTCGGGGATCCCTGGCCGGACTGGAGCGAAAACTGGGGGAACGGCGACCGGGGGATCGACGACGCTGAAAACAAAGAGGAGGAAAAAGCAAAGTAATCTCCAGGAGAGAAAAGGAAGAGACGGCAGAGCCAGACACCCCCCCCCCCCCCCCCCCAAGTGTACGGGAGCAGAGCCGGATCCCCCATCTCCCTCCATACGTGTACGAGTGCAGAGCCGGATCCCCCCTCTCCCACCAACAAGTGTACGAGTGCAGAGCCGGGTCCCCCCTCTCCCCCCAACAAGTGTACGGGAGCAGAGCCGGATCCCCCCCAACGAGTGTACGGGAGCAGAGCTGGATCCCCCCTCCCCCCCAACAAGTGTACGAGTGCAGAGCCGGATCCCCCCCCACCCAACAGGTGTACGGGAGCAGAGCCGAATCCCCCATCTCCCTCCATACGTGTACGAGTGCAGAGCCGGATCCCCCCTCTCCCACCAACAAGTGTACGAGTGCAGAGCCGGATCCCCCCTCCACCCCAAAAAAAAGTGTACGGGAGCAGAGCCGAATCCCCCATCTCCCTCCATACGTGTACGAGTGCAGAGCCGGATCCCCCCTCTCCCACCAACAAGTGTACGAGTGCAGAGCCGGATCCCCCCTCCCCCCCAACAAGTGTACGAGTGCAGAGCCAAGTCCCCCCTCTACCTCCAACAAGTGTACGGGAGCAGAGCCAGGTCCCCCCTCTCCCCCCAACAAGTGTACGTGAGCAGAGCCGAGTCCCCCCTCTACCTCCAACAAGTGTACGAGTGCAGTGCTGGATCCCCCCTGTCCCCCCAACAAGTGTACGAGTGCAGAGCCGGATCCCCCCTGTCCCCCCAACAAGTGTACGAGTGCAGAGCCGGATCCCCCCTGTCCCCCCAACAAGTGTACGAGTGCAGAGCCGGATCCCCCCTGTCCCCCCAACAAGTGTACGAGTGCAGAGCCGGATCTCCCCTGTCCCCCCAACAAGTGTACGAGTGCAATGCCGGATCCCCCCTGTCCCCCCAACAAGTGTACGAGTGCAGAGCCGGATCTCCCCTGTCCCCCCAACAAGTGTACGAATGCAGAGCCGAGTCCCCCCTGTCCCCCCAACAAGTGTACGGGAGCAGAGCCGGATCCCCCCTCCCCCCCCCAACAAGTGTACGTGTGCAGAGCAGAGTCCCCCCCTCCCTCCCAACAAGTGTACGAGTGCAGAGCCGGATCCCCCCTCTCCTCCCCAACAAGTGTACGAGTCCAGAGCCGGATCCCCCCTCTCCCCCCAACAAGTGTACGAGTGCAGAGCCGGATTCCCCCTCTCCCCCCCAACAAATGTACGAGTGCAGAGCCGGATCCCCCCTCTCCCCCCCAACAAGTGTACGAGTGCAGAGCCGAGTCCCCCCAACAAGTGTACGAGTGCAGAGCCGGATCCCCCTTGTCCCCGCAACAAGTGTACGAGTGCAGAGCCGGATCCCTCCTGTCCCCCCAACAAGTGTACGAGTGCAGAGCCGGATCCCCCCTGTCCCCCCAACAAGTGTACGAGTGCAGAGCCGGATCCCCCCTTCCTCCCCCAACAAGTGTACGAGTGCAGAGCTGGATCCCCCCTTCCCCCCAAAAAGTGTACGAGTGCAGAGCCGGATCCCCCCTTCCCCCACAACAAGTGTACGAGTGCAGAGCCGAGTCCCCCCTGTCCCCCCAACAAGTGCACGAGTGCAGAGCCGGATCCCCCCTGTCCCCCCAACAAGTGTACGTGTGCAGAGCCGAGTCTCCCCTCCCCCCCAACAAGTGTACGAGTGCAGAGCCGAGTCCCCCCTCCCCCCCAACAAGTGTACGAGTGCAGAGCCGGATCCCCCTGTCCCCCCAACAAGTGTACGAGTGCAGAGCCGAGTCCCCCCAACAAGTGTACGTGTGCAGAGCAGAGACCCCCTCCCCCCCAACAAGTGTACGAGTGCAGAGCCGGATCCCCCTGTCCCCCCAACAAGTGTACGAGTGCAGAGCCGGATCCCCCCTTCCCCCCCCAACAAGTGTACGAGTGCAGAGCTGGATTCCCCCTTCCCCCAAAAAAGTGTACAAGTGCAGAGCTGGATCCCCCCTTCCCCCAAAAAAGTGTACGAGTGCAGAGCCGGATCCCCCCTGTCCCCCCAAAAAGTGCACGTGTGCAGAGCCGAGTCCCCCTCCCCCCAAAAACTGTACGAGTGCAGAGCCGGATCCCCCCTCCCCCCCAACAAGTGTACGAGTGCAGAGCCGGATCCCCCCTTCCCCCCCAACAAGTGTACGAGTGCAGAGCCGGATCCCCCCTCTCCCCCCCAACAAGTGTACGAGTGCAGAGCCGGATCCCCCCTGTCCCCCCAACAAGTGTACGAGTGCAGAGCCGGATCCCCCCTGTCCCCGCAACAAGTGTACGAGTGCAGAGCCGGATCACCCCCCCAACCCCCGAGTGTAGAACCTCAGAGCCCCCAGACCGCAGGGCCGGACCCCTGAGTGTAGGACCGCAGAGCCCCCAGACCGCAGGGCCGGACCCCCAAGTGTAGGACCGCAGAGACCCCAGACCGCAGGGCCGGACCCCGAGTGTAGGACCGCAGAGCCCCCAGACCGCAGGGCCGGACCCCGAGTGTAGGACCGCAGAGCCCCCAGACCGCAGGGCCGGACCCCGAGTGTAGGACCGCAGAGACCCCAGACCGCAGGGCCGCACAGCCCCCAGACCGCAGGGCCGGACCCCGAGTGTAGGACCGCAGAGCCCCCAGACCACAGGGCCGGACCCCCGAGTGTAGGACCGCAGAGCCCCCAGACCGCAGGGCCGGACCCCGAGTGTAGGACCGCAGAGCCCCCAGACCGCAGGGCCGGACCCCGAGTGTAGGACCGCAGAGCCCCCAGACCGCAGGGCCGGACCCCGAGTGTAGAACCGCAGAACCCCCAGACCGCAGGGCCGGACCACGAGTGTAGAACCTCAGAGCCCCCAGACCGCAGGGCCGGACCCCCAAGTGTAGGACCGCAGAGACCCCAGACCGCAGGGCCGGACCCCGAGTGTAGGACCGCAGAGACCCCAGACCGCAGGGCCGGACCACGAGTGTAGGACCGCAGAGCCCCCAGACAGCAGGGCCGGACCCCCGAGTGTAGGACCGCAGAGCCCCCAGACCGCAGGGCCGGACCCCGAGTGTAGTACCGCAGAACCCCCGGACCGCAGAGCCCCCAGACCGCAGGGCCGGACCCCCGAGTGTAGGAGCGCAGAGACCCCCAGACCGCAGGGCCGGACCCCCGAGTGTAGGACCGCAGAGACCCCCAGACCGCAGGGCCGGACCCCCGAGTGTAGGACCGCAGAGCCCCCAGACCGCAGGGCCGGACCCCAGAGTGTAGGACCGCAGAGCCCCCAGACCGCAGGGCCGGACCCCGAGTGTAGGACCGCAGAGCCCCCAGACCGCAGGGCCGGACCCCCGAGTGTAGGACCGCAGAGCCCCCAGACCGCAGGGCCAGACCTCCGAGTGTAGGACCGCAGAGCCCCCAGACCGCAGGGCCGGACCCCGAGTGTAGGACCGCAGAGCCCCCAGACCGCAGGGCCGGACCCCCGAGTGTAGAACCTCAGAGCCCCCAGACCGCAGGGCCGGACCCCGAGTGTAGGACCGCAGAGCCCCCAGACCGCAGGGCCGGACCCCGAGTGTAGGACCGCAGAGCCCCCAGACCGCAGGGCCGGACCCCCGAGTGTAGGACCGCAGAGATCCCAGACCGCAGGGCCGGACCCCGAGTGTAGGACCGCAGAGCCCCCAGACCGCAGGGCTGGACCCCCGAGTGTAGAACCTCAGAGCCCCCAGACCGCAGGGCCGGACCCCCAAGTCTAGGACCGCAGAGACCCCAGACCGCAGGGCCGGACCCCCGAGTGTAGAACCTCAGAGCCCCCAGACCGCAGGGCCGGACCCCCAAGTCTAGGACCGCAGAGACCCCAGACCGCAGGGCCGGACCCCGAGTGTAGGACCGCAGAGACCCCAGACCGCAGGGCCGGACCACGAGTGTAGAACCGCAGAACCCCCGGACCGCAGAGCCCCCAGACCGCAGGGCCGGACCCCCGAGTGTAGGAGCGCAGAGACCCCCAGACCGCAGGGCCGGACCCCCGAGTGTAGGACCGCAGAGCCCCCAGACCGCAGGGCCGGACCCAGAGTGTAGGACCGCAGAGCCCCCAGACCGCAGGGCCGGACCCCGAGTGTAGAACCGCAGAGCCCCCAGACCACAGGGCCGGACCCCCGAGTGTAGGACCGCAGAGCCCCCAGACCGCAGGGCCGGACCCCGAGTGTAGGAGTGCAGAGCCCCCAGACCGCAGGGCCGGACCCCCGAGTGTAGGACCGCAGAGCCCCCAGACCGCAGGGCCGGACCCCCGAGTGTAGGACCGCAGAGCCCCCAGACCGCAGGGCCGGACCCCCGAGTGTAGGACCGCAGAGCCCCCAGACCGCAGGGCCGGACCCCCGAGTGTAGGACCGCAGAGCCCCCAGACCGCAGAGCCGGACCCCCGAGTGTAGGACCGCAGAGACCCCAGACCACAGGGCCGGACCCCGAGTGTAGGAGTGCAGAGCCCCCAGACCGCAGGGCCGGACCCCGAGTGTAGGACCGCAGAGACCCCCAGACCGCAGGGCCAGACCCCGAGTGTAGGATCGCAGAGCCACCAGACCGAAAGGCCGGACCCCCGAGTGTAGGACCGCAGAGTCCCCAGACCGCAGGGCCGGACCCCCGAGTGTAGGACCGCAGAGCCCCCAGACCGCAGGGCCGGACCCCGAGTGTAGGACCGCAGAGACCCCAGACCGAAAGGCCGGACCCCCGAGTGTAGGACCGCAGAGTCCCCAGACCGCAGGGCCGGACCCCCGAGTGTAGGACCGCAGAGTCCCCAGACCGCAGGGCCGGACCCCCGAGTGTAGGACCGCAGAGCCCCCAGACCGCAGGGCCGGACCCCGAGTGTAGGACCGCAGAGCCGGACCCCGAGTGTAGGACCGCAGAGATCCCAGACCGCAGGGCCGGACCCCCGAGTGTAGTACCGCAGAGTCCCCAGACCGCAGGGCCGGACCCCCGAGTGTAGGACCGCAGAGCCCCCAGACCGCAGGGCCAGACCCCGAGTGTAGAACCGCAGAGACCCCCAGACCGCAGGGCCGGACCCCCGAGTGTAGGACCGCAGAGCCCCCAGACCGCAGGGCCGGACCCCCGAGTGTAGGACCGCAGAGATCCCAGACCGCAGGGCCGGACCCCCGAGTGTAGGACCGCAGAGCCCCCAGACCGCAGGGCCGGACCCCCGAGTGTAGGACCGCAGAGATCCCAGACCGCAGGGCCGGACCCCGAGTGTAGAACCGCAGAGACCCCCAGACCGCAGGGCCGGACCCCCGAGTGTAGGACCGCAGAGCCCCCAGACCGCAGGGCCGGACCCCCGAGTGTAGGACCGCAGAGCCCCCAGACCGCAGGGCCGGACCCCGAGTGTAGAACCGCAGAGCCCCCAGACCGCAGGGCCGGACCCCGAGTGTAGAACCGCAGAGCCCCCAGACCGCAGGGCCGGACCCCGAGTGTAGGACCGCAGAAACCCCAGACCGCAGGGCCGGACCCCCGAGTGTAGAACCGCAGAGACCCCCAGACCGCAGGGCCGGACCCCGAGTGTAGGACCGCAGAGACCCCAGACCGCAGGGCCGGACCCCGAGTGTAGGACCGCAGAAACCCCAGACCGCAGGGCCGGACCCCCGAGTGTAGAACCGCAGAGACCCCCAGACCGCAGGGCCGGACCCCCGAGTGTAGGACCGCAGAGCCCCCAGACCGCAGGGCCGGACCCCCGAGTGTAGGACCACAGAGCCCCCAGACCGCAGGGCCGGACCCCCGAGTGTAGGACCGCAGAGCCCCCAGACCGCAGGGCCGGACCCCGAGTGTAGAACCGCAGAGACCCCCAGACCGCAGGGCCGGACCCCGAGTGTAGGACCGCAGAGACCCCCAGACCGCAGGGCCGGACCCCCGAGTGTAGGACCGCAGAGCCCCCAGACCGCAGGGCCGGACCCCCGAGTGTAGGACCACAGAGCCCCCAGACCGCAGGGCCGGACCCCCGAGTGTAGGACCGCAGAGCCCCCAGACCGCAGGGCCGGACCCCCGAGTGTAGGACCGCAGAGCCCCCAGACCGCAGAGCCGGACCCCCGAGTGTAGGACCGCAGAGCCCCCAGACCGCAGGGCCGGACCCCCGAGTGTAGGACCGCAGAGATCCCAGACCGCAGGGCACGAGGGGCGTGGTTTGTCCGCGGGGGCGTGGTTTGTCCGCGGGGGCGTGGTTTGTCCGCGGGGGCGGGCTCTCACCTCACGGCGGTACTCATGATCCGGGGACCGGCGCCGTTGCGGGGAGGGCGGGGAGCGGCGCCGGTGCGGGGAGGGCGGGGAGCGGCGGGGCCTGGAGCGGGAGCGGCCTGCACGGCTCCAGGACTTGGAGCGCGAGTTTCCCCGAGGTCTGGAGCGGGAGCGGAGCCGGGAGCGGCCTCTTCTGTCAGGTGAGCGGCTGCGCCTGCTGGGAGAGCGCGGCTTCCGGGCCGGGGAGTGGCCTCGGGACCAGGAGCGCTCCTCCGGAGAGCGGGGGCTGTCCCGGTACAGGACCGGAGAGTCCGGGGACAGAGCGCGGCGTCCAGGAGTCCGGTACATGGCGGAGGCTCCGATCACTGCGGCTGAGTCCTGCTGCGTCACACGCTCTACGTGCTACGTCATCACGGCAGGCGCCATCTTACTACACCCGCACTACTACATCTGTACAGACCGCGCCATCTTACTACACCCGCACTACATCTGTACAGAACGCGCCATCTTACTACACCCGCACTACTACATCTGTACAGACCGCGCCATCTTACTACACCCGCACTACTACATCTGTACAGACCGCGCCATCTTACTACACCCGCACTACACCTGTACAGACCGCGCCATCTTACTACACCCGCACTACTACATCTGTACAGACCGCGCCATCTTACTACACCCGCACTACATCTGTACAGACCGCGCCATCTTACTACACCCGCACTACATCTGTACAGACCGCGTCATCTTACTACACCCGCACCTCTACATCTGTACACACCGCGCCATCTTACTACACCCGCACTACACCTGTACAGACCGCGTCATCTTACTACACCCGCACTACACCTGTACAGACCGCGTCATCTTACTACACCCGCACTACATCTGTACAGACCGCGTCATCTTACTACACCCGCACTACTACATCTGTACAGACTGCGCCATCTTACTACACCCGCACTACACCTGTACAGAACGCGCCATCTTACTACACCCGCACTACACCTGTACAGAACGCGCCATCTTACTACACCCGCACTACTACATCTGTACAGACCGCGCCATCTTACTACACCCGCACTACACCTGTACAGAACGCGCCATCTTACTACACCCGCACTACATCTGTACAGAACGCGCATTCTTACTACACCCGCACTACTACATCTGTACAGACCGCGCCATCTTACTACACCCGCACTACTACATCTGTACAGACTGCGCCATCTTACTACACCCGCACTACACCTGTACAGAACGCGCCATCTTACTACACCCGCACTACTACATCTGTACAGACCGCGCCATCTTACTACACCCGCACTACATCTGTACAGACCGCGCCATCTTACTACACCCGCACTACATCTGTACACACCGCGCCATCTTACTACACCCGCACTACTACATCTGTACACACCGCGCCATCTTACTACACCCGCACTACATCTGTACAGACCGCGTCATCTTACTACACCCGCACTACATCTGTACAGAACGCGCATTCTTACTACACCCGCACTACTACATCTGTACAGACCGCGCCATCTTACTACACCCGCACTACATCTGTACAGACCGCGTCATCTTACTACACCCGCACTACTACATCTGTACAGTCCGCGCATTCTTACTACACCCGCACTACTACATCTGTACAGACCGCGCCATCTTACTACACCCGCACTACTACATCTGTACAGACTGCGCCATCTTACTACACCCGCACTACACCTGTACAGAACGCGCCATCTTACTACACCCGCACTACTACATCTGTACAGACCGCGCCATCTTACTACACCCGCACTACATCTGTACAGACCGCGCCATCTTACTACACCCGCACTACATCTGTACAGAACGCGCCATCTTACTACACCCGCACTACATCTGTACAGACCGCGCCATCTTACTACACCCGCACTACTACATCTGTACAGACTGCGCCATCTTACTACACCCGCACTACATCTGTACAGAACGCGCCATCTTACTACACCCGCACTACATCTGTACACACCGCGCCATCTTACTACACCCGCACTACTACATCTGTACACACCGCGCCATCTTACTACACCCGCACTACATCTGTACAGAACGCGCATTCTTACTACACCCGCACTACTACATCTGTACAGACCGCGCCATCTTACTACACCC
The DNA here is from genome assembly GCF_032444005.1 of Ranitomeya imitator. Lineage (NCBI taxonomy): Eukaryota > Metazoa > Chordata > Amphibia > Anura > Dendrobatidae > Ranitomeya > Ranitomeya imitator. Next base: position 4,666,940 of record NC_091286.1, on the reverse strand, counting down.
GCACTACTACATCTGTACAGACCGCGCCATCTTACTACACCCGCACTACATCTGTACAGACCGCGTCATCTTACTACACCCGCACTACTACATCTGTACAGTCCGCGCATTCTTACTACACCCGCACTACTACATCTGTACAGACCGCGCCATCTTACTACACCCGCACTACTACATCTGTACAGACTGCGCCATCTTACTACACGCGCACTACACCTGTACAGAACGCGCCATCTTACTACACCCGCACTACTACATCTGTACAGACCGCGCCATCTTACTACACCCGCACTACATCTGTACAGACCGCGCCATCTTACTACACCCGCACTACATCTGTACAGAACGCGCCATCTTACTACACCCGCACTACATCTGTACACACCGCGCCATCTTACTACACCCGCACTACTACATCTGTACAGACCGCGCCATCTTACTACACCCGCACTACATCTGTACAGACCGCGCCATCTTACTACACCCGCACTACTACATCTGTACAGACCGCGCCATCTTACTACACCCGCACTACATCTGTACAGACCGCGTCATCTTACTACACCCGCACTACATCTGTACAGAACGCGCATTCTTACTACACCCGCACTACTACATCTGTACAGACCGCGCCATCTTACTACACCCGCACTACTACACCTGTACAGACCGCGCCATCTTACTACACCCGCACTACATCTGTACAGACCGCGCCATCTTACTACACCCGCACTACATCTGTACAGACCGCGTCATCTTACTACACCCGCACTACTACATCTGTACAGACCGCGCCATCTTACTACACCCGCACTACATCTGTACAGACCGCGCCATCTTACCACACCCGCACCACTACATCTGTACAGACCGCGCCATCTTACTACACCCGCACTACTACATCTGTACAGACCTCGCCATCTTACTACACCCGCACTACATCTGTACAGACCGCGCCATCTTACTACACCCGCACTACTACATCTGTACAGACTGCGCCATCTTACTACACCCGCACTACTACATCTGTGCAGACCGCGCCATCTTACTACACCCGCACTACATCTGTACAGACCGCGCCATCTTACTACACCCGCACTACTACATCTGTACAGAACGCGCCATCTTACTACACCCGCACTACTACATCTGTACAGACCGCGCCATCTTACTACACCCGCACTACATCTGTACAGACCGCGCCATCTTACTACACCCGCACTACATCTGTACAGAACGCGCCATCTTACTACACCCGCACTACTACATCTGTACAGACCGCGCCATCTTACTACACCCGCACTACATCTGTACAGACCGCGCCATCTTACTACACCCGCACTACATCTGTTCAGACCGCGCCATAGTAACATAGTAACATAGTTAGTAAGGCCGAAAAAAGACATTTGTCCATCCAGTTCAGCCTATATTCCATCATAATAAATCCCCAGATCTACGTCCTTCTACAGAACCTAATAATTGTATGATACAATATTGTTCTGCTCCAGGAAGACATCCAGGCCTCTCTTGAACCCCTCGACTGAGTTCGCCATCACCACCTCCTCAGGCAAGCAATTCCAGATTCTCACTGCCCTAACAGTAAAGAATCCTCTTCTATGTTGGTGGAAAAACCTTCTCTCCTCCAGACGCAAAGAATGCCCCCTTGTGCCCGTCACCTTCCTTGGTATAAACAGATCCTCAGCGAGATATTTGTATTGTCCCCTTATATACTTATACATGGTTATTAGATCGCCCCTCAGTCGTCTATTTTCTAGACTAAATAATCCTAATTTCGCTAATCTATCTGGGTATTGTAGTTCTCCCATCCCCTTTATTAATTTTGTTGCCCTCCTTTGTACTCTCTCTAGTTCCATTATATCCTTCCTGAGCACCGGTGCCCAAAACTGGACACAGTACTCCATGTGCGGTCTAACTAGGGATTTGTACAGAGGCAGTATAATGCTCTCATCATGTGTATCCAGACCTCTTTTAATGCACCCCATGATCCTGTTTGCCTTGGCAGCTGCTGCCTGGCACTGGCTGCTCCAGGTAAGTTTATCATTAACTAGGATCCCCAAGTCCTTCTCCCTGTCAGATTTACCCAGTGGTTTCCCGTTCAGTGTGTAATGGTGATATTGATTCCCTCTTCCCATGTGTATAACCTTACATTTATCATTGTTAAACCTCATCTGCCACCTTTCAGCCCAAGTTTCCAACTTATCCAGATCCATCTGTAGCAGAATACTATCTTCTCTTGTATTAACTGCTTTACATAGTTTTGTATCATCTGCAAATATCGATATTTTACTGTGTAAACCTTCTACCAGATCATTAATGAATATGTTGAAGAGAACAGGTCCCAATACTGACCCCTGCGGTCCCCACTGGTCACAGCGACCCAGTTAGAGACTATACCATTTATAACCACCCTCTGCTTTCTATCACTAAGCCAGTTACTAACCCATTTACACACATGTTCCCCCAGACCAAGCATTCTCATTTTGTGTACCAACCTCTTGTGCGGCACGGTATCAAACGCTTTGGAAAAATCGAGATATACCACGTCCAATGACTCACCGTGGTCCAGTCTATAGCTTACCTCTTCATAAAAACTGATTAGATTGGTTTGACAGGAGCGATTTCTCATAAACCGATGCTGATATGGAGTTAAACAGTTATTCTCATTGAGATAATCCAGAATAACATCCCTCAGAAACCCTTCAAATATTTTACCAACAATAGAGGTTAGACTTACTGGCCTATAATTTCCAGGTTCACTTTTAGAGCCCTTTTTGAATATTGGCACCACATTTGCTATGCGCCAGTCCTGCGGAACAGACCCTGTCGCTATAGAGTCCCTAAAAATAAGAAATAATGGTTTATCTATTACATTACTTAGTTCTCTTAGTACTCGTGGGTGTATGCCATCCGGACCCGGAGATTTATCTATTTTAATCTTATTTAGCCGGTTTCGCACCTCTTCTTGGGTTAGATTGGTGACCCTTAATATAGGGTTTTCATTGTTTCTTGGGATTTCACCTAGCATTTCATTTTCCACCGTGAATACCGTGGAGAAGAAGGTGTTTAATATGTTAGCTTTTTCCTCGTCATCTACAACCATTCTTTCCTCACTATTTTTTAAGGGGCCTACATTTTCAGTTTTTATTCTTTTACTATTGATATAGTTGAAGAACAGTTTGGGATTAGTTTTACTCTCCTTAGCAATGTGCTTCTCTGTTTCCTTTTTGGCAGCTTTAATTAGTTTTTTAGATAAAGTATTTTTCTCCCTATAGTTTTTTAGAGCTTCAATGGTGCCATCCTGCTTTAGTAGTGCAAATGCTTTCTTTTTACTGTTAATTGCCTGTCTTACTTCTTTGTTTAGCCACATTGGGTTTTTCCTATTTCTAGTCCTTTTATTCCCACAAGGTATAAACCGCTTACACTGCCTATTTAGGATGTTCTTAAACATTTCCCATTTATTATCTGTATTCTTATTTCTGAGGATATTGTCCCAGTCTACCAGATTAAGGGCATCTCTAAGCTGTTCAAACTTTGCCTTCCTAAAGTTCAATGTTTTTGTGACTCCCTGACAAGTCCCCCTAGTGAAAGACAGGTGAAACTGTACAATATTGTGGTCGCTATTTCCTAAATGCCCGACCACCTGCAGATTTGTTATTCTGTCAGGTCTATTAGATAGTATTAGGTCTAAAAGTGCTGCTCCTCTGGTTGGATTCTGCACCAATTGTGAAAGATAATTTTTCTTGGTTATTAGCAGAAACCTGTTGCCTTTATGGGTTTCACAGGTTTCTGTTTCCCAGTTAATATCCGGGTAGTTAAAGTCCCCCATAACCAGGACCTCATTATGGGTTGCAGCTTCATCTATCTGCTTTAGAAGTAGACTTTCCATGGTTTCTGTTATATTTGGGGGTTTGTAACAGACCCCAATGAGAATTTTGTTACCATTTTTCCCTCCATGAATTTCAACCCATATGGACTCGACATCCTCATTCCCTTCGCTAATATCCTCCCTTAAAGTGGACTTTAGACAAGACTTTACATAGAGACAAACCCCTCCTCCTCTCCGATTTTTACGATCCTTTCTAAACAGACTGTGACCCTGTAAGTTAACTGCCCAGTCATAGCTTTCATCTAACCATGTCTCGGTTATTCCCACTATGTCAAAGTTACCTGTAGATATTTCTGCTTCTAGTTCTTCCATCTTGTTTGTCAGGCTTCTGGCGTTTGCGAGCATGCAGTTTAGAGGATTTTGTTTTGTTCCAATCTCCTCACTGTGGATTGTTTTAGAAATGTTCTTACCTCCCTTCTGAGTATGTTTTCCTGGGTCGTCTTTGTTCGAGTCTAATGTTTTTCTTCCCGTCCCCTCTTCTTCTAGTTTAACGCCCTCCTGATGAGTGTAGCGAGTCTTCTGGCGAATGTGTGTTTCCCAGGTTTGTTGAGGTGTAGTCCGTCTCTGGCGAGGAGTCCATCATACCAGTAATTCACACCGTGGTCCAGGAATCCAAATCCTTGTTGTCTGCACCATCGTCTTAGCCAGTTGTTTGCATCAAGGATCCTGTTCCATCTCCTGGTGCCATGCCCGTCTACTGGAAGGATAGAAGAAAAAACTACCTGTGCATCCAGTTCCTTTACTTTCTTCCCCAACTCTTCAAAGTCCTTGCAGATTGTCGGTAGGTCCTTCCTTGCCGTGTCATTGGTGCCAACATGTATCAGAAGAAATGGGTGGACGTCCTTGGAGCTGAAGAGCTTTGGTATCCTATCGGTCACATCCTTGATCATCGCACCTGGAAGGCAGCATACTTCTCTTGCAGTTATGTCCGGTCTGCAGATGGCTGCTTCGGTGCCTCTCAGTAGTGAGTCTCCCACCACCACCACTCTTCGTTGCTTCTTGGCTGTACTTTTTGCTGTCACTTGTTGCTGTGTGCCCTTTTCTTTTTTGCTTGCTGGTATTGCTTCATCCTTAGGTGTGCCATCTTCATCCTCTACAAAGATTTGATATCGGTTCTTCAGTTGTGTGGTTGGTGATTTCTCCATGGTCTTCTTGCTTCTTTTGGTCACATGCTTCCACTCATCTGCTTTTGGAGGTTCTCTGACACTTTTTGCACCTTCTGTGACCAGTAGAGATGCTTCTGTTCTGTCTAGAAAGTCTTCATTCTCTTTGATGAGTTTCAAAGTTGCTATTCTTTCTTCCAGACCCCGCACCTTTTCTTCTAAAAGGGCCACTAGTCTACACTTCTGACAGGTGAAATTGGATTCTTCTTCTGGTCGATCTGTGAACATGTAGCACATGCTGCAGCTCACCATGTAGGTTGTCACATCTGCCATGTTGCTCCTAGATCCTGCTGACTTGCTGTGTGTTTTCCTTCTTGTGTAATCTACTCAGCCAAGCTCTCTTGCAATAATGTCCTACAGGCAAAAATTTGCTTCTCCCAGAAGGCACCTGGAATATGCAAATTAGCCTCCTGAAGCTTGAATCCCTGGTTTGGTGATGCTTTCGAAGCAGCTGGTCCCGGCTGAACCCAACGATCTTCTAGCTTAGGGAGACTTCGCTTCTCCCAGAAGGCACCTGGGATATGCAAATTAGCCTCCTGAAGCTTGAATCCCTTACTACACCTGCACTACATCTGTACAGACCGCGCCATCTTACTACACCCGCACTACACCTGTACAGTCCGCGCCATCTTACTACACCCGCACCACTACATCTGTACAGACCGCGCCATCTTACTACACCTGCACTACATCTGTTCAGACCGCGCCATCTTACTACACCCGCACTACATCTGTTCAGACCGTGCCATCTTACTACACCCGCACTACACCTGTACAGACCGCGCCATCTTACTACACCCGCACTACATCTGTTCAGACCGCGCCATCTTACTACACCCGCACTACACCTGTACAGACCACGCCATCTTACTACACCCGCACTACACCTGTACAGACCACGCCATCTTACTACACCCACACTACATCTGTACAGACCGCGCCATCTTACTACACCCGCACTACACCTGTACAGACCGCGCCATCTTACTACACCCGCACTACACCTGTACAGACCGCGTCATCTTACCACACTCGCACTACACCTGTACAGACCGTGCCATCTTACTACACCTGCACTACTACATCTCTACAGACCGCGCCATCTTACTACACCCGCACTACACCTGTACAGACCGCGTCATCTTACCACACCCGCACTACACCTGTACAGACTGCGTCATCTTACTACACCCGCCCCGCTAAATCTGTACAGACCGCGCCATCTTACTACACCCGCACTACACCTGTACAGACCGCGCCATCTTACTACACCCGCACTACACCTGTTCAGACCGCACCATCTTACTACACCCGCACTGCATCTCTACAGACCGCGCCATCTTACTACACCCGCACTACACCTGAACAGACCGCGCCATCTTACTACACCCGCACTACACCTGTTCAGACCGCGCCATCTTACTACACCCGCACTACATCTGTACAGACCGCGCCATCTTACTACACCCGCACCGCTACATCTGTACAGACCGCGCCATCTTACTACACCCGTACAGACCGCGCCATCTTACTACACCCGCACTACACCTGTACAGACCGCGCCATCTTACTACACCCGCACTACTACATCTGTACAGTCCGCGCCATCTTACTACACCCGCACTACACCTGTACAGACCGCGCCATCTTACTACACCCGCACTACACCTGTACAGACCGCGCCATCTTACTACACCCGCACTACTACATCTGTACAGTCCGCGCCATCTTACTACACCCGCACTACATCTGTACAGACCGCGCCATCTTACTACACCCGCACTACATCTCTACAGACCGCGCCATCTTAGTACACCCGCACTACTACATCTGTACAGTCCGCGCCATCTTACTACACCCGCACTACTACATCTGTACAGTCCGCGCCATCTTACTACACCCGCACTACACCTGTACAGACCGCGTCATCTTTCTACACCCACACCGCTACACCTGTACAGACCGCGTCATCTTACTACACCCGCACCGCTACATCTGTACAGACCGCGCCATCTTACTACACTCGCACCGCTACATCTGTACAGACCGCGCCATCTTACTACACCCGCACCGCTACATCTGTACAGACCGCGTCACCTTACTACACCCGCACCACTACATCTGTACAGACCGCGCCATCTTACTACACCCGCACTACACCTGTACAGACCGCGCCATCTTACTACACCCGCACTGCTACATCTGTACAGACCGCGTCATCTTACTACACCCGCACCGCTACACCTGTACAGACCGCGTCATCTTACTACACCCGCACCGCTACACCTGTACAGACCGCGTCACCTTACTACACCCGCACCACTACATCTGTACAGACTGCGCCATCTTACTACACCCGCACCACTACATCTGTACAGACCGCGTCACCTTACTACACCCGCACCACTACATCTGTACAGACTGCGCCATCTTACTACACCCGCACCACTACATCTGTACAGACCGCGTCACCTTACTACACCCGCACCACTACATCTGTACAGACCGCGCCATCTTACTACACCCGCACCGCTACATCTGTACCGACCGCGCCATCTTACTACACCCGCACTACATCTATAGAGACCGCGCCATCTTACTACACCCGTCCCGCTACATCTGTACAGACCGCGCCACCTTACTACACCCGCACTACTACATCTGTACAGACCGCGCCATCTTACTACACACGCACTACATCTGTACAGACCGCGCCATCTTACTACACCCGCACCGCTACACCTGTACAGACCGCGCCATCTTACTACACCCGCACTACATCTGTACAGACCGCGTCATCTTGCTACACCCGCACTACATCTGTACAGACCGCGCCATCTTACTACACCTGCACTACATCTGTACCGACCGCGCCATCTTACTACACCCGCACTACATCTATAGAGACCGCACCTTCTTACTACACCCGCCACGCTACATCTGTACAGACCGCGCCATCTTACTACACCCGCACCGCTACATCTGTACAGACCGCGCCATCTTACTACACCCGCACCGCTACATCTGTACCGACCGCGCCATCTTACTACACCCGCACTACGTCTATAGACCGCGCCATCTTACTACACCCGCACTACATCTGTACAGACTGCGCCATCTTACTACACCCGCACTACATCTATAGAGACCGCGCCATCTTACTACACCCGCCACGCTACATCTGTACAGACCGCGCCATCTTACTACACCCGCACCGCTACATCTGTACCGACTGCGCCATCTTACTACACCCGCACTACATCTATAGAGACCGCGCCATCTTACTACACCCGCCACGCTACATCTGTACAGACCGCGCCATCTTACTACACCCGCACCGCTACATCTGTACAGACCGCGCCATCTTACTACACCCGCACTACATCTGTACAGACCGCGCCATCTTACTACACCTGTACAAACCGCGTCATCTTACTACACCCGCACCGCTACATCTGTACAGACCGCGCCATCTTACTACACGCGCACCACTACATCTGTACAGACCGCGTCACCTTACTACACCCGCACCACTACATCTGTACAGACCGCGCCATCTTACTACACCCGCACTACATCTAGAGGCCGCGCCAACTTACTACACCCGCACAGCTACATCTGTACCGACCGCGCCATCTTACTACACCCGCACTACATCTATAGAGACCGCGCCATCTTACTACACCCGTCCCGCTACATCTGTACAGACCGCGCCACCTTACTACACCCGCACTACTACATCTGTACAGACTGCGCCATCTTACTACACCCGCACCACTACATCTGTACAGACCGCGTCACCTTACTACACCCGCACCACTACATCTGTACAGACCGCGCCATCTTACTACACCCGCACTACATCTAGAGGCCGCGCCACCTTACTACACCCGCACAGCTACATCTGTACCGACCGCGCCATCTTACTACACCCGCACTACATCTATAGAGACCGCGCCATCTTACTACACCCGTCCCGCTACATCTGTACAGACCGCGCCACCTTACTACACCCGCACTACTACATCTGTACAGACCGCGCCATCTTACTACACCCGCACCACTACATCTGTACAGACTGCGCCATCTTACTACACCCGCACCACTACATCTGTACAGACCGCGTCACCTTACTACACCCGCACCACTACATCCGTACAGACCGCGCCATCTTACTACACCCGCACCGCTACATCTGTACCGACCGCGCCATCTTACTACACCCGCACCACTACATCTGTACAGACTGCGCCATCTTACTACACCCGCACCACTACATCTGTACAGACCGCGTCACCTTACTACACCCGCACCACTACATCCGTACAGACCGCGCCATCTTACTACACCCGCACCGCTACATCTGTACCGACCGCGCCATCTTACTACACCCGCACTACATCTATAGACCGCGCCACCTTACTACACCCGCACCGCTACATCTGTACCGACCGTGCCATCTTACTACACCCGCACTACATCTATAGAGACCGCGCCATCTTACTACACCCGCCACTCTACATCTGTACAGACCGCGCCATCTTACTACACCCGCACCGCTACATCTGTACAGACCGTGTCATCTTACTACACCCGCACCGCTACATCTGTACAGACCGCGCCATCTTACTACACCCGCACCACTACATCTGTACAGACCGCTCCATCTTACTACACCCGCACCGCTACATCTGTACAGACCGTGTCATCTTACTACACCCGCACCGCTACATCTGTACATACCACGCCATCTTACTACACCAGCACTACTACATCTGTACAGACCGCGTCACCTTACTACACCCGCACTACATCCGTACAGACCGCGCTATCTTACTACACCCGCACCACTACATCTGTACAGACCGCGCCATCTTACTACACCAGCACTACTACATCTGTACAGACCGCGCCATCTTACTACACCCCCACCGCTACACCTGTACAGACCGCGCCATCTTACTACACCCACACTTCATCTGTACAGACCGCGACATCTTACTACACCCGCACTACATCTGTACAGACCGCGTCACCTTACTACACCCGCACCGCTACATCTGTACAGACCGCGTCACCTTACTACACCCGCACCACTACATCTGTTCAGACCGCGCCATCTTACTACACCCGCACTACACCTGTACAGACCGCGCCATCTTACTACACCCGCACTGCTACATCTGTACAGACCGCGTCATCTTACTACACCCGCACCGCTACACCTGTACAGACCGCGTCATCTTACTACACCCGCACCGCTACACCTGTACAGACCGCGTCACCTTACTACACCCGCACCACTACATCTGTACAGACTGCGCCATCTTACTACACCCGCACCACTACATCTGTACAGACCGCGTCACCTTACTACACCCGCACCACTACATCTGTACAGACTGCGCCATCTTACTACACCCGCACAGCTACATCTGTACAGACCGCGCCATCTTACTACACCCGCACCGCTACATCTGTACAGACCGCGCCATCTTACTACACCCGCACAGCTACATCTGTACAGACCGTGCCATCTTACTACACCCGCACCGCTACATCTGTACCGACCGCGCCACCTTACTACACCCGCACCGCTACATCTGTACAGACTGCGCCATCTTACTACACCCGCACCGCTACATCTGTACAGACCGCGCCATCTTACTACACCCGCACTACATCTGTACAGACCGCGCCATCTTACTACACCTGTACAAACCGCGTCATCTTACTACACCCGCACCGCTACACCTGTACAGACCGCGTCATCTTACTACACCCGCACCACTACATCTGTACAGACTGCGCCATCTTACTACACCCGCACCACTACATCTGTACAGACCGCGTCACCTTACTACACCCGCACCACTACATCTGTACAGACCGCGCCATCTTACTACAACCGCACTACATCTAGAGACCGCGCCACCTTACTACACCCGCACAGCTACATCTGTACCGACCGCGCCATCTTACTACACCCGCACTACATCTAAAGAGACCGCGCCATCTTACTACACCCGTCCCGCTACATCTGTACAGACCGCGCCACCTTACTACACCCGCACTACTACATCTGTACAGACCGCGCCATCTTACTACTCCCGCACCACTACATCTGTACAGACTGCGCCATCTTACTACACCCGCACCACTACATCTGTACAGACCGTCACCTTACTACACCCGCACCACTACATCTGTACAGACCGCGCCATCTTACTACACCCGCACCGCTACATCTGTACCGACCGCGCCATCTTACTACACCCGCACTACATCTATAAACCGCGCCACCTTACTACACCCGCACCGCTACATCTGTACCGACCGTGCCATCTTACTACACCCGCACTACATCTATAGAGACCGCGCCATCTTACTACACCCGCCACGCTACATCTGTACAGACCGCGCCATCTTACTACACCCGCACCGCTACATCTGTACAGACCGTGTCATCTTACTACACCCACACTACATCTATAGAGACCGCGCCATCTTACTACACCCGCACCGCTACATCTGTACAGACCGCGCCATCTTACTACACCCGCACCACTACATATGTACAGACCGCGCTATCTTACTACACCCGCACCACTACATCTGTACAGACCGCGCCATCTTACTACACCAGCACTACTACATCTGTACAGACCGCGCCATCTTACTACACCCCCACCGCTACACCTGTACAGACCGCGCCATCTTACTACACCCACACTACATCTGTACAGACCGCGACATCTTACTACACCCGCACTACATCTGTACCGACCGCGCCATCTTACTACACCCGCACCGCTTTATCTGTACAGTCCGCGCCATCTTACTACACCCGCACTACATCTGTACCGACCGCGCCATCTTACTACACCCGCACTACTACATCTGTACAGACCATGCCATCTTACTACACCCGCACCACTACATCTGTACAGACCGCGCCATCTTACTACACCCGCACTACATCTGTACAGACCGCGCCATCTTACTACACCCGCACTACATCTGTACAAACCGCGTCATCTTACTACACCCGCACCACTATATCTGTCCAGACCGCGTCATCTTACTACACCCGCACCGCTACAACTGTACAGACCGCGTCATCTTACTACACCCGCACCAGTATGTCACGATATGGTATGAAATATCATATAAGTAGTTTCTCTTGTTAGGCTGCGGGCTAAAAAGCCCCCCCTTCCCTTTCACTCAGCCAAGAGCTGCCTTGTCAATGTACTGGGGGGAGTTTTATGGCCGGAAGGTATTTACGACTAGGCTCAAATCTTCCTCTAGCAGAGAACTGTTTAGAAGTGTCTAGAAGTTTCCAGAAATCCATGGAAGTTCTTTGTTCTGTTTTTGTAATATATTATGCAAACCGTTTACGTTAAGAACACGAAAATATATATTCTTAATCTCCCTCGGTGGATCTACCCATCCCTCTAAACACGGGCTTCTAACTCCATCTGGTAAAGAAGTAGGGATTTCTCTGTAAATATATATCACAGACAGGACATATTTGATCTCAGAATGCCCACGTTAATCCGAGATGAATGCTGGGTTTGTTATGACTCTGACATGTTTTGTAGCGAAGTTATAGTTAGAGAAAATAGTTTAAAGTTTAGTTAGACTGAAGAGGTAGGAGGGACGAGGTGATCCAACCCCTTTCTGGGATGTCACAGGCTGAAGCTATAACTGCCAAGATCCCCAGCTCAGTCTTCTTCTTGATTTCTTGTCTTCTCCTGAAGCCCTGAGCACTTCCAATGAACTGGGAGGTATGGTTGCCTGCAATGCAATGAACTGAGAACATGTGAGTGTTATCTATTCTCCTTTAATCCCCTTTATGTTATAATTACCTTGTACATATTTGCAATTGTCTCATTTGTAACATCTTTGTAAAATATTTTGATAAAGCACTGCCTAACTTTTGTGGAGTATATTATTTCATGCCAGTTCTTTCTCCATGCTCTAAAAACGTAAACTAAGTCTCCTTAAGGGAATTACGCTACTGTTTTGGGTTAGCTTCGGACCCGTTTAATCGAAGCTGGTGGCAGCGATACCGTGCAGGCTTTTGGGGTGATGTTGTAGCGACTGCGGCGTTGATAATTATTGTTCCTGCCTGAGTGGGAGTAGTTTATCGCGTCGCTGCAGCGTGCCCAATAGCCAGTACATAGCAGGCAGCCCGTCTGGCGACTAATTACCCAGGGTGCAGTACTTAATCTGACCTGAGAGTAAGGCGGGCGCCAGAGAGCTGCAAGTGTTAAGTGGAACTGTAAGCGGGATATACATAAATCCCTGCAGTTCGTGGTATATTGAAAAGCAGTGGGATACCTAGAATAAGCCCCTGCTGTAAACTAAGAGGTTAATAGCCTTGTGGGTGTTTTTTCATCACATTGTTAGCAGTGGAGGGATAACTAAGATAAGCCCCCCGGCACATGTGATAGCCGTCTGTTGGCCCAAAGTCACCCCGATCCGTGACGTAGGGGTGACGGTCACGGTGTGAATCGTGACAAATTGGTGGCAGCGGTCAGGGATTCCTGACAAATTGGTGGCAAGGCGGTGGGATATTAGAGCATTAGTGATTTGGTTTGAGCAATCATTCCTCTCACTAAAAACTTGCAGAAAGTTCTTGCGAGAACTCTGCGCAAATAAGTTTGGAGAACGAACTCAGTGTTTATTAGTCTTGAGACAAATGTGTACTGGTAATTATCCCCTACCCTTCTCTTTGTTTTTCTGTCCTATCTTTTATTTGGCAACCATGGTTGTGCTGGGAGAAGTCTTATGAGAAGCAGACCAGAGACACCCTTGTTATCTTATGCAAGTCCAACTGGTCGCAGATCTGGTGCAATGGGAAGCCGCTCTAGACCACTCTCAGAGCTCAGAGGCCGCAGAAGCCAGCACAAGCAAACATGGTGCTGCAGCAGAGGTCCAACCACTGAATGCTGGCCCTGTTAGCAATCCGGGCGAATTGGACCCCCACCTGCAGGCGGCCTTGAAAGAATTCCCCACTGACGACCATGAGGGACGTCGGCAGCTGATTCAGCAATACCATGAGCGAGCCGAGCGAGAGGCCCAGCGAGCCGAGCGAGAGGCTGAGAGAGCCGAGCGGCAAGCGGAGCGGGAGTACCAGCTGCGGATGGCCCAACTGCAAATGCAGGGGTCGTCCCAGTCCAGCTGTGAGCCCAGCAGCGCTCAGACACCGAAGCCCCGGCCTGAGCACTTTCCTGTGATGGAAAAGGATGGGGACTTGGACACGTTTCAGCGGGCCTTTGAGAAAGCCTGCAGACAGTACAGGCTGCCTGCAGACCAATGGGCCCAATACCTGACACCAGGGCTGAGAGGCACAGCTCTGGAGGCGTTTGGTGCCCTCCCTCAAGAACAAGATGGAGACTATGAGGCCATCAAGCAGGCCCTGATAGCAAAGTACCAGCTTACACCCGAGGTGTACCGTAGAAAGTTCCGGAACCTCCAACGTGGCCCACACGACAGTTACAGTGATGTGGTGCATGGACTGGGGACCCACTTTGACCAGTGGACCCAAGGACTGTCAGTGACCACCTTTGCACAGCTGCGAGACCTGATGATCAAAGACCAGTTCTTTCATCTTTGCCCAGCTGAGGTGCGACAGTTCGTGATGGACAGAGAAACCAAAGACGTGACGAAAGCAGCGCAGATTGCCGATGCCTATGAGGCCAACCGTAGATTGGAAGTGCAGAAGCCAGTCACCACCAGCTGGAGAGGGGGTAAGCCTGCAACCAACGCCAGTACCCCTGCCAGCCAACACACCAGAGGTCCTGGCCCCGTGGCCAACAACACCAGACCTACCACCGAACCTTGCAAGTGTTACTTCTGCAATCGGACTGGTCATCTCAGTCCCTCCTGTCCAGACAAGCAGAAGAACACCCCAGCCAAGGCCCCAGGGCCTAATGCAGCAGTTCTTTTGGTGGGTGGTGTGGTTGGGAGGGTGTGTGACAACGTACAGCACGTCACGGTGGGAGGCTATGTGGCTACAGGCCTCAAGAACACCGGGGCTGAACGAACCCTCATCCGACCCGAACTGGCGGCCCCTGGAGAAATCATTCCGGGGAAAACCCTAACTGTCACGGGGATTGGGGGCATCAGCTGTCCCTTAGCGATAGCCCGGGTTTATCTTGATTGGGGTGCCGGGAGCGGGGTGAAGGAAGTGGGGCTGTCTGATAATTTGCCCACTGATGTTTTGTTGGGGACTGATTTGGGGAGGATGTTTGCATACTACGTCCCTGACACCCCTCCCCAATCTACTAATAAGGGTAAAGTTAACCCTGATGATGATGATGATGGGAAATCGCATGTGTTACCTGACCATGCTTTATCTTGTAATGATGCATCTATTAACCATTTTTTCCCTAGGATTGATGGTGAAAATGTTGTACCTGTGCCAACTGAACCTGATAATGATTTTTCTGTGAAGGTTAATGTGTCCATAGGTACAGGCGTGCCCAGCCATGTTGCTCTGCGGAGTGAGACGGCTGAGAAACCCCTAACAGGGGCAAGTGTCGGAGCTACAGGAAATGGGGAGATGCATGGGAACCGTGAGGAAGGTGATGCCATGAAAGTGACCAGTGCCACCGAGGAAGGTAACTGGCCCATAAGTAGCACTGCCCCTGGAGTGTTGGGGGTGGATGGGGAGGTAGAGCCCATAGCAGCGCCGGCTGATGGGCCTGTAGAAACCCCCGGGGAGACAGCCTACGTAGCTGCTGTCACCCGCAGTCAGAGTGCCCGGAACGCAGATAACTGTCTGCCTTCCGGACCCTCCTCAGTAATCACTGTGACTGAACCAGAGGTGGACCCAGAGCAGGTCCAAGAGGGTTCCCGTGGGGAAGGGACCCTGACGTCGCTTTTGGCTTCCCCTAGCCAGGAGTTTCAGGCCATTCTGCACACAGATGCGAGCCTAGAGAGTTTGAGACAACTCGCCGGGACGCTCTTCTCCGAGACTGATAAGGAGAAGGTGTTCTGGGAACGAGGAAGGTTGTACCGGGAGACAGTACCCGGAGAATCACAAAAGGAGTGGTTGAGGGAAAGACAGCTGGTCGTCCCGCAGCAATTCTGGGGTGAGTTGTTACGGATTACCCATGAGATCCCGCTAGCTGGACACTTGGGGATCAGCAAAACTAAGGCCCGGCTGTCTCAACACTTCTATTGTCCTAAGATGGGGACAGATGTGTCAAACTACTGCCGCTCCTGTATCACTTGTCAAAGAGTGGTGAAGGCGGGGCCTGATCTTAAGGCTCCCCTGATCCCTTTGCCAGTGATAGAGGAGCCTTTCCAGAGGATCGCGGTGGACATTGTGGGCCCGCTGGCCGTCCCCAGCAGCTCTGGAAAGCAATACATCCTTACTGTGGTAGACTACGCTACCCGGTACCCGGGTAGCTCTGTCAACTAGGGCAGATAAGGTGGCGGATGCCCTGTTGGCTATCTTTTCACGTGTAGGATTTCCCAGGGAAATGCTTACTGATCAAGGGACCCAATTTAGGTCTCGCCTAATGGAGCCTCTCTGTAAGAGGATGCAGGTGAAGCACCTGGTATCGAGTACGTATCACCCACAGACCAATGGCTTGTGTGAATGCTTCAATGGTACCCTCAAACAGATGCTACGCATGCTGGTTGAGACTCAAGGGCGTGACTGGGAGCGGTACCTCCCACACCTGCTGTTCGCTTACCGAGAGGTTTCGCAGGCCTCGACAGGGTTCTCCCCCTTCGAGCTGCTGTACAGCAGGCGAGTCCGGGGACCCCTTGGGTTGGTAAGAGAATCCTGGGAAGAGGAGCCGAACCCTTCTGAAGTGTCCATAGTGGAGTATGTCATGCGCTTCCGTGACAAGATGCAGAACTTGACGTAGTTGGTGCATGACGCAGGCTCAGGCTGACCAGAAGCACTGGTACGACCAGAACGCCCGAGAGCGGACCTACCACGTGGGTCAAAAGGTGTGGGTGCTAGTCCCCGTACCAACGGATAAGCTTCAGGCAGCCTGGGAGGGCCCGTACGTCGTCCACCAACAGCTCAACCCGGTCACTTACGTGGTCACGCTTGACCACGCTTGGGGTAGGCGAAAGGCCTTTCACGTCAACATGATGAAGGCTCATCACGAACGTGAACCTTTCGTCCTACCGGTCTGCAGCGTGCCCGAATACGGGGAGGAAGACACCCTCCTGGACATGCTGGCCCAAGCCAAGGCCAATGGGTCCATCGAGGACGTGGAGGTAAGCGCCTCGTTAACTGAACCCCAGCGGTTGCAGTTGCAAACCACACTGGAACCTTTCCGGGTCGTGTTCTCCAACCGACCTGGGAGGACTGAGTTAGCAGTCCACGAGGTGGACACCGGGAATCACGCCCCACTACGGCGAACACCCTATCGAATCTCTGACCAGGTGCAGCAGATTATGCGCCAAGAGATCGATGAGATGTTACAGCTGGGGGTGATTCGACGGTCAAAGAGCGCGTGGGCATTACCTGTAGTTCTCGTGCCAAAGAAGGACCGGACCACCCGGTTCTGCGTGGACTACAGGGGGCTCATCGCCATCACAGCCTCTGACGCGCACCCAAAGCCGCGCATCGAGGAGCTGCTGGATAGGTTAGCTGGCGCAGATTACCTAACAATAATGGATCTGAGTAGAGGATACTGGCAGATTCCCCTGAGCCCCGAGGCGCAGGAGAAGTCCGCCTTTATCACGCCCTTCGGACTGTACGAGTCCACGGTCATGCCCTTCGGCATGAAGAATGCCCCTGCCACTTTCCAGCGGATGGTCAACCTCCTGCTTCAGGGACTGGAGAAGTACGCCGTGGCGTACTTGGATGACATTGCCATCTTCAGTTCTTCCTGGGAGGAACACCTGCAGCATCTCGAGCAGGTGCTCAGTCGAATTCACCGAGCTGGACTGACTATCAAGCCAGGAAAGTGCCAGATGGGCATGAGGGAGGTCCACTACCTGGGCCACCGGGTAGGTGGAGGCTGTTATGACCTGGTGGTTAAGAGGCCACACTAAAATGACCTGGTGGCTAAATCGCAACATGGAACGAGCTCTGAGAAGGTGGTATCTCTACTGACCGCAGTCCCTAATCCTAACAACACAACTAGAAATAGCCGTGGGATGTTCCTGACACTCCCTAGACACCTCGTCACAGCCTAAGATATAACTACCCCTAAAGAAGGAAATAGAAAGCTATCTTGCCTCAGAGAAACCCCCAAAAGGAAAGATAGCCCCCCACAAATATTGACTGTGAAAGGAGAGGGAAATGACGAACACAGAAATTAAATTAGAATTCAGCAAAGGGGAGGCCAATACTAAACTAGATAGACAGAGAGCAAAGGATACTGTGCGGTCAGTATTAAAAACTACAAAATCCACGCAGAGTTTACAAAAATGAACTCCACACCGACTCACGGTGTGGAGGGGGAAATCTGCTTTCCCAGAGCTTCCAGCTAGCCTAAATAAGACATAGTGACAAGCTGGACAAAAGAGACAAAATGCAAAGCAATAGAGTCCAAACAAATGGACAAACAAACTAGCAAAACTTATCTTTTGCAGACAAGGACTGGCCATATGAGAAATCCAAGGGAAGAATCAAATCCAACCAAGAACATTGACAGCAGGCATGGACTAAAGCCCAGAGCAGGTTTAAATAACAAACCCAGGCAAGGCGATTAGTGAAGGCAACTGCTACAGCTACCTAACGGAGCAGCAGTTCCACTCGAAACCACCAGAGGGAGCCCAAGGGCAGAACTCGCAAACATACCATTAGCAACCACAGGAGGGAGCTCCAGAACGGAACTCACAACAGGAGGCACCCTAAAGCCAGAGCCTGACAAAGTGGGAGTGATCGCGAACTGGCCCACTCCCGAGACCAAGAAACAGGTGATGTCCTTCTTGGGCACTGCAGGGTACTATAGGCGCTTCGTACAGCACTATAGTAGCCTGGCAAAACCTTTGACGGACCTCACCAGGAAGAAGCTACCCCACATTGTCAACTGGACAGATGGCTGTGAGGGGGCCTTCCAGGCGTTGAAAACCGCACTGTGCAACGCCCCTGTGTTGAAAGCAGTTGACAGCAGTCGACCGTTCTTGGTGCAGACCGACGCCAGCGAGTTTGGCCTTGGTGCTGTGCTCAGCCAGGTTGACTCGGAGGACCAAGAGCACCCCGTGTTATACCTGAGCCGGAAACTTTTGCCGAGGGAAGTGGCCTACTCCACCTTCGAGAAGGAGTGCCTGGCCATAGTCTGGGCCCTGCAGCGCTTGCAGCCCTACTTGTATGGTCGCCCCTTCACTGTGGTGACCGACCACGACCCTCTGCGCTGGCTAAACGCCATGTGTGGAACCAACGGCAGGTTGCTACGCTGGAGCCTTGCCCTTCAGCAGTTTGACTTCACCATTGAACACAAAACGGGCAAAGAGCATGGGAATGCAGATGGACTGTCCCGCCAGGGTGAACCTACTGAGGTGCGCATGGAGGCATACCGAGGGGTTCGGCCTCCGTAGCGCACACCAAAAGGGGGAGGTGTCACGATATTGTATGAAATATAATATAAGTTTAGTTGCTCTGCCAGCACATATAGGGTGGGCGTTGACCCCCCCTTCACTCTGTGTTTAGCTTGCCTTGTCAATGTATGTGGGGAAGTTTTATTGAAGAAAGGTATTTACGACTGGCATAGCTGCAGTGGAAAATTGTACTAGCTAAAACCGGTCTGATTCCCTTCTGTAAATGCAAGAAGTCCTCTGTTCCATTCTTGTAAGATATTGGGCTACCGATTTAGGCTAGAAAAAGGAAAAATACATATTCTTTACGTCCATCGGCGGATCTGTCAATCGCTGTAAACATGAGCTTCTAACTCCATCAGGTAAAAAAGTAGGGATTTCTCTGTAATTATGCATCACAAATAGGACATATTTGTTCTCATTAGAATGCCAATGTTAATACGAGATCAATGCTGGGTTTGTTATGACTATGACATGTTCTTTTTAGCGGAGTTACAGGCATTAGACAAATTTAGGTTAAATTTAGTTAAACTGAAGAGGTAGGAGGGTCTGGAAAAACCAGAACTTTCTGTGATGTCATCAGGTTGAGCTATAAGTCTGTCTGTCTGCTGGAGCCTAGGTGAGTCTGATTTGAGGAGCTGTTCCTAACCAGAGTCCTCATGCACTGGGAAATTTGGGGAGCTCCGCCCACCAGCATGGTTTTTGCCTGATATGAACTGAGAACATGTGAGTTGTACCTTTTCTTATTTAATCCCTGTTTATTTTATAATTTACCTTGTAAATATTTCAATTGTCTCATATTGTAACATCTTTTTATAGACACTGCCTTAATTCTAACGGAGTAAAATATACAAATTACTAGTTTTCGTTCTTCCTGCTCTAAAACGTACCCTAAGTCTTCTGAAGAGAATTATGCTACTGTTTTGTATTAGCTTCGGACCCGTTTAATCGAAGCTGGTGGCAGCATACATTTGTACAGTGCCTTTGGGTGTCGTTGTAGCGACTGCGGCTGTCACGATTCCCCTGACCGCTGTCGACACTGGGTCAGGATTCACACCGTGACCGTCACCCCTACGTCACGGATCAGGGTGACTTTAGGCCAACAGACGGCTATCACATGTGCAGGGGGGCTTATCTTAGTTATCCCTCCACTGCTAGCAATGTGATGAAAAACCACACACAAGGCTATTGACCTCTTAGTTTACAGCAGGGGCTTATTCTAGGTATCCCACTGCTTTTCTATATACCACGAACTGCAGGGATTTATGTATATCCCGCTTACAGTTCCACTTAACACTTGCAGCTCTCTGGCGCCCCCTTACTCTCAGGTCAGATTAGGTACTGCACCCTGGGTAATTAGTCGCCAGAAAGGCTGCCTGCTATGTACTGGCTATTGGGCACGCTGCAGCGACGCGATAACTACTCCCACTCAGGCAGGAACAATAATTATTAAAGCCGCAGCCGCTACCACATAACCCAAAAGTCTGCACACTATCGGTATCACTGCCACCAGCTTCGATTAAACGGGTCCGAAGCTAACCCAACACAACAGTAACAGTAGCGTATTTCGCTTCAGAAGACTGGGTAAGTGTAGAGCATGGAGAACTGAACTAACATATAATAGTATGTCCCCTTAAAAATAATTAGGCCGTGCTTTATCAAAAATAGTTTATAAAGATGTTACAAATGAGACAATTGCAAATATGTACATGGGTAATTATAACATAAAGGGAATAAATGAGAAAAGATAACACTCACATATTAAACGCATTGCAGGCATCCAGGCTAGTGCAGTTTCCATACATCCCAGTCCATGGGATGTACCAGCTCTTCCAGGACAATAGGACAAAGCAGTCCAGAAGGAGAAATCAGCAAAAAGTGACTCCTCAGAGCCTGCCAGACACTTAAAACATTAAGGCTGTGACATCACAGAAAGGCTGGTTTATCCAGACCCTCCTCTCTCTACATTCTGCCTAAACTTTAAATTATTCTCTCTAATTTCTATAACTTCACTACAAAACATGACAGAGTCATACCAAACCCATAATTCATCTCGGATTAACGTGAGCATTCTAATGAGATCAAATATGTCCTATCTGGGATACATATTTACAGAGAAAACCCTACTTCTTTACCAGATGGAGTTAGAAACCCGAGTGTCATGAGATGTGTAGCTACACCGAGTGAGACTACGAATATATATTTTCGTATTTCTAGCTTAAATCGTTTGCCTAATATCTAACAAAAACTAAACAAAGAATCTTTCATGGATTTTTGGAGCCATTTTTCCTGTTCTAGCTGGACAAGGGCTTACACAGGAAATGCCAGTCGTAAATTCCGTTCGGCCATAAAACTTCCCCCAGTGCAGGGGCAAAGCAGCTACAACTGTTACTCCAAGAAGGGGGGCTTAGCCCACACAGGCTAGAGAACTACTTATGATATTTCATACCATATCGTGACACCTCCCCCTTTTGGTGTGCGCTAGGGAGGCAGGACCTGATGGTTCTCCTCCATGCGCACCTCAGCAGGTTCACCCTGGTGGGCCAACCCATCACCATTGCCATGATCTGGCTCCATGGTGCCTTCGCCTACCCGGTTTCCCAGGTAGTGAACCTCCCTCATGCCCATCTGACACTTTCCCGGCTTGATAGTCAGTCCTGCTTGGTGAATTCGCCTGAGCCCCTCCTCGAGATGCTGCAGGTGTTCCTTCCAGGAGGAACTGAAGATGGCAATGTCATCCAAGTACGCCACGGCGTACGTCTCCAGTCCCTGAAGCAGGAGGTTGACCATCCGCTGGAAAGTGGCAGGGGCATTCTTCATGCCGAAGGGCATGACCGTGGACTCGTACAGTCCAAAGGGTGTGATAAAGGCGGACTTCTCCTGCGCCTCAGGGCTCAGGGGAATCTGCCAGTATCCTCGACTCAGATCCATTATTGTCAGGTATTTTGCGCCAGCTAACTTCTCAAGCAGCTCCTCGATGCGCGGCATTGGGTGCGCATCCGAGGCTGTGATGGCGTTGAGCCCCCTGTAGTCCACGCAGAACCGTGTGGTCCGGTCCTTCTTTGGCACGAGGACTACAGGCGATGCCCACGCGCTCTTTGACCGTCGAATCACCCCCAGCTGTAACATCTCATCGATCTCTTGGCGCATAGTCTGCTGCACCTGGTCAGAGATTCGATAGGGTGTTCGCCGTAGTGGGGCGTGATTCCCGGTGTCCACCTCGTGGACGGCTAACTCAGTCCTCCCAGGTCGGTTGGAGAACACGACCCGGAAAGGTTCCAGTGTGGTTTGCAACTGTACCCGCTGGGGTTCAGTTAACGAGGCGCTTACCTCCACATCCTCGATGGACCCATTGGCCTTGGCTTGGGCCAGCATGTCCAGGAGGGTGTCTTCCTCACCGTCTTCGGGCAAGCTGCAGACCGGTAGGACGAAAGGTTCACGTTCGTGATGAGCCTTCATCATGTTGACGTGAAAGGCCTTTCGCCTACCCCGAGCGTGGTCAAGCGTGACCACGTACGTGACCGGGTTGAGCTGTTGGTGGACGACGTACGGGCCCTCCCAGGCTGCCTGAAGCTTATCCGTTGGTACGGGGACCAGCACCCCCACCTTTTGACCCACGTGGTAGGTCCGCTCCCGGGCGTTCTGGTCGTACCAGTGCTTCTGATCAGCCTGAGCCTGCGTCATGTTGTCATGCACCAACTGCGTCAAGGTCTGCATCTTGTCACGGAAGCGCATGACATACTCCACTATGGACACTTCAGAAGGGTTCGGCTCCTCTTCCCAGGATTCTCTTACCAACCCAAGGGGTCCCCGGACTCGCCTGCCGTACAGGAGCTCGAAGGGGGAGAACCCCGTCGAGGCCTGTGGAACCTCTCGGTAAGCGAACAGCAGGTGTGGGAGGTACCGCTCCCAGTCGCGCCCTTGAGTCTCAACCAGCATGCGTAGCATCTGTTTGAGGGTACCATTGAAGCGTTCACACAAGCCATTGGTCTGTGGGTGGTACGCACTCGATACCAGGTGCTTCACCTGCATTTTCTTACAGAGAGCCTCCATTAGGCGAGACATAAATTGGGTCCCTTGATCAGTAAGCATTTCCCTGGGAAATCCTACACGTGAAAAGATGGCCAACAGGGCATCCGCCACCTTATCTGCCCTAGTTGACGACAGAGCTACTGCCTCTGGGTACCGGGTAGCATAGTCTACCACAGTAAGGATGTATTGCTTTCCAGAGCTGCTGGGGACGGCCAGCGGGCCCACAATGTCCACCGCGATCCTCTGGAAAGGCTCTTCTATCACTGGCAAAGGGATCAGGGGAGCCTTAATAGCAGGCCCCGCCTTCCCCACTCTTTGACAAGTGATACAGGAGCGGCAGTAGTTTGACACATCTGTCCCCATCTTAGGCCAATAGAAGTGTTGAGACAGCCGGGCCTTAGTTTTGCTGATCCCCAAGTGTCCAGCTAGCGGGATCTCATGGGCAATCCGCAACCACTCACCCCGGAATTGCTGTGGGACGACCAGCTGTCTTTCCCTCAACCACTCCTTTTGTGATTCTCCGGGTACTGTCTCCCGGTATAACCTTCCTCGTTCCCAGAACACCCTCTCCTTATCAGTCACGGAGGTGGGCGTCTCGGCGAGTTGTCTCAAACTCTCTAGGCTCGCATCTGTGTGCAGAGCGGCCTGAAACTCCTGGCTAGGGGAAGCCAAAAGCGACGTCAGGGTCCCTTCCCCACGGGAACCCTCTTGGACCTGCTCTGGGTCCACCTCTGGTTCAGTCACAGTGATGACTGAGGAGGGTCCGGAAGGCAGACAGTTATCTGCGTTCCGGGCACTCTGACTGCGGGTGACAGCAGCTACGTAGGCTGTCTCCCCGGGGATTTCTACAGGCCCATCAGCCGGCGCTGCTATGGGCTCTACCTCCCCATCCACCCCCAACACTCCAGGGGCTGTGCTACTTATGGGCCAGTTACCTTCCTCGGTGGCACTGGTCACTTTCATGGCGTCACCTTCCTCACGGTTCCCATGCATCTCCCCATTTCCTGTAGCACCGACACTTGCCCCTGTTAGGGGTTCCTCAGCCGTCTCACTCCGCAGAGCGACGTGGCTGGGCACACCTGTACCTATGGACACATTAACCTTCACAGAAAAATCATTATCAGGTTCAGCTGGCACAGGTACAACATTTTCACCATCAATCCTAGGGAAAAAATCATTAGTAGATGCATCAACACAAGATAAAGCATGGTCAGGTAACACATGCGATTTCCCATCATCATCATCATCAGGGTTAACTTTACCCTCATTAGTAGATTGGGGAGGGGTGTCAGGGACGTAGTATGCATACATCCTCCCCAAATCAGTCCCCAACAAAACATCAGTGGGCAAATTATCAGACAGCCCCACTTCCTTCACCCCGCTCCCAGCACCCCAATCAATAAAAACCCGGGCCATTGGTAAGGGACAGCTGATGCCCCCAATCCCAGTGACAGTTAGGGTTTTCCCCGGAATGATTTCTTCAGGGGCCGCCAGTTCGGGTCGGATGAGGGTTCGTTCAGCCCCGGTGTCCTTGAGGCCTGTAGCAACATGGCCTCCCACAGTGACGTGCTGTACGTTGTCACACACCCTCCCAACCACACCACCCACCAAAAGAACTGCTGCATTAGGCCCTGGGGCCTTGGCTGGGGGGTTCTTCGGCCTGTCTGGACAGAAGGTACTGATATGCCCAGGCCGCTTGCAGGTGTGACACGTGCGAGGTTCGGTGGTAGGTCTGGTGCTGTTGGCCACAGGGCCAGGACCTCGGGTGTGCTGGCTGGCAGGGGCACTGGCGTTGGTTGCAGGCTTACCCCCTCTCCAGCTGGTGGTGACTGGCTTCCGCGCTTCCGATCTACGGTTGGCCTCATAGGCATCGGCAATCTGCGCTGCTTTCGTCACGTCTTTGGGTTCTCTGTCCATCACGAACTGTCGCACCTCAGCTGGGCAAAGATGAAAAAACTGGTCTTTGATCATCAGGTCTCGCAGCTGTGCAAAGGTGGTCACTGACAGTCCTTGGGTCCACTGGTCAAAGTGGGTCCCCAGTCCATGCACCACATCACTGTAACTGTCGTGTGGGCCACGTTGGAGGGTCCGGAACTTTCTACGGTACACCTCGGGTGTAAGCTGGTACTTGGCTATCAGGGCCTGCTTGATGGCCTCATAGTCACCATCTTGTTCTTGAGGGAGGGCAGCAAACGCCTCCAGAGCTTTACCTTTCAGCCCTGGGGTCAGGTATCGGGCCCATTCATCTGTAGGCAGCTGGTACTGCCTGCAGGTTTTCTCAAAGGCCCGCAGAAAAGTGTCCAAATCTCCGTCCTTCTCCATAACAGGAAAGTGATCAGGCCGGGGCTTCGGTGTCTGAGCGCTGCTAGGCTCACGGTTGGTCTGAGACAACCCCTGCATTTGCAGTCGGGCTAACTGCAGCTGGTACTCCCGCTCAGCTTGCCGCTCGGCTCGCTGGGCCTCTCTCTCAGCTCGGGCCTCTCTCTCGGCTCGCTCCTGGTATTGCTGGATCAGCTGCAGACGTCTCTCATGGTCGTCAATGGGGAATTCTTTCAAGGCCGCCTGCAGGTGGGGGTCCAATTCGCCCGGATTGCTAACAGGGCCAGCATTCAGTGGTTGGACCTCTGCTGCAGCACCATGTTCGCTGGTGCTGGCTTCTGCGGCCTCTGAGCTCTGAGATTGGTCTCGAGCGGCTTCCCATTGCACCAGATCTGCGACCAGTTGGGCTTTGTTTTTGCTTGCAAAGTCAATGTGCTGTGTCTTGCATAAGGCAACAAGGGTGTCTCTGGTCTGCTGCTCATAAAAGGTCTCTCCCAGCCCAACCATGGTTGCCAAATAAAAGATAGGATAGAAAAACGAAGAGAAAGGGAGGGGATAATTACCAGTACACAATTGTCTCACAACTAAAAAGCACTGAGTTCGTTCTCCAAACTTATTTGCGCAGAGTCCTCGCAAGAACTTTCTGCAAGTTTTTAGTGAGAGGAATGATTACTCAAACCAAATCACTAATGCTCTAAGATATCCCACCGCCTTGCCACCAATTGTCACGATTCCCCTGACCGCTGTCGACACTGGGTCAGGATTCACACCGTGACCGTCACCCCTACGTCACGGATCAGGGTGACTTTAGGCCAACAGACGGCTATCACATGTGCAGGGGGGCTTATCTTAGTTATCCCTCCACTGCTAGCAATGTGATGAAAAACCACACACAAGGCTATTGACCTCTTAGTTTACAGCAGGGGCTTATTCTAGGTATCCCACTGCTTTTCTATATACCACGAACTGCAGGGATTTATGTATATCCCGCTTACAGTTCCACTTAACACTTGCAGCTCTCTGGCGCCCCCTTACTCTCAGGTCAGATTAGGTACTGCACCCTGGGTAATTAGTCGCCAGAAAGGCTGCCTGCTATGTACTGGCTATTGGGCACGCTGCAGCGACGCGATAACTACTCCCACTCAGGCAGGAACAATAATTATTAAAGCCGCAGCCGCTACCACATAACCCAAAAGTCTGCACACTATCGGTATCACTGCCACCAGCTTCGATTAAACGGGTCCGAAGCTAACCCAACACAACAGTAACAGTAGCGTATTTCGCTTCAGAAGACTGGGTAAGTGTAGAGCATGGAGAACTGAACTAACATATAATAGTATGTCCCCTTAAAAATAATTAGGCCGTGCTTTATCAAAAATAGTTTATAAAGATGTTACAAATGAGACAATTGCAAATATGTACATGGGTAATTATAACATAAAGGGAATAAATGAGAAAAGATAACACTCACATATTAAACGCATTGCAGGCATCCAGGCTAGTGCAGTTTCCATACATCCCAGTCCATGGGATGTACCAGCTCTTCCAGGACAATAGGACAAAGCAGTCCAGAAGGAGAAATCAGCAAAAAGTGACTCCTCAGAGCCTGCCAGACACTTAAAACATTAAGGCTGTGACATCACAGAAAGGCTGGTTTATCCAGACCCTCCTCTCTCTACATTCTGCCTAAACTTTAAATTATTCTCTCTAATTTCTATAACTTCACTACAAAACATGACAGAGTCATACCAAACCCATAATTCATCTCGGATTAACGTGAGCATTCTAATGAGATCAAATATGTCCTATCTGGGATACATATTTACAGAGAAAACCCTACTTCTTTACCAGATGGAGTTAGAAACCCGAGTGTCATGAGATGTGTAGCTACACCGAGTGAGACTACGAATATATATTTTCGTATTTCTAGCTTAAATCGTTTGCCTAATATCTAACAAAAACTAAACAAAGAATCTTTCATGGATTTTTGGAGCCATTTTTCCTGTTCTAGCTGGACAAGGGCTTACACAGGAAATGCCAGTCGTAAATTCCGTTCGGCCATAAAACTTCCCCCAGTGCAGGGGCAAAGCAGCTACAACTGTTACTCCAAGAAGGGGGGCTTAGCCCACACAGGCTAGAGAACTACTTATGATATTTCATACCATATCGTGACAGCGGCGTTGATAATTATTGTTCCTGCCTGAGTGGGAGTAGTTAAACGCGTCGCTGCAGCGTGCCCAATAGCCAGTACATAGCAGGCTGCCTTTCTGGCGACTAATTACCCTAGGTGCAGTACCTAATCTGGCCTGAGGGTAAGGGGGCGCCAGAGAGCTGCAAGTTTCAAGTGGAACTGTAAGCGGGATATACATAAATCCCTGCAGTTTGTGGTATATTGAAGAGCAGTGGGATAACTAAAATAAGCCCCTGCTGTAAACTAAGAGGTCAATAGCCTGGTGTGTGTTTTTTCATCACATTGTGGAGTGGAGGGATAACTAAGATAAGCCCCCCTGCACATGTGATAGCCGTCAGTTGGCCTAAAGTCACCCCGACCCGTGACGTGGGGGTGACGGTCACGGTGTGAATCGTGACAGTGCGGGTGTAGTAAGATGGCGCGGTCTGTACAGATGTAGTGGTGCAAGTGTAGTAAGATGGCGCGGTCTGTACAGATGTAGTGCGGGTGTAGTAAGATGGCGCGGTCTGTACAGATGTAGTGGTGCGGGTGTAGTAAGATGGCGCGGTCTGTACAGATGTAGCGGTGCGGGTGTAGTAAGATGGTGCGGTCTGTACAGGTGTAGTGGTGCGGGTGTAGTAAGATGGCGCGGTCTGTACAGGTGTAGCGGCGCGGGTGTAGTAAGATGGCGCGGTCTGTACAGATGTAGCAGTGCGGGTGTAGTAAGATGGCGCGGTCTGTACAGATGTAGCGGTACGGGTGTAGTAAGATAACGCAGTCTGTACAGATTGTGCAGGTGTAGTAAGATGACGCGATCTGTACAGTAGTAGTGCGGGTGTAGTAAGATGGCGCGGTCTGTACAGATGTAGTGGTGCGGGTGTAGTAAGATAACGCGGTCTGTACAGATGTAGTGCGGGTGTAGTAAGATGGCGCAGTCTGAACAGGTGTAGTAGTGCGGGTGTAGTAAGATGGCGCGGTCTGTACAGATGTAGTGCGGGTGTAGTAAGATGGCGCAGTCTGAAAAGGTGTAGTAGTGCGGGTGTAGTAAGATGGCGCGGTCTGTACAGATGTAGCGGTGCGGGTGTAGTAAGATGGCGCAGTCTGTACAGATGTAGTGGTGCGGGTGTAGTAAGATGGCGCGGTCTGTACAGATGTAGTGCGGGTGTAGTAAGATGGCGCGGTCTGTACAGATGTAGTGGTGCGGGTGTAGTAAGATGGCGCGGTCTGTACAGATGTAGTGCGGGTGTAGTAAGATGGTGCGGTCTGTACAGATGTAGCGGTGCGGGTGTAGTAAGATGGCGCGGTCTGTACAGATGTAGTGCGGGTGTAGTAAGATGGCGCAGTCTGTACAGATGTAGTGGTGCGGGTTTAGTAAGATGGCGCAGTCTGTACAGATGTAGTGGTGCGGGTGTAGTAAGATGGCGCGGTATGTACAGATGTAGCGGTGCGGGTGTAGCAAGATGGCGCAGGCCGTACAGATGTAGTGGTACGGGTGTAGTAAGATGGTGCGGTATGTACAGATGTAGTGGTGCGGGTGTAGTAAGATGGCGCGGTCTGTACAGATGTAGCGGTACGGGTGTAGTAAGATAACGCAGTCTGTACAGATTGTGCAGGTGTAGTAAGATGACGCGATCTGTACAGTAGTAGTGCGGGTGTAGTAAGATGGCGCGGTCTGTACAGATGTAGTGGTGCGGGTGTAGTAAGATAACGCGGTCTGTACAGATGTAGTGCGGGTGTAGTAAGATGGCGCAGTCTGAACAGGTGTAGTAGTGCGGGTGTAGTAAGATGGCGCGGTCTGTACAGATGTAGTGCGGGTGTAGTAAGATGGCGCAGTCTGAAAAGGTGTAGTAGTGCGGGTGTAGTAAGATGGCGCGGTCTGTACAGATGTAGCGGTGCGGGTGTAGTAAGATGGCGCAGTCTGTACAGATGTAGTGGTGCGGGTGTAGTAAGATGGCGCGGTCTGTACAGATGTAGTGCGGGTGTAGTAAGATGGCGCGGTCTGTACAGATGTAGTGGTGCGGGTGTAGTAAGATGGCGCGGTCTGTACAGATGTAGTGCGGGTGTAGTAAGATGGTGCGGTCTGTACAGATGTAGCGGTGCGGGTGTAGTAAGATGGCGCGGTCTGTACAGATGTAGTGCGGGTGTAGTAAGATGGCGCAGTCTGTACAGATGTAGTGGTGCGGGTTTAGTAAGATGGCGCAGTCTGTACAGATGTAGTGGTGCGGGTGTAGTAAGATGGCGCGGTATGTACAGATGTAGCGGTGCGGGTGTAGCAAGATGGCGCAGGCCGTACAGATGTAGTGGTACGGGTGTAGTAAGATGGTGCGGTATGTACAGATGTAGTGGTGCGGGTGTAGTAAGATGGCGCGGTCTGAACAGGTGTAGCAGTGCGGGTGTAGTAAGATGGCGCGGTCTGTACAGATGTAGCGGTGCGGGTGTAGTAAGATGGCGCGGTCTGAACAGGTGTAGTAGTGCGTGTCACGATTCCCCTGACCGCTGTCACCACTGGGTCAGGATTCACACCGTGACCGTCACCCCTACGTCACGGATCAGGGTGACTTTAGGCCAACAGACGGCTATCACATGTGCAGGGGGGCTTATCTTAGTTATCCCTCCACTGCTACAATGTGATGAAAAACCACACACAAGGCTATTGACCTCTTAGTTTACAGCAGGGGCTTATTCTAGGTATCCCACTGCTTTTCTATATACCACGAACTGCAGGGATTTATGTATATCCCGCTTACAGTTCCACTTAACACTTGCAGCTCTCTGGCGCCCCCTTAGTCTCAGGTCAGATTAGGTACTGCACCCTGGGTAATTAGTCGCCAGAAAGGCTGCCTGCTATGTACTGGCTATTGGGCACGCTGCAGCGACGCGATAACTACTCCCACACAGGCAGGAACAATAATTATCAAACCCGCAGTTGCTTCAGCATAATCCAACCGTCAGCACACTTTTGCTGCCACCAGCTTCGATTAAACGGGTCCGAAGCTAACCCAACACAACAGTAACAGTAGCGTATTTTCCCTTCAAGAGACTTAGGGTACGGTTTAGAGCAGGAGAACGAACTAATATATAATAGTATATCCCATTCAAAATAACTAGGCAGTGCGTTATTAAAAATAGTTTATAAAGATGTTATACATGAGACAATTGCAAATATGTACAAGGGTAATTATAACATAAAGGGAATAAATGAGAAAAGATAACACTCACATATTAAAAGCATTGCAGGCATCCAGGCTAGTGCAGTTTCCATACATCCCAGTCCATGGGATGTACCAGCTCTTCCAGGACAATAGGACAAAGCAGTCCAGAGGGAGAAATCAGCAAAAAGGTGACTGCCTGCCTGCCTGCCAGACACTTAAAACATTAAGGCTGTGACATCACAGAAAGGCTGGCTTATCCAGACCCTCCTCTCTCTACATTCTGCCTAAACTTTAAACTATTCTCTCTAATTTCTATAACTTCACTACAAAACATGACAGAGTCATACCAAACCCATAATTCATCTCGGATTAACGTGAGCATTCTAATGAGATCAAATATGTCCTATCTGGGATACATATTTACAGAGAAAACCCTACTTCTTTACCAGATGGAGTTAGAAACCCGAGTGTCATGAGATGTGTAGCTACACCGAGTGGGACTACGAATATATATTTTCGTATTTCTAGCTTAAATCGTTTGCCTAATATCTAACAAAAACTCAACAAAGAATCTTTCATGGATTTTTGGAGCCATTTTTCCTGTTCTAGCTGGACAAGAGCTTACACAGGAAACTGCCAGACACTTAAAACATTAAGGCTGTGACATCACAGAAAGGCTGGCTTATCCAGACCCTCCTCTCTCTACATTCTGCCTAAACTTTAAACTATTCTCTCTAATTTCTATAACTTCACTACAAAACATGACAGAGTCATACCAAACCCATAATTCATCTCGGATTAACGTGAGCATTCTAATGAGATCAAATATGTCCTATCTGGGATACATATTTACAGAGAAAACCCTACTTCTTTACCAGATGGAGTTAGAAACCCGAGTGTCATGAGATGTGTAGCTACACCGAGTGGGACTACGAATATATATTTTCGTATTTCTAGCTTAAATCGTTTGCCTAATATCTAACAAAAACTCAACAAAGAATCTTTCATGGATTTTTGGAGCCATTTTTCCTGTTCTAGCTGGACAAGAGCTTACACAGGAAATGCCAGTCGTAAATTCCGTTCGGCCATAAAACTTCTAACCCCCACACTCTCTGAGAAGGAAAGCCAGGAATTTGCAGCTACAACTGTTACTCCAAGAAGGGGGGCTTAGCCCACTCAGGCTAGCAAAAGAACTACTTATGATATTTCATACCATATCGTGACACCTCCCTCTTTTGGTGTGCGCTAGGGAGGCAGGACCTGATGGTTCTCCTCCATGCGCACCTCAGCAGGTTCACCCTGGTGGGCCAACCCATCACCATTGCCATGATCTGGTTCCATGGTGCCTTCGCCTACCCGGTTTCCCAGGTAGTGAACCTCCCTCATGCCCATCTGACACTTTCCCGGCTTGATAGTCAGTCCTGCTTGGTGGATTCGCCTGAGCACCTCCTCGAGATGCTGCAGGTGTTCCTCCCAGGAGGAACTGAAGATGGCAATGTCATCCAAGTACGCCACGGCGTACGTCTCCAGTCCCTGAAGCAGGCGGTTGACCATCCGCTGGAAAGTGGCAGGGGCATTCTTCATGCCGAAGGGCATGACCGTGGACTCGTACAGTCCAAAGGGTGTGATAAAGGCGGACTTCTCCTGCGCCTCGGGGCTCAGGGGAATCTGCCAGTATCCTCTACTCAAATCCATTATTGTCAGGTATTTTGCGCCAGCTAACTTCTCAAGCAGCTCCTCGATGCGCGGCATTGGGTGCGCATCCGAGGCTGTGATGGCGTTGAGCCCCCTGTAGTCCACGCAGAACCGTGTGGTCCGGTCCTTCTTTGGCACGAGAACTACAGGCGATGCCCACGCGCTCTTTGACCGTCGAATCACCCCCAGCTGTAACATCTCATCGATCTCTTGGCGCATAGTCTGCTGCACCTGGTCAGAGATTCGATAGGGTGTTCGCCGTAGTGGGGCGTGATTCCCGGTGTCCACCTCGTGGACGGCTAACTCAGTCCTCCCAGGTCGGTTGGAGAACACGACCCGGAAGGGTTCCAGTGTGGTTTGCAACTGCAACCGCTGGGGTTCCGTTAACGAGGCGCTTACCTCCACGTCCTCGATGGACCCATTGGCCTTGGCTTGGGCCAGCATGTCCAGGAGGGTGTCTTCCTCACCGTCTTCGGGCAAGCTGCAGACCGGTAGGACGAAAGGTTCACGTTCGTGATGAGCCTTCATCATGTTGATGTGAAAGGCCTTTCGCCTACCCCGAGCGTGGTCAAGCGTGACCACGTAAGTGACCGGGTTGAGCTGTTGGTGGACGACGTACGGGCCCTCCCAGGCTGCCTGAAGCTTATCCGTTGGTACGGGGACCAGCACCCACACCTTTTGACCCACGTGGTAGGTCCGCTCCCGGGCGTTCTGGTCGTACCAGTGCTTCTGATCAGCCTGAGCCTGCGTCATGTTGTCATGCACCAACTGCGTCAAGGTCTGCATCTTGTCACGGAAGCGCATGACATACTCCACTATGGACACTTCAGAAGGGTTCGGCTCCTCTTCCCAGGATTCTCTTACCAACCCAAGGGGTCCCCGGACTTGCCTGCCGTACAGGAGCTCGAAGGGGGAGAACCCCGTCGAGGCCTGTGGAACCTCTCGGTAAGCGAACAGCAGGTGTGGGAGGTACCACTCCCAGTCGCGCCCTTGAGTCTCAACCAGCATGCGTAGCATCTGTTTGAGGGTACCATTGAAGCGTTCACACAAGCCATTGGTCTGTGGGTGATACGCACTCGATACCAGGTGCTTAACCTGCATTCTCTTACAGAGAGCCTCCATTAGGCGAGACATAAATTGAGTCCCTTGATCAGTAAGCATTTCCCTGGGAAATCCTACACGTGAAAAGATGGCCAACAGGGCATCTGCCACCTTATCTGCCCTAGTTGAGGACAGAGCTACTGCCTCTGGGTAACGGGTAGCATAGTCTACCACAGTAAGGATGTATTGCTTTCCAGAGCTGCTGGGGACGGCCAGCGGGCCCACAATGTCCACCGCGATCCTCTGGAAAGGCTCTTCTATCACTGGCAAAGGGATCAGGGGAGCCTTAAGAGCAGGCCCTGCCTTCCCCACTCTTTGACAGGTGACACAGGAGCGGCAGTAGTTTGACACATCTGTCCCCATCTTAGGCCAATAGAAGTGTTGAGACAGCCGGGCCTTAGTTTTGCTGATCCCCAAGTGTCCAGCTAGCGGGATCTCATGGGCAATCCGCAACAACTCACCCCGGAATTGCTGCGGGACGACCAGCTGTCTTTCCCTCAACCACTCCTTTTGTGATTCTCCGGGTACTGTCTCCCGGTATAACCTTCCTTGTTCCCAGAACACCCTCTCCTTATCAGTCACGGAGGTGGGCGTCTCGGCGAGTTGTCTCAAACTCTCTAGGCTCGCATCTGTGTGCAGAGCGGCCTGAAACTCCTGGCTAGGGGAAGCCAAAAGCGACGTCAGGGTCCCTTCCCCACGGGAACCCTCTTGGACCTGCTCTGGGTCCACCTCTGGTTCAGTCACAGTGATGACTGAGGAGGGTCCGGAAGGCAGACAGTTATCTGCGTTCCGGGCACTCTGACTGCGGGTGACAGCAGCTACGTAGGCTGTCTCCCCGGGGGTTTCTACAGGCCCATCAGCCGGCGCTGCTATGGGCTCTACCTCCCCATCCACCCCCAACACTCCAGGGGCTGTGCTACTTATGGGCCAGTTACCTTCCTCGGTGGCACTGGTCACTTTCATGGCGTCACCTTCCTCACGGTTCCCATGCATCTCCCCATTTCCTGTAGCACCGACACTTGCCCCTGTTAGGGGTTCCTCAGCCGTCTCACTCCGCAGAGCGACGTGGCTGGGCACACCTGTACCTATGGACACATTAACCTTCACAGAAAAATCATTATCAGGTTCAGCTGGCACAGGTACAACATTTTCACCATCAATCCTAGGGAAAAAATCATTAGTAGATGCATCAACACAAGATAAAGCATGGTCAGGTAACACATGCGATTTCCCATCATCATCATCATCAGGGTTAACTTTACCCTCATTAGTAGATTGGGGAGGGGTGTCAGGAACGTAGTATGCATACATCCTCCCCAAATCAGTCCCCAACAAAACATCAGTGGGCAAATTATCAGACAGCCCCACTTCCTTCACCCCGCTCCCAGCACCCCAATCAATAAAAACCCGGGCCATTGGTAAGGGACAGCTGATGCCCCCAATCCCAGTGACAGTTAGGGTTTTCCCCGGAATGATTTCTTCAGGGGCCGCCAGTTCGGGTCGGATGAGGGTTCGTTCAGCCCCGGTGTCCTTGAGGCCTGTAGCAACATGGCCTCCCACAGTGACGGGCTGTACGTTGTCACACACCCTCCCAACCACACCACCCACCAAAAGAACTGCTGCATTAGGCCCTGGGGCCTTGGCTGGGGGGTTCTTCGGCCTGTCTGGACAGAAGGTACTGATATGCCCAGGCCGCTTGCCGGTGTAACACGCGCGAGGTTCGGTGGTAGGTCTGGTGCTGTTGGCCACAGGGACAGGACCTCTGGTGTGTTGGCTGGCAGGGGTACTGGCGTTGGTTGCAGGCTTACCCCCTCTCCAGCTGGTGGTGACTGGCTTCCGCGCTTCCGATCTACGGTTGGCCTCATAGGCATCGGCAATCTGCGCTGCTTTCGTCACGTCTTTGGGTTCTCTGTCCATCACGAACTGTCGCACCTCAGCTGGGCAAAGATGAAAAAACTGGTCTTTGATCATCAGGTCTCGCAGCTGTGCAAAGGTGGTCACTGACAGTCCTTGGGTCCACTGGTCAAAGTGGGTCCCCAGTCCATGCACCACATCACTGTAACTGTCGTGTGGGCCACGTTGGAGGGTCCGGAACTTTCTACGGTACACCTCGGGTGTAAGCTGGTACTTGGCTATCAGAGCCTGCTTGATGGCCTCATAGTCTCCATCTTGTTCTTGAGGGAGGGCAGCAAACGCATCCAGAGCTTTACCTTTCAGCCCTGGTGTCAGGTATCGGGCCCATTCATCTGTAGGCAGCCGGTACTGTCTGCAGGCTTTCTCAAAGGCCCGCAGAAAAGTGTCCAAATCTCCGTCCTTCTCCATAACAGGAAAGTGATCAGGCCGGGGCTTCGGTGTCTGAGCGCTGCTAGGCTCACGGTTGGTCTGGGACAACCCCTGCATTTGCAGTCGGGCTAACTGCAGCTGGTACTCCCGCTCAGCTTGCCGCTCGGCTCGCTGGGCCTGTGCCTCTCTCTCAGCTCGGGCCTCTCTCTCAGCTCGGGCCTCTCTCTCGGCTTGCTGGGCCTCCTGCCGGTATTGCTGAATCAGCTGCCGACGTCCCTCATGGTCGTCAATGGGGAATTCTTTCAAGGCCGCCTGCAGGTGGGGGTCCAATTCGCCCGGATTGCTAACAGGGCCAGCATTCAGTGGTTGGACCTCTGCTGCAGCACCATGTTCGCTTGTGCTGGCTTCTGCGGCCTCTGAGCTCTGAGATTGGTCTCGAGCGGCTTCCCATTGCACCAGATCTGCGACCAGTTGGGCTTTGTTTTTGCTTGCAGAGTCAATGTGCTGTGACTTGCATAAGGCGACAAGGGTGTCTCTGGTCTGCTGCTCATAGAAGGTTTCTCCCAGCACAACCATGGTTGCCAAATAAAAGATAGGATAGAAAAACGAAGAGAAAGGGAGGGGATAATTACCAGTACGCAATTGTTTCACAACTAAAAAGCACTGAGTTCGTTCTCCAAACTTATTTGCGCAGAGTCCTCGCAAGAACTTTCTGCAAGTTTTTAGTGAGAGGAATGATTACTCAAACCAAATCACTAATGCTCTAAGATATCCCACCGCCTTGCCACCAATTGTCACGATTCCCCTGACCGCTGTCACCACTGGGTCAGGATTCACACCGTGACCGTCACCCCTACGTCACGGATCAGGGTGACTTTAGGCCAACAGACGGCTATCACATGTGCAGGGGGGCTTATCTTAGTTATCCCTCCACTGCTACAATGTGATGAAAAACCACACACAAGGCTATTGACCTCTTAGTTTACAGCAGGGGCTTATTCTAGGTATCCCACTGCTTTTCTATATACCACGAACTGCAGGGATTTATGTATATCCCGCTTACAGTTCCACTTAACACTTGCAGCTCTCTGGCGCCCCCTTAGTCTCAGGTCAGATTAGGTACTGCACCCTGGGTAATTAGTCGCCAGAAAGGCTGCCTGCTATGTACTGGCTATTGGGCACGCTGCAGCGACGCGATAACTACTCCCACACAGGCAGGAACAATAATTATCAAACCCGCAGTTGCTTCAGCATAATCCAACCGTCAGCACACTTTCGCTGCCACCAGCTTCGATTAAACGGGTCCGAAGCTAACCCAACACAACAGTAACAGTAGCGTATTTTCCCTTCAAGAGACTTAGGGTACCGTTTAGAGCAGGAGAACGAACTAATATATAATAGTATATCCCATTCAAAATAACTAGGCAGTGCGTTATTAAAAATAGTTTATAAAGATGTTATACATGAGACAATTGCAAATATGTACAAGGGTAATTATAACATAAAGGGAATAAATGAGAAAAGATAACACTCACATATTAAAAGCATTGCAGGCATCCAGGCTAGTGCAGTTTCCATACATCCCAGTCCATGGGATGTACCAGCTCTTCCAGGACAATAGGACAAAGCAGTCCAGAGGGAGAAATCAGCAAAAAGGTGACTCCTCAGAGCCTGCCAGTAGAGTTGAGCGACCTTGACCTTTTTAGAGTCGAGCCGGGTTTTGCGAAACCCGACTATGTCCAAAGTCGGGTCGAGTGAAATCGGCCGATTATGACGTAAAGTCGGGATCGACCGAAACACGAAACCCAATGCAAGTCAATGGGGCAGCATAGTCGGCAGTGAGTGGGGGCCAGGAAAACACCTAGAGTGCCCATTTTAATGTCAAAACCATCCATTCTTCTTAATGAAGCTTGTCAAGCGTAATTTACCTTATAATAATTGGAAGGCATTTGAAATTGGGGGTCATTTGGCTAAAGTTGTGGGGGGTAGGGCTGGTTCAAGTAATTAGTGGGCCCAGGAAATCTGGACCACGTCACGGCAGTGGAGCAGGGAGAGGTAAGTATTTCAACTTTGCAAGTGCTGTGAACCTGAGCAAGCAGGGGGGCCCACTCGTTGGCATTGGCACTGGCACAGGGCCCCTCAAAGTACAGCGGTGTGTTTGCACGGCGGGGGCGCCTCCCACCGGCAGCAACACTTTTGCGTACTATGAGAGGCCCTGTGCCAGTGACGTCGCCAACTAGTATTCCTCCCCCCACCTGATGAAGGAACCTGCACTTTCATCTGCACCTTCCTCTTTGTCCCCGTGTAAGGTGGTATGGTATGCGGGAAGAGCAACCTGACTTTCAGCAGGGTCACAATGTTGTTGTGTAGCGTGCACGGGGAATGTTGCGTTATGGGTCAATGTACCAGCAGACTCATCTATCACTGGCTGGGCAATGGGCACGATGAAGTGGAAACACAGATATAGGCCCAAAGAAGAAAGTGGGCTAAATGCAGTTCAAAATTGGTAACACAGGAATAACCAGGGGGCATTGCAGTGGAGGACAACTGGAATGAGAGGCTGACACAGAGAGTAGGGCCAAATCAGTAAGTAGTCGAAATGCAGTTCAAAATTGGCAACCGTAGTAAACAGGCGGCACAGCTTTGTTCAGTGGAGGAGAACAGCAAGGAGTGGCAGACACCGATAGTAGGCCCCAACCCAACTAGTAGGCCAAATGCAGTCTAACATTAACAACTACTTAACGAGAGGCTGAAAATGGTATTTCAGGACAGGAAACCAGGAGAACAGCAAGGAGTGGCAGACACCGATAGTAGGCCCCAAACCAACTAGTACGCCAAATGCAGTTGTTCCATTTAACCACAATTTAATGAGAGCCTGAAGATAGAAGCTCAGGAAAGGCAACCTGGGGAACACCTTGGAGTGTAACACACCATCTCTCTCCACCCCATACCCATTTTGTAGGCCTAATGCTGTGTACTTTTCTACAACTACTAAACGAGAGTCGGAAGACCGAAGCAATGGCAAGGAAACCTGGGGAACACCTTGGAGTGTAACACACCATCTCTCTCCACCCCATACCCAATTTGTAGGCCTAATGCAGCCTACTTTCCGACACCTACTAAACGAGAGCATGAAGATCGAAGCTCAGGAAAGGC
The DNA here is from genome assembly GCF_032444005.1 of Ranitomeya imitator. Classification (NCBI taxonomy): domain Eukaryota; kingdom Metazoa; phylum Chordata; class Amphibia; order Anura; family Dendrobatidae; genus Ranitomeya; species Ranitomeya imitator. The sequence continues at coordinate 4,627,442 of NC_091286.1, read as the reverse complement.
AACCTGGGGAACACCTTGGAGTGTAACACACCATCTCTCTCCACCCCATACCCATTTTTTAGGCCTAATGCAGTGTACTTTTCTACAACTACTAAACGAGAGTCGGAAGACCGAAGCAATGGCAAGGAAACCTGGGGAACACCTTGGAGTGTAACACACCATCTCTCTCCACCCCATTCCCCATTTTTTAGGCCTAATGCAGCCTACTTTCCGACACCTACTAAACGAGAGCATGAAGATCGAAGCTCAGGAAAGGCAACCTGGGGAACACCTTGGAGTGTAACACACCATCTCTCTCCACCCCATACCCATTTTGTAGGCCTAATGCTGTGTACTTTTCTACAACTACTAAACGAGAGTCGGAAGACCGAAGCAATGGCAAGGAAACCTGGGGAACACCTTGGAGTGTAACACACCATCTCTCTCCACCCCATACCCAATTTGTAGGCCTAATGCAGCCTACTTTCCGACACCTACTAAACGAGAGCATGAAGATCGAAGCTCAGGAAAGGCAACCTGGGGAACACCTTGGAGTGTAACACACCATCTCTCTCCACCCCATACCCATTTTGTAGGCCTAATGCTGTGTACTTTTCTACAACTACTAAACGAGAGTCGGAAGACCGAAGCAATGGCAAGAAAACCTGGGGAACACCTTGGAGTGTAACACACCATCTCTCTCCACCCCATACCCAATTTGTAGGCCTAATGCAGCCTACTTTCCGACACCTACTAAACGAGAGCATGAAGATCGAAGCTCAGGAAAGGCAACCTGGTGAAAACCTTGGAGTGTAACACAACCTGTCTCTACACCCCATACCAAATTTGTAGGCCTAATGCAGCGTAGTTTCCACCAACTACTAAACGAGAGCCGGAAGATCGAAGCTCATGAAAGGCAACCCGGGGAACACCTTGGAGTGTAACACAACCTCTCTCTACACCACGAAAGGGCTGATTCTTAGGAAGGAAGGCTGTTGTAAATAAGCATTGCGCGTCCGAGGGTGATTATATTCTTATTCGGTATCTACTCACCCTCGGACGCGCCATGCTTCTTGATTTGTAATTAATGTTTATTTGCAATGTGCTTTTGACTTACTCAATTATTTTTTTAATTATTGATTTTATTAAATTAATAGTTTAACATCTTATTGGAAATAATTTAAAGGAGACGCGACAGGACAACACTCGGTGGATGCCATATCTGTGTTAACAACTCCAAAAAACTTTCAGTTAACTTCTTGCAGGAGAAAGAAATTGTAGCTGTTGGACCTTTGTAGTACAGTTCCAGATATTTGTTGTGTGTTTGTTTTGATTGTTAAAATGTCTGCATTTGAGATCTCAACACGATCTTATTTTTTATAATCAAATTAATTTTTTAAATATTTTATTAGGTTGGTTCAAGGGGTACACGGGCCGCAGTAGACAGGTCAGTGGAGGCCTAGTGGAAGGAGGGACCGCAGATGCGCCACTGTTTCACCCATACACAATTAGTAGGCCTAATGCAGCGTAGTTTCCAACAGCTACTAAACGAGAGCCGGAAGATCGAAGCTCAGGAAAGGCAACCTGGGGAACACCTTGGAGTGTAACACAACCTCTCTCTACACCACGGAAGGGCTGATTCTTAGGAAGGAAGGCTGTTGTAAATAAGCATTGCGCGTCCGAGGGTGATTATATTCTTATTCGGTATCTACTCACCCTCGGACGCGCCATGCTTCTTGATTTGTAATTAATGTTTATTTGCAATGTGCTTTTGACTTACTCAATTATTTTTTTAATTATTGATTTTATTAAATTAATAGTTTAACATCTTATTGGAAATAATTTAAAGGAGACGCGACAGGACAACACTCGGTGGATGCCATATCTGTGTTAACAACTCCAAAAAACTTTCAGTTAACTTCTTGCAGGAGAAAGAAATTGTAGCTGTTGGACCTTTGTAGTACAGTTCCAGATATTTGTTGTGTGTTTGTTTTGATTGTTAAAATGTCTGCATTTGAGATCTCAACACGATCTTATTTTTTATAATCAAATTAATTTTTTTTATATTTAATGATGTTGGTTCAAGGGGTACACGGGCAGCAATAGACAGGTCAGTGGAGGCCTAGTGGAAGGAGTGACGGCAGACAGGCATCAAAGGCCTAACATTGGGCTGGCTGTAGGCAAGTTAAAATTGGTTCCAGGGGAACACGGCCATCAGTGGCCTGGTCAGTGTAGTTGTAGTTGAAAGAACGGGACGCAGACAGGCTTCGAAGGCCTAACATAATAACATAGGGCTGGCTGTAGGCAAGTTAAAATTGGTTCCAAGGGAACACGGCCATCAGTGGCCTGGTCAGTGTAGTTGTAGTTGAAAGAACGGGACGCAGACAGGCTTCGAAGGCCTAACATAACAAACTTGGGCTGGCTGTAGGCACTTTTAAATTTGTTCCAGGGGTACATGGGCAGCAGTGTATGGTCAGTGGAAGTCTAGTGGAAGGAGTGACCGCAGACAGGCTTCCAAGGCCTAACATAACAAACTTGGGCTGGCTGTAGGCACTTTTAAATTGGTTCCAGGGGTACACGGGCAGCAGTGGTCTGGTCAGTGGAAGTCTAGTGGAAGGAGTGACCGCAGACAGGCTTCCAAGGCCTAACATAACAAACTTGGGCTGGCTGTAGGCACTTTTAAATTGGTTCCAGGGGTACACGGGCAGCAGTGGTCTGGTCTGTGGAAGTCTAGTGGAAGGAGTGACCGCAGACAGGCTTCGAAGGCCTAACATAACAAACTTGGGCTGGCTGTAGGCACTTTTAAATTGGTTCCAGGGGTACACGGGCAGCAGTGGTCTGGTCAGTGGAAGTCTAGTGGAAGGAGTGACCGCAGACAGGCTTCCAAGGCCTAACATAACAAACTTGGGCTGGCTGTAGGCACTTTTAAATTGGTTCCAGGGGTACACGGGCAGCAGTGGTCTGGTCAGTGGAAGTCTAGTGGAAGGAGTGACCGCAGACAGGCTTCCAAGGCCTAACATAACAAACTTGGGCTGGCTGTAGGCACTTTTAAATTGGTTCCAGGGGTACACGGGCAGCAGTGGTCTGGTCTGTGGAAGTCTAGTGGAAGGAGTGACCGCAGACAGGCTTCGAAGGCCTAACATAACAAACTTGGGCTGGCTGTAGGCACTTTTAAATTGGTTCCAGGGGTACACGGGCAGCAGTGGTCTGGTCAGTGGAAGTCTAGTGGAAGGAGTGACCGCAGACAGGCTTCCAAGGCCTAACATAACAAACTTGGGCTGGCTGTAGGCACTTTTAAATTGGTTCCAGGGGTACACGGGCAGCAGTGGTCTGGTCTGTGGAAGTCTAGTGGAAGGAGTGACCGCAGACAGGCTTCGAAGGCCTAACATAATAACATAGGGCTGGCTGTAGGCAAGTTAAAATTGGTTCCAAGGGAACACGGCCATCAGTGGCCTGGTCAGTGTAGTTGTAGTTGAAAGAACGGGACGCAGACAGGCTTCGAAGGCCTAACATAACAAACTTGGGCTGGCTGTAGGCACTTTTAAATTGGTTCCAGGGGTACACGGGCAGCAGTGGTCTGGTCAGTGGAAGTCTAGTGGAAGGAGTGACCGCAGACAGGCTTCCAAGGCCTAACATAACAAACTTGGGCTGGCTGTAGGCACTTTTAAATTGGTTCCAGGGGTACACGGGCAGCAGTGGTCTGGTCTGTGGAAGTCTAGTGGAAGGAGTGACCGCAGACAGGCTTCGAAGGCCTAACATAACAAACTTGGGCTGGCTGTAGGCACTTTTAAATTTGTTCCAGGGGTACATGGGCAGCAGTGTATGGTCAGTGGAAGTCTAGTGGAAGGAGTGACCGCAGACAGGCTTCCAAGGCCTAACATAACAAACTTGGGCTGGCTGTAGGCACTTTTAAATTGGTTCCAGGGGTACACGGGCAGCAGTGGTCTGGTCAGTGGAAGTCTAGTGGAAGGAGTGACCGCAGACAGGCTTCCAAGGCCTAACATAACAAACTTGGGCTGGCTGTAGGCACTTTTAAATTGGTTCCAGGGGTACACGGGCAGCAGTGGTCTGGTCTGTGGAAGTCTAGTGGAAGGAGTGACCGCAGACAGGCTTCGAAGGCCTAACATAACAAACTTGGGCTGGCTGTAGGCACTTTTAAATTGGTTCCAGGGGTACACGGGCAGCAGTGGTCTGGTCTGTGGAAGTCTAGTGGAAGGAGTGACCGCAGACAGGCTTCGAAGGCCTAACATAACAAACTTGGGCTGGCTGTAGGCACTTTTAAATTGGTTCCAGGGGTACACGGGCAGCAGTGGTCTGGTCAGTGGAAGTCTAGTGGAAGGAGTGACCGCAGACAGGCTTCCAAGGCCTAACATAACAAACTTGGGCTGGCTGTAGGCACTTTTAAATTGGTTCCAGGGGTACACGGGCAGCAGTGGTCTGGTCTGTGGAAGTCTAGTGGAAGGAGTGACCGCAGACAGGCTTCGAAGGCCTAACATAATAACATAGGGCTGGCTGTAGGCAAGTTAAAATTGGTTCCAAGGGAACACGGCCATCAGTGGCCTGGTCAGTGTAGTTGTAGTTGAAAGAACGCGACGCAGACAGGCTTCGAAGGCCTAACATAACAAACTTGGGCTGGCTGTAGGCACTTTTAAATTTGTTCCAGGGGTACATGGGCAGCAGTGTATGGTCAGTGGAAGTCTAGTGGAAGGAGTGACCGCAGACAGGCTTCCAAGGCCTAACATAACAAACTTGGGCTGGCTGTAGGCACTTTTAAATTGGTTCCAGGGGTACACGGGCAGCAGTGGTCTGGTCAGTGGAAGTCTAGTGGAAGGAGTGACCGCAGACAGGCTTCGAAGGCCTAACATAACAAAATTGGGCTGGCTGTAGGCACTTTTTAATTGGTTCCAGGGGTACATGGGCAGCAGTGTATGGTCAGTGGAAGTCTAGTGGAAGGAGTGACGGCAGACAGTCTTCGAAGGCCTAACATAACAAAATTGGGCTGACTGTAGGCACTTTTAAATTGGTTCCAGGGTAACACGGCCAGCAGTGGCCTGGTCAGTGTAGTAGTTGTAGAAAGAAGGGACCGCAGACAGGCTTCGAAGGCCTAACATAACAAAAATGTCAAAACAATGGTATTGTCAGTGCCAGGCATTGAAGGATGTCAGCGCCTAGACTACACATTGGTGAAGCTGTGAGAGATAATTTTGCTAGTGGTAGAGCACTGTTTGAGCTGGGGGGGGGGAACTGTCTTGTGGCCGGCGGTACAGGCACAGGGCCCCTCATATTACAACGGTGTGTCTGACGTTGGGTGCGCACCACCACCGCCAGAGACACTTTATTGTACTATGAGGGACCCAGTGGCAGTGCCGTCGACCAAAAGCGGCCACACCCACCTCTTCAGACAAACAGCACTCTCAAGGGTCCAAGCGCAAAGTGGCGATAGCACGGCCCCGTGTGGGGAGTTTGGCCATTTCGTGAGGTGGAAACATGTCGTATGCTGGACAATCAGGTGAAGAAAATTACGAGATTGGAAAAGTCATTCAGAATAGTCCACAGGCAAGACCTTTTCATAGGAAAGCTAGGTGTCAGCCGGGCAGGGTGGGGCAAAAGATTTTGAAATCCAGTTGTGGTTCATTTTAATGAAGGTTAGATCATCTACATTTTGGGTAGCCAGACGAGTCCTTTTTTCTGTTAGTATTGAACCTGCAGCACTGAATACTCTTTCTGATAGGACACTAGCTGCCGGGCAAGCAAGCTCCTGCAATGCATATTCTGCCAATTCTGGCCAGGTGTCTAATTTGGATGCCCAGTAATCAAATGGGAATGACGGTTGAGGGAGAACGTCGATAAGGGATGAAAAATAGTTTGTAACCATACTGGACAAATGTTGTCTCCTGTCACTTTGAATTGATGCTGCAGTACCTGTCCTGTCTGCGGTCATAGAAAAATCACTCCACAACCTGGTCAGAAAACCCCTCTGGCCAACGCCACTTCTGATTTCTGCCCCTCTAACACCTCTGGTCTGCTGGCCCCTGGAGCTCGTGTGAGAACGATCACGGGCGCTGTGTGCAGGGAATGCCAGAAGCAAACGGTCAACAAGAGTTGATTGTTTTGTTGCTAATATTAGTTCCAAGTTCTCATGTGGCATAATATTTTGCAATTTGCCTTTATAGCGAGGATCAAGGAGGCAGGCCAACCAGTAATCGTCATCGTTCATCATTTTTGTAATGCGTGTGTCCCTTTTGAGGATACGCAAGGCATAATCCGCCATGTGGGCCAAAGTTCCCGTTGTCAAATCTGCGGTTGTGCTTGGTTGAGGGGCAGTTGCAGGCAAATCTACGTCACTTGTGTCCCTCAAAAAACCAGAACCCGGCCTTGCCACGCCACCAATTTCCCGTGCCCCCGGGAAAGCTTCCTCATTAAAAATATACTCATCCCCATCATCCTCCTCATCCTCCACCTCCTCTTCGCCCGGTACCTCGTCATGTACACTGCCCTGACCAGACAATCGCTGACTGTCATCAAGGCTTTCCTCTTCCTCTGGTGCAGACGCCTGATCCTTTATGTGCGTCAAACTTTGCATCAGCAGACGCATTAGGGGGATGCTCATGCTTATTATGGCGTTGTCTGCACTAACCAGCCGTGTGCATTCCTCAAAACACTGAAGGACTTGACACATGTCTTGAATCTTCGACCACTGCACACCTGACAACTCCATGTCTGCCATCCTACTGCCTGCCCGTGTATGTGTATCCTCCCACAAAAACATAACAGCCCGCCTCTGTTCGCACAGTCTCTGAAGCATGTGCAGTGTTGAGTTCCACCTTGTTGCAACGTCTATGATTAGGCGATGCTGGGGAAGGTTCAAAGAACGCTGATAGGTCTGCATACGGCTGGAGTGTACAGGCGAACGGCGGATATGTGCGCAAAGTCCACGCACTTTGAGGAGCAGGTCGGATAACCCCGGATAACTTTTCAGGAAGCACTGCACCACCAGGTTTAAGGTGTGAGCCAGGCAAGGAATGTGTTTCAGTTGGGAAAGGGAGATGGCAGCCATGAAATTCCTTCCGTTATCACTCACTACCTTGCCTGCCTCAAGATCTACAGTGCCCAGCCACGACTGCGTTTCTTGCTGCAAGAACTCGGACAGAACTTCCGCGGTGTGTCTATTGTCGCCCAAACACTTCATAGCCAATACAGCCTGCTGACGTATGCCAGTAGCTGCCCCATAATGGGAGACCTGGTGTGCAACAGTGGCAGGTGCGGATGGAGTGTTTGTGCGACTGCGGTCTGTGGACGAGCTCTTGCTTCTGCAGGAGGACGAGGAGGAGGAGGAGGAGGAGGGGGTGCGAACGGCTACAGACAACTGTTTACTAGACCGTGGGCTAGGCAGAACTGTCCCAAACTTGCTGTCCCCTGTGGACCCTGCATCCACCACATTTACCCAGTGTGCCGTGATGGACACGTAACGTCCCTGGCCATGCCTACTGGTCCATGCATCTGTTGTCAGGTGCACCTTTGTGCTCACAGATTGCCTGAGTGCATGGACGATGCGCTCTTTAACATGCTGGTGGAGGGCTGGGATGGCTTTTCTGGAAAAAAAGTGTCGACTGGGTAGCTCGTAGCGTGGTACAGCGTAGTCCATCAGGTCTTTGAAAGCTTCGCTTTCAACTAACCGGTAGGGCATCATCTCTAACGAGATTAGTCTAGCTATGTGGGCGTTCAAACCCTGTGTACGCGGATGCGAGGCTAAGTATTTCCTTTTTCTAACCATAGTCTCATGTAGGGTGAGCTGGACTGGAGAGCTGGAGATCGTGGAACTAGCGGGGGTGCCGGTGGACATGGCAGACTGAGAGACGGTGGGAGATGGTATTGTTGCCGCCGGTGCCCTAGATGCAGTGTTTCCTACTACGAAACTGGTGATTCCCTGACCCTGACTGCTTTGGCCTGGCAAAGATACCTGCACAGATACAGCAGGTGGTGCGCTAAATGGTGGTCCTACACTGCCGGAAGGGATGTTGCGTTGATGACTAGCTTCATTGGCCGAGGGTGCAACAACCTTAAGGGACGTTTGGTAGTTAGTCCAAGCTTTCAAATGCATGGTGGTTAAATGTCTATGCATGCAACTAGTATTGAGACTTTTCAGATTCTGACCTCTGCTTAAGGAAGTAGAACATTTTTGACAGATGACTTTGCGCTGATCAATTGGATGTTGTTTAAAAAAATGCCAGACTGCACTCTTTCTAGCATCGGATACCTTTTCAGGCATTGCAGACTGAGCTTTAACCGGATGGCCACGCTGTCCTCCACCAGGTTTTGGCTTTGCCACGCGTTTTGGGCAAGATACGGGCCCGGCAGATGGAACCTGTGGCGATGTTGATGCCTGCTGCGGCCCCTCCTCCTCCTCTGCTTCAGAACTGCTGCCGCCTGCACCCTGTTCCCCCAATGGCTGCCAATCGGGGTCAAGAACTGGGTCATCTAATAACTCTTCTTGTACCTCCTGCGCAACTTCGTCTGTGTCACCGTGTCGTTCGGTGGTATAGCGTTCGTGATGGGGCAACATAGTCTCATCAGGGTCTGATTCTTGATCAGCACCCTGCGAGGGCAATGTTGTGGTCTGAGTCAAAGGACCAGCATAGTAGTCTGGCTGTGGCTGTGCATCAGTGCACTCCATGTCAGATTCAATTTGTAATGGGCATGGACTGTTAACTGCTTCACTTTCTAAGCCAGGGACGGTATGTGTAAAGAGCTCCATGGAGTAACCCGTTGTGTCGCCTGCTGCATTCTTCTCTGTTGTTGTTTTTGCTGAAGAGGACAAGGAAGTGACTTGTCCCTGACCGTGAACATCCACTAACGACGCGCTGCTTTTACTTTTACCAGTTTCACGAGAGGAGGCAAAAGAGCTAGAGGCTGAGTCAGCAAGATAAGCCAAAACTTGCTCTTGCTGCTCCGGCTTTAAAAGCGGTTTTCCTAATCCCAGAAAAGGGAGCGTTCGAGGCCTTGTGTAGCCGGACGACGAACCTGGCTCCACAGCTCCAGACTTAGGTGCAATATTTTTTTCCCCACGACCACCTGATGCTCCACCACTACCACTACCCTCATTACCAGCTGACAATGAACGCCCCCGGCCACGACCTCTTCCACTAGACTTCCTCATTGTTTTAAAAACGTAACCAAACTAACGTTATTTGTTGCAGTCACACAACTTACACGGTGAGCTATAACTTCAGTATGATTTAGCTACCCCTTTACAGGTTGGTGAGACCACAGCGAAAATCAGGCCCAATGTTACACACTCTTTTTTTGGTGGCTGCAAATTAGAGAGATGCCCCACACGCAGGACTGTCACTGAAGCACAAATGTTAATATTAATGTCACACTATTATTTTTTTTTTATTTTTTTTTTTTCCGGAACACTTTAGAAACCCCCCAAAAAAAAAAAAATAGATTTTTGCAGGGAGAATTTAGAAAACAAATGTAACAAACTATATGCTTTCTATGGGCCACTGAGTGAGAGATGACGCACACAGGAATCAGGAGTGGCACACAAGCCCAGAGGCCAATATTTTTCTACCAATGATTGATGGAGTTATTTTCTCTGGTAGATTTTGGAACCCAAATCAAGGAAAAAAAATATAGGCTTTCTATGGACCACAATTGGAGAGAGAGAGAGAGAGAGAGAGAGAGATGGCACACCCAGGAGTCAAGACTGGCACACAAGCAGAAAGGCCAATATTAATCTCCCATTTTTTTGGGGGGTTTGTTTTTTTTTTTTTTTTTTTTTTTTTTTCAGGGAGACTTTAGAAAAAAAAATAATAAAAAAAATATGATTTTATCAGGAAGAATTTAGAAACCAAATAAAATAAAATTATTTTTTCAGGGAGAATTTATAAAACAAATAAAAACAAAAATAGGCGTTCTATGGCCCACTGACTGAGAGATGACGCACACAGGAGTCAGGAGTGGCACACAAGCCCAGAGGCCAATATTTTTCTACCAATGATTGATGTAGTTATTTTCTCTGGTAGATTTTGGAACCCAAATCAAGGAAAAAAAATATAGGCTTTCTATGGACCACAATTGGAGAGAGAGAGAGAGAGAGAGAGAGAGAGAGAGAGAGAGAGAGAGAGAGAGAGATGGCACACCCAGGAGTCAAGACTGGCACACAAGCAGAAAGGCCAATATTAATTTCCCACTGTTTTTTTTGGTTGTTTTTTTTTTCAGGGAGACTTTAGAAAAAAAAATAATAAAAAAAATATGATTTTATCAGGAAGAATTTAGAAACCAAATAAAATAAAATGATTTTTTCAGGGAGAATTTATAAAACAAATAAAACCAAAAATAGGCGTTCTATGGCCCACTGACTGAGAGATGACGCACCCAGGAGTCAAGACTGGCACACAAGCAGAAAGGCCAATATTAATCTCCCACTGTTTTTTTTTTTTTTTTTCTTTCAGGGAGACTTTAGAAAAAAAATAATAAAAAAAATATGATTTTATCAGGAAGAATTTAGAAACCAAATAAAATAAAATGATTTTTTCAGGGAGAATTTAGAAAACAAATAAAACCAAAAATAGGCGTTCTATGGCCCACTGACTGAGAGAGAGAGAGAGATGGAACGCTTAGTACTGGCACACAAGCCCAAAGGGCAATATTAATCTCCCTTTTTTTTTCCAGGGAGAATTTCTAAAACCCAAAAAAAAAAAAAAATAGGCTTTCTATGGCCCACTATTTGTGAGAGAGATGGGACGCTCAGGACTGGCACAGATGGCACGCTCAGGACTGGCACAGAAGCCCAGAGGCCAATATTAATCTCCCTTTTTTTTTCCAGGGAGAATTTCTAAAACCCAAAAAAAAAAAAAAATAGGCTTTCTATGGCCCACTATTTGTGAGAGAGATGGGACGCTCAGGACTGGCACAGATGGCACGCTCAGGACTGGCACAGAAGCCCAGAGGCCAATATTAATCTCCCTTTTTTTCTGGGAGAATTTATAAAACCAAAAAAATATTTAAATAGGCTTTCTATGGCCCACTATTTGTGAGAGAGATGGCACGCTCAGGACTGGCACAGATGGCACGCTCACAACTGGCACACAAGCCCAGAGGCCAATATTAATCTCCCTTTTTTCAGGGAAAATTTATAAAACCAAAAAAAAAATTAAATAGGCTTTCTATGGCCCACTATTTGTAAGAGAGATGGCACGCTCAGGACTGGCACAGATGGCACGCTCACAACTGGCACACAAGCCCAGAGGCCAATATTAATCTCCCTTTTTTCAGGGAAAATTTATAAAACAAAAAAAAAAATTAAATAGGCTTTCTATGGCCCACTATTTGTGAGAGAGATGGCACGCTCAGGACTGGCACAGATGGCACGCTCAGGACTGGCACACAAGCCCAGAGGCCAATATTAATCTCCCTTTTTTCAGGGAGAATTTATAAAACCAAAAAAAAAATAAATAGGCTTTCTATGGCCCACTATTTGTGAGAGAGATGGCACGCTCAGGGCTGGCACAGATGGCACGCTCAGGACTGGCACACAAGCCCAGAGGCCAATATTAATCTCCCTTTTTTTCAGGGAGAATTTATAAAACCCCAAAAAAAATAAAATAGGCTTTCTATGGCCCACTATTTGTGAGAGAGATGGCACGCTCAGGGCTGGCACAGATGGCACGCTCAGGACTGGCACACAAGCCCAGAGGCCAATATTAATCTCCCTTTTTTTCAGGGAGAATTTATAAAACCCAAAAAAAAATAAAATAGGCTTTCTATGGCCCACTATTTGTGAGAGAGATGGCACACTCAGGACTGGCACACAAGCCCAAAGGCCAATATTAATCTCCCACTGTATTTTTATCAGGGAGAATTTATACACCCCACAAAAAAAAATACAGAAAAATGAAAAGGCTTTCTATGGCCCACTATGTGAGAGAGATGGCACACACAGGGATGGCACTCTAGCAGAAATGCCAAATTGCCAATCTTAATCTCCCACCAAAAAAAAAAAAAAAAAAAAAACAGGGAATGTCCTACAATTACTATCTCCCTGCCTGCAGTAATCTCAGCCAGGTATGGCAGGCAGCTACTATCTCCCTGCCTGCAGTAATCTCAGCCAGGTATGGCAGGCAGCAATAAGGAGTGGACTGATGCACAAATGAAATAAAAAGTGTGGACAAACAAAAAAGATAGCTGTGCAGAAAGGAAGGAACAAGAGGATTTGTGCTTTGAAAAAAGCAGTTGGTTTGCACAGCGGCGTACACACAGCAATGCAGCTATCAGGGAGCCTTCTAGGGCAGCCCAATGAGCTACAGCGCTGAGGAAAAAAAAAATGTAGCTTCCACTGTCCCTGCACACCGAAGGTGGTGTTGGGCAGTGGAAATCGCTACAGCACAAGCGGTTTGGTGGTTAATGGACCCTGCCTAACGCTATCCCTGCTTCTCACGAAGCGGCAGCAACCTCTCCCTAAGCTCAGATCAGCAGCAGTAAGATGGCGGTCGGCGGGAACGCCCCTTTATAGCCCCTGTGACGCCACAGACAGCAAGCCAATCACTGCAATGCCCTTCTCTAAGATGGTGGGGACCAGGACCTATGTCATCACGCTGCCCACACTCTGCGTTTACCTTCATTGGCTGAGAAATGGCGCTTTTCGCGTCATTGAAACGCGACTTTGGCGCGAAAGTCGCGTACCGCATGGCCGACCCCGCACAGGGGTCGGATCGGGTTTCATGAAACCCCGACTTAGCCAAAAGTCGGCGACTTTTGAAAATGTTCGACCCGTTTCGCTCAACCCTACCTGCCAGACACTTAAAACATTAAGGCTGTGACATCACAGAAAGGCTGGCTTATCCAGACCCTCCTCTCTCTACATTCTGCCTAAACTTTAAACTATTCTCTCTAATTTCTATAACTTCACTACAAAACATGACAGAGTCATACCAAACCCATAATTCATCTCGGATTAACGTGAGCATTCTAATGAGATCAAATATGTCCTATCTGGGATACATATTTACAGAGAAAACCCTACTTCTTTACCAGATGGAGTTAGAAACCCGAGTGTGATGAGATGTGTAGCTACACCGAGTGGGACTACGAATATATATTTTCGTATTTCTAGCTTAAATCGTTTGCCTAATATCTAACAAAAACTCAACAAAGAATCTTTCATGGATTTTTGGAGCCATTTTTCCTGTTCTAGCTGGACAAGAGCTTACACAGGAAATGCCAGTCGTAAATTCCGTTCGGCCATAAAACTTCTAACCCCCACACTCTCTGAGAAGGAAAGCCAGGAATTTGCAGCTACAACTGTTACTCCAAGAAGGGGGGCTTAGCCCACTCAGGCTAGCAAAAGAACTACTTATGATATTTCATACCATATCGTGACAGTGCGGGTGTAGTAAGATGGCGCGGTCTGTACAGGTGTAGCGGTGCGGGTGTAGTAAGATGGCGCAGTCTGTACAGATGTAGTGCGGGTGTAGTAAGATGGCGCGGTCTGTACAGATGTAGCGGTGCGGGTGTAGTAAGAAGGCGCGGTCTGTACAGATGTAGTGGTGCGGGTGTAGTAAGATGGCGCGGTCTGTACAGGTGTAGCGGTGCGGGTGTAGTAAGATGGTGCGGTCTGTACAGATTCAGCGGTGCGGGTGTAGTAAGATGGCGCGGTCTGTACAGATGTAGTGCGGGTGTAGTAAGATGGCGCGGTCTGTACAGATGTAGTGGTGCGGGTGTAGTAAAGATGGCGCAGTCTGTACAGATGTAGCGGTGCGGGTGTAGTAAGATGGTGCGGTCTGTACAGGTGTAGTGGTGCGGGTGTAGTAAGATGGCGCGGTCTGTATAGGTGTAGTGCGGGTGTAGTAAGATGGCGCGGTCTGTACAGGTGTAGCGGCGCGGGTGTAGTAAGATAACGCGGTCTGTACAGATGTAGTGCGGGTGTAGTAAGATGGCGCAGTCTGTACAGATGTAGTGGTGCGGGTTTAGTAAGATGGTGCAGTCTGTACAGATGTAGTGGTGCGGGTGTAGTAAGATGGCGTGGTATGTACAGATGTAGCGGTGCGGGTGTAGTAAGATGGCGCAGTCCGTACAGATGTAGTGGTACGGGTGTAGTAAGATGGTGCGGTATGTACAGATGTAGTGGTGCGGGTGTAGTAAGATGGCGCGGTCTTAACAGGTGTAGTAGTGCGGGTGTAGTAAGATGACGCGGTCTGTACAGATGTAGCGGTGCGGGTGTAGTAAGATGACGCGGTCTGTACAGATGTAGTAGTGCGGGTGTAGTAAGATGGCGCGGTCTGTACAGATGTAGTGCGGGTGTAGTAAGATGGTGCGGTATGTACAGATGTAGCGGTGCGGGTGTAGTAAGATGGCGTAGTCTGTACAGATGTAGTGCGGGTGTAGTAAGATGGCGCGGTCTGTACAGGTGTAGTGCGGGTGTGGTAAGATGGCGCGGTCTGTACAGATGTAGCGGTGCGGGTGTAGTAAGATGACGTGGTCTGTACAGATGTAGCGGTTCAGGTGTAGTAAGATGGCGCGGTCTGTACAGATGTAGCGGTGCGAGTGTAGTAAGATGGCGCGGTCTGTACAGATGTAGCGGTGCGGGTGTAGTAAGATGACGCGGTCTGTACAGATGTAGCAGTGCGGGTGTAGTAAGATGGCGCGGTCTGTACAGATGTAGCGGTGCGGGTGTAGTAAGATGGCACGGTCTGTACAGATGTAGCGGTGCGGGTGTAGTAAGATGGCGTGGTATGTACAGATGTAGTGGTGCGGGTGTAGTAAGATGGCGCGGTCTGTACAGATGTAGCGGTGCGGGTGTAGTAAGATGGCGCGGTCTGTACAGATGTAGCGGTGCGGGTGTAGTAAGATGGTGCAGTCTGTACAGATGTAGCGGTGCGGGTGTAGTAAGATGGCACGGTCTGTACAGATGTAGCGGTGCGGGTGTAGTAAGATGGCGCGGTCTGTACAGATGTAGTGAGGGTGTAGTAAGATGGCACGGTCTGTACAGATGTAGCGGTGCGGGTGTAGTAAGATGGCGCGGTATGTACAGATGTAGTGGTGCGGGTGTAGTAAGATGGCGCGGTCTGTACAGATGTAGCGGTGCGGGTGTAGTAAGATGGCGCGGTTTGAACAGGTGTAGTAGTGCGGGTGTAGTAAGATGATGCGGTCTGTACAGATGTAGTGGTGCGGGTGTAGTAAGATGGCGCGGTCTGAACAGGTGTAGTAGTGTGAGTGTAGTAAGATGGCGCGGTCTGTACAGATGTAGCGGTGCGGTTTTAGTAAGATGGCGCGGTCTGTACAGATGTAGCGGTGCGGGTGTAGTAAGATGGCGCGGTCTGTACAGGTGTAGTGAGGGTGTAGTAAGATGACGCGGTCTGTACAGATGTAGCGATGCGCGTGTAGTAAGATGACGCGGTCTGTACAGATGTAGCGGTGCGGGTGTAGTAAGATGGCGCGGTGTGTACAGATGTAGTGGTGCGGGTGTAGTAAGATGGCGCGGTCTATAGATGTAGTGCGGGTGTAGTAAGATGGGGCGGTCGGTACAGATGTAGCGGTGCGGGTGTAGTAAGGTGGCACGGTATGTACAGATGTAGTGCGGGTGTAGTAAGGTGACGCGGTCTGTACAGGTGTAGTGCGGGTGTAGTAAGATGGCGCGGTCTGTACAGGTGTAGTGGTGCGGGTGTAGTAAGATGGCGCGGTCTGTACAGATGTAGCGATGCGCGTGTAGTAAGATGACGCGGTCTGTACAGATGTAGCGGTGCGGGTGTAGTAAGATGGCGCGGTCTGTACAGGTGTAGTGAGGGTGTAGTAAGATGGCGCGGTCTGTACAGATGTAGTGAGGGTGTAGTAAGATGATGCGGTCTGTACAGATGTAGTGGTGCGGGTGTAGTAAGATGACGCGGTCTGTACAGGTGTAGTGAGGGTGTAGTAAGATGGCGCGGTCTGTACAGATGTAGCGGTGCGGGTGTAGTAAGATGGCGCGGTCTGTACAGATGTAGCGGTGCGGGTGTAGTAAGATGGCGCGGTCTGTACAGATGTAGCGGTGCGGGTGTAGTAAGATGGCGCGGTCTGTACAGGTGTAGTGAGGGTGTAGTAAGATGGCGCGGTCTGTACAGGTGTAGTGGTGCGGGTGTAGTAAGATGGCGCGGTCTGTACAGATGTACTGAGGGTGTAGTAAGATGATGCGGTCTGTACAGATGTAGTGGTGCGGGTGTAGTAAGATGACACGGTCTGTACAGGTGTAGTGCGGGTGTAGTAAGATGGCACGATCTGTACAGATGTAGCGGTGCGGGTGTAGTAAGATGATGCGGTCTGTACAGATGTAGTGGTGCGGGTGTAGTAAGATGGCGCGGTCTGAACAGGTGTAGTAGTGTGAGTGTAGTAAGATGGCGCGGTCTGTACAGATGTAGCGGTGCGGTTTTAGTAAGATGGCGCGGTCTGTACAGATGTAGCGGTGCGGGTGTAGTAAGATGGCGCGGTCTGTACAGGTGTAGTGAGGGTGTAGTAAGATGACGCGGTCTGTACAGATGTAGCGATGCGCGTGTAGTAAGATGACGCGGTCTGTACAGATGTAGCGGTGCGGGTGTAGTAAGATGGCGCGGTGTGTACAGATGTAGTGGTGCGGGTGTAGTAAGATGGCGCGGTCTATAGATGTAGTGCGGGTGTAGTAAGATGGGGCGGTCGGTACAGATGTAGCGGTGCGGGTGTAGTAAGGTGGCACGGTATGTACAGATGTAGTGCGGGTGTAGTAAGGTGACGCGGTCTGTACAGGTGTAGTGCGGGTGTAGTAAGATGGCGCGGTCTGTACAGGTGTAGTGGTGCGGGTGTAGTAAGATGGCGCGGTCTGTACAGATGTAGCGATGCGCGTGTAGTAAGATGACGCGGTCTGTACAGATGTAGCGGTGCGGGTGTAGTAAGATGGCGCGGTCTGTACAGGTGTAGTGAGGGTGTAGTAAGATGGCGCGGTCTGTACAGATGTAGTGAGGGTGTAGTAAGATGATGCGGTCTGTACAGATGTAGTGGTGCGGGTGTAGTAAGATGACGCGGTCTGTACAGGTGTAGTGAGGGTGTAGTAAGATGGCGCGGTCTGTACAGATGTAGCGGTGCGGGTGTAGTAAGATGGCGCGGTCTGTACAGATGTAGCGGTGCGGGTGTAGTAAGATGGCGCGGTCTGTACAGATGTAGCGGTGCGGGTGTAGTAAGATGGCGCGGTCTGTACAGGTGTAGTGAGGGTGTAGTAAGATGGCGCGGTCTGTACAGATGTAGTGCGGGTGTAGTAAGATGGCGCGGTCTGTACAGGTGTAGTGGTGCGGGTGTAGTAAGATGGCGCGGTCTGTACAGATGTACTGAGGGTGTAGTAAGATGATGCGGTCTGTACAGATGTAGTGGTGCGGGTGTAGTAAGATGACACGGTCTGTACAGGTGTAGTGCGGGTGTAGTAAGATGGCACGATCTGTACAGATGTAGCGGTGCGGGTGTAGTAAGATGACGCAGTCTGTACAGATGTAGCGGTGCGGGTGTAGTAAGATGGCGCGGTCTGTACAGATGTAGCGGTGCGGGTGTAGTAAGATGACGCAGTCTGTACAGATGTAGCGGTGCGGGTGTAGTAAGATGGCGCAGTCTGTACAGATGTAGTGAGGGTGTAGTAAGATGGCACGGTCTGTACAGATGTAGCGGTGCGGGTGTAGTAAGATGGCGCAGTCTGTACAGATGTAGTGGTGCGGGTGTAGTAAGATGACGCGGTCTGTACAGATGTAGCGGTGCGGGTGTAGTAAGATGACGCAGTCTGTACAGATGTAGCGGTGCGGGTGTAATAAGATGGCGCAGTCTGTACAGATGTAGCGGTGCGGGTGTAGTAAGATGGCACGGTCTGTACAGATGTAGTAGTGCGGGTGTAGTAAGATGGCGCGGTCTGTACAGGTGTAGCGGTGCGGGTGTAGTAAGATGGCGCGGACTGTACAGGTGTGGGTGTAGTAAGATGGCACGGTCTGTACAGGTGTAGCGGTGCAGGTGTAGTAAGATGGCGCGGTCTGTACAGGTGTAGCGGTGCGGGTGTAGTAAGATGGTGCTGTCTGTACAGGTGTAGCGGTGCGGGTGTAGTAAGATGGCGCGGTCTGTACAGGTGTAGTAGTGCGGGTGTAGTAAGATGGCGCGGTCTGTACAGATGTAGCAAGATGACGCGGTCTGTACAGGTGTAGTAAGATGGTGCGGTCTGTACAGGTGTAGTGTGGGTGTAGTAAGATGGCGCGGTCTGTACAGGTGTAGTAAGATGGCGCGGTCAGTACAGATGTAGCGGTGTGGGTGTAGTAAGATGGCGCGGTCTGTACAGGTGTAGTGCGGGTGTAGTAAGATGGCGCGGTCTGTACAGGTGTAGTGCGCGTGTAGTAAGATGACGCGGTCTGTACAGGTGTAGTAATATGGCGCGGTCTGTACAGGTGTAGTGTGGGTGTAATAAGATGGCACGGTCTGTACAGGTGTAGTAAGATGGCGCGGTCTGTACAGGTGTAGTGTGGGTGTAGTAAGATGGCGCGGTCTGTACAGGTGTAGTGTGGGTGTAGTAAGATGGTGCGGTCTGTACAGGTGTAGTAAGATGGCGCGGTCTGTACAGGTGTAGTAGTGCGGGTGTAGTAAGATGGCGCGGTTTGTACAGGTGTAGTAACATGGCGCGGTCTGTACAGGTGTAGTGCAGGTGTAGTAAGATGGCGCGGTCTGTACAGATGTAGCGGTGCGGGTGTAGTAAGATGGCGCGGTCTGTACAGATGTAGCGGTGCGGGTGTAGTAAGGCTGGTTTCACACTTGCGTTTTAAAACGCAGCGTTTTAAACGCAAACGCATTTGGTGCAAAAACGTGTTTAAACGCGTTTAAATGCATGCGTTTTTGCGTTTAAACGCGTTTTGACGCATTTAGACGCGTTTAAACGCGTTTTTTCCTGCGTTTGCCTTTTTGAAACGCATGATTAGAAGTGTGTGACAGCTGCCAATTATCAAAATCAACTAGAAAACCCACCATAAACATAAATACTTAGGGTTAGGATCCCTAGTAACCCTAGGGATCCTAACCCTAACCCAAACTTTAACCCTAACCCTAGGGATCCTAACCCTAACACAAACCCTAACCCTAGGGATCCTAACCCTAACACAAACCCTAACCCTAACCCTAGGGATCCTAACCCTAACACAAACTCTAACCCTAACACAAACCCTAACCCAAGGGATCCTAACCCTAACACAAACCCTAACCCTAGGGATCCTAACCCTAACACAAACTCTAACCCTAACACAAACCCTAACCCAAGGGATCCTAACCCTAACATAAACCCTAACCCTAGGGATCCTAACCCTAACACAAACCCTAACCCAAGGGATCCTAACCCTAACACAAACCCTAACCCTAGGGATCCTAACCCTAACACAAACCCTAACCCTAGGGATCCTAACCCTAACACAAACTCTAACCCTAACACAAACCCTAACCCTAGGTATCCTAACCCTAACACAAACCCTAACCCTAACACAAACTCTAACCCTAAAACACAAACTCTAACCCTAGGGATCCTAACCCTAACACAAACCCTAACTCTAACCGTAACCCTAAACCTAGGGATCCTAACCCTAACACAAACCCTAACCCTAGGGATCCTAACCCTAACCCTAGGGATCCTAACCCTAACACTAACCCTAACACAAACTCTAACCCTAACACAAACCCTAACCCTAGGGATCCTAACCCTAACACAAACCCTAACCCTAGGAATCCTAACCCTAACACAAACCCTAACCCTAACCCTAGGGATCCTAACCCTAACACAAACTCTAACCCTAACACAAACCCTAACCCTAGGGATCCTAACCCTAACACAAACCCTAACCCTAACACAAACTCTAACCCAAACCCTAAAACATAAACTCTAACCCTAGAGATCCTAACCCTAACACAAACCCTAACTCTAACCGTAACCCTAGGGATCCTAACCCTAACACAAACCCTAATCCTAGGGATCCTAACCCTAACACAAACCCTAACACAAACTCGAACCCTAACCCAAACTCTAACCCAAACTGTAAAACAAACTCTAACCCAAACTCTAACACAAACTCTAGCACAAACCCTAACACAAATCCTAACCCTAACCCAAACTCTAACCCTAACACAAACCCTAACCCTAGGGATCCTAACCCTAACACAAACTCTAACCCTAACACAAACCCTAACCCAAGGGATCCTAACCCTAACACAAACCCTAACCCTAGGGATCCTAACCCTAACACAAACTCTAACCCTAACACAAACCCTAACCCTAGGGATCCTAACCCTAACACAAACCCTAACCCTAACACAAACTCTAACCCTAAAACACAAACTCTAACCCTAGGGATCCTAACCCTAACACAAACCCTAACTCTAACCGTAACCCTAAACCTAGGGATCCTAACCCTAACACAAACCCTAACCCTAGGGATCCTAACCCTAACCCTAGGGATCCTAACCCTAACACTAACCCTAACACAAACTCTAACCCTAACACAAACCCTAACCCTAGGGATCCTAACCCTAACACAAACCCTAACCCTAGGAATCCTAACCCTAACACAAACCCTAACCCTAGGGATCCTAACCCTAACACAAACTCTAACCCTAACACAAACCCTAACCCTAGGGATCCTAACCCTAACACAAACCCTAACCCTAACACAAACTCGAACCCAAACACTAAAACAAACTCTAACCCTAGAGATCCTAACCCTAACACAAACCCTAACTCTAACCGTAACCCTAACCCTAGGGATCCTAACCCTAACACAAACCCTAATCCTAGGGATCCTAACCCTAACACAAACCCTAACACAAACTCGAACCCTAACCCAAACTCTAACCCAAACTGTAAAACAAACTCTAACCCAAACTCTAACACAAACTCTAGCACAAACCCTAACACAAATCCTAACCCTAACCCAAACTCTAACCCTAACACAAACCCTAACCCTAGGGATCCTAACCCTAACACAAACTCTAACCCTAACACAAACCCTAACCCAAGGGATCCTAACCCTAACACAAACCCTAACCCTAGGGATCCTAACCCTAACACAAACTCTAACCCTAACACAAACCCTAACCCTAGGGATCCTAACCCTAACACAAACCCTAACCCTAACACAAACTCTAACCCTAAAACACAAACTCTAACCCTAGGGATCCTAACCCTAACACAAACCCTAACTCTAACCGTAACCCTAAACCTAGGGATCCTAACCCTAACACAAACCCTAACCCTAGGGATCCTAACCCTAACCCTAGGGATCCTAACCCTAACACTAACCCTAACCCTAGGAATCCTAACCCTAACACAAACCCTAACCCTAGGGATCCTAACCCTAACACAAACCCTAACCCTAGGAATCCTAACCCTAACACAAACCCTAACCCTAGGGATCCTAACCCTAACACAAACTCTAACCCTAACACAAACCCTAACCCTAGGGATCCTAACCCTAACACAAACTCTAACCCAAACCCTAACACAAACCCTAACCCTAGGGATCCTAACCCTAACACAAACTCTAACCCTAACCCTAAAACATAAACGCTAACCCTAGAGATCCTAACCCTAACACAAACCCTAACTCTAACCGTAACCCTAACCCTAGGGATCCTAACCCTAACACAAACCCTAACCCTAGGGATCCTAACCCTAACACAAACTCTAACCCTAACACAAACCCTAACCCTAGGTGTTATGATAAGGTAATTCAGTACCACAATGGACATAGAAGTCAGAGCACATACAGTGACCTGACAATAACCCAAAAACATAGAACGAGCTCTGAGACGTGGGAACTCTGCTGACCGCAATCCCTAATACTCTCCAACCACACTAGAGGCAGCCGTGGATTGCGCCTAACGCTCCCTATGCAACTCGGCACAGCCTGAGAAACTAGCTAGCCTGAAGATAGAAAATAAGCCTACCTTGCCTCAGAGAAATACCCCAAAGGAAAAGGCAGCCCCCACATATAATGACTGTGAGTTAAGATGAAAAGACAAACGTAGAGATGAAATAGATTTAGCAAAGTGAGGCCCGACTTTCTGAACAGAGCGAGGATAGGAAAGGTAACTTTGCGGTCAACACAAAACCCTACAAAAACCACGCAAAGGGGGCAAAAAGACCCTCCGTACCGAACTAACGGCACGGAGGTACACCCTCTGCGTCCCAGAGCTTCCAGCAAGCAAGAAAACAATATTAAGCAAGCTGGACAGAAAAAATAGCAAACAAAATAGCAAAAGCGGAACTTAGCTATGCAGAGCAGCAGGCCACAGGAACGATCCAGGAGGAAACAGGTCCAATACTAGAACATTGACTGGAGGCCAGGATCAAAGCACTAGGTCGAGTTAAATAGAGCAGCACCTAACGACATCACCACATCACCTGAGGAAGGAAACTCAGAAGCCGCAGTACCACTCTCCTCCACCAACGGAAGCTCACAGAGAGAATCAGCCGAAGTACCACTTGTGACCACAGGAGGGAGCTCTGCCACAGAATTCACAACAGTACCCCCCCCCCTTGAGGAGGGGTCACCAAACCCTCACCAGAGCCCCCAGGACGACCAGGATGAGCCATATGAAAGGCACGAACAAGATCGGGAGCATGGACATCAGAGGCAAAGACCCAGGAATTATCTTCCTGAGCATAACCCTTCCACTTAACCAGATACTGAAGTTTCCATCTTGAAACACGAGAATCCAAAATCTTCTCCACAATATACTCCAACTCCCCCTCCACCAAAACCGGGGCAGGAGGATCAACAGATGGAACCATAGGTGCCACGTATCTCCGCAACAATGACCTATGGAATACGTTATGTATGGAAAAATAATCTGGAAGGGTCAGACGAAAAGACACAGGATTAAGAACCTCAGAAATCATATACGGACCAATGAAACGAGGTTTAAACTTAGGAGAGGAAACCTTCATAGGAATATGACGAGAAGATAACCAAACCAAATCCCCAACACGAAGTCGAGGACCCACACAGCGTCTGCGATTAGCGAAACGTTGAGCCTTCTCCTGGGACAAGGTCAAATTGTCCACTACATGAGTCCAAATCTGCTGCAACCTGTCCACCACAGTATCCACACCAGGACAGTCCGAAGACTCAACCTGCCCTGAAGAGAAAC
Source organism: Ranitomeya imitator (assembly GCF_032444005.1). Lineage (NCBI taxonomy): Eukaryota > Metazoa > Chordata > Amphibia > Anura > Dendrobatidae > Ranitomeya > Ranitomeya imitator. The sequence goes on along the minus strand of NC_091286.1, from coordinate 4,604,306 downwards.
GAGGGTGGAACCCAGAGTTGCAGAAAAACGGCGAAACCAAGGTAGCCGAGCTGGCCCGATTATTAAGGGCGAACTCAGCCAAAGGCAAAAAGGACACCCAGTCATCCTGATCAGCAGAAACAAAGCATCTCAGATATGTTTCCAAGGTCTGATTGGTTCGTTCGGTCTGGCCATTAGTTTGAGGATGGAAAGCCGAGGAAAAAGACAAGTCAATGCCCATCCTACCACAAAAGGCTCGCCAAAACCTCGAAACAAACTGGGAACCTCTGTCAGAAACGATATTCTCTGGAATGCCATGTAAACGAACCACATGCTGGAAGAACAATGGCACCAAATCAGAGGAGGAAGGTAATTTAGACAAGGGTACCAAATGGACCATCTTAGAGAAGCGATCACAGACCACCCAAATGACTGACATCTTTTGAGAGATGGGAAGATCTGAAATAAAATCCATAGAGATATGTGTCCAAGGCCTCTTCGGGACCGGCAAGGGCAAAAGCAACCCACTGGCACGAGAACAGCAGGGCTTAGCCCGAGCACAAATCCCACAGGACTGCACAAAAGAACGCACATCCCGTGACAGAGATGGCCACCAAAAGGATCTAGCCACTAACTCTCTGGTACCAAAGATCCCAGGATGACCAGCCAACACCGAACAATGAACCTCAGAGATAACTTTATTCGTCCACCTATCTGGGACAAACAGTCTCTCCGCTGGGCAACGATCAGGTTTATTAGCCTGAAATTTTTGCAGCACCCGCCGCAAATCAGGGGAGATGGCAGACACAATTACTCCCTCTTTGAGAATACCCGCTGGCTCAGATAAACCCGGAGAGTCGGGCACAAAACTCCTAGACAGAGCATCCGCCTTCACATTTTTAGAGCCCGGAAGGTACGAAATCACAAAGTCAAAACGGGCAAAAAACAGCGACCAACGAGCCTGTCTAGGATTCAACCGCTTGGCAGACTCGAGATAAGTCAAGTTCTTATGATCAGTCAAGACCACCACGCGATGCTTAGCTCCTTCAAGCCAATGACGCCACTCCTCGAATGCCCACTTCATGGCCAATAACTCTCGATTGCCAACATCATAATTTCGCTCAGCAGGCGAAAACTTCCTGGAAAAGAAGGCGCATGGTTTCATCACCGAGCAATCAGAACTTCTCTGCGACAAAACAGCCCCTGCTCCAATCTCAGAAGCATCAACCTCGACCTGGAATGGAAGCGAAACATCTGGCTGACACAACACAGGGGCAGAAGAAAAACGACACTTCAACTCTTGAAAAGCTTCCACAGCAGCAGAAGACCAATTGACCACATCAGCACCCTTCTTAGTCAAATCGGTCAATGGTTTAGCAATACTAGAAAAATTGCAGATGAAGCGACGATAAAAATTAGCAAAGCCCAGGAACTTTTGCAGACTTTTCAGAGATGTCGGCTGAGTCCAATCATGGATGGCTTGGACCTTAACAGGGTCCATCTCGATAGTAGAAGGGGAAAAGATGAACCCCAAAAATGAAACCTTCTGAACACCAAAGAGACACTTTGATCCCTTCACAAACAAAGAATTAGCACGCAGGACCTGAAACACCGTTCTGACCTGCTTCACATGAGACTCCCAATCATCCGAGAAGATCAAAATGTCATCCAAGTACACAATCAGGAATTGATCCAGGTACTCTCGAAAGATGTCATGCATAAAGGACTGAAACACTGATGGAGCATTGGCAAGTCCGAATGGCATTACTAGATACTCAAAATGGCCCTCGGGCGTATTAAATGCAGTTTTCCATTCATCGCCTCGCTTAATACGCACAAGATTATACGCACCACGAAGATCTATCTTGGTGAACCAACTAGCCCCCTTAATCCGAGCAAACAAATCAGATAACAACGACAAGGGGTACTGAAATTTAACCGTGATCTTATTTAGAAGGCGGTAATCTATACAAGGTCTCAGCGAACCATCCTTCTTGGCCACAAAAAAGAACCCTGCTCCTAATGGCGACGATGACGGGCGAATATGCCCCTTCTCCAAGGACTCCTTCACATAACTCCGCATAGCGGCGTGCTCAGGCACAGATAAATTAAACAGTCGACCTTTTGGGAATTTACTACGAGGAATCAAATCGATAGCACAATCACAATCCCTATGCGGAGGTAGGGCATCGGACTTGGGCTCATCAAATACATCCCGGTAATCAGACAAGAACTCTGGAACCTCAGAAGGGGTGGATGACGAAATAGACAGAAATGGGACATCACCATGTACCTCCTGACAACCCCAGCTGGACACCAACATGGATTTCCAATCTAATACTGGATTATGGACTTGTAGCCATGGCAACCCCAACACGACCACATCATGCAGATTATGCAACACCAGAAAGCAAATAACCTCCTGATGTGCAGGAGCCATGCACATGGTCAGCTGGGTCCAGTACTGAGGCTTATTCTTGGCCAAAGGCGTAGCATCAATTCCTCTCAATGGAATAGGACACTGCAAGGGCTCCAAGAAAAACCCACAACGCCTAGCATACTCCAAGTCCATCAAATTCAGGGCAGCGCCTGAATCCACAAATGCCATGACAGAATAAGATGACAAAGAGCAGATCAAGGTAACGGACAAAAGAAATTTTGACTGTACCATACCAATGGTGGCAGACCTAGCGAACCGCTTAGTGCGCTTAGGACAATCAGAGATAGCATGAGTGGAATCACCACAGTAGAAACACAGCCCATTCAAACGTCTGTGTTCTTGCCGTTCAACTCTGGTCAAAGTCCTATCGCACTGCATAGGCTCAGGTTTATGCTCAGATAATACCGCCAAATGGTGCACAGATTTACGCTCACGCAAGCGTCGACCGATCTGAATAGCCAAAGACATAGACTCATTCAGACCAGCAGGCATAGGAAATCCCACCATGACATCCTTAAGGGCTTCAGAGAGACCCTTTCTGAAAATAGCTGCAAGCGCACCTTCATTCCATTGAGTGAGTACTGACCACTTTCTAAACTTCTGACAATATACCTCTATCTCATCCTGACCCTGACACAGAGCCAGCAAATTTTTCTCTGCCTGATCCACTGAATTAGGCTCATCGTACAGCAATCCGAGCGCCAGGAAAAACGCATCGATATTACTTAATGCAGGATCTCCTGACGCAAGAGAAAATGCCCAGTCCTGAGGGTCGCCACGTAAAAAAGAAATAATGATCCTAACTTGTTGAACTGGGTCACCAGAGGAGCGAGATTTCAAAGCCAGAAATAGAACTAAATTTCTGAGTTTCAAAAATAATTGTAAACTATCTCCAAAAAACAAATCAGGAATAGGAATTCTTGGTTCTAACATAGAATTCTGAACCACAAAGTCTTGAATATTTTGTACTCTTGCCGTGAGCTGATCCACACATGAAGACAGACCTTTAATGTCCATCGCTACACCTGTGTCCTGAACCACCCAAATATCTAGGGGAAAAAAAAAGGCAAAACACAGTGCAGAGAAAAAAAAATGGTCTCAGAACTTCTTTTTTCCCTCTATTGAGAATCATTAGTACTTTGGGCCTCCAGTACTGTTATGATAAGGTAATTTAGTACCACAATGGACATAGAAGTCAGAGCACATACAGTGACCTGACAATAACCCAAAAACATAGAACGAGCTCTGAGACGTGGGAACTCTGCTGACCGCAATCCCTAATCCTCTCCAACCACACTAGAGGCAGCCGTGGATTGCGCCTAACGCTCCCTATGCAACTCGGCACAGCCTGAGAAACTAGCTAGCCTGAAGATAGAAAATAAGCCTACCTTGCCTCAGAGAAATACCCCAAAGGAAAAGGCAGCCCCCACATATAATGACTGTGAGTTAAGATGAAAAGACAAACGTAGAGATGAAATAGATTTAGCAAAGTGAGGCCCGACTTTCTGAACAGAGCGAGGATAGGAAAGGTAACTTTGCGGTCAACACAAAACCCTACAAAAACCACGCAAAGGGGGCAAAAAGACCCTCCGTATCGAACTAACGGCACGGAGGTACACCCTCTGCGTCCCAGAGCTTCCAGCAAGCAAGAAAACAATATTAAGCAAGCTGGACAGAAAAAATAGCAAACAAAATAGCAAAAGCGGAACTTAGCTATGCAGAGCAGCAGGCCACAGGAACGATCCAGGAGGAAACAGGTCCAATACTAGAACATTGACTGGAGGCCAGGATCAAAGCACTAGGTGGAGTTAAATAGAGCAGCACCTAACGACATCACCACATCACCTGAGGAAGGAAACTCAGAAGCCACAGTACCACTCTCCTCCACCAACGGAAGCTCACAGAGAGAATCAGCCGAAGTACCACTTGTGACCACAGGAGGGAGCTCTGCCACAGAATTCACAACACCTAGGGATCCTAACACAAACCCTAACCCTAGGGATCCTAACCCTAACACAAACTCTAACCCTAACACAAACCCTAGGGATCCTAACCCTAACACAAACCCTAACCCTAGGGATCCTAACCCTAACACAAACTCTAACCCTAACACAAACCCTAACACTAACCCTAGGGATCCTAACCCTAACACAAACCCTAACCCTAACACAAACTCTAACCCTAAAACACAAACTCTAACCCTAGGGATCCTAACCCTAACACAAACCCTAACTCTAACCGTAACCCTAACCCTGAGGGATCCTAACCCTAAGGGTTAGGGTTTGTCAGGAATCCCCTGACCGCTGCCACCAATTCGTCACGATTCACACCGTGACCGTCACCCCTACGTCACAGGTTGGGGTAACTTTAGGCCAACAGACGGCTATCACATGTGCAGGGGGGCTTATCTTAGTTATCCCTCCACTCCACGATGTGATGAAAACACACACACAAGGCTATTGACCTCTTGCTTACAGCAGGGGCTTATTCTAGGTATCCCACTGCTTTCAATATACCACAAACTGCAGGGATTTATGTTTATCCCGCTTACAGTTCCACTTAACACTTGCAGCTCTCTGGCGCCCCCCTTACTCTCAGGTCAGATTAGGTACTGCACCCTGGGTAATTAGTCACCAGTAAGGCTGCCTGCTATGTACTGGCTATTGGGAACGCTGCAGCGACGCGATAAACTACTCCCACTCAGGCAGGAACAATAATTATCAACGCCGCAGTCGCTACAACATCACCCCAAAAGACTGCACGGTATCACTGCCACCAGCTTCGATTAAACGGGTCCGAAGCTAACGCAACACAGTAGCGTAATTCTCTTCCAGAGACTTAGGGTACGGTTGTTAGAGCATGGAGAATGAACTAACATATAATAGTATAGCCCATAAAAAAATAGGCAATGCTTTATCAAAAATATTTTATGAAGATGTTACAAATGAGACAATTGCAAATATGTACAAGGGTAATTATGAAATAAACAGGGATTAAATGAGAAAAGGTAACACTCACATGTTCAAAGCATGGCAGGCAACCAGGCTAGTGGAGTTTTTTCCATACGTCCCAGCTCATTGGACGTGCTGCTGGCTTCAGGAGAAGACAAGAAGTCAAGAAGAAGTCTCCTCAGAGCCTGCCAGACACTTAAAACCTTAAGGCTGTGACATCACAGAAAGGCTGGCTTATCCAGACCCTCCTCTCTCTACATTCTGACTAAACTTTAAACTATTTTCTCTGATTTCTATAACTTCACTACAAAACATGTCAGCGTCATAACAAACCCAGCATTCATCTCGGATTAACGTGAGCATTCTAATGAGATCAAATATGTCCTATCTGGGATACATATTTACAGAGAACTCCCTACTTCTTTACCAGATGGAGTTAGAAGCCCGTGTTTCGCGGGATGGGTAGCTACACCGAGTGAGAATACGAATATATATTTTCGTGTTCTTAACGTAAACATGGTGTATAATATCGTACAAAAACCAAACAAAGAATCTTTCATGAATTTTGGAGCCATTTTTCCAGTTTCAGCTAGTGCACGTGGGAGGGGGCGGAGGACTTTCGTCGAGCCTGGAATTTATGACCCCAGGGCAATAAAACCCCCTTCTAGCATACAGTCTGTAGCCCAGAGAGAAATAAGGAGAGTCAGCTAGTGAAGGGGGGGTAGAGCCCACCTCATGAGCTGAAGAGCAACTAAACTTATATGATATTTCATACCATATCGTGACAGGGTTAGGATCCCTAGGGTTAGGGTTAGGATCCCTAAGGTTAGGGTTTGTGTTCGGGTTAGGGTTAGGATCCCTAGGGTTAGGGTTTGTGTTAGAGTTTGTGTTACAGTTTGTGTTTTAGGGTTAGGGTTTGTGTTAGGGTTAGGATTAGGATCCCTAGGGTTAGGGCTAGGGTTAGGATCCCTAGGGTTAGGGTTTGTGTTAGAGTTAGGGTTAGGATCCCTAGGGTTAGGGTTTGTGTTAGGGTTAGGGTCCCTAGGGTTAGGGTTAGAGTTTGTGTTACAGTTTGTGTTAGAGTTTGAGTTAGAGTTTGTGTTACAGTTTGTGTTTTAGGGTTAGGGTTTGTGTTAGGGTTAGGATCCCTAGGGTTAGGGTTTGTGTTAGGGTTAGGGTCCCTAGGGTTAGGGTTTGTGTTACAGTTTGTATTAGAGTTTGAGTTAGAGTTTGTGTTACAGTTTGTGTTACAGTTTGGGTTAGAGTTTGTGTTTTAGGGTTAGGGTTGGGGGATGGCTTATAAGTGTGTATTCTTGTGTTTTTCTATAAAACGCATGCAAACGCATGTGCTTAAAAACGCATGCGTTTACATAGACATCAATGGTCTGGCAAAAAAACGCCGCTAAACGCCGCCAAAATTACTACATGTTGCATTTCTGCAACAAAACGCATGCAGTGAAAAAACACATGCGTTGCAAAAACGCGTCAAAACGCATGCAAAAAAACGCATGCGTTTTTAATGTTATGTACCCTAAAATGGTGCGGTCTGTACAGGTGTAGCGGTGCGGGTGTAGTAAGATGGCGCGGTCTGTACAGGTGTAGCGGTGCAGGTGTAGTAAGATGGCGCGGTCTGTACAGGTGTAGCGGTGCGGGTGTAGTAAGATGGCGCGGTCTGCACAGATGTAGCGGTGCGGGTGTAGTAAGATGGCGTGGTCTGTACAGATGTAGAGGTGCGGGTGTAGTAAGATGGCGCGGTCTGTACAGATGTAGCGGTGCGGGTGTAGTAAGATGGCGCGGTCTGTACAGATGTAGCGGTGCGGGTGTAGTAAGATGGCGCGGTCTGTACAGATGTAGTGGTGCGGGTGTAGTAAGATGGCGCGGTCTGTACAGATGTAGTGAGGGTGTAGTAAGGTGGCGCGGTCTGTACAGATGTAGTGCGGGTGTAGTAAGATGGCGCGGTCTGTACAGATGTAGTGGTGCGGGTGTAGTAAGAGGACGCTGTCTGTACAGATGTAGCGGTGCGGGTGTAGTAAGATGGCGCGGTCTGTACAGATGTAGCGGTGCGGGTGTAGTAAGATGGCGCGGTCTGTACAGGTGTAGTGGTGCGGTGTAGTAAGATGGCGCGGTCTGTACAGATGTAGCGGTGCGGGTGTAGTAAGGTGGCACGGTATGTACAGATGTAGTGCGTGTGTAGTAAGATGGCGCGGTCTGTACAGGTGTAGTGGTGCGGGTGTAGTAAGATGGCGCGGTCTGTACAGGTGTAGTGGTGCGGGTGTAGTAAGATGACTCGGTCTGTACAGATGTAGCGGTGCGGGTGCAGTAAGATGGCGCGGTCTGTACAGATGTAGTGCGGGTGTAGTAAGATGGCGCGGTCTGTACAGATGTAGTAGTGCGGGTGTAGTAAGATGGCGCGTTCTGTACAGATGTAGTAGTGCGGGTGTAGTAAGATGGCGCGGTCTGTACAGATGTAGTAGTGCGGGTGTAGTAAGATGGCGCGGTGTGTACAGATGTAGTGCGGGTGTAGTAAGATGGCGCGGTCTGTACAGGTGTAGTGCGGGTGTAGTAAGATGGCGCGGTCTGTACAGATGTAGTAGTGCGGGTGTAGTAAGATGGCGCGGTCTGTACAGATGTAGTAGTGCGGGTGTAGTAAGATGGCGCGGTGTGTACAGATGTAGTAGTGCGGGTGTAGTAAGATGGCGCGGTCTGTACAGATGTAGTAGTGCGGGTGTAGTAAGATGGCGCGGTCTGTACAGATGTAGTGCGGGTGTAGTAAGATGGCGCGGTCTGTAGAGATGTAGTAGTGCGGGTGTAGTAAGATGGCGCGGTCTGTACAGATGTAGTAGTGCGGGTGTAGTAAGATGGCGCAGTCTGTACAGATGTAGTAGTGCGGGTGTAGTAAGATGGCGCGGTGTGTACAGATGTAGTGCGGGTGTAGTAAGATGGCGCGGTCTGTACAGATGTAGTGCGGGTGTAGTAAGATGGCGCGTTCTGTACAGGTGTAGTGCGGGTGTAGTAAGATGGCGCAGTCTGTACAGATGTAGTAGTGCGGGTGTAGTAAGATGACGCGGTCTGTACAGATGTAGTGCGGGTGTAGTAAGATGACGCGGTCTGTACAGGTGTAGTGCGGGTGTAGTAAGATGGCGCGGTCTGTACAGATGTAGTAGTGCGGGTGTAGTAAGATGGCGCGGTGTGTACAGATGTAGTGCGGGTGTAGTAAGATGGCGCGGTCTGTACAGATGTAGTGCGGGTGTAGTAAGATGGCGCGTTCTGTACAGGTGTAGTGCGGGTGTAGTAAGATGGCGCAGTCTGTACAGATGTAGTAGTGCGGGTGTAGTAAGATGACGCGGTCTGTACAGATGTAGTGCGGGTGTAGTAAGATGACGCGGTCTGTACAGGTGTAGTGCGGGTGTAGTAAGATGGCGCGGTCTGTACAGGTGTAGTGCGGGTGTAGTAAGATGGCGCGGTCTGTACAGGTGTAGTGCGGGTGTAGTAAGATGACGCGGTCTGTACAGATGTAGTAGTGCGGGTGTAGTAAGATGACGCGGTCTGTACAGGTGTAGTGCGGGTGTAGTAAGATGGCGCAGTCTGTACAGATGTAGTAGTGCGGGTGTAGTAAGATGACGCGGTCTGTACAGGTGTAGTGCGGGTGTAGTAAGATGGCGCGGTGTGTACAGATGTAGTGCGGGTGTAGTAAGATGACGCGGTCTGTACAGATGTAGTAGTGCGGGTGTAGTAAGATGGCGCGTTCTGTACAGATGTAGTGCGGGTGTAGTAAGATGGCGCGGTCTGTACAGATGTAGTAGTGCGGGTGTAGTAAGATGGCGCCTGCCGTGATGACGTAGCACGTAGAGCGTGTGACGCAGCAGGACTCAGCCGCAGTGATCGGAGCCTCCGCCATGTACCGGACTCCTGGACGCCGCGCTCTGTCCCCGGACTCTCCGGTCCTGTACCGGGACAGCCCCCGCTCTCCGGAGGAGCGCTCCTGGTCCCGAGGCCACTCCCCGGCCCGGAAGCCGCGCTCTCCCAGCAGGCGCAGCCGCTCACCTGACAGAAGAGGCCGCTCCCGGCTCCGCTCCCGCTCCAGACCTCGGGGAAACTCGCGCTCCAAGTCCTGGAGCCGTGCAGGCCGCTCCCGCTCCAGGCCCCGCCGCTCCCCGCCCTCCCCGCACCGGCGCCGCTCCCCGCCCTCCCCGCAACGGCGCCGGTCCCCGGATGATGAGTACCGCCGTGAGGTGAGAGCCCGCCCCCGCGGACAAACCACGCCCCCGCGGACAAACCACGCCCCTCGTGCCCTGTGGTCTGGGGGCTCTGCGGTCCTACACTCGGGGGTCCGGCCCTGCGGTCTGGGGGCTCTGCGGTCCTACACTCGGGGTCCGGCCCTGCGGTCTGGGGGCTCTGCGGTCCTACACTCGGGGGTCCGGCCCTGCGGTCTGGGGTCTCTGCGGTCCTACACTCGGGGGTCCGGCCCTGTGGTCTGGGGGCTCTGCGGTTCTACACTCGGGGTCCGGCCCTGCGGTCTGGGGGCTCTGCGGTCCTACACTCGGTCTCCGGCCCTGCGGTCTGGGGGCTCTGCGGTCCTACACTCGGGGTCCGGCCCTGCGGTCTGGGGGCTCTGCGGTCCTACACTCGGGGTCCGGCCCTGCGGTCTGGGGGCTCTGCGGTCCTACACTCGGGGGTCCGGCCCTGCGGTCTGGGGGCTCTGCGGTCCTACACTCGGGGTCCGGCCCTGCGGTCTGGGGGTCTCTGCGGTCCTACACTCGGGGGTCCGGCCCTGTGGTCTGGGGGCTCTGCGGTCCTACACTCGGGGGTCCGGCCCTGTGGTCTGGGGGCTCTGCGGTCCTACACTCGGGGTCCGGCCCTGTGGTCTGGGGGCTCTGCGGTCCTACACTCGGGGGTCCGGCCCTGTGGTCTGGGGGCTCTGCGGTCCTACACTTGGGGTCCGGCCCTGTGGTCTGGGGGCTCTGCGGTCCTACACTCGGGGGTCCGGCCCTGTGGTCTGGGGGCTCTGCGGTCCTACACTCGGGGTCCGGCCCTGCGGTCTGGGGGCTCTGCGGTCCTACACTCGGGGGTCCGGCCCTGCGGTCTGGGGGCTCTGCGGTCCTACACTCGGGGGTCCGGCCCTGCGGTCTGGGGGCTCTGCGGTCCTACACTCGGGGTCCGGCCCTGTGGTCTGGGGGCTCTGCGGTCCTACACTCGGGGTCTGGCCCTGCGGTCTGGGGGCTCTGCGGTCCTACACTCGGGGTCCGGCCCTGCGGTCTGGGGGCTCTGCGGTCCTACACTCGGGGTCTGGCCCTGCGGTCTGGGGTCTCTGCGGTCCTACACTCGGGGGTCCGGCCCTGCGGTCTGGGGGCTCTGCGGTCCTACACTCGGGGTCTGGCCCTGCGGTCTGGGGTCTCTGCGGTCCTACACTCGGGGTCCGGCCCTGCGGTCTGGGGGCTCTGCGGTCCTACACTCGGGGTCCGGCCCTGCGGTCTGGGGTCTCTGCGGTCCTACACTCGGGGGTCCGGCTCTGCGGTCTGGGGGCTCTGCGGTCCTACACTCGGGGTCCGGCCCTGCGGTCTGGGTTCTCTGCGGTCCTACACTCGGGGGTCCGGCCCTGCGGTCTGGGGGTCTCTGCGGTCCTACACTCGGGGTCCGGCCCTGCGGTCTGGGGTCTCTGCGGTCCTACACTCGGGGGTCCGGCCCTGCGGTCTGGGGGCTCTGCACTCCTACACTCGGGGGTACGGCCCTGCGGTCTGGGGGTCTCTGCGGTCCTACACTCGGGGTCCGGCCCTGCGGTCTGGGGGCTCTGCACTGCACTCCTACACTCGGGGGTCCGGCCCTGCGGTCTGGGGGTCTCTGCGGTCCTACACTCGGGGGTCCGGTCCTACACTCGGGGTCCGGCCCTGGGGGCTCTGCGGTCCTACACTCGGGGGTCCGGCCCTGCTGTCTGGGGGCTCTGCGGTCCTACACTCGGGGTCCGGCCCTGCGGTCCTACACTCGGGGTCCGGCCCTGCGGTCTGGGGGCTCTGCGGTCCTACACTCAGGGGGTCCGGCCCTGCGGTCTGGGGGTCTCTGCGGTCCTACACTCGGGGTCCGGCCCTGCGGTCTGGGGTCTCTGCAGTCCTACACTCTGGGTCCGGCCCTGTGGTCTGGGATCTCTGCGGTCCTACACTCGGGGTCCGGCCCTGCGGTCTGGGGGCTCTGCGGTCCTACACTCGGGGTCCGGCCCTGCGGTCTGGGGGCTCTGCGGTTCTACACTCGGGGTCCGGCCCTGCGGTCTGGGGGCTCTGCGGTCCTACACTCGGGGTCCGGCCCTGTGGTCTGGGATCTCTGCGGTCCTACACTCGGGGTCCGACCTTGCGTTCTGGGGTCTCTGCGGTCCTACACTCGGGGTCCGGCCCTGCGGTCTGGGGGCTCTGCGGTCCTACACTCGGGGTCCGGCCCTGCGGTCTGGGGGCTCTGCGGTCCTACACTCGGGGTCCGGCCCTGCGGTCTGGGGGCTCTGCGGTCCTACACTCGGGGTCCGGCCCTGCGGTCTGGGGGCTCTGCGGTCCTACACTCGGGGGTCCGGCCCTGCGGTCTGGGGTCTCTGCGGTCCTACACTCGGGGATCCGGCCCTGCGGTCTGGGGGCTCTGCGGTCCTACACTCGGGGTCCGGCCCTGCGGTCTGGGGGCTCTGCGGTCCTACACTCGGGGTCCGGCCCTGCGGTCTGGGGGCTCTGCGGTCCTACACTCGGGGTCCGGCCCTGCGGTCTGGGGGCTCTGCGGTCCTACACTCGGGGTCCGGCCCTGCGGTCTGGGGGCTCTGCGGTCCTACACTCGGGGATCCGGCCCTGCGGTCTGGGGGCTCTGCGGTCCTACACTCGGGGTCCGGCCCTGCGGTCTGGGGGCTCTGCGGTCCTACACTCGGGGTCCGGCCCTGCGGTCTGGGGGCTCTGCGGTCCTACACTCGTGGTCCGGCCCTGCGGTCTGGGGGTTCTGCGGTTCTACACTCGGGGTCCGGCCCTGCGGTCTGGGGGCTCTGCGGTCCTACACTCGGGGTCCGGCCCTGCGGTCTGGGATCTCTGCGGTCCTACACTCGGGGGTCCGGCCCTGCGGTCTGGGGGCTCTGCGGTCCTACACTCGGGGGTCCGGCCCTGCGGTCTGGGATCTCTGCGGTCCTACACTCGGGGGTCCGGCCCTGCGGTCTGGGGGCTCTGCGGTCCTACACTCGGGGGTCCGGCCCTGCGGTCTGGGATCTCTGCGGTCCTACACTCGGGGGTCCAGCCCTGCGGTCTGGGGGCTTTGCGGTCCTACACTCGGGGGTCCAGCCCTGCGGTCTGGGGGCTCTGCGGTCCTTCACTCGGGGTCCGGCCCTGCGGTCTGGGGGCTCTGCGGTCCTACACTCGGGGGTCCAGCCCTGCGGTCTGGGGGCTCTGCGGTCCTACACTCGGGGGTCCGGCCCTGCGGTCTGGGGGTTCTGCGGTCCTACACTCGGGGTCCGGCCCTGGGGTCTCTGCGGTCCTACACTCGGGGTCCGGCCCTGTGGTCTGGGGTCTCTGCGGTCCTACACTCGGGGTCCGGCCCTGGGGTCTCTGCGGTCCTACACTCGCGGGTCCGGCCCTGCGGTCTGGGGGTTCTGCGGTCCTACACTCGGGGGTCCGGCCCTGTGTTCTGGGGGTTCTGCGGTCCTACACTCGGGGTCCGGCCCTGCGGTCTGGGATCTCTGCGGTCCTACACTCGGGGGTCCGGCCCTGCGGTCTGAGGGCTCTGCGGTCCTGCACTCGGGGTCTGGCCCTGCTGTCTGGGGTCTCTGCTGTCCTACACTCGGGGTCCGGCCCTGCGGTCTGGGGTCTCTGCGGTCCTGCACTCGGGGTCCGGCCCTGCGGTCTGGGGGCTCTGCGGTCCTACAATCGGGGTCCGGCCCTGCGGTCTGGGGGCTCTGCACTGCACTCCTACACTCGGGGGTCCGGCCCTGCGGTCTGGAGGTCTCTGCGGTCCTACACTCGGGGGTCCGGTCCTACACTCGGGGTCCGGCCCTGGGGGCTCTGCGGTCCTACACTCGGGGGTCCGGCCCTGCTGTCTGGGGGCTCTGCGGTCCTACACTCGGGGTCCGGCCCTGCGGTCTGGGGTCTCTGCAGTCCTACACTCGGGGGTCCGGCCCTGCGGTCCTACACTCGGGGTCCGGCCCTGCGGTCTGGGGGCTCTGCGGTCCTACACTCGGGGGTCCGGCCCTGCGGTCTGGGGGTCTCTGCGGTCCTACACTCGGGGTCCGGCCCTGCGGTCTGGGGGCTCTGCGGTCCTACACTCGGGGGTCCGGCCCTGCGGTCTGGGGTCTGCGGTCCTACACTCGGGGGTCCGGCCCTGTGGTCTGGGATCTCTGCGGTCCTACACTCGGGGTCCGGCCCTGTGGTCTGGGATCTCTGCGGTCCTACACTCGGGGTCCGACCTTGCGTTCTGGGGTCTCTGCGGTCCTACACTCGGGGGTCCGGCCCTGCGGTCTGGGGGCTCTGCGGTCCTACACTCGGGGGTCCGGCCCTGTGGTCTGGGGGCTTTGCGGTCCTACACTCGGGGGTCCAGCCCTGCGGTCTGGGGGCTCTGCGGTCCTACACTCGGGGTCCGGCCCTGCGGTCTGGGGGCTCTGCGGTCCTACACTCGGGGGTCCAGCCCTGCGGTCTGGGGGCTCTGCGGTCCTACACTCGGGGGTCCGGCCCTGCGGTCTGGGGGTTCTGCGGTCCTACACTCGGGGTCCGGCCCTGGGGTCTCTGCGGTCCTACACTCGGGGTCCGGCCCTGTGGTCTGGGGTCTCTGCGGTCCTACACTCGGGGTCCGGCCCTGCGGTCTGGGGTCTCTGCGGTCCTACACTCGCGGGTCCGGCCCTGCGGTCTGGGGGTTCTGCGGTCCTACACTCGGGGGTCCGGCCCTGCGGTCTGGGGGCTCTGCGGTCCTACACTCGGGGGTCCGGCCCTGCGGTCTGGGGGCTCTGCGGTCCTACACTCGGGGTCCGGCCCTGCGGTCTGGGGTCTCTGCGGTCCTACACTCGGGGTCCGGCCCTGGGGGCTCTGCGGTCCTACACTCGGGGGTCCGGCCCTGCGGTCTGAGGGCTCTGCGGTCCTACACTCGGGGGTCCGGCCCTGCGGTCTGGGATCTCTGCGGTCCTACACTCGGGGTCCGGCCCTACGGTCTGGGGGGTTCTGCGGTCCTACACTCGGGGGTCCGGCCCTGCGGTCTGGGGGGGTTCTGCGGTCCTACACTCGGGGGTCCGGCCCTTCGGTCTGGGGGCTCTGTGGTCCTACACTCGGTGGTCCGGCCCTGCGGTCTGGGGGCTCTGCGGTCCTACACTCGGGGTCCGGCTCTGCGGTCCTACACTCGAGGTCCGGCCCTGCGGTCTGGGGGCTCTGCGGTCCTACACTTGGGGGTGCGTCCCTGCGGTCTGGGGGCTCTGCGGTCCTACACTCGGGGTCCGGCCCTGCGGTCTGGGATCTCTGCGGTCCTACACTCGGGGTCCGGCCCTGCGGTCTGGGTGGTTCTGCGGTCCTACACTCGGGGGTCCGGCCCTGCGGTCTGGGGTCTCTGCGGTCCTACACTCGGGGGTCCGGCCCTGCGGTCTGGGGGTTCTGCGGTCCTACACTCGGGGGTCCGGCCCTGCGGTCTGGGGGCTCTGCGGTCCTACACTCGGGGGTCCAGCCCTGCGGTCTGGGGGCTCTGCGGTCCTACACTCGGGGGTCTGGGGGCTCTGCGGTCCTACACTCGGGGGTCCGGCCCTGCGGTCTGGGGGCTCTGCGGTCCTACACTCGGGGTCCGGCCCTGCGGTCTGGGGTCTCTGCGGTCCTACACTCGGGGGTCCGGCCCTGCGGTCTGGGGGTTCTGCGGTCCTACACTCGGGGGTCCGGCCCTGCGGTCTGGGGGCTCTGCGGTCCTACACTCGGGGGTCCAGCCCTGCGGTCTGGGGGCTCTGCGGTCCTACACTCGGGGGTCTGGGGGCTCTGCGGTCCTACACTCGGGGGTCCGGCCCTGCGGTCTGGGGGCTCTGCGGTCCTACACTCGGGGTCCGGCCCTGCGGTCTGGGGTCTCTGCGGTCCTACACTCGGGGTCCGGCCCTGGGGGCTCTGCGGTCCTACACTCGGGGGTCCGGCCCTGCGGTCTGAGGGCTCTGCGGTCCTACACTCGGGGGTCCGGCCCTGCGGTCTGGGATCTCTGTGGTCCTACACTCGGGGTCCGGCACTACGGTCTGGGGGGTTCTGCGGTCCTACACTCGGGGGTCCGGCCCTGCGGTCTGGGATCTCTGCGGTCCTACACTCGGGGGTCCGGCCCTGCGGTCTGGGGGCTCTGCGGTCCTACACTCGGGGGTCCGGCCCTGCGGTCTGGGATTTCTGCGGTCCTACACTCGGGGGTCCGGGTCTGGGGGCTCTGCGGTCCTACACTCGGGGGTCCGGCCCTGCGGTCTGGGGGCTCTGCGGTCCTACACTCGGGGTCTGGCCCTGCGGTCTGGGGTCTCTGCGGTCCTACACTCGGGGGTCCGGCCCTGCGGTCTGGGGGCTCTGCGGTCCTACACTCGGGGTTCGGCCCTGCTGTCTGGGGGCTCTGCGGTCCTACACTCGGGGTCCGGCCCTGCGGTCTGGGGGCTCTGCGGTCCTACACTCGGGGTCCGGCCCTGCGGTCTGGGGGCTCTGCGGTCCTACACTCGGGGTCCGGCCCTGCGGTCTGGGATCTCTGCGGTCCTACACTCGGGGTCCGGCCTTGCGGTCTAGGGGCTCTGCGGTCCTACTCCCGGGGGTCCGGCTTCACTCGTACACTTGTTGGGGGGAAAGGGGGGACTCGGCTCTGCGCTCGTACACTTGTTGGGGGGGGAGGGGGGAACCGGCTCTGCTCCCGTACACTTGTTGGGGGGAGAGGGGGGACCCGGCTCTGCCGTCTCTTCCTTTTCTCTCCTGGAGATTACTTTGCTTTTTCTCTGATCGCCCATGACGGCACCACGGAGAGAGGGGATCCGCCCACCAAGGACTGGAAACCTACGGATAAAAAGGCGGTACCACTCTCCTGCATCAGTTGGTTTCCTGTCCTTGATGGGAGACCTACGGACTTACCAGTCGTCGTTGGAATTCCGGGGCCAACCAGTCCGATTCAGGCAGCTGGGGTCCCTCTGCCTCGGCTAGGGTGGTGACCCGAAGCGCCACCGCTGGGAGCCAGTGGGCCGACAGGGTGTGCGGGGGAGGTGACAAGGAGTTCGCGGTCACCTCCCCAGGTAAGATGCAGCAGCGGCAGCATCCAGGGGGGTCCCTCTGTGGTTGCGGGAGGTGCGGCGTGGCCCTCCCCTAGCACGCGTCAGCCTGCACACTGCACGCCATCGGGTATGCAGAGCCACGCAGTAGGGCTGCATAGGACCGGGGGTGCCGGTCAGCAGCGCCATATCTGCACTCCGGGCGGCCATCTTGTGAGTAGGGCGCATGCCCGGAGTTGCGCTGGTCTCGCGAGACGCTGGGCGCCGTCGGCTGAGCGCTACTGCGCAGGCGTCGCCGATAGGTCACTTGGGCGTTCCAAAGGCGCCGCAGAAGCGTCTGCGCAGGCGGCGCCAAAAGATAGGTTGCTTGGGCGTTCCAAAGGCGGCGCAGAAGCGTCTGCGCAGGCGGCGCCAAAAGATAGGTCGCTCTGGCGTTCCAAAGGCAGAAGCGTCTGCGCAGGCGCCGGCGTTCGGCGCTCCTCGCCGTCGGCTAAGCGCTACTGCGCAGGCGCCGGAAGGAAAGCGGCGGGAGCTTTAAAATGGGGGATTTACTTCCTCTCAGCGGCTCTGCAGTTTATCAGCAAGAGCCTTAGGAGACAGTATGGCAAGATATGGAAAAAGTTTCTGTCATCATCAGGTGCAAAAATAGGGAAAGAAATTCCCCTTAATTCCATATTAGAGTTCCTACAAAACGGGTTGGAGATGGGTTTAGCCACTAACACCCTAAAAGTTCACGTGGCAGCTTTGGGAGCCCTATTCAATTTTGATTTAGCCTCAAATAGGTGGGTCGCTATATTCATCAGGGCGGCAGGAAGATCAAGGCCTCTTCCAGTAAAAGTTGTTCCTCAATGGGACTAAAACTTGGTCCTTAAAGCCCTGACTAATTCTCCATTTGAGCCATTACACGAATCTACAATAAAAAATCTATCCCTCAAAACAGCTCTATTAGTCGCCCTCACTTCGGCCCGCAGGGTTAGCGATTTACAGGCTCTCTCAGCTAACCCTCCCTACACACAATTCCTAGAGGATAGGGTCATTTTAAAAACAGACCCAGCATATCTCCCAAAAGTGGCTTCAAAATTTCACAGGTCTCAAGAGATATCTCTCCCCTCCTTCTGTCCCAATCCTAAAAATAAGGAGGAACAAACATTACATACACTAGATGTAAGAAGATGTCTCTTACACTACCTAGAAGTCACTAGAGAGAGTAGGGAGGATTCCTCTCTGTTTGTGTGTTTCCAGGGTCCCCGGAAGGGGAAAAAAGCATCTAAAGCCACCATAGCAAGATGGATCACAGACGCCATCAGTCTATCATACTCAGCAAGTGGGATGTCCGTTCCCGGGGAGGTTAAGGCTCACTCAACAAGAGCAGTAGCGACTTCCTGGGCGGAGAAGGCCGGAGCTTCCATAGACCAGATATGTAGAGCTGCTACCTGGTCCTCACCATCCACATTCTATAGGCACTATAGATTGGACCTAATCTCCTCTTCAGACCTTACTTTCGGTAAAAGGGTTCTGGAGGCGGTGGTCCCTCCCTGAATGCACTATCTATGCAATTCTCTCCGTGGTGCAGTCATGGGCGATCAGAGAAAAATATAGTTCTTACCGATAACGGTATTTCTCTGAGCCCATGACGGTACCCGTACATTCCCTCCCTTCACTTTTGGGTGCGCACATCAAAATAGTGCCATAGTCTACTCATAGTGTTAATAGTCACGCGGTATCTAGTTATGATAAACAGTTAAAATTTAACAAATGTTTAGTAGTCTCCCATCGTTCTCTATGTAAAACAACTGATGCAGGAGAGTGGTACCGCCTTTTTATCCGTAGGTTTCCTGTCCTTGGTGGGCGGATCCCCTCTCTCCGTGGTGCCGTCATGGGCTCAGAGAAATACCGTTATCGGTAAGAACTATATTTTTCCTCCTCTTTGTTTTCAGCGTCATCGATCCCCCGGTCGTCGTTCCCCCAGTTTTGGCTCCAGTCCGGCCAGGGATCCCCGCACTTCTGGGCGTCGGACTCGGGACAGCCCACCGCAGCAGGACAGGTAGGTGTGAGACCCTTGGGTGTGTGAGGTGCGGACCATGCGGTTGGCGGCCATCACCGTGGGGGACATTGTACCGTTGCATGTCACATCCTCTCGCTGTACCTTGATCTGCTGGTTACAATGTTGTTTGTTCTTGGGAAAACCCCGTTAACCCTTTCCTCGGCGCGGCCAGTTTGCGTTTCCATGTTTTCCCTCCATAACATCCTGCTGTTTTCTGCCCTCGTAGACGTATCGGGCTCGTGTTCTCAGGACAAGTTGCGCTCCAGTGACACCGCTCATCTTACCGCACTGGAAAATACCAAGTGCTATTCTCACCGACTTATTTGTACGCCACATGGTGTGGTCAAATTACCTTTCAACACCGTTCTCATTGGTACGGTTGCGGCCCATTGTGACACCGTTCTCCGCGTCTGTACGGTTGCGGCACATTGTGACACCGTTCTCCGCGTCTGTATGGTTGCGGCACATTGTGACACCGTTCTCCTCGTCTGTACTGTTACGGCCCATTGTGACACCGTTCTCCTGGTCTGTACGGTTACGTCACATTGTGACACCGTTCTCCTCGTCTGTACTGTTACGGCACATTGTGACACCGTTCTCCTTGTCTGTACGGTTACGTCACATTGTGACACCGTTCTCCTCGTCTGTACTGTTACGGCACATTGTGACACCGTTCTCCTTGTCTGTACTGTTACGGCACATTGTGACACCGTTCTCCTCGTCTGTACTGTTACGGCCCATTGTGACACCGTTCTCCTGGTCTGTACGGTTGCGGCCCATTGTGACACCGTTGTCCTCGTCTGTACGGTTACGGCCCATTGTGACACCGTTCTCCTCGTCTGTACTGTTACGGCACATTGTGACACCGTTCTCCTCGTCTGTACTGTTACGGCCCATTGTGACACCGTTCTCCTTGTCTGTACGGTTGCGGCACATTGTGATGCCGTTTTCCTGGTCTCTGCGGTTATGGCACATTGTGACACCGTTCTACCTCTTTGTTGACGTCAGAGTCGACATGTGCATCCCGTCACATCCGGCGCAATTTTGTTGAAGACAGTCTGTGAATTCACATATATGGTGTCTTCAATAAAATGGTGTTGGAGATTGCGGCATGTGTCAACTATGGCGTCATTTTATTGAAGTAATGTACTACAACAGTGACTGGGAACCTGTTACAAAACTGAGTGCCCCCCCCCCCTTCAAATACAACAATCCAGCCCTATGGCAGACACTGCGTAACTTGAAGCTTGTGTGTGAGCAGGGTGTGGCTTTAAACTACATGTGACCAATCCTGCAAAGCCACCTGTTGTCCCTCCCTTCTCAGTCAGGAATTTCTTTTGTCTCCAGGGTCTGAGAAGGTAAATATCTCTGACCTCAGTGAATATAATTAACCAGCCCTTTAGTGATGTCACGAGGCTGGAGTTTATAAGTCTCTACACTTAACCCAGCCTTCAGTTTTTGCCTGAGGAGCTGTACGATGCACTGGGACGTCTGGGCTCTGCCTGCCAGCATGGTTTTGCCTGACATGATCTGAGAACATGTGAGTTTTACCTTTCTTCTTTATTCCATGTTATTTTATAATTGCTTGTACATATTTTTCAATTGTCTCTTTTGTATCATCCTTGTAATATTTTTTTTTATAAACACTGCCTTATCTTCGGAGTAAAATATCTAAATTACTAGTTTTGTTCTTCCTGCTCTAAAACGTACCCTAAGTCTCTGGAAGGGAATTACGCTACTGTTTTGGGTTCGCTTCGAACCTGTTTAATCGAAGCTGGTGGCAGCATTCCTTGTTCTGTGCCTTTGGGAGTAGTCGTAGCGACGGCTGCGTTGATAATTATTGTTCCTGCCCGAGTGAGAGTAGTTATATCACCTCGCTGCAGCGTGCCCAATAGCCAGTACATAGCAGGCAACCTGTCTGGCGACTAATTACCCTAGATGCAGTACCTAATCTGACCTGAGGGTAAGGGGGGCGCCAGAGAGCTGCAAGTTTTAAGTGGAACTGTAAGCGGGATATACATAAACCCCTGCAGTTCGTGGTATATTGAAGAGCAGTGGGATAACTAAAATAAGCCCCTGCTGTAAACTAAAAGGTCAATAGCCTTGTGTGTGTTTTCATCACAGTGTAGCAGTGGAGGGATAACTAAGATAAGCCCCCTGCACATGTGATAGCAGTCTGTTGGCCTAAAGTCACCCCGATCCGAGACGTAGGGGTGACAGTTACGGTGTGAATCGTGACACGGTGAGGGTAACACAATGTGTAATACTTTATTGTATCACGAAACAGGCAGATAACACACAGAACAGTCCCAGCAATACCCAAGATGGTGCACGTTACAGTCTCACCCTTCCTCTGGCTCGCCAGGATAATGGTAGATGTTACGTCAGAGCTCCCAGGGTCGCTACCCCATCTGTGATACGCACACAGAGAGGAGGGAACGACAAGCGTAGGATGATGACAGTCCATTCAGGTACAAGGCCAGGTGACCGGAGGGTTGCAACCTGGCTTCTCCACAAACGTATCTATGGGGCTCAGGCGAACAGTGAGTCTAAATCCTGACTACCCCAAACGTATCCATAGATTCGCGATGGTATTTTTCAAGCCGGGAATGAGGTCCCCTAATGCCCCTTTCACACATCAGGTTTTTGCCGTCAGGCACAATCCGGCGAATTTTGAAAAAAAACTGATTCGGCAAAAGCTGCTGCCAGATCCGTTTTTTTCTCCAGACTTGTATTAACGCCGGATGGCCTCACGCTTCATCTGTTTTTTTTGCCAGATCCGTCAAAAATTAGTTTTCCGGTGGCCGGAGAAAACGTACAGAGGAACGTTTTTTTCTGTCCAACGAAAAAACTCACAGCGACGGATCCGGCAAAAAACGGATGAAATGTGAGGTGAAATGATGGTCTCTCTCTGGAACAGGAAGTCCAAACTCTATCCCCAGGGGAAAAAACGGATCCAGTAGAAAAACTGATCCGTCGCATACATTTTTCACAATTTGCAACGGATCCTTTTTTGTCAAATTAGCTGGATTGTGCCTAAATTGACACTTGCGTTTTCTGCTGTCCGTCGTTGTGCAGCAAAATGACTTATCGACGGACGTCACGAAAATAGGGGAAACCGTGTGCGACGGATCCAGTGTAATGACTGATGCGTCGTACACAAATTCCGGGAATTAAAAGTCCGGGGACGAGAGAGAGACTGACTGACTGACTGACTTTTTCCGGATTTTAAAATTCTTCCGGGCATGCTCACAGGGGAAAAACAGGATCCGTCGCTGGATTCCAGTGTGTGACGATCAGCGACGGATCCTGCGTCCATAGGCTTCCATTATAGCCGTCGACGGACAGCACAGGATGCGTCGCTGACCGATTTTCCGACGTGCAGAAAATACGTTACTATGAACATTTTCTTCGCACGACGGACCGCTATTTTCCGACGGATCCAGTGCACAACGGATGGCCATCCGTCACAATCCGTCGCTAATACAAGTCTATGGGAAAATTTTTTTTGCAGGATCCTGCATTCACAAAAAGCGACGGATAAAAAAAAAAAACACAAGTGTGAAAGTAGCCTAATCCGGCATCCTGTAAAATGACAAATGTGTCACTCATGATGGAGCCATGATGTCTTGGTTGCTGTCCTGTAGAGAGTCTCTGTGCAGCTCAGGGGTATAATACTCCACAGCCTTGATCACTGCTGAGCATGTACATAAAGTGCAGCGCTGGGGTATAATACTCCACAGCCCTGGTCACTACTGAGCATGTGCATAAAGTGCATCTCTGGGGTATAATACTGCACAGCACCAATCACTACTGAGTATTATACCCCATAGCTGCTGTCACGATAGTGTAAAAATGTCATAATGTGAGATTAGTTCTAGAAAGTACCATGTCACAGACACACACACTGCAGTTTTGACCCCCCTTTCTCCCCCTCTGCATTCGCTCATACAACAAACAAAGCCCTATGGCAGACACTGTGCAACTTGATACCTATGTGTGGGCATTTTATGGTTTTTAAACCGCAGATGACCAATCCCGTAAAGCCACTCGTTCCCCCCTCCCCCTTCCCAAGGAATGTCTGAGGACTCAAAAAACAGAAATAGTAAAGAAAGAGTGCATGTCATTACTCAGCCCACTTAGTGATGTCACGACAAGAGGGCATATCTTTACCCCTGTGGAGTTGTGAGTGAGATAGTTGGTCCAGGAAGCGAGCTAACAGCTCGGCAAAGCTGTGCTCATGTATCTGGATATGTGGAAGCCTTTTCTCCTCCATAGCACACGGCCAGTCACAAGCTGAAATGATGTGAACGACCTGTAAGTGTTTTTTAATTTTAATCCCTTTTTATTTTTAATCTGTAATGTACACATGATTTTGTCTTTATAATATCTTTTATACTTTGTAAACACTGCCTACCTTTTTATGGAGTAAAATATATAATTTACTAGCTTGTCTCTACCTGCTCTATAAACGTACTGCCGCGTCCTCTGAAGTGAATTACACTACTGATTTGGGTTAGCTCCGGACCCATTAACCCTTGTGGAATCGGAGCTGGTGGCGGCATACTTTGTTCTGTGCGATTGGGAATCCTTGTAGCAACGACGGCATTGATAATTATTGTTCTCGCCCTTGTGGGAGTAGTTATATTGCCCTCACTGCAGCGTTCTGAATAGCCAGTACATAGCAGGCAGCCTTTCTGGCGACTAAATACCCTAGGTGCAGTACCTAATCTGACCGGAGGGTAAGGGGAACACCAGAGAGCTGCAAGTTCCAAACCGGAAGTGGGATACTGATAAATCCCCTTCAGAAGGGGCAACCAAACAACCCCAGTTCGTGACAAATTGGGGTGAGTAGTGGGGATGATAAAGGTATCCTCTGCGGGATCCCTGACATATTGATGGGATCTGTGACATGATGTTGGCAGCACAGTGTGAACAGTGAGAGCTGTACTTTATGCACATGCTCAGTGGTGACCAGGACTGTGCAGTATTATACCCTAGAGCTGCACTTTATGCACATGCTCAGTAGTGACCAGGGCTGTGCAGTATTATACCCCAGAGCTGCACTTTATGCACATGCTCAGTAGTGACCAGGACTGTGCAGTATTATACCCCACAGCTGCACTTTATGCACATGCTCAGTAGTGACCAGGGCTGTGGAATATTATACCCCAGAGCTGCACTTTATGCACATGCTCAGTAGTGACCAGGGCTTTGCAGTATTATACCCCAGAGCTGCACTTTATGCACATGCTCAGTAGTGACTGGTGCTGTGGAGTCGGGGAAATTGAGGAGTCGGACGTTCGGCTTACTGACTCTACAGCCCTGGAAGCCACTATTGCATCTTATGTCCAGCTCAATGTATAACATTGGGTGAACCGTCCTCATTATGGGGTTAAATTGATGTACAGCCGCCATTGTTAAAGGGGCTCTGTATGGGGAGGTGAGCTGCTCCGATGAGGTGACGGCTGCTGATGTTGCTGCGTCCTGTCAGGTATGTGTGGAGGGGATGTGATCACAGCCGCTCGCCTCTGATAGGCACAAGACCTCCGTGCTACATGATGGGTACCAGACCTCCCCGTAACCTAGAACTGCTCAGGCCTCCCAACATTCACTGCTTCGGGTGCTGCAGGTTTCTGCTCTTTCCATGTTCCTGCAGCACATCATCATATTTACACATACTGTTATATCAGCGATTAATGAGCAGCTTGCTGACTGTTTCCACCCAGTGGCAGGAGATCGCACACTGTAAAATGAAGGTTGCCCAGAAATTCCCCTGATGGGGGGAGATTGAGTTCAGAGCTGCAGGCAATGGCTGGTACCTGGGAACAGTAGCTGGTATTCCCTGGTGCGCCACAGTGAGAGCTTCCCGCCTGCAGACATGGTGTGCTTGTTGTTCCAGGTACGGTGATGTGAAGCTATTGGGCAATGATTCCTCCTTACGTAGCTGCTCTGGGGACTTGCACGCTTCATCTCTGCCCATGCCCAAGAAGTCCATCCTGAAGAAACGTCCAGATGTGGAGCCCTCCAGCTCTGACAAGTCTCCCCAGGTACGGGTACCACTACTTCTGTGTCCTCCCAAGGGCCTGGTTGAGGGTGGGGGCTCTGAGGATCAATGGTAGCCATTTATAATACTGACCCTATGTTCCCTCTGGCCTCATAATGTGGAGTCTGCGCACACTTTTTGTTTTCTGGCCTGAGGTTGTGGGGCCCCTTACTATGGTCTCTCCATAACGTCTTTGTCCTCCAGGGATAAGGATGTATGGCTCCATTCTGCAGACTCTTCACTCACTTCTGTCCTCTGGGGTGACATGGTGGGGGCTCCCATACTGCTGACATTTGGTACATTTCTTTGTCCTCTTGCCTGAGGTTATGAGGCCCCTGTACATCGGGTTCTCCACTAACATCTTTGTCCTCCGGGGTTAGGATGTATGGCTCCATTCTACGGCTCTTCACTCACTTCTCCGAGGTCCTCGGGGATGAGGTGGTGGGGTCCTGCACTGTTCACTCTGCTAATTTGATATTTCCATATTTTTCCAGGCTGACATGCTCTTGAGCAGTAAAGATGGGAGAAGTGTGAGCTCTGTGGGGGCAGGGAAGAGCACAGAGAAGAGTAACCTGACCACAGAAAGCCCCCTCTCTATGGTGGTAAAGATGGATCCCCTCACACCCAGCACCTCCAACTCTTCTGCTTTATCAGCTGCAGCACAGAGACTGGAGGCTCCTCTTCCACAAGGCAGTAACCCGCTTTTTTCGTTAGCGCCAGCAAACTGGACACTAAGCAGCAGCGCAGATTTTGTGGTGCAACGAAATGTCACAAGTAAAGCCCCTCCACACTCATCCACTACAGGAAACCTTTCTACCAAGAGCTCCTCTAAATCTCAGACTGCTCCATTCAGCGGTGGGAACAACTTCCCTAAGAAGAAGGCGGCTGATGTGGCAGGCAGCTTCTTGTTGCCTCATGACCAGGATTACAAATCGTCTTCTCTCCTAAGTAAAGCTTCAGATATCAGGAAGTGCAGATCCACCGAAATTGATGATGAGGAGCGCTTCCTTTATGGAGACGAGGAGGAGAAGATGGCAGAGCAGACAAAAGCTCAGTCTGACCAAAC
The DNA here is from genome assembly GCF_032444005.1 of Ranitomeya imitator. Lineage (NCBI taxonomy): Eukaryota > Metazoa > Chordata > Amphibia > Anura > Dendrobatidae > Ranitomeya > Ranitomeya imitator. Next base: position 4,578,598 of record NC_091286.1, on the reverse strand, counting down.
AGTCTCCACTTCGCCAGTCAAGAGCTCCGAGAGCAAGCAAGAGTTTGAGAAGATCCAAGACCTGCTGAAGACCATTGGCCTGGATATTGGTGTTACTGAAATCGGGAAACTTTCCGTCAGAACGCAAGAGCGGCTTCATGGGAAGAAAGTGGCACCTAAGATAACGCAGCCTACAGCTGAGCAGCCACAGAGCGGGCCCATGGTCAACTCTGCTGAGCTCAAGGCTAAAATGTCTGAACCCAAAGAACCTGAACCCCAAGTTAAAGCAGAAAGGAAAGAAGAACCTGCAATGAAGACTGAGCCAGTTGTAAAACCAGTCCCTAAAGAGCCACCACCCCCAGTGACGCTACCGAGCCCGGCCCCCATTCCTAAAGAGAAGCCTCAGCTTATTTTGAAGAATCCATTACCCAAAGAGACATTTGCGGCATCGAAAGTAGAGGTCCCTGTTCAACTGCCCATCCCCTGCTCTGTATCCGAACCCATGCTTTCTCCAATAAGTCCCTCACAAATCCCGGTCTACCCTCCATACCCACATTCCCCAATGGTCCCTGGATATAGCATGCCACCTAGCTACAATCCCTATACTCCCTATATGTCGTATCCCACATCCAGCTGGACTATGTACTCGCCAGTGCCCCCCCAACCACCTCCAGCACACATTCCACCACCACTGCTGCCTCCTATAAGTGTCCCTGTCAGTGCACCCGCCCCAGTGTACAACCCCCGCAGCAACCTGCGCGTCATTGAAACCACTGAAGATCTTACTAATGCTAAAGCCGCTGTCAAAACAGATGCCAAACCCACAACTTCATTAGCTACACTGCTGGCAGAACGACAAGCCGACCGCAAAAATAAGGAAGCTGAGAAAATTAAAGTAAGTCTGCCCGCATCCCTGGGGCGTGCAGCCGCGTAAGGACTGCAGTGTTCATCCTTCACCTTGCATTTTCTTAGCTCTTGGGGTCGTAGCTCCTGTCATCCAGCAGAGTTTTGTGAGAAACCTTCAGCGTGTGCAGTCTTTTCATTTAATATCCCATAGTGGTGTAGGCACCTCAGTGCGACTTTCCTCTTATAGAGACCCAGAAATGGATGAATAAGAGAGGAAGCTCATGGACCAACATGCAGACTTAGACTTGTGGCCTTTCTGTTGTACGAAAGTGAGCGGGTCAATGTCAACCAGACGTGTTATCCTTGTGCTGTACAATGGCGAGTGGGTCAATTCCCATCAGACCTGTAACCACTGTGCTGTACGATAGCGGGTCAGTGCCAAACAGACATGTGACCTCTAAGTTGTTCTATAGAGCGCGGATCCGTGCCTAACAGATCTGTGAGCCCTTTGCCGTGTACGATAGTGAGCTGATAGGTGCTGAGCGGACCTGTGACCAGTGTGCAGTGTACGATAGTGAGCGGATCAGTGCCGAGCAGACCTGTGACCACGGTGTGATGTACGATAGTGAGCGGGTCAGTGCCGAGCAGACCTGTGACCACGGTGTAATACACGATAGTGAGCGGATCAGTGCCGAGCAGACCTGTGACTATGGTGTGATGTACGATAGTGAGCGGGTCAGTGCCGAGCAGACCTGTGACCATGGTGTGATGTACGATAGTGAGCGGGTCAGTGCCGAGCAGACCTGTGACCACGGTGTGATGTACGATAGTGAGCGGGTCAGTGCCGAGCAGACCTGTGACCGTGGTGTGATGTACGATAGCGAGTGGATCTGTGACGAGCAGACCTGTGACCATGGTATGATGTACAATAGTAAGCGGGTCAGTGCCGAGCAGACCTGTGACCACGGTGTGATGTACGATAGTGAGTGGGTCAGTGCTGAGCAGACCTGTGACCATGGTGTGACGTTCGATAGCGAGCGTGCCAGTGACGAGCAGACCTGTGACCACGGTGTGATGTACGATAGTGAGTGTTCTCAATTATTGACCTGTATGAATACGCTATTGAACAAGCCAAGAGCTAATAGTTGCCAGTGAATTACATCGCCCCTTGTATGAAGGATGTGCTACTGAAAACATAATGCTATTGGGGACAACCATCAAACAATCTTTCTGTCGCCATACGTTATCGGCCGATGTGAACAGGTGCCTAAACGGAGCCCTCATTAAAATGTACATGGTCGATCAGCTCTTTTTATGGGCAAACATCTACAGTAAGGTGTTGTTACTGACTAGTCAGGCAGTGCGTGTGCTGTTCCAGGTAAGTGTAATCAGGGAGTTCCCATGTTTTGGGGGGCGGCTGTATTGCATTGTATAGATGCTGCTTACAACCCTAAGAAAAAGAGCCTTTCATTTATAGAAGGTCTTGGAGGAGCTGGGCTCTGTGAGGAAGGAGCACAAGGCCAAGAGCGAGAGCTTAAAAACCATCAGCACCAAGGTGGAGCAGCTGCGCATCCAGCAGGGTGAGTTATATGGGGGCATCCACGGAACTGCGAACAGGCTTAATCCATGGCTGCGGATGACCCTCCCTCATTGTCCCAGGTATACTCCTACGGAAGAAGCAGCGGGAGAAGGACGGGCACAAGGATCCACTGCTGGAAGAACTGAATAATGTATTGGAGACTGCCCAGAAGCAGATAAACTCCCTCTCTGAGGAGATCAACACAATAAAACAGAAGCATCTGCAGCTCACTAAGGTGGCGGAGATCCTGGCCATCAGCCCCACGGATCTGGCTGATAAGAGCGACCTTAAGAAAGAGAATGGAAGCTCAGGTTGTCCTGCGCTGACCAAGGTGAGCACCAGGTCTACTCTGCAGCTGCATACAAGTATCAGTCTGTTAACCTGTCATGAATTGTAAAATCTGATCCACATTATCAAGGGCTTATTGACTCCATTGCTGTTGTGAACGATGTTACCTGAGCTGTGCTCCACTCATTTGTCTGCTCCGTACACCTGCCATTTTTATTCTTAGACCTTTCTTGTTTCTTATTCAGGACTCTGATAATGAATCGAGAACCAGTAAGTCAGCAAATGATCTGAAGTCTAGAAGCAACCCAGTGTCTGATGCGAATGCCAAGAGCAGCTCTGCATGTGGAGCTGACACAAAGGTGTTGGGGGCCACCCAGCTGTCCAATGTCACTGAGAAGTCAGAAGTCCAGTGTAAAGGCAGACCACCCAAGCCGAGCCCTGAGCATTTCCCAGAGCCCCACTCACCTCGCATATCAAAATCAAGAGACAAGTCACAGTCAAAAAGCCCACGACCCACAACACCATCATCCAACACACCCGCAAATGCTGAGAATCCTCTGCCTTTTGAGATATCTAAACTCTTTAAGTATTATGACCCTGGCTCACATTGGTGTGAGGACTGTAATGAAATCTGCTTGACGCTGCTCGAATTCTTGCTGCACTTCCACGATGAGAAGCACAAACAGGTGAGCGACCGAGCTGTGGTTTGTGCCATGAGTGGGTGATGGCTGCATCTGTTGTGACTGGCTATGGCAGGACTTGGTGACCTGTTGAATCCATAGATCCGCTCCAGTTCTATTTTCACATATTTCTGTTATATTTTTCATATTGTACAGAGTTTAAAAGAGGTGAGGCGACCATGGGTGAAAAAGAAACCTCAAGAACTGAGCTTTACAAAGAAACAGAGATTAATTGTTCCCCTGAAAGGTAAAGATGTTTCCTTCACATTGACTGTGGGTGGATGGGGCTTGTACAATTCCTTATGCGATTGGTGTCGCACGTTGCAGGTGCAGAATTCCTACTCCCTGTTAATGGCCACTACTGTGAACTATGTGAGGAGACGTTCCCGGATCACATTGCTGCCCAGGATCATTTGAGAACATATGCCCACAATCATAAGTACAAGGTTTGTCTCATTCATGTCAATCTTAAAACCAGTATCTGTTCTGGTAATTCTTAAAGGATCGGTTTTGGATGTCTGGTGAGGAGTGTTCTTAGACAATCTTTATGCTTGTAATCTTAGAATCTCTGGACATTAATTGATTAATATTCCTTTACAGAAATACATTGAGGTGCACATCAATTATGAAGTGGTACGTCAGAAGAAGAAGGCGAGCTTGACTGCTGCTCAAGAAATGGATCAGAGAATGGCAGAGCACAAACGTAAGATTGCAGAGCAGAAATTCGAAGTCCAAGCCTGTAGCAAATCTAAGAAGCCAAAGAAAGAAGCTGCGCCTATCAAACCGAAGGAAGAGGAGCCTAAAACTCATGGTTTAAAGCAAAATGCTCTGGGTAAGCCCAATACCCTGCCTGGAAATGCCTCTACTCCTTCCCATTCGACTGCCTCCACAACCATCACCTCTACTACTTCCATGACCTCAACATCTGCGTCACCTCCATCTACTTCCACAACCCAACCAAAAGTTCGACCCAACCTGCCAAGTCTACTGAGTATCCGTTTACCGACCCCTCATGTAACAATGAGTAAACCTGCGCCACTATTTACTTTCCTGTCTTTAAAGTCCTCAAATGCAACAACAAAATCTATCCCAATAGTGGCAAACAAACCCACAGGTGTCTTCCCTGAGAACTTGGTCTCCAAAGCTTTTAGAGGAGAAATGGTTATATGTAAAGAGAGTGCACAGCCAGAATCCAAGGATAAAACTCCAAATATGGAGCCCAAGAAGACAGATGGACAAAGCATGAAACCTGTAAAGGTGACAAAAGGACAAGGCATGTTCAATGTCCTCGTTAATAAAAATGAGACTGTAGAAAGGCAAGAGGTAAAGCATGAAAAGGAAAGTTCAGTCCCTAAGTTACCTTCAAGTTGGATTTCTCAGAAATCCGATTCTGTCCCCGCAACCACTTCACATGCAAACATCTTTGGTCCTAACAAACCAGCAGCGAGCACAGGACCTGCAAAGGTTCAGCACACTTCAAACACCAAGTCTCCTGTTACAAATCTAGCTCCATCTCCAATTAGCAGCACATTTGCTAATTCATCATTAAACAATTCAACCAGTGGTTTATCGAACAATGCGAAAATAGGAAACAATATCATCAATCCCACTAACCCACAGACTGAAAAAGCTGGACCTACTCTTCTGATTCCACCTTCTGGAAATGTTACATCTAGTTTGGGTACTAAACACAACCCTGCCAACCCCAGCGCATTGCAGCAAGAACTTGACTCGTATTATAAGATGATCGCATCTGAGGATGATCCTGAAGACTTAACCACGTCTGAAGACCAAGACTTGGAAGTTGCCCCTCAGCCCACAAATGTAATTAGAACTTTCCTCCAGACAAAATTGGAAAGTCCACCTGAAAATAAAGTAAAATTAGAAAGGGTACATGATCTTGTGAAACCACCAATCAGACCAGTTTTATCGGTAGTTTCTGATGAAGAAGTTGTTGAGTCTGACATGGCATGTGAAGTTCCTGATGCCGTTTTGAGTTCTGTTTCCCAGACATCTGGCTGGAACCTCATGCACTCCAATTATGCATCAAGTAACAGCAATCAGCCATTCAGTTTGGCATCTGGAAAAGTTTCAATGAACAAAGACCCACATGTGAACACAGTGGCTGCATCGGAAAACTCCATGGAAGATATGTCTGTATATGTTACGTGTGATTCTGATTAACTCCTCTTAAATAGAACATGCACTGACCATCAGACCTAATCTGAGTGAACTTTATCTGTAAGGCTATGTGCACATGTTGCATTTATTTCTTGTTTTTTCGCTGTGAAAACGCTTAAAAACCGCTTACAAAACGCGAACAAAAACACAGCATGTTCATTAATTTTGCGGAATTTCTGCGATTTTTGCCGCTATATAATTGTATTGGGACGCTCTGGAAAAAAAAAACGCGAAAAAAGCTAGTGGATTTCCTGCGAAAGGAGTCCAGTTTTGATCAGCAAAATTCTGCATTGTGGGCACGTAGCCTTAAAGTAGTAAAGGATTTGGGTCGGGATAGCACAGCTTCCTCTAGGGCAGTGTTCTCCAAGTCCGGTCCTCAAGAGCCACCAACAGGTCATGTTTTCAGGATTTCCTTAGTATTGCACAGGTGAAAATTGCATCACCTAGACAGGCAAGCATTCAATCACCTGTGCAATACTAAGGAAATCCTGAAAGCATGACCTGTTGGTGGCTCTCGAGGACTGGAGTTGGGGAACACTGCTCTAGGGCCTAGGTTTGTTCATTGTGAAGTTCTCTGAGGGTCAGTAGTGAGGAGTCGTGTACAGTGAGCAGTATATCTCTTTTCTGACTCGTCAGTTACTTGAATTGTTCACATCTATTGGGAGCCTGATACCAGTCCTCAGTGGCTCTGCAGATGTCCCCCTGGATGTAATGTGATTAGTGTTGAGCGATACCGTCCGATACTTGAAAGTATCGGTATCGGATAGTATCGGCTGATACCCGAAAAATATCGGATATCGACGATACCGATATCCGATACCAATACAAGTCAATGGGACATCAAGTATCGGAATGTATCCTGATGGTTCCCAGGGTCTGAAGGAGAGGAAACTCTCCTTCAGGCCCTGGGATCCATAGTGAGGTGTAAAATAAAGAATTAAAATAAAAAATATTGATATGCTCACCTCTCCGGCGGCCCCTGGACATCACGCTGGTAACCGGCCGGCTTCTTTGTTTAAAATGAGCGCGTTTAGGACCTGCGAATGACGTCGCGGCTTCTGATTGGTCGCGTGCCGCTCATGTGACCGCCACGCGACCAATCAGAAGCTGTGACGTCATTCGCAGGTCCTTAATTCCTAGAATTAGGAGTTTAGTGAATGAGAATGACGTCGCGGCTTCTGATTGGTCGCGTGGCGGTCACATGAGCGGCACGCGACCAATCAGAAGCCGCGACGTCATTTGCAGGTCCTAAACGCGCTCATTTTAAACAAAGAAGCCGGCCGGTTACCAGCGTGATGTCCAGGGGCCGCCGGAGAGGTGAGCATATCAATATTTTTTATTTTAATTCTTTATTTTACACATCCCTATTGATCCGATACCACAAAAGTATCGGATCTCGGTATCGGAATGCTCTACACTAAATGTGTTCATTTCAGGTCTGATACTCAGAAGATATGGTGACACAGAATTGACCTTGCTCGTTAAGCAAACTTGGCCTCTGATATGAATCCACATCTTGGCTTTACTGTTGTAAATTTTTTCTGTTGTATTTTTACGTTGACATTCCAGTTTTTCACATGTGAGGTTTGCATCCAGAGTGGGCGACAGCACAATGTTGTATTAATGTAATTACATCTGTTTTTTTGTTGCATGATTAATTCTGTAATGATTTTAATCTTGATGCTTTTTGCAATCAACTTCCATCAACGTCTTCCCCAAGGACTGCGAAGGTTGAGCCTGGAGAAACGCGTCTGGGTAAGAGATGTTTGTACATATTGATCCTGCTTTTGGGTTGTTGCCCGCTGTTGTTTTTTTTTTCTGTTTGTTATATAATATATGAAGACGACCTAAAGGTGAAGGTCACAGAAATGTCCCAGGAGGTGTATTCCAGGTCTCTGATGTAGATTCTGAACAATTCAATAAAAGTCTGTACCTCCATTCATGTTTTTCTTTTTCTTGTGATTTATATGTACCTTGCAGGATGTTTGACTTCTTGTGATTACTTCTGTCTGAGATTCAGTGTGTCAGGCATTGTCTTTGCTGTAGAGAACTTCTGGCCATCATGTCTGGAGATTTTCTACATCCCAGTAGACAGGGTTGCTATATGTTGCCCTCTAAATATCTGCAGCCTCTTGGCTTTGGGAATGTGCAAATGGTGGCGTAGCAAGCATCAGTCCTGTCTAGAAATAGGAGTCTTCAGGGGAAGGTGAGGGAAGACTTGGTGTTCCTCAGCAGCTTTACAGCTCTGAAGTTATGAAAGTAATTGACGAAAACTGATGGGGTTTTGTAATTCTGCTCCATTCATCAGTATCTGACTTGTGCAGAAACCCTCAGTCACAAAGTATACAGGTCCTTCTCAAAAAATTAGCATATAGTGTTAAATTTCATTATTTACCATAATGTAATGATTACAATTAAACTTTCATATATTATAGATTCATTATCCACCAACTGAAATTTGTCAGGTCTTTTATTGTTTTAATACTGATGATTTTGGCATACAACTCCTGATAACCCAAAAAACCTGTCTCAATAAATTAGCATAAGTGTTTTTTAATAACAAACAAAAAAACCATCAAATAATAATGTTCAGTTATGCACTCAATACTTGGTGGGGAATCCTTTGGCAGAAATGACTGCTTCAATGCGGCGTGGCATGGAGGCAATCAGCCTGTGACACTGCTGAGATGTTATGGAGGCCCAGGATGCTTCAATAGCGGCCTTAAGCTCATCCAGAGTGTTGGGTCTTGCGTCTCTCAACTTTCTCTTCACAATATCCCACAGATTCTCTATGGGGTTCAGGTCAGAAGAGTTGGCAGGCCAATTGAGCACAGTAATACCATGGTCAGTAAACCATTTACCAGTGGTTTTGGCACTGTGAGCAGGTGCCAGGTCGTGCTGAAAAATGAAATCTTCATCTCCATAAAGCATTTCAGCCGATGGAAGCATGAAGTGCTCCAAAATCTCCTGATAGCTAGCTGCATTGACCCTGCCCTTGATGAAACACAGTGGACCAACACCAGCAGCTGACATGGCACCCCACACCATCACTGACTGTGGGTACTTGACACTGGACTTCAGGCATTTTGGCATTTCCTTCTCCCCAGTCTTCCTCCAGACTCTGGCACCTTGATTTCCGAATGACATGCAAAATTTGCTTTCATCAGAAAAAAGTACGGATCACTTAGCAACAGTCCAGTGCTGCTTCTCTGTAGCCCAGGTCAGGCGCCTCTGCCGCTGTTTATGGTTCAAAAGTGGCTTTACCTGGGGAATGCGGCACCTGTAGCCCATTTCCTGCACACGCCTGTGCACGGTGGCTCTGGATGTTTCCACACCAGACTCAGTCCACTGCTTCCTCAGGTTCCCCAAGGTCTGGAATCGGTCCTTCTCCACAATCTTCCTCAGGGTCCGGTCTCCTCTTCTCGTTGTACAGCGTTTTCTGCCACATTGTTTCCTTCCAACAGACTTACCATTGAGGTGCCTTGATACAGCACTCTGGGAACAGCCTATTTGTTGAGAAATTTCTTTCTGGGTCTTACCCTCTTGCTTGAGGGTGTCAATGATGGCCTTGACATCTGTCAGGTCGCTAGTCTTACCCATGATGAGGGTTTTGAGTAATGAACCAGGCAGGGAGTTTATAAAAGCCTCAGGTATCTTTTGCATGTGTTTAGAGTTAATTAGTTGATTCAGAAGATTAGGGTAATAGGTCGTTTAGAGAACCTTTTCTTGATATGCTAATTTATTGAGACAGGTTTTTTGGGTTATCAGGAGTTGTATGCCAAAATCATCAGTATTAAAACAATAAAAGACCTGACAAATTTCAGTTGGTGGATAATGAATCTATAATATATGAAAGTTTAATTGTAATCATTACATTATGGTAAATAATGAAATTTAACACTGTATGCTAATTTTTTGAGAAGGACCTGTATATTCTAGGTAGACTGAGAGGGTGATCTCTTAAAGTGAGATCAATATGATTGCTTGTACCTGACCAAATATAAGCTGAGTGCTAGCTTAGAGGCCAAGAATGCATCAGATTCACAGAGACTGTTACACACTCCTCTCAGTCAAGGTTTGTGCCCAACTGAACTTTATTCTCAAAACAAAAGCATGTACTAAGAGCAGGAAATAGGGGGGTCGCACAACTTCTGTACAGCTAGTAACTTTGTAATTGGTTTAGTCCAAGCTTCATTTCCAAATATGGTATATTCATGTCTTCACTCCTGCATTCCAAAGATTCCTTCCAGGTCTGTTTCAAGGATCCTCAAGACAGTTTCAAAGACACAATCGCCATCTTGCTACACCATATCTGAACTGACTTATATAAGGTTTAATAATTGATTTCATTAGACATTTTCTCCTTCACAAGACCACAATAACCACTTCTGTATTGTGTTCCAGTTTCCATCTGTAGGCTATGTGCTTGATGAAATATGGTATGTGGCAAATTGATCACAAACCGCAATGTAGCCAGCTCACCAGGAAAGTCCAATTGTATCAGGTGCATAGAACTCCATTCTGATCAAATGTGTAAACAGATGCAAAGGAAAGAGATTTGTTACAGATCCTTTTTAAAATCCAAGCTTTATTGTAACATGATTAATATCCCATGGCCTTCCAATAAAAAAAAAAACAACATAGAGCAAAAAGTGACGCTTTTCGATCACACTCATGCGATAAAGTCTCATGCAGCAGTGCTGAGCTGGTATAATACTCTGCTGTGACGGCACAGCATTTTATTTTAAATAACCAGGCGTCTAATTTCTGCAAGCCAAGAGTCATTGACTGTTATCTATATGTTGGCTTTTCAATTTTTCTTTCTGGTTGGTCAAGAAAACAGACTTGATCGTGTAAGCCTATAATAATGACTTGTAAGTGGACAATTTGTTGTAACATTGTGCTGTTATCTTGGATGCTTATGAGGACACAGCATTGTGTCTTAATTAACCAGACGTCTATTTTCAGCAAGCCAGGAAGAATAGACTGTTATCTGTATGTAGACTTTTGAATTTGTTTTTTTTGACCAACCATAAAGAAACACAGACTTTTGCTTGTCTAAAACTGTAAGGCTGCTTTCACACATCAGTTTTTTGCCGTTTATTTTTATTAACCCAGGAATAGAGTTTGGACTTCCTATTCCGGGGAGAGATATGAAAAACTGGATTCGGAGGCCGGATTCATCATGTCACATCTCAGTTTCATACATTTTTCACCGGATCAGTCACTGAGCGTTTTTTTTGCAGGACAGAAAAAACGTTCCTCTGTACGTTTTCTCCGTCTGCCGGAAACAGCTTTTTTGATGGATCCGGCAAAAAAATGGATGAAACCTGTGGCCATCAGGCACAATCCGGCGCTAATACAACTCTAAGAGGAAAACGGATCCGGCGGTAAAACAAAGAAAGGTTTGTTTTTTAAAAAACTCACTGGATTGTGCCTGATGTGAAAGTAGCCTAATATTGACTTGTAAGTTGACATTTGATGTAACATGCTGTGCTCTTATCCTGGATGACTAGTGATGTTTGCTGATATGCTAATTATACATTGCTCGTGCCAGCCAGTTTGTTGGCATTAAAAATAGAGGAGCAAAATCTATGCAAATAGATTACATATTCATACAGTGTGAATTGGTCTTATCAGCATTACCTGTAAATACTGAATGAAGGACACTTTTTCATTATGAAAAGGTTATATGCCTCCATATAGTCAGAGATTCAGCTAAGACATCCAGAGGAGCAGGGACTGGACAGCAGCCAGGACATCATGGCTCCATCATGAGGGACACAGATTTGTCATTCTACAGAATGCCAACTTAGGGGACCTCGGCACCAGCTGGAAGAGTACAGATCTGCTCCATTGACTATCGCTGTACCATGGATACTGTGAAGAAAATGTATATAATAAGTTTAGTTTCTCTTGTTAGCCCAAGCTGTGGGCTAAAACCCCCCCTTCCCTTTCACTCAGGCAAGAGCTTGCCTTGTCAATGTATGTGGGTGAGTGTTATTGAAGAATGGTATTTATGACTGGCATAGCTGCAGTGGAAAGTTGAGCTAGCTAAAACCGGTCTGATTCCCTTCTGTAAATGCAAGAAGTCTTTTGTTCCATTATTGTAAGATATTGAGCCAACAATTTAGGCTAGAAAAAGAAAAAAATACATATTGTCAACATTCATCGGCGGTTCTGTCAGCCACTCTAAACAAGAGCTTTAAACTCCATCAGGTAAAAAGTAGGGATTTCTCTGTAATTATGCATCACAAATAGGACATATTTGATCTCATTAGAATGCCAATGGTAATAGGAGATGAATGCTGGGTGTGTTATGATTCTGACATGTTCAGTAGCGGAGATACAGGCATTAGACAAACTTGTGTGCATTTACTAAGACTGAAGAGGGAGGAGGGTCTGGGTAAGCCAGCCCTGTTGGTGATGTCACAGGCTGCGGTTTATAAGTTTTTGACAGACCCCAGCAGTTAGTCTGCTGGAGCCTATGTGAGCCTGACTTGAAGAGCTGTTCCTAACCAGAGTCCTAATGCACTGGGACAGATGGAAACTCCACCAACTAGCCTGGTTGCCTGCAATGCTCTGAACACATGTAAGTGTTGATTTCTCATTTAACCCGTTATTTTTAGAATTACCTTGTACAGATTTTTAATTCTCATATTGTAACATCTTTATATGACTTTTTTTTATAAACACTGCCTTAAACCTTTGACGGAGTCTAATATTTAATACTAGAGTCGTTCTTCCTGCTCTAAAACGTACCTTAAGTCTTCTGAAGGGACTTACGCTACTGTTTTGGGTTAGCTTCGGACCCGTTTAATCGAAGCTGGTGGCAGCATACTGTGTGCGTGCCTTTGGGTCACGTAGCGACTGCGGCATTGATAATTATTGTTCCTGCGTGAGTGGGAGTAGTTAATCGCGTCGCTGCAGCGTGCCCAATAGCCAGTACATAGCAGGCAGCCTTTCTGGTGACTAATTACCCTAGGTGCAGTACCTAATCTGACCTGAGAGTAAGGGGGCGCCAGAGAGCTGCAAGTTTCAAGTGGAACTGTAAGCGGGATATACATAAATTCCTGCAGTTCGTGGTATATTGAAGAGCAGTGGGATACCTAAAATAAGCCCCTGCTATAAACTAAGAGGTCAATAGCCTTCTGTGAGCTTTTTCATCACATTGTGGAGTGGAGGGATAACGAAGATAAGCCCCCCTGCAAATGTGATAGCCGTCTGTTGGCCTAAAGTCACCCCGACCCGTGACGTGGGGGTGACAGTCACGGTGGGAATCGTGACAAATTGGTGGCAAGGCGGTGGGATCTTGGAGCATGAGTGATTTGGTTTCAGTGATCATTCCTCTCACTAAAAACTTGCAAAGTTCTTGCAAGAACTCTGTGCAAATAAGTTTGGAGAACGAACTCAGTGTTTATTAGTCCTGAGACAATTGTGTGTACTGCTAATTATCCCTTCCCTTTCTCTTTGTTTCTCTGTCCTATCTTTTATTTGGCAACCATGGTTGTGCTGGGAGAAACCTTTTATGAGCTGCAGACCAGACAACCTTATTGCCTTATGCAAGTCACAGCACATTGACTTTGCAGGTAAAAACAAAGCCCAACTGGTCGCAGATCTGGTGCAATGGGAAGCCGCTCTCGTCCACTCTCAGAGCCCAGTGGCCGCAGCAGCCAGCACAAGCGAACATGATGCTGCAGCAGAGGTCCAACCACTGAATACAGGCCCGACTAGCAACCAGGGCGAATTGGACCCTCACCTGCTGGCGGCCTTGAAAAAATTCCCCATTGACGACCATGAGGGGCGTTGGCAGCAGATTCAGCAATACCGGCAGGAGGCTGAGAGCCGAGCGGCAAGCGGAGCGGGAGTACCAGCTTCAGATAGCCCAACTGCCAATGCAGGGGTCGTCCCAGTCCAGCCGTGAGCACAGCAGCGCTCAGATACCGAAGCCCCGGCCCGATCACGTTCCTGTTATGGAAAAGGATGGGGACTTGAACACTTCTGCGGGCCTTTGAGAAAGCCTGCAAACAGTACCAGCTGCCTGCACAAGAATGGGCATGATACCTGACCCCAGGGCTGAGAGGCAAAGCTCTAGAGGCGTTTGCTGCCCTCCCTCAAGAACAGGATGGTGACTATGGGGCCATCAAGCAGGCCCTGATAGCAAAGTACCAGCTTACACCTGAGGTTTACTGTAGAAAGTTCCGGAACCTCCAACGTGGCCCACACGACAGTTACAGTGATGTGGCACATGGACTGGGGACCCACTTTGACCAGTGGACCCAAGGACTGTCAGTGACCACCTTTGCACAGCTGCGAGACCTGATGATCAAAGACCAGTTCTTACATCTTTGCCCAGCTGAGGTGCGACAGTTCGTGATGGACAGAGAACCCAAAGACGTGATGAAAGCAGCGCAGATTGCCGATGCCTATGAGGCCAACCATATATCGGAAGTGCGGAAGCCAGTCACCACCAGCTGGAGAGGGGGTAAGCCTACAACCAACGCCAGTACCCCTACCAGCCAACATACCAGAGGTCCTGTCCCCTTGGCCAACAGCTAAGACCTACCACCGAACCTCGCCAGTGTTTCCACTGCAAGCGGACTGGCCATATCAGTCACTACTGCCCAGACAAGCCGAAGAACCCCCCAGCCAAGGCCCCAGGGGCTAATGCAGCAGTTCTTTTGGTGGGTGGTGGGGTTGGGAGGGTGTGTGACAACATACAGCATGTCACTGTGGGAGGCCATGTTGCTACAGGCCTCAAGGACACCGGGGCTGAACGAACCCTTATCCGACCCGAACTGGCGGTCCCTGAAGAAATCATTCCGGGGAAAACCCTAATTGTCACTGAGATTGGGGGAATCAGCTGTCCCTTACCAATGGCCCGGGTTTATATTGATTGGGGTGCCGGGAGCGAGGCGAAGGAAGTGGGGCTGTCTGATAATTTGCCCACTGATGTTTTGTTGGGGACTGATTTGGGGAGGATGGTTGCATACTACATTCCTGACACCCCTCCCCAATCTGCTAATAAGGGTAATGTTAACCCTGATGATGATGATGGGAAATCGCATGTGTTACCTGACCGTGCTTTATCTTGTAATGATGCATCTGATAACCATTTTTTCCCTAGGATTGATGGTGGAAATGTTGTACCTGTGCCATCGGAGCCTGATAATGATTTTTCTGTGAAAGTTGATGTGTCCATAGGTACAGGAGTGCTCAGCCACGTCGCTCTGCGGAGTGAGACGGCTGAGGAACCCCTAACGGGCAAGTGTCGGTGCTACAGGAAATGGGGAGATGCATGGGAACCGTGAGGATGGTGATGCCATGCAATTGACCAGTGCCGACGAGGAAGGTAACTGGCCCATAAGTAGCAATGCTCCTGAGGTAATGGGGGTGGATGGGGAGGTAGAGCCCATAGCAGCGTTGGCTGATGGGTCTGTAGAAATCCCCGGGGAGACAGCCTACGTAGCTGCTGTCACCCGCAGTCAGTGTGCCTGGAACGCAGATAACTGTCTGCCTTCCAGACCCTCAGTCATCACTGTGACTGAACCAGAGGTGGACCCAGAGCAGGTCCAAGATGGTTCCCGTGGGGAAGGGACCCTGACATCGCTTCTGGCTTCCCCTAGCCAGGAGTTTCAGGCCGCTCTGCGCACTAATGCAAGCCTAGAGAATATGAGACAACTCGCCGAGACGCCCACCACCGTGACTGAGAAGGAGAGGGTGTTCTGGGAGCGAGGAAGATTGTACCGGGAGACAGTACCCGGAAAATCGCAAAAGGAGTGGTTGAGGGAAAGACAGCTGGTCATCCCACAGCAATTCCAGGGTTAGTTGTTACGGATTGCCCATGAGTTCCCGCTAGCTGGACACTTGGGGATCAGCAAAACTAAGGCCCGGCTGTCTCAACACTTCTATTGGCCTAAGATGGGGACAGATTTGTCAAAATACTGCCGCTCCTGTATCACCTGTCAAAGAGTGGGGAAGGCGGGGCCTGCTCTTAAGGCTCCCCTGATCCCTTTGCCAGTGATAGAGGAGCCTTTCCAGAGAATCGCGGTCCACATTGTAGGCCCGCTGTCCGTCCCCAGCAGCTCTGGAAAGCAATACATCCTTACGGTGGTAGACTACGCTACCCGGTACCCAGAGGCAGTAGCTCTGTCGTCAACTAGGGCAGATAAGGTGGCGGATGCCCTGTTGGCCATCTTTTCACGTGTAGGATTTCCCAGAGAGATGCTTACTGATCAAGGGACCCAATTTATGTCTCGCCTAATGGAGGCTCTCTGTAAGAGAATGCAGGTGAAGCACCTGGTATCGAGTGCGTATCACCCACAGACCAATGGCTTGTGTGAACGCTTCAATCGTACCCTCAAACAGATGCTACGCATACTGGTTGAGACCCAAGGGCGTGACTGGGAGCGGTACCTCCCACACCTGCTATTTGCTTACCGAGAGGTTCCGCAGGCCTCGACGGGGTTCTCCCCTTTGAGCTCCTGTACGGCAGGTGAGTCTGGGGACCCCTTGGGTTGGTCAGAGAATCCTGGGAAGAGGAGCCGAACCCTTCTGAAGTGTCCATAGTGGAGTATGTTATGTGCTTCCGTGACAAGATGCAGACCTTGACGCAGTTGGTGCATGACAACATGACGCAGGTTCAGGCTGACCAGAAGCACTGGTTTGACCAGAACGCCCGGGAGCGGACCTACCACGTGGGTCAAAAGGTGTGGGTGCTGGTCCCCGTACCAAAGGATAAGCTTCAGGCAGCCTGGGAGGGCCCGTACGTCATCCACCAACAGCTCAACCCGGTCACCTACGTGGTCACGCTTGACCACGCTCGGGGTAGGCGAAAGGCCTTTCACGTCAACATGATGAAGGCTCATCACGAATGTGAACCTTTCGTCCTACCGGTCTGCAGCTTGCCCGAAGACGGGGAGGAAGACACCCTCCTGGATATGCTGGCCCAAGCCAAGGCCAATGGGTCCATCGAGGTTGTGGAGGTAAGCGCCTCGTTACCTGAACCACAGCGGATGCAGTTGCAAACCACACTGGAACCCTTCCGGGTCGTGTTCTCCAACCGACCTGGGAGGACTGAGTTAGCAGTCCACGAGGTGGACACCGGGAATCACGCCCCGCTACGACAAACACCCTATCGAATCTCTGACCAGGTGCAGCAGGTTATGCACCAGGAGATCGATGAGATGTTACAGCTGGGGGTGTTTCGACGGTGAAAGAGCGCGTGGGCCTCACCTGTAGTTCTCGTGACAAAGAAGGACCGGACCACCCGGTTCTGCGTGGACTACAGGGGGCTCAAGGCCATCACAGCCTCTGACGTGCACCCAATGCTGCGCATCGAGCTGCTTGAGAGGTTAGCTGGCGCAAAATACCTGACAATAATGAATCTTTGTCGAGGATACTGGCAGATTCCCCTGAGCCCCGAGACGCAGGAGAAGTCCGCCTTTATCATACCCTTTGGACTGTACAAGTCCACGGTCATGTCCTTCGGCATGAAGAATGCCCCTGCCATTTTCCAGCGGATGGTCAGCCTCCTGCTTCAAGGACTGGAGAAGTACGCAGTGGCATACTTTTTTTTTTTTTTAAATGAGATATTTTTTATTAAACCATAAATATTGTACGTAAACAATTAAAAGGAATACTTTGTTATCAGCAAGATACAGATGTACAATACTTTTTTAGAAAACTTATTTAGTCCCAAACCAAACTCCCACCCCCCTTCCCCCCCACCCTCTAGAGACCTGTCAAGAGTCGCCCCCCCTACTATATCATATATAAAAGTACAAGAAAAGGAAGATGACTTGTCAATTTTACTCCCAATGGGGCAAAAGGCCTTTAGATCACATTGATTCAAGCCACGGGTTCCACAACCTATCAAAGAGGTCCATCTTGTTCCTCCTAGTGTAGATACTCCTCTCCAAAGCAATAATATGGTCCACTTGCTTCATAAAGTCTCTCCCTGTTGGTGGCTCTTCCCTAATCCAGAATTTGGCGATCAACTTTCGCACAATAAATAACAGTCTAGCAATAACCATTTTATACAACTTATCAGTTATAATCTCCTCCACATAGCCCAAAACACATACCAAAGGATCCCGTGGCACAGTGCAACTGTATGCCAGACCCACTTTACTCAGTACCACCACCCAGAAGGAGGACAACCTGGGGCACTGCCACAACATATGAAGGATGCCCGCCTCGGACTGCGAGCATCTAGGGCATTCTGAATTAGGTCTCAATCCGGCTTTGAATAACATATCCGGGGTTCTATAAGCCCTATGAATGACAAATAATTGTGACAGCCTCACAGGCTCGCTCATTGATATCTTGGGCACATAGTCCAGTACTGATTCCCAGTGGTCATTATCAATCGCCCCCAGGTTAGCCTCCCATTTCGCCCTTGCTCTAATAGGGTGCTCCTCCAAGAAAGAGAATAGAAGGAATTCATATATTCCCGAGATCACCCCCTTCGTGCCTCCCCCTACAAGGATAAAATCCAGCATAAGATCCACCTGGATCTCCACGTGTCCTCTCCTACACTTTGCCCGGTACGCGTGAGAAAGACGGCGGTATTGAAACATCTCTGAGTCCGGGAGTAAAAACACTTCCTGCAATGCCTCAAAGTTTCTAATTCTGCCCTTGTGTAAAATCTGGCCCATCCGAGAGATGCCTGCCTCCTTCTAAATATGAAATCCCTCCATCTGTCTAAACTCTTGTAGGAAACAGTTATTCCAAATGGGTGAGAATCTAGTAAGTGCCCGCACTCCCCTAATCCCCTTAACTTTGTCCCAAACCTTGTGAATGAGCCTAATAGTACAAAATTTAGAACCTTTCTCACGGAAATGCCCCCCCTCCAGGCCCTCACTCAATACCTTCATCCCAATCAATGACCTCAGGCTACAGGGTGCCCGCGTCCCCCAGACACATCACCCCATCCCTTGAAATGCTGACACTGTGAAGCCAAAAAATACAACCACGGATTAGGCAATGCCACCCCTCCCTCCGTCTTTGGTCTCTGTAGAGTTTCCTGTTTAAATCTGGGGCTCTTTCCACCCCAAATCGGCTCGCCAAACAAAGATCTAATCCTCCGAAATCTATTCTGCGATATCCATATAGGGGAGTTGTGCAGCACATAAATTAGCTGCGGCATCACAATCATCTTTATCAGTTTTATCCTGCCGATTACTGATAAATGTAACTTTCTCCACACCTGGACCTTAGTACGTATCCTACGCAGAAGAGGTGCCAAATTCAGTTCCTCAAAACTAGTCAAAGGGAGAGCGATCTGGATCCCCAAGTATTTAAATTTATCAACTAGCCTCAACCTTGTGAAAGAGTCCCCCCCCACCACCGTCACCACAATCCCCATCTATCAACATCATATTCGATTTGTCCCAATTGATCCTTAAGCCCGAGTAACTCCAGAATTCCTCAATAATGGCTTCCGTCTTAACCAGGGTCTCCTCAGAATCCTCCAAGAAAAGACGAATATCATCAGCGTATAACGCTACTTTTTCTTCTGCTGCCCCGTACATAAAACCCCTCACCTCCCGGGACCCTCTGATCTTCGCAGTGAGGGGTTCCACCGCCAAGGCAAAGAGCAGCGGGGACAGAGGGCAGCCCTGTCTAGTACCCCTAGACAAAAGGTTTCAGAGAGAGCGCCATTCACTCTAATTTTGGCCACCGGAGAAGAGTACAACAGCCGCACCCAGGAAATAAATTTAGGTCCAAACCCCATTCGTTCCAGTACTGACCACAGATAGCTCCACTCCACACAATCAAAAGCCTTATGGGCGTCTAAGGATACCACAACCCGTTTATCGACATTATCAGAAGGGATTTGCAAATTTAAAAATAACCTCAGATTGAGTGCCGTTGATTTGTTGGGCATAAAACCTGATTGATCCGGGTGAACCAATTTGCCAAAGCTTTTGCCAGTATTTTAATGTCGGCCGTCAAAAGTGAGATTGGTCTATAGGATTCTGGTAGTTGTGGGTCCTTGTCGGCCTTAGGGATAACGACCACAATAGCCTCTCTCATTGATAAAGGTAGCTCCCCTCTTTCCAATGATCTATTATACACCTCCGACAATTTGGCCAACAAAGTTTCTTTCAGTACCTTATAAACCTCGGCTGGAATACCATCCGCCCCCAGAGCCTTACCCCCAGCAACCCCCGCCAAAGCGGCCCCCAATTCTTCCCCAATCGGCTCCTCCAACACCTCACATTCTTCTCTGCTCAACCTAGGCAGGTCAATCCCCTCCAAGTAGCCCGTCATGTCCTCAGCCCCCCTCTCCACACTAGAAGTATATAATTTATCGTAGAATTTCCTAAACACTTCCAGAATTTGCTCCCCCAGAGTAACCAATGTTCCATCCTCCGTCTTAATGGAGTAGACATGCGAGGAGTCCCTCTGTGCAGACGCCACTACCGAAAGTAAATGCCCCACCTTTTCCCCCTCCGAATAGAAAGATTATCTTTGAAAAGCCCGCAATCTCTCCGCCTTTCTCAAATATAATTGATTGACCTGTTGAGCCTTCCTCATCCGACTCAGACTCCCTAGTGCAATGGGCCCCCAATGCCGCCTCAGCTGCCTTCAGTTCCTCCAGGACAGCTTGATCCTGTACTCTAGTCCTTGTCTTGTGTCGTGAAATGTCCCAAAACAAAATGCCCCTTAAATACGCCTTCATAGTGTCCCATACTACATGACATTCTGCACTACCATCGTTAATCTTAAAAAACTCCTCTATCTCAGCCCCCACCCTTTCCATGTCCTAGAGTTGTAACCAGGAGGGGTGAACCTTCCATCCCATCTTCCGTGATCCAACCTGTTCTGATAGCTTTAATGAGACCTGAACTGGACTATGATCTTATAGAATCCTGGGATTATATTCCACCCCACTTAACAGTTCGTTCATCCCATCATTACCCAAGGCGACATCGATACGAGACATAGAACCATACGTGGTCGAGTAACAGGAATAAGAATATGTATTAGCATTGCAAACCCGCCATAAGTCAATCCAGCCTATTTCTCTAAGATAGTTCCCAAAACGAGTGCCGTTCCCGTCCCTGCATAGCGGAGCGTGATTACTCTTATCCCAGTGGTCGTCAGCAATGTTGTTCACATCTCCCACCACCAGAAGGGGAACCCCGACCCACCCTCTCATATGCTCCAAAATCTCTTGAATTTTCTTACCAGAATACGGCGGGGGTATATATAGTGAAACAATGCAAATCAAACGGTTAAAGATTTTACACACTAAAAGGACATACTGACCATCTTTATCAGTTTTTACCTCGATTTCCTCAAATGGAGTACTTGTATGGATCAAAACAGACACCCCCCTTGCATAATTAGAGAACGTCGAGTGATACGCCCTGCGTACCCATTTTTTCTGTAACATATCAACTTTTTCCTCCACTAAATGAGTTTCTTGCAGGCATATCACCGAGGGACTCTGTTTCAATAGGTACTGAAATATTGCCGCACGCTTAGTAGCATCCGCTAGCCCCCTAACATTCCAACTTATAATATTAACATTCCCTCCCATTTCCTTAAAGAAAGATATAAGATGAGAATCGTCTCTCCCAGGTCTCCACCAATGCCCTCCTCCCCCCCCTTCCCACCCCCCACCACAACAACTAAACCAACCTTCCCCATCTGAAACTCAAAATAACTCAGATACTCCGAACTTTCTTTCTCTATATGAGAACTGAGAGCACTTGATATACCCTAGAACTAGGTCCTTTACCGTCCATCTCTCCCCTTCCCACCGCGACCAATATGAACTATTCATTGCGCCGCCGAACACAATACTGTAACCGTTAGGTGCAATTAGACCAACTACACCAGTCACATTCAAAAAGAACCCCTCCCCCAAAGAGAGGCAGAACCAGTAGAGTTATAAATCTTCAGAATCAGTCTCAACGGTTCCGATCAGTGCCAATTTTCTTGGCGTTAGTGTCCAGCCATTGCATCGCCTCCTCCGGACTTTGAAAAAATTGAACACGGTCCAGCGCCACCACCGTGAGCTTGGCTGGGTAGAGCATTGAGTATTTTAGGTCCAGTTCACAGAGCCGTCGCTTGACTTCACCAAACTTAATTCTAAGTTTCTGCACCGATGCCGAGTAGTCCGGATAAATGGAGATCCGATTTCCGTTTATGCTCAGGCCATCACTGAGCCTAGCCTTCCTCAGTAGGGTTTCCTGATCCCGGTAGTCCAAAATTTTTGCCAATATAGCTCGAGGGGCAGAGCCAGGTGGCAGAGGACGAGTGGGGACTCGGTGAGCCCTCTACACCGAGAAATGGTTGGTAAGGTCTGCTCCTCCCACCGAGTTCTTAAGCCATGCCTCAATATATTCAGTGGGGTTGTTTCCCTCCACCTTCTCCGGCACCCCGATTATTCTTAAATTGTTTCTCCGAGATCGATTTTCCAAATCATCTGTCTTGAATTCTAACTCTGCGATTCGTTGAATATATTTCTTTTCTCTTTTTAACAGTTTGTCTGATCCTCCACACTGCCCACTCGCTCCTCCACCACCTCCACTCTTTTTTCCACTTTGCGCATAGCAGAGTTAAGGGACTTCATTTCAACTGTCAGATCATCCACCCTTAGATTCAGCGCGGCCAAAGCAGATTTGCAGTGTATAATGACAGAGAAAATGTCCTGCAGCGTTGGTTCCCCCATACTTGGCTGCTGCACCTCATCAGAATCATTAGTCTGCACAGGGCTAGCAGCAGGTGTCACATTTTCTGCACTGTGCACTCCCTGCGCCCTCCCTGGGGAACGTTGCACCTCCACTTCACTGGGGCTAACTTCCCCTCCACTTTTCTGCCTCATCAGGGCTTCCTCCTCACCAAGCCCCTCTGGACCCAGCAGCAGGGCTCCCCCCTCCTCCGTGCGGGCAAAAAAATATATATCTGTATAAAATATATATACATATATATATATATATATATATATATATATATATATATATATATATCAATAAGTGAATAAAGTGCTCAGGTGCTGTAATAAACAAATAATGTTTGCACTGGTCCAGAATAATATATAGCAGGGCCAGCATAAATATCAAAACACCGCTGTGAGTATAAAAAGAGTGATAAAAAGTAATTAAGAGCATACAGGTACTTTGGCAGGGTTACTGTCCTTGTGCACAACGCGCCCCGACACGCGTTTGGGTACAGTTTCCTTTGTCAGGGGACCTTGTGTACAAGGACAGTAACCCTGCCAAAGTACCTGTATGCTCTTAATTACTTTTTATCAATCTTTTTATACTCACAGCGGTGTTTTGATATTTATGCTGGCCCTGTTATATATTATTCTGGACCAGTGCAAACATTATTTGTTTATTACAGCACCTGAGCACTTTATTCACTTATTGATATATATATATGTATATATATTTTATACAGATATATATTTTTTTCACAAAAAATATTTTTCTTTTTTTAGCATCAGGTTTTGCCTCCCCCCTCTTTTTATTGAGGGTTACTATTTTATATATACTTATGCAATATTTATAGCAGTATATGTCCTGCAGTGCACATCTTTTTAATATTTTTATAATACTATATTACCATTTGTTACCATAATAAATAATAAAATTAAATATTTGCACATCCTAGCCTGGTGGTCCTCCTTCTTTTGGTCCTTGCTTTAGGTTTTGGTGTTCTCCATCGAGAAGGAGTGCCTGGCCATAGTCTGGGCCCTGCAACGCTTGCAGCCCTACTTATATGGTTGCACCTTTACCGTGGTGACTGACCACAACCCTCTGCGCTGGCTAAACACCATAGGTGGAACCACCGGCAGGTTGTTACGCTGGAGCCTTGCCCTTCAGCAGTTTGACTTCACCATTGAACACAAAACGGGCAAGGAGCATGGGAATGCAGATGGACTGTCCAGCCAGGGTGAACCTACTGAGGTGCACATGGAGGCATACCGTGGGGTTCTGCCTCCCTATCGCAGACCAAAAGGGGGAGGTGTGAGGAAAATGTATATAATAAGTTTAGTTTCTCTTGTTAGCCCAAGCTGTGGGCTAAAACCCCCCTGCCCTTTCACTCAGGCAAGAGCTTGCCTTGTCAATGTATGTGGGGGAGTTTTATTGAAGAAAGGTATTTACGACTGGCATAGCTGCAGTGGAAAGTTGTGCTAGCTAAAACTGGTCTGATTCCCTTTTGTAAATGCAAGAAGTCCTTTGTTCCATTACTGTAAGATATTGGGCCAACGATTTAGGCTAGAAAAAGAAAAAATACATATTGTCAAGAGGATCAGGAAACTCTCAAACTGCATACTGACCGCATTACTGAGCTAGAATTGAGGTGTGAGGACTATGAGTACAGATCCAGAAGGAGCAACATACGAATTAGAGGACTCCCTGAACATGTTGTTGCCCTTAAAGATACAGCAACAGCCCTCTTTACGGCCCTCTTACCTGACCTGGACCCGACTCTACTTCATATTACAAGAATACACAGAGCTCTGGGTAGGCCACGATCTAATGATATGCCCAGAGATGTAATACTAAAGATGCACTACAAGGAAACTCGTGATCAGATCTTGCTGGCGGCTAGAAACCATCCTATTTTACCCAGCCTACCAGACTCAGTGCACATTTATGCAGATATTGCACCCACCACACTGGCCAGGAGAAGGGCCCTTAGGTCAATTACGACCTCACTTCAAGAGGTCCAGGTCAAATACAGATGGGGCTTTCCATTTGCCCTTATATTCACATTCAAATCCCAACTCTATACCTGCCGGTCCCTAGAGGAAGGAACTCAGGCCTTAATTAAAGCTGGTATCTCACTATCTTCGGAGGCCCCCTCGCTCCCGCAGAGAAAACCCAGGCCTGTAAGAGAGTTGAGAAACCATCCCAAAACAAGAAGCCAGAACACTCAGATTACTTGACTTGCATGGTCTAGGGTCTGGCATCTCCAAAATGTCGTGTGTAACTTTGGGTTATGCTGTGGGGCCAGTTATTGGTTTTGCCCTGCTTTGAAGCTAGGTCATCTACCTAGCAGTTAACGCTCGGTCTATTTACAGCTGAACTATCTACTATTACATTATTTAGTACCCTTTTCCCCCTTCCGCATTATCCCCCTTTTTTTTTTTCCTATCCCCCTTCCCCCTTTTTTTTTTTTTTTTTTCTTTCTTTCTCTTTCCTCTTTCTCACCTTACTTTCTTCCCTCCCTCTCCTTCCTTTCCCCCACATTACAAAGTCAACCTTATAGGATTCATGGGTTGGGGTTCTCGGGGTTGCTACATGCTGCCCAACCTCGGCGAATCTTGGTGTCCTTCTTAATATGGGATCCCAGATCGCCGCATCTTGTGGGCTCAATGCCCTTTGGAAAATCTATGTTATGTTTTGTGTCAACGTCTTCCCCCTGTCTGTCTCTTTCCTCTTGTTTCCACATAGAGTCTATTGCTATGAAGATGGATTTGTAGGTCGGAGTCGGATGGAGGACGATGGGCTGCCTCTTAGTAGCAGTGCCCACTTAATTAAGCATGTGTAGAGTACTTTCCCATAATGTGAGGGGCTTCAACTCGCCTCTAAAACGTAAAAAGGCCTTCCTCGATTATCGGAAACATAACCCAGATGTGATCTGCATTCAGGAAACCCACTTTTCAAATTCCTCCCACCCCAAATTCCTAGATGCACAATACTCGAAATTCTTCCTCTCAACCTGGGACCGCAAAATGAGGGGCGTGGCTATCCTAATTAATAACAACCTTCCATTCCAACCCACTAACACGTATTTCGATCCTGAGGGCAGATTCATTATTCTGATGGGGACCTTGCAAGGTCTAAATATATGTATTGTCAATAGCTACCTACCAACTGCCACTCAGACTCGGGTCATACGCCTAATCTTATCAAAATTAGCTTCACTCTCATATCATCACCTCATATGGTGTGGCGACTTCAATCTCACTTTGAGCCCGTCACTTGACAGTAGCTCACTGAATCGAGCTGACATATCAAAAACAGACAGGAAAAAAATTCTACAAATGCTGAAAGTAAATTGTTTGGCAGATATCTGGCGAGAGCTAAACGGCCCTCAGAGAGGATACACATATTTCTCCCCCGCACAAAATTCCTATTCCAGAATTGACTTACATCTCACCTCTTCCAAAACACTCCCCTCGGTTCTATACTCCCGACATATAGTATCGTCTTGGTCAGATCATGATGCCGTACTTTCTGCATTTAACTTTAACATTACCACTTCTAGGCTGTTTAGGTGGAGACTGAACGAGTCCCTACTAACAGACCCAACGGTCTTATCTACAGTAAAGGACGAGCTGAACCTATACTTCCAAACCAACAATACTGCAGACGTGTCCCCGGGAAATGTGTGGATGGCACACAAAAAATTTATAACAGGGACCCTGATCAAAATCGCCTCTAACAGAAAAAAAGCAAAGGACCGAATTGCAACTGCAATTAGAAAATAAACTCTCAAAATTAGAACAGGCAAACCAAAACCTCCCTTCACTTTATCTAATCAAGAAAATTCGGGATATTAAATTACAACTCAATACCATTTTAACAAATAGATCAGAAAAGGCCCTGACATGGACTAAATCTACTTTTCACAAATATGCTAACAAACCAAGCAGCATGTTGGCCCGTAAACTTAGTAGAGAGCTCCTGAATAATATCCCCTCCATTAAAGATCCTACAGGTCGTATTACTGCCCACCCAGATGTAATATATAAAACGTTTCAGCAATACTATCAAAACCTATACTCCCTCCCGCAGCCCCTTTCCCCGACCCGCATTCAGAGCTTCCTCAAAGATCTAACACTACCTAAAGTCCCAGACTCAGACACAGCTTTTCTCCAAGCGCCAATCAACTCTGACGAAATAAAAGCAACAATTAAAAATTTGAAAAAAAACAAGGCTCCTGGGCCTGATGGGCTCACAGCACAGTACTACAAAAAATTTGACAGCTTACTCATACCCCACATACAGAGCTTCTGTAATGCTCTACTAAACGGAACTCAAATGCCACCTGAATTTTATATTGCCCACGTAACTGTAATTCCAAAACCGAAGAAAGATCACCTTTACCCCAAGAACTATAGGCCTATTTCATTACTAAACATAGATTTAAAAAATTTTACATCCATAATCACGGCCAGAATCAATAAAATACTGCCCATCTTGGTCCATCGAGATCAGGTAGGGTTCATCCCCAAGAGACAGGGCCCTGACAATATTAGGAGGAACCTTAACCTAATACATTCAGCTAACCACTCCAAGCAATCCTTACTCTTATTAGCACTCGATATAGAGAAGGCCTTTGACTCGGTATCATGGTCATATTCGAAGTCCTCGCTAAGTTTGGCTGCCCAAGAGGTATTACCTCTTGCCTTAAACTTCTGTATGATGACCCCACGGCCTATCTGAAATTACCCTCAAACCAGCCTACCCCTATTAACATACAACGTGGTACCAGGCAGGGATGCCCGCTTTCTCCGGCCTTATTCGCACTAGCCATGGAACCCCTAGCGCAAGCTATCAGAGCCAACCCCAACATTAATGGACCTATAATTAGAGACGATCAATACAAGGCTAGCTTTTTTGCAGATGATCTTCTATTATCCATAGTCAATCCCGCTATCACACTCCCAAACCTCTTTGTCGCTCTCAATGAGTTTGAACTGGTTTCTGGTCTAAAAATCAACGTTGACAAATCTGAAGCCCTATTCATTAACACCCCCAGGGACATACAAAACAACATAACAACACAATTTAAATTTACCAGAAATGAGCAGTACTTAACCTATCTCGGCATCAATCTAACCCCCCATAGGTTGACTTTATTTAAATGGAACTATGCCCCCTTAATTAAAAATTTCAAATCGGATCTTGCCAGATGGTCATCTATGCCCTTATCCTGGCTAGGTAGGCTACACGCCATTAAGATGGTTTCCTTACCACGATTTCTGTATGTTTTCCGATCTTTACCCATCCCTGTCCCTGCCAAAACGTTACTAGATATCCATAGCACGATCTCAAAATTTTTATGGCAGGGAAAAAGACCTAGGATAATACTTAAAACCATGTTTATTAGTAGAAGACGAGGAGGTATGTCTCTGCCCAACTTCACTCTATACCATAGAGCGGCCCAATTAGCCCAGCTAATAAGTGCTAATGCAGACAACCATAACGCACCCAGATGGGTGAACCTTGAATCTCACTTTTTGACCCCATTCACCCTACCAGGCCTCATGTGGTCGTTGCAGAGACTTCCAAAAGGGATCCATCTAACGGCTCCATTCACAGCACACTCTCTGATGTTGTGGAGGAAGGAAAGATTTAAACACTCCTTACAATCCAAAACTTCCTTAATGACGCATATTTTTCATAATCCAGCTTTTCCACCAGGGTTGGAGCCCAGCCCTTTCCATTGGTGGGTGTCTAGAGGTCTAATTACCCTTAAACATCTTACTTCGCCATTTAATATCTTACTCACTAAGCAAGAGTTCATCCAAAAGTACTCCCCACCTAACTCTGAAATATTGCGTATCATCCAAATTTTCCACTTTGCTGAACAAATCTTGGGACATGCTGTCACCCACCGCCCATCGGGTTACGAGCAAATATGTTTAAATGACCCACTGGGCAGGGGAGCTATCTCTTTAATATACTCAAACCTGAACGCAATATCAGAGGATGTAAAACTCACATATATTATTATTATTATTTATTTATATAGCACCATTGATTCCATGGTGCTGTACATGAGAAGGGGTTACATACAAGTTACATATATCACATACAGTAAACAAACTAACAATGACGGACTGATACAGAGGGGCGAGGACCCTGCCCTTGCTGGCTTACATTCTACAGGATTATGGGGAAGGAGACAGTAGGTTGAGGGTTGCAGGAGCTCCGGTGTTGGTGAGGCGGTAGCTCCGGTGTTGGTGAGGCGGTAGCTTCGGTGTTGGTGAGGCGGTAGCTTCGTTGGTGATGAGGCAGCAGCGGTGTCAGTGCAGGCTGTAGGCTTTCCTGAAGAGATGAGTTTTCAGGTTCCGTCTGAAGGATCCGACTGTGGTTGATAGTCGGACGTGTTGGGGCAGAGAGTTCCAGAGGATGGGGGATATTCGGGAGAAGTCTTGGAGGCGATTGGATGAGGAGCGAATAAGTGTGGAGGAGAGAAGGAGGTCTTGGGAGGACCGGAGGTCACGTGAGTGAAGATATCGAGAGATTAGTTCAGAGATATATGGAGGAGACAGGTTGTGGATGGCTTTGTAGGTCAGTATTAGCAATTTGAACTGGATACGCTGAGGGAATGGGAGCCAGTGAAGAGATTTGCAGAGGGGGGAAGCGGAGGAGTAGCGAGGAGAGAGATGGATTAGTCGGGCAGCAGAGTTAAGGATGGACTGGAGAGGTGCAAGGGTGTTAGCAGGGAGGCCACAGAAAAAGATGTTGCAGTAGTCAAGGCGGGAAATGATGAGGGCGTGCACAAGCATTTTAGTAGATTGGGGGTTGAGGAAAGGACGGATCCTGGAGATATTTTTGAGCTAGAGGCGACAGGAGGTGGAAAGAGCTTGGATGTGTGGTTTGAAGGACAGGGCAGAGTCGAAGGTTACTCCGAGGCAGCGGATTTCGGGTACAGGGGAAAGCATGATGTCATTGACTGCGATAGATAGGTCAAGTAAGGAAGATTTGTGGGATGGAGGAAAGATGATGAGTTCAGATTTGTCCACATTGAGTTTGAGGAAGCGAGAGGAGAAGAAGGAGGATATGGCTGATAGGCACTCTGGGATTCTGGACAGCAGAGCGGTGACGTCTGGGCCAGAGAGGTAGATCTGAGTGTCATCAGCATAGAGGTGGTACTGGAATCCATGGGACTTTATGAGTTGTCCCAAGCCAAGTGTATAGATTGAGAAGAGTAGGGGTCCTAGAACAGAGCCTTGGGGGACTCCAACAGAGAGAGGGTGGGATGAGGAGGTAGTATGGGAGTGGGAGACGCTGAATGTGCGGTTGGAAAGGTACGAGGCGATCCAGGATAGGGCAAGGTCTTTGATGCCAAAGGAGGAGAGGATCTGTAGTAGGAGGCAGTGGTCAACTGTGTCGAAAGCAGAGGACAGGTCTAGAAGGAGGAGTACAGAGTATTGTCCAGTAGCTTTGGCGGTAAGTAGGTCGTTAGTGATTTTGGTCAGGGCAGTCTCAGTTGAGTGATGGGGGCGGAAACCAGATTGTAGATTGTCGTACAACAAGTTAGATGAGAGGTGGGAGGAGAGTTCAGCATGGACGTGCTGCTCCAGGAGTTTGGAAGCAAATGGGAGCAGAGATATTGGGCGATAGCTGGACATAGCAGTTGGATCGAGGGTTGGCTTTTTAAGGATAGGCGTGATTGTGGCATGTTTGAACGCAGAGGGGAAGGTGCCAGAAGTTAGTGATAGGTTGAAGAGGTGGGTTAGGGATGGGATAAGTGTGGTGGTGAGGTTGGGGAGGAGGTGGGATGGGATGGGGTCGAGCGCACAGGTGGTGAGGTGGGATTTGGAGAGGAGAAAATTAAGTCCCCCTTCAGTGATGTTGGACAGGGAGGTTATGGGGTTTGGGCATTGGTCTGGTATACAAAGGGGTTGTGGTGGTTGAACAATAAAGTCTTGCCTTGTCTGGTCGATCTTATTTTTAAAGTGTGTGGCAAAGTCCAGCAGAGATGAGGGAGGTTGGAGGGGGCAGTGGGGGGCAGAGGAGGGAGTTAAATGTTTTGAATAACTGTTTGGGGTTGTGGGATAGGGAAGATACGAGGGTTGTGAAGTAGGCCTGTTTAGCAGAGGTGAGTACAGATTTAAAAGCGAGTGTTGCTTGTTTGAATACAGTGAAGTCGTCTTGCGAGTGTGTTCTCTTCCAACGCTGCTCCGCAACCCTGGACACTTGCCTTAGCTTTTTGGTGGTGTTATTATGCCAAGGTTGTCTATTGATACGTCGCGCTCTGCCATGGACGAGAGGGGCGACCGTGTCAATAGCTGATGCGAGAGTGGCATTGTAGAAAGCAGCAGCACTGTCTGTGTCATGGAGTGAGGATATGGATGCCAGTGGAAGGATGGAGTCAGAGAGTGTGTGGGTGTCTAGGTGTGCAAGGTTTCTGCGTGGGTGCGCATGTTGCTGGATATGGATGATTGGTGAGGAGGACAGGGATGAGAAGGTGAGCAGATGGTGGTCGGATAGAGGGAGAGGGGAGGTGGTGAAGTTAGATAGAGAGCAGAGACGGGTGAATACCAGGTCTAGTGTATGCCCATCCGTGTGGGTGGCTGCGGAGGACCACTGAGTAAGTCCAAAGGATGAGGTAAGGGACAGAAGTTTGGAGGCTGTTGACTGAAGGGTATCAATGGGGATGTTGAAGTCACCCATGATGATGGTGGGAGTGTCAGCAGAGAGAAAGTGAAGAAGCCAGGTGGAGAATTGGTCAATAAAGGCAGTGGCTGGGCCCGGAGGTCGGTATATGACGGCCACTTGGAGGTTGGAGGGAGAGTAGATGCGGACAGAATGGACTTCAAAAGAGGGGAGGATAAGGGAGGGAAGAGGTGGGATTGGGTTAGAGGTGCAGTTTGAAGAAAGGAGAAGACCCACTCCTCCACCATGTTTGTTGCCGGGTCGAGGGGTGTGGGTGAAGTGGAGGCCTCCGTAACACAGCGCAGCAGGGGAGGCGGTGTCAGAGGGTGTTAGCCATGTTTCTGTGAGGCCAAGGAAGGCAAGATTGCGGGAGAGGAAAAGGTCGTGAATCACATGAAGCTTATTGCAGATTGAGCGGGCATTCCAGAGTGCTCCAGAGAGAGGGAGCAGGGGGGTGGGCGTCAGGGGCACGGGTTTTATGTTGGAAAGAGTGCGGAAGTTCATGTTGGATAGTGAGTGATAGGAGGGAGTAGTAATGGGAGGTATGAGATGTGGGGGTCCAGGGATGGGAGATATGTCTCCAGCAGTGAGGAGAAGGAGAGAGAGAGAGAGAGAGCAGGTGGGAGAAAGAGAGTGGCCGACTTGTTTATGATACAATGGGAAAAATACCTTAATAAGATAATGTCTCCATTGGAGTGGCAAAAGTGCTGCTGCACCCTCTCTAAGGGAAGTCTTCAAACCTCTTTAGTTGAAACATCCATCAAGCTCCTACATAGGACATATTTAGTCCCGAGCAAATTACATACCATCTACCCAAATTTATCAGATCGGTGTTTTAGGGGGTGTGGAGCTCTGGGAGATCTAATGCATATGTGGTGGGACTGTCCGGTTGTTTCCACACTCTGGTCAAAGACCAAATCTATTGTGGAGGAGCTATATGGTGGAACGATTCAGTTAGACGCAACGGTGTTCCTGCTGGGAGCTAGATACCCGGGCTTCTCCAACAAACTCCATAATCTAGTCAATCAATTGTTCCTCGCCGCTAAGCTACACATTGCAACAAAGTGGAAAACAGCTACCCTATCTCTTTCCTCAGTAATTGACAAGATGAACGCTATCATGTTATGTGAACGAATACAAGCTACAAGAGAGGACTCATGGGAGCTGTACTACCAAATATGGAGACCGTGGATTGAAAGGAACTCTAGCAGTAATCTTGACCAAGCCTTAATACTATCTCTATGAGGCCAATCTGGTGTTAAATTGCCTTCCTTTGACCGACTCCTTATACCTGACCATTGATAGTACTATGACACCGTAGTGGATCTCTTACCCCCCTCCCCCCCCCTTGTCTTTTTCAACCACCTGTCTCTGTCTCTGTGTTTAACTGTTTTGTTTAATTACCATCAAGGTTAATTTAGAATTTGATATTATTCATATATGCTCCCCTGCGTGGGATTCTGTTGTGAAACTTTCTTGGTTTTTCTGTGAAAAATAAAAACTTGTTGAAACTAAAAAATACATATTGTCAACATTCATCGGCGGTTCTGTCAGCCACTCTAAACATGAGCTTTCAGGTAAAAAGTAAGGATTTCTCTAATTATGTATCACAAATAGGACATATTTGATCTCATTAGAATGCCAATGTTAATACGAGATGAATGCTGGGTGTGTTATGATTCTGACATGTTCGGTAGCGGAGATACAGGCATTAGCCAAACTTGTGTGAAATTTACTAAGACTGAAGAGAGAGGAGGGTCTGGGTAAGCCAGCCCTGTTGGTGATGTCACAGGCTGCGGTTTATAAGTTTTTGCCAGACCCCAGCAGTTAGTCTGTCTGCTGGAGCCTATGTGAGCCTGACTTGAAGAGCTGTTCGTAACCAGAGTCCTAATGCACTGGGACAGATGGAAACTCCACCAACTAGCCTGGTTGCCTGCAATGCTCTAAACACATGTAAATATTGATTTCTCATTTAACCCCAGTTATTTTTATAATTACCTTGTACGTATTTGCAATTCTCATATTGTGACATCTTTATATGACTTTTTATAAACACTGCCTTAAACCTTTGACGGAGTCTAATATTTAATACTAGAGTCGTTCTTCCTGCTCTAAATTGTACTCTAAGTCTTCTGAAGGGACTTACGCTACTGTTTTGGGTTAGATTCGGACCCGTTTAATCGAAGCTGGTGGCAGCATACTGTGTGCGGGCCTTTGGGTGACGTTGTAGCGACTGCAGCGTTGATAATTATTGTTCCTGCCTGAGTGGGAGTAGTTCATCGCGTCGTTGCAGCGTGCCCAATAGCCAGTACATAGCAGGCAGCCTTTCTGGCGACTAATTACCCTAGGTGCAGTACCTAATCTGACCTGAGAGTAAGGGGGCGCCAGAGAGCTGCAAGTTTCAAGTGGAACTGTAAGTTGGATATACATAAATCCCTGCAGTTCGTGGTATATTGAAGAGCAGTGGGATACCTAAAATAAGCCCCTGCTGTAAACTAAGAAGTCAATAGCCTTGTGTGAGTTTTTTCATCACATTTTGGAGTGGAGGGATAACTAAGATAAGCCCCCCTGCACATGTGATAGCCGTCTGTTGGCCTAAAGTCACCCCGACCCGTGACGTGGGGCTAACGGTCACGGTGTGAATCGTGACAGATACATTTGTGAAAACCAATTTGGGACCATCTAGTCACTGGCACGTCAGTGGAAAAGTGAGACTAATGTACACCATCTTGGGTATTTGCTGGGACTGTTCTGTGTTATCTGCCTGTTTTGTGGTTCCATAAAGTATTGCCACACTGTTTTACCCTCACAGTGTTGTCTGAATTGCATTGCGCCCACATTAAAAGGAGAGTGGGCGTTCGGTGGGATGATCCCAGGTCCATGAGATTTCATTTAGAGGACTGGGGCATCCGCCGACCCCTCGTGTCTCCACAATAGTGATACAGGTTCATGGAAGACTGATGTTTGCTATTGTGTTGATTACACATTATCCAGCCAGACTTGCAAAATAGAGGAGGTTAAACTAAGGAAATAGATTATGTAATCAAACAATGCCAGTAGGTCTTATCACCATTCTTCCCCTTTACTTGTGAATACTGGATGAATTACAGTTGCTAACTATAAAAAGAGGTTTTTATACCTCTGTATGAGGAGACAGAGATTCAACCATGACATCCAAAAGTAATCAGAGACTTTGTAAAGGACAGCAGCCAAGACATGGCTCCATAATGAAACTAGGGACACAGATTTGTCATTCTTCAGTATGTCAGCTTAGGGGACCACTGCCCCGGTTGAAAGAATACAGATCTGCTCCACTGACCATAGTAGATCCAGGGATACGTTTGGGCTAGTCAGGATTTTGACCCACCGCTCACCTGAGCCCCATGGAGATATTCAGTGAAGCCAGGTTGTGATCCTCCGGTTAACTGGCCTTGTATCTGAATAGGCTCATCTTCCTAAGCTTGATGTTACCTCTGTACGTTTGTGCCACAGTTAGGGTAGTCGTCCCTGGAAGCTGAAGCCTGGTGGTGACCCTCCGGTCAATAGCCTTGTACCTCAATAGACTGTGCTCTACCTAAGCTTGTTGTTACCTCCAGACGGTGCATGCCACAGGTGGGGTAATCATCCCTTTTGAAGCTCTGACGTTAGAGCTGTTCTTATCCTGGCGTGTCAGCAGAACAGTGAGACTGTAATTTGCACCATCTTGGGTACTGTGATGGGACTGTTCGATGTGTTATTTGCCTGTTTTGTGTTTCAATAAAGTATTGCCACACTGTGTTACTTCACCCTTTGTTGTCTGAGTAACATTATTCCCACTTTAAACGGAGAGCAGGCTTTCAGTGGAATGATTCCTGGTCTATGCAGTTTCGGCTAGCAGAGCAGGTCGCCTAGTGCCCCCATGTCTTCATATCTGCTGTTTCTGAAACTTGAGTTG
The DNA here is from genome assembly GCF_032444005.1 of Ranitomeya imitator. NCBI lineage: Eukaryota > Metazoa > Chordata > Amphibia > Anura > Dendrobatidae > Ranitomeya > Ranitomeya imitator. The sequence continues at coordinate 4,543,744 of NC_091286.1, read as the reverse complement.
AGGAATTGTGATCAGTTGTTTGTGTTCTTTCATAATGTTGTTGCCTGCTGTGTTCTGTGTGTCAATGAAGGATGCACCAATACCCGACGGTATCTGTGGATTGACACAGGTCATTGAAACAGTGTGGCTGCAACTGTCAATTACAGGCACTCTGGGGCTATGTAAGCTTGGAAGACCATGTTACAGAAAAGATTATTTTGCATTCTTGAAACCAAATTATCATTGTGGGTCACAGTAGTTCCCATAATACAAGCTACTGAGTATTGTACAGATTTGATTTGCATGTCATAAAGATGTGAATTTAGCATATTTCTTTTGCTTTTAAAATAAACTATTGGATGATTCGTGTCTCAGGGCTCTGTGAATTCAGAGCTTCCAGGGCTTACTTCAGCTGTGGCACGCACACAGGAGGTAACCACAAGCGTAGGAAGATGACAGTCCTTTCCGGTACAAAGCCAGTTGACCGGAGCTTCACAACCTGGATTCTCCAAACATCTCCATTGAGCCAGGTGACTGGAGAGTCTCATTCATGGTTTTCACAAATATGTCCCTTGACCAGTGATGGAGCAGATCTGTATTGTTTCAGCTGGGACCTTGCATCCTGTAGAATGATGACAAATCTGTCTCCTTCATGATGGAGCCATGATGTCTTGGCTGCTGTCCTGTAGAGCGTTTCTTGTTTTTTTGGATATCTTGGCTGTATCTCTATATATGGAGGTATATCTCCTTTAAATGGTTAACAAAAGTCCATCAAACCAGCATTCTCAGGTAAAGGGAAAGAATGGTGATTTTGCATATGTTGAGGGAGGATCTAAATTGATCCATCATGGTTGACTCAGTGATTTCTAAATTAATCTACAGGGCGTTGCCGGCAACTGAAAATGACCAGATGGAGACATGTGTCTCTGGGGGGATCGAGCAGATCTCTGGCCCCCATTTATTGTGTATCACATTTCTAATCATAGAAGTTATACTTCAACCAATTAGCATAAAAACACACTTTCAGCACTTAACCTATAAGAATGCAGGAAAAACTTAACCCATAAGGATACAGAAAAACCGGAAACTACAGATATGGTCGTGTCTTCTTGGCATAGAAAAAGCATACCAACAGGTGCCTCAGAGTCTTTCATAGCGATACACCCCCGAGTCACTTATCTGGTTCAAGAGAACACTCTGGCCTTGTAGCAGAACATAAACAATAGCCTAGTTGAATAACAGACTTGTGAACAACAAGATAAAGTTACTTCATGGCAGCTATAACCTTTTACCTAATTAAATAACAGAATTTATCTTTAAGAAACAAGAAAATGGAGTCAAAAGCACAAAATGGAGAATCTTTCTTAATTTGTTCCTTTACATTCCCCCCTAGATAAATTTTGTTAATTAATGTCCAGCATCAGAGGTACTATCCCGAGCTATAAGCTCAAGGGGAACTGGTCTTCACATGACTGGTGCCATGTTACCTGCCATGGCTGTTCGGCACACCCGTCCCCCTATATACAAGAATTTACGAATAACAATTATTGATAACAGTAGTGGGGGATCTTTTGAAGATAACCATGCGCTTGGCTTCAACATCTTCATTAGGTAACTTTGTGAAATCGGTGTAGAGAAGAGCAGTGGTGGCAATGCTTTTGGTATCATCATTAGTTGTCTTAAGGTACCTTCACACATAACGATATTGTTAACGATATCGTTGCTATTTGTGACGTAGCAACGATATCGTTAATGAAATCGTTATGTGTGACAGCGACCAACGATCAGGCCCCTGCTGGGAGATCGTTGGTCGCTGAATAAAGTCCAGAACTTTATTTCGTCGCTGGATCTCCTGCTGACATCGCTGGATCGGCGTGTGTGACACCGATCCAGCGATGTCTTCACTGGTAACCAGGGTAAACATCGGGTAACTAAGCGCAGGGCCGCGCTTAGTAACCCGATGTTTACCCTGGTTACCATGCTAAAAGTAAAAAAAAACAAACACTACATACTTACCTACCGCTGTCTGTCCTCCAGCGCTGTGCTCTGCACTCCTCCTGTACTGGCTGTGAGCCGGAAAGCAGAGCGGTGACGTCACCGCTCTGCTTTCCGGCTCCCAGACAGTACAGGAGGAGTGCAGAGAAGCAGAGTGCAGCGCTGGAGGACAGACGGCTGTAGGTAAGTATCTAGTGTTTGTTTTTTTTTACTTTTAGCATGGTAACCAGGGTAAACATCGGGTTACTAAGCGCGGCCCTGCGCTTAGTTACCCGATGTTTACCCTGGTTACCGGCATCGTTGGTCGCTGGAGAGCGGTCTGTGTGACAGCTCTCCAGCGACCAAACAGCGACGCTGCAGCGATCCGGATCGTTGTCGGTATCGCTGCAGCGTCGCTAAATGTGAAGGGGCCTTTAGTGCAGAATTTCCTAATACATACAGAAATACACCAAAGAACAAGTTTTAGTGTTACATACATGACAAGGATAAAGGCAGCAATGTGTAACAAACTTTGCAAGACTCCAGCTATCCAGCCCCCAAGTCCCTTAAACCAATTTGGCGGGATTAAAAAAACTGTCCCTATTACAGTCATTGTCTTTATCATATTAATCTCTGAGTCTTTGAATATCTTCTAACTTTAACTTCATAGTGCTATTTGGATCTATATAATGACAGCAAGCTGGTCCAGTAACCTGATACATACCACCCTGTGCTGCTGTTAAGTAATCCAGTACTACAGTATGTTGATTAGTGACTATGATAAGTTGGTTTTGGACAACAACAGTAGTATTGACTGTCATGTCAACTATGTAATTCTTTTATGATTTTTATGATTTAAGTTGTGCTGCTGTGATACCATAATTTCCCACGGGATCAATAAAGTGTATCGTATCGTATCGTATCGTATCGTATTAAGTATATCCAATATATCCCAAATTTGATCATCTAGAAAATCTGTGGCCCTAAGCAATTTATCCCACATTTGTGTAATCAGAGAGTAAATGAAAATAGAACTGACAATTTTATTGGCTATACCCATCTGTACTACTAATATTTCATAATATTTTACAAACTTATTATTCAAGGATGTTGGGGAATTTAGGCTGTCCCATGCGTTTACCAATATTATTATATGGAAATACGAAAAACCAAAACATGTCCCCTTATTTGCTACTCTGTTTGACCAGCTTGCAGTGCGATACGTGGATCCACGTCGGCCTTCCATCCAACTTTACTGACATAGTGATAAGGAGGACCTGATAGGGACCGTCATACAAGGGTTCTAGTCCGTGTTTTCTGACATGCCTTATCACAACCACAAAACCACCAGGCTTCAAGTTGTGACAAGTGTCGGTTTCTGCTGAATCTGGAAGGGAAGAAGAAACTAGAGCATGGGTGTTAGCAAGATTTTTACTAAGCTGAATAACATTGAACAGCACGGTCAGTTTCTTCTGATAACTACTGAGGCTGGAAATTTACAACTGAGGGCCTAGCACCAAACAATATCTCATATGGGGACAGGCCATGTTTTGCAATAGGGGTAGTACAAATGTGGTACAGTACAATGGGTAGGAGCTCTGGCCATGGAGCCGTAGTGTCCTGCATCATTTTGGTCAATTGTCCCTTCAGTGTACCGTTCAGCCTCTCAACTTTCCCACTAGATTGTGGATGGTACGGAGTATGGAGGGCTACAGTGGATCCAAGCATTATCAAAACCTCCTGATACACATGAGAAAAAGCCGGGCCTTGGTCCCTTTCAACGACTTCTGGAACACCATATCTACATATGACTTCCATCACCAGTTTCTTTGCTGTGGTCTTTGCAGTCATGTTGGTAATGGGGAATACATCCGGCCAACTGGAGAACATGTCGACAACCACCAAACAATATTCATACCTTCTAGTCTTAGGCAACGTGATGTGGTCCACCTGGAGCCTTTGGAAAGGATAGTCGGGCTTAGCAAGATGCTTTGGGGGTACACGTTGAAGTTGACCGGGATTGCAAGTCTGACGGATATTACATGCCCGGTTGAGTGCTGTTAGGACTGTAGAAATACCTAGAGCCCAGTAGAATGTGTACCAGGGCTAGGGCCTGTTTTTTTTCCTTGATGTGTGGGCCCATGTGCCCACGTGGCAATAGCAGGGTACATCCGCTTAGGGAGACACACGTTAGTCCTTTTCCAGAGACCATTGTCCATACATGCTCCATCAGCCTTCCACTGCTTCACCTGTTCCTTTGGAGACATTCTCTGCATCGTCATTAAGCGGTCTCGCGGGGTCCGGCAGAAAACCTCAGTCTGTCGTGGATCATCAGGTTCCTGTAGAGTCAGTGTTTCTTGTAACTGTTTACGCTGAGAGCGTGTGGTCACCATAGCAGGTATGGTCAGTTCAATGGGTAGGAGAGCAGCAACTTTTGCTTGCTTATCTGCAAAGGCGTTACCAACAGTCTGCGGACTGTTCCTAGGACCGTGTGCCTTGACCTTGACAATGGCTACCTGGGTGGGTAATTTGATTAAGTCCATGAGGGTTTTAACAGCTTCAGCATTCTCCACTGGAGTCCCAGCAGTAGTAACAAACCCTCAATTGTCCCATAGGGCTCCGAAATCCTGAGCAATACCAAATGCATACTGTGAGTCCGTGTATATATTAGCCCGCCTGTCTTTGGCTAGAACACCTGCAGTAGACAGAGCCTGAAGTTCTGCTTTTTGTGCTGACTAAGGGAGGGAGTGCAGCTCCGTGCACTATAGTGTCTTCCGTAGTAACAGCGTATCCGGTGTGGAATCTGCCAAAATCATCAGCATATCTTGAACCGTCTTTCCGGGCTTTGTAGAGAGGTTGCGTTATGCGTGATGCGTCCGGTATCCTGACGACAATAAGTACATAGTCAAAGAAAACGCTGGAGTTCAGTCTCATCTTTCGGAAAAGGAAGGGAACTGACAGTAGTAGTAAGTAGCACCCAGATCTCGTCAAAACGTCCATTTCCGTTTTTGACAGGTGCCCCGCCCCTTTTTGACACCTTCTAACACTAAGCCCACCCCACTTTCGGTCTTAACCCCTCCCCTCTCCTCCCCATTTGCCGCTCACTCTCCGCCCCTCTGTGTGTCACTATCTGTGACGTCAGTTCCGTGCCCGCCCCGGAAGCCACCTTGAGTGTCAATACCTGTTACATCAGTTCTGTCCCTGCCCCGGAAGCCGCCCTGTTCAGCCTCTGTTATGTCCCCCATGACCGCCCATTCACCGCCCATCTTGTGGGCTTATGTGTCGGTCCTTGATAGGTGGAGAGACCAAGTCCGCCCCACTTCCTGTCCAAACCTATCCAGTGTAAGAAAAAACATATCTTGACATGTTTTGTGAGAGAATTCAGTCCCAGGATCCCAAGGGTTAATGATAGGATGTGTAGGAAAACTTGTCAAGACATGTTTGTGTGAGAAGGCCGTCTCAGGATCCTGCAACAGTTGTAGCTTTCATAATAATGACGTAATAAAAAAATCAAAGCGTACTTCGCGGCATTGTTTAAAAAAATACATTTATTGTAGCTTCACGTAGAGGTATACACAAATCAAGAAATGAAAAAGGTGTAAATAGATCTAAAAATACAGCGTTATACACACAATCCTATAGGTTCCAATACAGTCATTTCAACTGTCACGATTCACACCGTGACTGTCACCCCTACGTCACGGGTTGGGGTGACTTTAGGCCAACAGACGGCTATCACATGTGCAGGGGGGCTTATCTTAGTTATCCCTCCACTCCACAATGTGATGAAAAAGCACACACAAGGCTATTGACCTCTTAGTTTACAGCAGGGGCTTATTCTAGGTATCCCACTGCTTTTCTATATACCACGAACTGCAGGGATTTATGTATATCCCGCTTACAGTTCCACTTAACACTTGCAGTTCTCTGGCGCCCCCTTACTCTCAGGTCAGATTAGGTACTGCACCCTGGGTAATTAGTCGCCAGACAGGCTGGCTGCTATGTACTGGCTATTGGGCACGCTGCAGCGACGCGATAAACTACTCCTGTGATGAGGGAACAGCCGCCATCTTGGAACAGGCATACTTACAGATTGGCGTGACTCCATTTTGTCTCCTGGTCTCAGGTCGGCAGCTAGGAGCGCTCCTGGCCCCCACCTTTTCGATGAATAAAGTTCCTATTAGTATGCTAACGGGCTGAGCTCAGTGTAAACTGTAGACGGTATTTCAAAACTCCACAGAAGAAGATCATGCTGATATCTTAAGGAACAGGGTATGCCAGCCAGAGGGGAGCAAGCACATGCTTTCTGGGGGCTGCCCGGCAACTAAGTTTTTTGGACCTGCGGAATGCTGCGCCCCCCGGCTTCCACAAGCGACCTTCAACCTGGTAAATTGACCTCCAGCTTTATACCTTTAAGCCTTGTATTATTGTTGTTATATTGTACTCTGACTGTAACTCTTGATATATTGTGATTGTATATTTCTTGTAATTATCTAGTGCGCCCTTAAGGCAATTAAATCATAAATTAATTTTGGGCTGATCCTTTTACTCTGATTGCGAATCTTAGAATACCCAGTGTCGGTAACAGGGCAGTCTCCCCGGCGGCCATTTGCTCTAGGTGCAGTTCCTTTACTGACCTGAGAGACAAAGGGGGCGCCGGAGAGCTGGGCCTGTGTAGTGATGTCACGGATTGGTGACGTGGTAGGAAGGGGTAATCCTTCACAGTGGTGGCAGCGTACGTGGGATCAGAGTAATAGTGTGCGTGGGACCCCTACTCCCAGACACTAAAGACTACCAGTGGTAACTTTCACTGCTGGGGTCTTAAGGTCAGCCCAGCACTAGACGGTCAGAGTGTAGATATAATAAGTTGTGTGCAAGGTCAGGGGTACAGCTGTGTCAGTAACCAGAGGTTCCAAAGATGGCGGAGGGCACCAGGAGTGCAGTGAGGGCGCAGGCCAGTGCTATGCTCTATGAGGAGGTGGTGGTGAACGGTACTGTTCCAGGCGAGGGGGAGCTCAGCCCAGACTCCCCAAGGAGCCAGCCACCCGTGCTTAGTCCGGCAAGGGACTACCCACCACCTACCCGCCCCAGCCTGTCCACATCAGCGGCCCTTGTTGCAGCGGCAGTAGCACGTCTCGAGGCGGGTAATGAAGACGCCTATATGAGACTCCTGGCAGCTGCAGAGAAAGCAGCGGAGGCCGAGCGTGCAGAACGCCGTGAAGCAGAGGAGCGGGAGAGGGCAGAACGCCGTGAAGCGACAGAGCGAGAGAGGGCAGAACGCCGTGAGGCAGCGGAGCGGGCAGAGAGAGCTGCTGAGCGGGCAGCGGAGCAAGCAGCGGCAGAGAGAGCAGCGGAGCGCCAGCACCGACTGGAGATGGCTCAACGCGGGCTCCCGCTGGATGCCCCAGCACCGCCAGAGTCCAGGGTTTCCAAAGTCCGGGCCGAGGACTTCCCTCTGCTTGAGAAGGATGGAGACCTGGATTCCTTCTTGCTGGCCTTTGAAAGGACCTGCCTTCAACACCATCTGGCCCCGGATCAGTGGGCAAGATACCTGACCCCCCGTTTGAGGGGTAAGTCCCTGGAGGTTTTGGGGGACTTACCTGCCGGGGCGGAGCAGGACTACAGCAGCATCAAGCGGGCGCTGATCCAGCACTACAACCTCACCCCAGAGTCCTACCGCAAGAAGTTCCGGAGCCTGCAGCGGGGCCCAAAGGACACCTGGACCGACCACATGCGGGCGTTGCTGAGAGCTGCAGAGCACTGGACCTCGGGTCTAGCGCTCACCACCCGCCAGGAGGTCCAGGAACTGTTCGTCATGGAGCAGTTCTTGTGGAACTGCCCAGAGGACCTCCAGCAGTTCCTCCGTGACCGGAAACCGAAGGGGGCTTCTGCTACAGCCGCCCTGGCAGATGAGTATGCCAATAACAGGGCGCCTGAGCCGAAGAAGCCTGCCAGCAGCACCTGGAGAGGGGGTAAGCCCAATCCTGCCCCTGTTTCCCCAGCCCCCAGAGTGCAAGGGGTGTACCCCCCTGCTGCCCTCTCCAGGCCAGGCGCAGAACCCAGACGTTGTCATCACTGCAACCAGCTGGGACACTTCAAGACCGCATGTCCCCAGCGTCTTAAGGCCCCATCCATGTCCCCGAAACCGTCCACTGTTTTATGTGTGGGAGGGGGTGGTGGGAGGTCCCTGGACAATTACCAACCCGTCACTATCGGCCGCTCCGCGGTCATGGGACTGCGGGACACAGGCGCTGAACGAACCCTGGTACGTCCTGAGGTGGTGTCCCCTCAAGACTTGGTACCGGGGAAAACCCTTTCCGTCTCCGGAATTGGAGGCGTGGAGCCGGCGCTGCCTGTCGCCAAGGTGTTTTTGGACTGGGGCGCCGGGAGGGGAATGCGGGAGGTGGGAGTAACGTCAAATATTCCTGCTAATGTATTACTTGGGACCGATTTGGGGCGGCTAGTGTCTCAGTATGTGGCCACTGAACCCCCAAGTTCGGCTCCCCAAGAATGTCATGACTCTACTGTGAATGTTGATGTGTTGAATGTGCCTCCAACAGTGGGGGAGGGAGTGAAACCTGAGGGTACTCCATGCACTGACACCACACACACGGGGCTCACGGGGAGGACAGGTGAGGAGACTGTAGGGGAGAGCTCAGAGGTGGAGGGAGGGGCTGCTACGGGCAGTGTAGGGCCCCTAAGTGAATCCAGCCTGCTGAGTCTAGGGCCCCTGCAGGAAGAGGAACAGGCCATGGGGGGAGGAGGCGTCCCGGGAGAGGAGCCACCAGGTAAGACCCCAGGGCGGGAGTTCCCCACACTCGGGATGTCAGGAGGGCAGGAAAGTCTGCCTGACCCGGCGACTTGGTCAGGGGCCGGGGGGAAGCAGGTGCTACCCATGGGCACAGCGGTCGTGGCCGCTGTCACCCGGAGTGGGAGCGCCGGAGCCCAAGGAGCCTTGCAGAGGTCCGACGGCTTCCCCCTCTCTGACCAAGTGGCTGCCGAGTCAGACAGCGGCCAGGAGACAGATCCCGGGGAGCTGACGGTGGATGTGGCGGTGTCGTCCATTCTCGCCACATCGAGTCAGGGATTTCAGGCAGCGTTGGAAGCCGACGCTAGCCTGAAAGCTCTCAAGGAGCAGGCGGCACAGCCTCCTGGGGAGTCAGACCACGAGCGGGTGGTCTGGGACCAGGGACGGCTGTACCGGGTATCGGTCCAGCAGGGTTCACCGGAGGCATGGCCCAGGGACCGACAGTTAGTGGTACCCTATCCGTTCAGGGCGGAATTGTTGCGGATAGCCCACGAGATTCCCATGGCCGGACACCTAGGGATCGCTAAGACCAGGGCCAGGCTAGCGCAGCATTTCTACTGGCCTGGAATGAGGACCGAGGTAATTGCCTACTGCCGTTCGTGTGACACCTGTCAGAGGGTGGGGAAGGCGGGGCGGCGCCCCAAAGCCCCACTGGTAACTCTGCCCATCATTGAAGAGCCTTTCTCGAGGGTGGCTGTGGATCTCATTGGACCTCTGTCCACTCCCAGTCGCTCCGGGAAATGCTTCATATTAACGGTAGTGGACTATGCCACTCGGTACCCGGAGGCGGTCGCTTTGTCATCCATTCGGGCTGACAAAGTGGCCACTGCCTTACTGGAGATCTTCTCCAGAGTGGGGTTTCCCCAGGAAATGCTCACCGACCGAGGGACCCAGTTCATGTCCCAGCTGATGGAGTCTCTCTGTAAGCAGATCCAGGTGCAACATCTGGTAGCCAGCCCGTATCACCCACAGACCAATGGCCTGTGTGAGCGGTTCAACGGCACCTTAAAGCAGATGCTTAAGATGTTGGTCGACTCCCACGGGAGAGATTGGGAGCGGTATCTCCCACACCTTCTATTTGCCTACCGGGAGGTTCCACAGGCCTCAACGGGGTTCTCCCCCTTTGAGCTCCTGTATGGGCGACGTGTACGGGGGCCCCTTGCTCTAGTGAAGGAAGCGTGGGAAGGAGATTTGGCCACCCCTGGAGTGTCGGCCATTGAGTATGTTGTGCGCTTCCGGGACAGAATGACGGCCTTGACGCGGCTGGTGCATGACAATATGGCCCAGGCCCAAGCTGACCAGAAGCGGTGGTACGACCAGAATGCTTGTGAGAGGACCTACCAGGTGGGTCAAAAGGTGTGGGTACTGGTCTCCGTCCCACAAAACAAGCTTCAGGCAGCCTGGGAGGGTCCATACCTCGTGCACCAGCAGCTCAACGCCGTCACCTATCTGGTCACCCTGGACCACGCCCGTGGAAGGAGGAAGGCCTTCCACGTGAACATGATGAAAGCACATCATGAGCGGGAGGCTTGTGCCCACCCAGTGTGCAACCTCCCGGAGTAAGGGGAGGTAGAAACCCTCCTGGATCTGCTTACCCAAGTCAAGGCGGGTGGATCCATCGAGGATGTGGAGGTTGGCCACCAGCTTTCGGAGGACCAACGTTCCCAGCTGGGGGTCACCCTACACCCCTTTCGGGAGCTGTTTAGCAGCCTGCCCGGAAGGACTGAGGCAGCCGTCCACGATGTGGACACCGGCAATCACCCACCGATCCGGCGTTCAGCATATCGGGTCTCTCTCGAGGTGCAGCAGCACATGCGCCAAGAGATAGACGAGATGCTGAAGCTGGGGGTGATCCAAGCATCCAACAGCGCGTGGGCTTCGCCGGTAGTCCTCGTCCCTGAAAAGGACCGGACTACGCGGTTCTGCGTGGACTACCAGGGGCTCAACGCTGTGACGGTCACCGATGCGTACCCAATGCCGCGCATCGATGACCTGCTCGATCAGCTGGCCGGGGCCAAGTACCTGACCATCATGGATCTGAGCAGGGGATATTGGCAAATTCCCCTGACCCCTAAGGCACAGGAACGCTCTGCCATTATCACCCCATTTGGACTGTACGAGTCCACGGTGATGCCCTTCGGCATGAAGAATGCCCCTGCCACTTTTCAGCGGATGGTCAGCACGCTGCTCAAGGGACTGGAAGGGTATGCGACTGCGTACCTGGATGACATTGCCATCTTCAGTCCCACCTGGGAAGATCACCTACAGCACCTGGCGCAGGTGTTGGGGAGGATCCAGAGGGCAGGGTTGACCATTAAGCCGGAAAAGTGCCAGCTAGGTATGAGTGAGGTCCAGTACCTGGGACACCGGGTAGGTGGGGGAGCTCTGAAGCCAGAGCCCGGGAAGGTGGATGCCATCACCTCCTGGCCCTCCCCCAGGACCAAGAAGCAGGTGATGTCCTTCTTGGGGACGGCCGGGTACTATAGGAGGTTTGTTCCACACTATAGCACCCTGGCCAAGCCCCTGACGGACCTCACCAAGAAGAAGCTGCCCGTCGCAGTCGACTGGACAGTCGCCTGCGAGACAGCTTTCCAGACGCTCAAAACCGCCTTGTCTAGCTCTCCTGTACTACAGGGAGCCGACTTCACGCGGCCGTTCGTAGTACAGACCGACGCCAGTGACTTTGGCCTCGGTGCTGTGCTCAGCCAGGTCGACACTACGGGACATGAACACCCCGTTTTGTACCTGAGCCGGAAGCTCCTGCCGAGGGAAGTGGCCTATTCCACGATGGAGAAGGAATGTCTGGCAATTGTATGGGCCCTGCAACGTCTGCAGCCATACTTGTACGGACGCCACTTCATCGTGGAAACAGACCACAACCCCCTCAGCTGGTTACACTCGGTCTCTGGGACGAATGGGAGGTTGCTACGCTGGAGCCTGGCTCTCCAGCAGTATCACTTCAGCATTCGCCACAGAAGTGGCAGAGACCATGGTAATGCTGATGGGTTGTCCCGGCAAGGAGAAGGTGTGGAAGGGCGCATGGGGGAACACAGGAATGTGATGCCCCCTAGCGCCCTCTAAAGCAGGGAGGTGTGATGAGGGAACAGCCGCCATCTTGGAACAGGCATACTTACAGATTGGCGTGACTCCATTTTGTCTCCTGGTCTCAGGTAGGCAGCTAGGAGCGCTCCTGGCCCCCACCTTTTCGATGAATAAAGTTCCTATTAGTATGCTAACGGGCTGAGCTCAGTGTAAACTGTAGACGGTATTTCAAAACTCCACAGAAGAAGATCATGCTGATTTTGAACAGGTTTGGAACAGGATGAACGAACTAGTATTAAATAATATACCCCATCAAAAGTTTCAGGCAGTGTTTATATAAAAAGATGTTACAAATGAGACAATTGCAAATATGTACAGGGTAATTATAAAAAATTCAAGGATTACATGAGAATAACACTTACATGTGTTCAAAGCATTGCAGGCAACCAGGCTAGTGGAGTTTCCATACGTCCCAGTTCATTGAACGTGCTCAGGGCTCTCCAGGAAAAAGACAAGAAGACCCTGCTGGGATCTCGGCAGACAGTTAGAGCTGCAGTCTGTAACATCCCAGAAAGGGGTTGGATCACCTCGTCCCTCCTACCTCTTCAGTTAACTAATTTTACCCTAACCTTTATCTAATTTCTATAACTCCGCTACAAAACATGTCATAGTCATAACAAACCCAGCATTCATCTCAGATTAACGTGGGCATTCTAATGAAATCAAATATGTCCTGTCTGTGATACATATTTACAGAGAAATCCCTACTTCTTTACCAGATGGAGTTAGAAGCCCGTGTTTAGAGTGATGGGTAGATCCACCGAGGGAGATTAAGAATATATATTTTCGTGTTCTTAACTTAAACGGTTTGCGGAATATCTTACAAAAACAGAACAAAGAACTTCCATAGATTCTAGAGACTTAGAATCCAGTTCTAGCTGGTCACTGTCCACTGCAAGGATGCCGGTCGTAAATACCTTTGCTCTCCGAGCTAGAGGTAATAAAGTCTTCTTCCCCCATCCCTTGGAAAGGAAAGCTCTTGGCTGAGAGCAAGGGAAGGGGGGCTTTTTAGCCCGCAGCCTGCTAACAAGAGAAACTACTTATATGATATTTCATACCATATCGTGACATCAACGCTAATATTTAAAGAAATGAAAAAGGGGCTTCATGTTATAGTTCCAGGGTCGTTCAACCAGTTTTTAGCTAGAAAACTCAACTAATCAGGTTTTCAGCAAACTATTTATTAGTACCCACTGCCTTATACCTTCGGGTCAGCTTTCATCTAGAAAGCTAATCTAAACAAGTATTTATATAGCTTCAGGCGTTTTTTTAGCTAGAAGATGCAGCTAAACAAGATTTTCAACAAACTATTGACACGAGTGCGTCGTATTAACAGACACACCAAAATAGCCTGAATGACTTATTGAACAAGAAATAATTAGATATAAGCAATGTATAGTACACATTACAAAAAAACGAAATAACGGTATAAAAGCACTTTAGTTATATAACAGAAACAGAGCAAGATCATGTTGCGCAGGGCGGTTTGCAAGCCTGATTATAGCCGCATAATGGCGTATGTAAAATCGTGATAGAGTTAGATTTTGTACAAAAGAGGCAACTAGACGATCATTACGTTTTAAATCATTTGTAAACTTTTTCAGTAATCTCTTCAATGTCATTCCTGCAGCGACGTGATACAACACGTAAATACAAAACTGACCGCAAAAACTTGACATAGAGTCTTGCAGCTGGCGGTTCTGATAACAATACGACAATGTGTTTCTTCTTAAAAATTGTATAATCGTCTTCGGAAATACGGCGGTGTCAGGTTGTAACCTGTAACTATCAAAAAATAAGGATTTGTTCCTGCATAAAATAAGCCAATGCGTACCGGGTTCTTCCGAAGAATCTGTGTTGACGATATAGGCGCTAGGTCTATGCCGGATAATGCGGCGCGGTAAGAGGTCGCAGGGAAATACGCCGGCAAACATACTCCGAGTAATGGAATTTCGTCGCAAAAGGCACGTCAGTTGCACGGTATTCATTATAGACGAAGGTCGCTGTGGAGACACAAAAGTTTAATTAAAGTCGTATAGGACTTCTCGACAATGGTAATCTCCAGTACGGCAGTGTTGACCGCATAAACGATCATATTCACCGTGTGGGGTGTGGCATCTGCAAAATGAATTTCGGCCCATAGGTTGCCTGTTTTAATGAGCGAAAAATGAGCGCTCGGTTCCTGATCTGGCGACAAATCGAATGCGAAGAAAGTGTAGCCGCTCATAAAATCGTCACGGTCTATGCTTAATCCGACGTCGGCTTTTTATTTTCCGGAGATGTGAACGAGCGCCATATATTCCCTCACAGCATGTTCAGCGTCAAAATTAGGGTGAAACGGCTTGGCGGGAATCTGCTGCCCGTCCAAATACAGAGCCGCGTGATTAATCCGATAGTGGTGAAAACAAAGCGGGTTTTTCTGATAACTTCCGCTGAAGGCCTCATTGTCCACAAAGCATAGAATCACAGTTTTTGGTATCTGTCCCAGAAAAAGATTTTCGTGATTACTATTTCTCGTTCCTCCAGGGATACTATAGACTTTCAAACAGGCTCTGTCTAGAGCGTATTTAGCGGGGCTTGATAGAAGAGCTTGGCTGTGACCGATTCTGACGGCATTAGAGACTTTGTACTCTTTTTACATAGAGGGCCGCGTTTACAATCTGAACCTTAAACTGTTCCTGCTCGGCGGTCATAAGGCAAAACGCATCCTTATTTCTTGATAACTTGATCTTAAGATCTAGGCCGTTCAAAATGAGTTTCGGTTGATTAAAAATGTTACCGAAGATCGGTCCCACGAGTTCCACAGGCCTTGAGAGATGGGTCGCGTGGGCTCTGCGTGCGAACCCTTGATTTTGATTATCGCCGTCGAGTACGGTGGTGTGATGATGTCCGGCCGTATCTTTATAGAATAACCCCGCTGTAAATTGCGATCTCAACGCTTGAGGGCTGTAGTTTAAAAGCGTTTCAATGTAGGCGCGGTAACTATAAAGGTTATCTGATTGTGAAATCAAACGGTCCCCCAGAGTAATGTCCACTTGATTGAAAAGTGTGGCTCTTGGGTAATTAATAAGGCCCACACGCGTGCTAGCCGTGAGAGCCGCACCATCCTGTTTCAGGATATGGCACTGGACGTTCAAGAGTGTATTATTCAAATTGTAATAATATTCCCCGCTTCCCGATATGAAAAATTCTAGGGGTGCGTTATCGGCTAGAGCGGCTATTGGTTGCACCTTGACAAAAAACGATTTTTCGACGCTTGTCTGCGTGGGTGGCATGGTAAAGATTTCCAGTTCGCTTTTAGGGCACTCTATTGACGCGTCGTGAATAAATGCCATGATCGGTTATTAGAAGATGTCACTCGTGAGGCGTCTTGCGGGTTTCTGACGAAAGCACGATTTACGTCGAGCGGTGTTATTCATGAGGCGCGGCGGGATTCACGATGAGCGGCGTCTTTTCGCTCGCGGTAAAGTGTTTCTTTCTCTTTGTCTTTTATGCAATTTTGTGGCTACGTAAATTAGTCCATCGCCCTCTTGATTGTTTTTAGCGTCGCAATTCAGTCTGTCCACTACGGCCGTAGACATACTAGTGAACGCGTCTTTAGCTATGTTTCCTACGGCCGTTTTTACATGCGGTTTGACTAGTTCTAGGCCTTTTCTGAAAAGCGGGATGGCTCTTTTAAAAAGGCTTCTAAAGAGCCCACCGAGGCCGGCACCGTACATGTATTCATCACTGCGGAACCCCTCTAAGCCGTGACCCGCTTGAGCTACATAGTACCGTGCGTGCAAGGAGGGATCGCCGTAAACTCTTTGAGACATCATTTTAACGTGGCGTCGTCTTGTGAAGCCTAAAATGTAATCACACTATGCATTTTCCGTATCTGAATTTAACCGGCGTACCCTGGTCCGACATGACTAACGTTTATGGAGTCAAAGTGTTGTTTGCACAGCGGTATGTAATCGGGACGCGAGTAGCGCACCGTGACAATATCATTATCATCGCCGCTAGCTTCTATGGTTCGTAACAGTTGAACGTAGCTGTCCCCCACTAGCTGATGTTGAATTGTATCAGTGTATACAAAAAGCAAATAAAAACCAGCCTTTGAATCGGGGTAAAAGCGGCGATTCCACGACATTAAAGCAACGGGGGAGTCATCGACGGTCTGTAGGCTGAAAATAAATTTTAGCTTAGTACCCAGAGCGAACTGTATAGGGGCAGGGTAGGGTAGGATCACCTCTCGACGTAGCTCATCATACCGTATTCTATAGGCAGGCATGGATAAATTCAGCACTTCTATTCGGGCATTGACCGCGCCATCCAGCTTATGAATGTTCGAGTAAAATCCTGATTTTATGTGATAATGTTCTAATGGATCGTTGTGTTTAGCCGCGTAGAATTTCCCTTCAAAAGCTTCAAACGTGTTCCACATATGGGCGCACTGTATTTCCGTTAACGCCACTTCATAAGCACCTGAAAGATGAACGGCCTTCGCTAACTTGGTGTTTTAACACAAAATGGTATTTTCGGAGTAGATCTTGATTGATGAATTGCTGGGTAATGTGACGAAAAACGAATCGCCTTCCATGCTTTATACGGCCGTTAATTGATTTTCTTCTATCCAACTGTTGAATTTATCGGGATAGCCTAGCCACTTCACAAAATAAAGAGTTGTACGGTGATGCCTGCGTTTTTTCAACACATTTTCAACTTTGTAAATCCTATTAGCGTCTTGCGGTACCTTTTGTAGTTCGGCTTCATAAAAAGATCCTTCTATGCTTTTGCCGCTCAAATCGCTTAATACGTAGAGAGGTTTTCTGAATCGTGTATTTACGGACGAGACGACGAAAATTTCACGCGTATAGGTATGCTCGTACCCCTTTGAAAAGACATGCTTATACCGTACAATCCGGATGTGATCCCCCGGTTTTAATAGAGCTTTAAATCTTTTCACGGTGGAGATGTCTTGATAAGTGCGGCGCCATACGGCCATGGAGTTAGCTTTCATGACGGAGGCAGGAAGACATTTTATAGTACGATGATAAGCGTTATTGTAAGAGCGCACTATATCAGCTAATACGTCTATATATCTAAACGTGTTATTAGCCGTTAAATAGCGCCACATACGCTCTTTCAATGTGCGATTAAATCTTTCCACGACTGCAGCTTTCACCGCATTATTCGTAAAGAACTGATATACGTTATACTCTTTACAAAGCGTAGCGACGGGTTTATTCATAAATTCTTTACCGCGATCCGTTTGTAGTTTTTGCGGGATACGGCTCTCGCTATTAAAAATCATCTCAAAATCTTTTGCAAGTTCCTTTCCGGTCTTGGTCCACAGTCCGACGACCCAGACATATTTGGATAGCACATCTATGACCGTTAAAATTTATTTTAAACCATCGTTATCACTCGCGTAGTCATTCATGCAGATGAGATCAGCCTGCCAGAGACTGTCCACATCGCTAACTATGATCTGATTTCTAATAAACTGTTTTCTTACGGCTTTGTGTAGAGAATACGCTTCTTGCTCGCTAAGCCACTCTGTGACATCCTTTCTTCGCACACCATATTTCTTAACGGAATTATACAGATGTTTTACATCTCCGTAAGAACCGGGACTCTTTGCTGTATAATAATGCTTGTGCAACAGAGTGTCGACGTTAGGCATTTTGAAAACAAAAAGGTATCGGCTTTAGATTAATCCCTTAATGAACTAACAACTTTTCATTATAACCGCTTACCGCAGCGGCGTCACAAAATGTCTACTGCAAAATTGCTAACGGTGTGTTTAATTACCTAGATCATAATTTTTATTATTATTATGTTTGTATAATGTTTATTTTATACTGAATACATGATTATCTAATGATACTTGTTTTAAACCCGTGGACTGCAAAAACAAATAGGAATGTGGTTTTGCGACTGTACGGTATAATCAGTAGGACTATATCCTGAGGGTAAAGGCCCCTTCACATTAAGCGACGCTGCAGCGATACCGACAACGATCCGGATCGCTGCAGCGTCGCTGTTTGGTCGCTAGAGAGCTGTCACACAGACAGCTCTCCAGCGACCAACGATGCCGGTAACCAGGGTAAACATTGGGTTACTAAGCGCAGGGCCGCGCTTAGTAACCCGATGTTTACCCTGGTTACCAGCGTAAAAGTAAAAAAAACAAACAGTACATACTTACCTACCGCTGTCTGTCCCCGGCGCTGTGCTTTTCTGCACTCCTCCTGTACTGACTGTGAGCACAGCGGCCGGAAAGCAGAGCGGTGACGTCACCACTGTGCTTTCCGGCTGACCGACGCTCACAGCCAGTACAGGAGGAGTGCAGAGAAGCAGAGCGCCGGGGACAGACAGATTTCACACATAACGATTTCCTTAACGATATCGTTGCTACGTCACAAAAAGCAACGATATCGTTAACAATATCGTTATGTGTGAAGGTACCTTAAGAACATTATCTAGTCACATCAGTCAATACAAATTATAGTTACACGTGGTAAAACCGGTAATGGCTTGACTTTTTCCTGACCTAGGGTACAATTTTTTGCATGACTCAACAAAAAACGGCTCACGTGACATAGTCAGCCGTGCATATATATATATACCTGTACGGGCTCTTCAGGCAGATTATCAGAACGCTCCGGCTGAAGAGGTGACAAGATATTGAACACGTCAATGTGAGTATCTGTTAGCATATAATGGGCTGTATAATGTTTATTTAATACTGAATGTCTGATTGGCACCATTAATGCGGCTTGTATATTATTTTAATTATTAGTGTAAGTATTTTATAGTTTAGGGTACAAGAACCGAAGAAAATTATACAATACCGTCAGCGTCTTATTTATCACCCACCCAATCGCTCTGGAGACCTACCAACCAGCCGTGTAAGTTTTTAAACCATGCTAATCTGCGACAGCAATGTTTACTATAATTTTCCTATTTTGTTAGGACGCGGCGTCGATTAATTGTGAGCTCTCCATTTTCTTACGCAGACGCGCCGAGAAAGACAGCGCATAGACAACCCTTCAGAACTATTTTTGAGAAAAAGGAATTTGAACACTGGCCACCGCTGGGACGTCTGTGGAATCAATCCACTCACAGTAAAGAAGTAAACCCTCCGACACTCTCAGAGAAAAAAGCCGCAAGCAGCTCATTTCATTCAAAGGCTAAAAGCAGATCTGTCAAAAATGGAAATCTAAATGCAGGAACCTCGACATGCCACGATTCTGAAACACGCGCTGCAGGAACCTCAGGTAGGCCAGTGAGTAACGAACCAAATGTATTACGGGTTTTTGACACTATAGCTACAACACAGAAGCCTAAAGTTCAGAAACGTCCGTGTAATTCTGCAACACTTCCAATAAAACATAAAAAGCTGAAAACTCGCGATAGTATATCAGCGTACAAACAATGGCCCCTAGACGTAAAAAGAGTATTTGACAACCTATGCAGTCATACCATGACACTTATCAACGCGCACAATCATTTAGCTTACCTGCTGGATCGCTGTACAGAACTGTCCTCCCAGCGCCCGGATAGAGCATCCATTTCAGAAATAATGGCTTTAGAGCTTCTGTACACTGAGGCTGTTGAAGCCGTTAAAAACCTACCGAGGGCTCGTACATTATGACTAGGCATGACGGGTCGCGATATGAAACGCAGGCCCCCATGTAAAGGTTTTTTCAATAAAACGCGTCATAAAATGTATTGAAAATACAACAACCGCTAAACGTACGTTAAAGAGGCGAAAAAAACAAAATAGGGTAAAACGCTCTGCTATTCGCTCAACACACGTTACGCAAGCGCTAACCCCACAGAACACTACAGCTCTTCAGGTTTTACCGACCGCCAACACTGAGGCAACAGATCGCAAATCCTCGATAGATTCACAATTCCCAGAAGCGCCGCAGAATTCAGCGGCGGAGACACCTACAGTCTCCGACGTTGAAATCTCCAGCGAAGACCGCCAAGGAGCGCGTCACAATTTTCACCGCCTCATACACCGGACATAGGCGAGCATTCGCCGTTTTTGGAATACTTATTTCACGTTTGTAGGGAGATGAGTAACCTCAACGCCTATCAGTATATCGACCATTTTAGATTTGTAAACTTAGACCGTATATGATCCTTTGAAGAAAGTTTGGAGATCATACACTGTTCTATTCAAACATTACTGGATAGGATCATGAGGGATATCGACCCGGGCGACTTTATACAATTAAGATTAGAAGGGGACGGTAGACTAAACCCAGTCTACGGTTTTAAACAATGTAGAGATACTTTTGACGCGACTGCTTTCCTAAATGCTGTGAGCAACATCTTGCAAAGCAACGCCGAGTGCATCGCCGGTGACTGCTTGAAATTAATAGTAAGCGTCGTGAGGAATAGACTGGGAGGTACAAAACGCAGACGATTGATATCTATAGTTTACACACGAATTATTCATCAGAAATGCCAAATGTTTGATTTTAACAACTACGGTTCTAATCAGTGTTTGGCAGCATCTCTCTATGCCTTACTGGCTTAAGAAGACACGCTTGACGCTGATTTAATGAAAAGTGCAGCGGAGTTGCACAGAAATTTGAAACTACCCGACGATCAACTAGTGAGCTTTAGCGACATTAGCGCGTTTAAGACGTATTTGAACTTTACCATTAAAGTTCTATACTTAAGTTAGGGAGACTGGCGCTATTTTCACACGGATAGAGAACCCACGGACAAAATATATATTCTGCATCACAATAATCATTATTACGGAATAAAAAATATAAAAGGATTCATAGGAGCTAAATTCTTTTGTGAAAAGTGCAGTTCCGCATTTCATCACAAAAATAATCATTCTTATCAATACTTTTGTGCCGCGTGTCAGAGGGCAGCTTGCACTGATACAGCCGGGGAATAACTGAAATGTCCCCGCTGTCTGGTATTTTGTCGTTCGGCGAATTGCTTAGAACTCCACAGAAGTCTCGCTGAGACTGACTGGTCATTTTGTAAACTTAAATTTTTCTGCAAGCGATGCTATCGTTACGTCCCCCAAACCGCAGATGATGAACACCGATGCACCGTTTGCAGCGTTCCGGTGAACAGATTTGATAATCATCTATGTTACATGCAGCGCTATATGCCGAAGAAATCTATGGAACAATACATTTTTTCCGATTTTGAATGCACGCAAGAGACGGGAACGCACCAGCCCAATTACGTTTTTGCCACGGATTTGCATGGGGTGTCTAGCTGGGAGTTTGAGGGTAAAACGTATACTACCGATTTTGTACATTTTTTTTTACAAAGGGACGATATGTAGGCTACACTTTTATAGCTCACAATGCGGCTCGATACGATTCCTACTTTATCATGAAAGAGCTGATCTGTGAGAAGCTACTCGTCAACATCATAGCACAAGGAGGTCGTCTTTTGTGCGTATCATTACCCGATTTAGACATGAGATTCATCGACTCTTTAAATTTCATTCCCATGAAGCTCAGTAAGTTGCCACAAGCTATCGGATTTTCAGGCGCTAAGGGTCACTTTCCACATTTTTTTTAACACTGATGAAAATCGGACCTATGTAGGGCCTATGCCAGCTGCTAGCTATTATGGCGTAGAGTACATGACGCATAGTGAGAAAAAGGAATTCACAATGTTGTACGAATCAGTGAAAAACAATACGTTTGATTTGCAAGCTGAGCTCAAAGCTTACTGTCAACAGGACATAGAGGTCTTGAGCCTGCGTTGTGTCTTGAGCCTGCGTTGTGTATCGCGAGCGCATCATGGAAATGACGGCCAAAAAACAAATACAATTCTGTAAGCATGAAAATAAATTTACTGAAAAACTCATCGATGTAGATCCGTTTCAGCTCACGACGCTAGCATCTGTTTGTTTGGCCATGTTCCGCTTTAAATATCTCCCTGAAAACAAAATAGCCATTTTGCCGGCGGATAATTATCACAAAAAGCATAAACGTTACTCGTCCCCCGCTATTCAATGGTTAATGTACGTAGCGCGTACAGAGAACCTAGATATGCAACACGCTTTGAATGGCGGTGAGAAAAGAGTAGGAAACTTTTTTCTAGATGGCTATGCGCTCGTCAGCGGACACCCCACGGCTTTTGAATTTCAGGGTTGTTTTTACCACGGTTGTCCCGTTTGCTATAACGAGAATGACACAAACTCACAAAGACCACTTACGGGCAATTGTATCGCATGAGCCCAATAGAGAACAAGGAAGGTGCAAATATGTATAAAGATATAAATTTATTGAACAAACATATTAAGACACTAGATGGCAGCCCGATTCTAAAGAATCGGGAGTCTAGAATCCATATATACTTTATTTATTCAAATGTAAGAATAATACAATTAATAAATAATAGTAAGAAAGAACAAAAAATGGCTGCACTCACCAGCTCTTGACAATTCTTGTTATTTAAGGTGCAGTTACACAGGATCCATGAACATGCTTATGAGGGGAGGGATGAAAGACATCAGACGACAACTTTGCGTGTTGTGGCAAATGCCACAACAACGGTTCTTTGCTTAAGAACAATAATGTAAATAATAAATAATATGTATCAATAACTATGTATATTAGTATGTTCTATGACATTTTAAAATATTTCATTATTATGTGGAAAGGCTCTTAGTACCCATACTGGCGCATACTTGTGTGCCCATCAGGTATTTTCACAGTAATTTTACATCTGATGGGTTGGTATGAAACGTTTTTAATCATCTCTTGGGCTTAGCTAAGCCTTCATCCTATCCTCTGTACTCTTGTTAACACGCTGTTTGCGCTTATGTGCGGCATCGGCGGCTTTTCGCTCTACATCATTACCATACTTTATATCAGACCTGATCTTACGTGCGCCATCATAAGCTTTGGACTCTGTGTCATTAGTATACTTAACAGTGTCCATGCGCTTGCATCTATCCTCTGTACTCTTGTTAGCACGCTGTTTGCGCTTACGTGCGGCATCGGCGTCTTTTTGCTCTGCATTATTAGTATACTTTATATCAGACCTAATCTTACGTGCGCCATCAGCAGCTTTGGGCTCTGTGTCATTAGTATCTTTACTATTAGAGCTCATGTTGGCTAAGCTAAACAGCTTTAAGCGTGGTGGTGGCAAACAACAGGTTAATAAGAGGCAGTGTCAGGTAGTAGGAAAATAGCGAGTTAATAATAGGCAATAGTTCTTTGCAGGAATGCAGATATTAATAAATAGGCAGTTTATATTGCAGAGAAATTGCTGGGCAATAATGGACAATGTCCTTATGTGGCAAATAATAGAGCAATATACCCAATGTGGCAAAGAAGAGGTTAATAAACGGCAGTCTCTCAGTATAACAGTCAGTGAATAATAGGCAGTATATGGAGAAAACACCAAACAAAAGTTCAAAATTGGTGTGAAAATGTCACTGAACCACTTCACAACTAAATATATATAGTTTTGGTAAATGGTATTATCATTTTTTTGACGAAATTCGGCAGGAGCTTGAAGAGCAACGTCACTGGGCCCGCCTCCACGCAGTAGAAACTTGCTGTGAGGTAAAAATTCAAAAATCACACCAAAATGGCGGGCGGAGTGTTTCACAGTACGGCACGTTTCTGATTGGTCGCTCGCAGCAGGCGGCAACCAATCAGACACTGGACACTGTTGACGTCACTTATCTCCGGACATTAGCTCCGGACAAAGCCACGGAAGTTGGCACAAATTGCAGGAAGTAGTATTCTAGGCAATTATATATTAGATATACACTCTGAATATTAGAGATTATAAATACATCTAATATATAATTGCCTAGAATACTACTTCCTGCAATTTGTGCCAACTTCCGTGGCTTTGTCCGGAGCTAATGTGCGGAGCTAGTGTCCGGAGCTAATGTCCGGAGCTAATGTCCGGAGCTAATGTCCGGAGATAAGTGACGTCAACAGTGTCCAGTGTCTGATTGGTTGCCGCCTGCTGCGAGCGACCAATCAGAAACGTGCCGTACTGTGACACACTCCGCCCACCATTTTGGTGTGATTTTTGAATTTTTACCTCACAGCAAGTTTCTACTGCGTGGAGGCGGGCCCAGTGACGTTGCTCTTCAAGCTCCTGCCGAATTTCGTCAAAAAAATGATAATACCATTTACCAAAACTATATATATTTAGTTGTGAAGTGGTTCAGTGACATTTTCACACCAATTTTGAACTTTTGTTTGGTGTTTTCTCCATATACTGCCTATTATTTTTGTTCTTTCTTACTATTATTTATTAATTGTATTATTCTTACATTTGAATAAATAAAGTATATATGGATTCTAGACTCCCGATTCTTTAGAATCGGGCTGCCATCTAGTATACAATAACACGTCATTACCCTAAATGAAGGGGAAGAACAAGATAGGCTGTATATTAGAGAAAAACCGATAGGGCTCACTACTAAACTAGGGCAGAGACCACAATGACTGGGGATACGATAGATTAATACCAAGTATCCGTTGTATCCACTCGGGACTATCTCAAGTTGCTTTAAAAGTAACACAGTCTATAGATATAGATATATATATCTATAGAATATCAAATGTCAAAACACAGTATCCCATGGAAAAAGAATACATAGAGGCACAGAGATATATGCAATTCAAGCAACCCAGATGGTACTAGTATTGGGGTCCCAGGGGAATGCCTATCCTATAATATAGCCAGGCTAATGGTTAATAACAGAACTAAATGGTGCCTGTAACATATCCACATCAGTGCAAGGGCTGCAAGCTCTGTATGTGCGTCCATTGCTCCCACTGCATCCTTCCCAAAGCTCCATAACTGCCTGCTGCTGCTGCTGCTTCTTATTTACTATATACCAATTTCTTTTTTTCCAAAAATTCACCCCTCCAAAAAAATATATACAGTCTGTTCTGTCAGACTGAGGCCTGTTGAAAAATCATACTTTGTCAGTCAGGCATACGTAGCATAGTTGTGTGTGCTAGCCTTGTGCCACTTTTTTTTTGGGGTGTTTTAAATTCACCGAAAAAGGCCTCATATCTGCGTGCTTCATGTTTGGGCATTGGAGGCCGGTGTACTTATTTTTTTGCTGTATGCTACTCTAATTCTATACAGCGCTATTTAGCTTCCAAAATAAAAAAAGACACATATTTGCCAGTGTGTTATCGCTGTCAGACGTCTGATGTATTTGTGGCCTACAAAATTCAGGCCTACAGTTAGCTTTATTTGAAGTCTGTTGCCCTAGTTCAGCACAATATATTAATTTACAAAATTAACAAATACAGGTTGCATATCGAACAGTGTGGTATCTCGTTAAAAATACTTCTCTATTAAGTTATTATGGCTGCTTCATGACTGTGTTAAATGCTCCAACTACTACCACCATCATCATCTTCTGCCTAGAGGCAGTCACTGCGCACATAGAAAGTCTGAGGAGCAGAGTGTGAACGCTTGGGCGGTGTTGTACTCTGTCTCTGTATTACGAAGGCGTATGCTACCGCCAATAAAAGCGTTACTGCCAGAAAGCGAAGAGCCATGTTCACAGTGACCGCCAGAGAGCAAGGCACCGTGCGCTCCATGCCCTCCAGTACAGCGCATGTTCGCAGTAGAGAGACAGTTCATGTTCCGTGTTCAGCTTTGTTATTAATAATTAAAGGGCACAGAGGAATGACAGAGGACGTTGGTACGGTCAGCAAGGTACTCCCTCAGCATTTTCCAAAAAAAAGCACTCCTTGTGAGAGTCAGAGCCAGGGCGATACGACGGTGTGAGAAAACTCTCCCCGAACTTTGTCAGTGTTCCACCGCCTCTGCAGGATTGGAGTTGCCTCTCTCACCTGTACTACTTGGTTGGCCAACGAACTGTGACCTCTTCTGCCAGCGTCTTCAGATGCGAATAGTTTTAATAATTCAGCAAGAAGGGCCCTATGGTCCTCCAACATTGTACTACACCTGTCTGCCTCTGGAATAAGAAAAATAAAATTCTCCTTGTAGCGTGGGTCTGGAAGTGTCACCAATCAGAATCAGGAAAGGCAGCAGAACATAAACTCAGCCATGCGTGCATGACTGCTAACAGTCGATACTACAGTGTCATCACCAAGGGGACAACTGACCATGCTCTCCTCCTCCTCCTTGTCCTCCGGCCTCCACAACTTTCGACAAACCTCAGTAATATCATTGTAAATACATCCTTGTAAATACATTCCCCTGTAGTTTTTATCTCCCCCACCTCATTGTAGATAGTAAGTTGTCACGAGCAGGATGGTTTTTTCGGGGTTTAATTATTATTCTCGTTGTTACTTCGTGTAGATTGTAAGCAGTCACCAGCAGGGTTGTTTTATTTCTGTTTAATTATTGTATTATTGTTATCAATTTTACTTAGGACTGTTGTGTTTCAAACTGTAAATATGTTGACACTATATAAATAAGTATAAATATTTATATTAGAACACAGAGAAGCAGGATGGAGATGTTAATTATGGTGTCATTGCCGCTCACCATCTTGGTGAATTCCTCAAAGTTTTGGAGGATGGTACATACAGTACAGACCAAAAGTCTAAGCATCTCTGGGAACTCCTTCAATATTGTTGGAAGACCATTCCCGGTGACTACCTCTTGAAGCTCATCAAGAGAATGTCAAGAGTGTGCAAAGCAGTCATCAAAGCAAAAGGTGGCTACTTTGAAGAACCTAGAATATAAGACATAAAAAAGGTGTGAAACAGCTGAAATTAAGTATATAATTCCACATGTGTTAATTCATAGTTTTGATGCCTTCAGAGTGAATGAACAATTTTCATAGTCATGAAAATACAGAAAAATCTTTAAATGAGAAGGTGTGTCCAAACTTTTGATCTGTACTGTATGTCTGAAATCCATGTCCACTCCTGAGATCTTATGTGTCAAGTCCGAACTGAATATCAATGGCCTTGTTGAGGCTGATGGTCAACAACTGCCCTCTTCTGCTCACAAATCCTTTCCAAAATATGCAGTGTAGAGTTCCAATGCATGGGGAGGACATCACACACCAGTCTATGAGTCAAAAGCTGCAAGCGCTGCAGAATCACGGCAAGGGTGGATGACGCTGTAGCTGACTTTCTAAAATGGGTATGCAGAGCCTCGTACTTTTCCTAGCAGATCTGGCACCTCCGTGCTGCTTTTCAGGAAACGTTGAACAATGAGGTTAATCTAAAAAAGTTTTTTAGATTGATTCTTTTTTCTCCAGAGCACCTTTTTTCTAACAGTGAGCACCCCTTATACAATTCTTTACAATGAGGTTAATCCCATGGGCCAGGCATGGCACATGTCTGAGCTCGCCTCAACACAGAGCAGCCACCAGGTTCCAGCCATTGTCACACATGACCATGCCTGGCTGTAGGTTCAGTGGTGTCAGCCACAGATCTGCCTGCTCTTTCAGAGCTGTCCACAACTCTTCATCATTGTAATCATATTAGCTTCAGCACAGCCTGTTGCCCATTGCCTGAGGCAGTGCTGCAGTGCTTCCAGCTTGTGACTGATGTGTTACTATCGGAGATGGAGGCCGAAGAGGATGCGAAGGAGGAGGAGGTGCAGGAGCTGTCGACTGTGGTGGCAACCCAGATTGACGTAGGGCCAGCAATACTCGGGGTTGGGAGGACGTGCACCATCCCAAGTTCAGACTGGGTCCTGGCTTCCACTATGTTAACCAAGTGTGCCGTTAGTGAGATGTACTGTCCCTGACCACAAGCACCTGTCCACGTGTCTGTGGTTAGGTGGACTTTCCCAAAAACAGCATTGTGGAGGGCACTGGTAATGTTGTGGGACACGTGCCTGTGTAATGTCGGGACGGCACACCGGTACAAATAGTCCCGCATGTTTGGGGCCTTGGGGTGATCCTCGAATCTGCCCTCTCTTTCAAGATACATATCCAAGCCCTTGGCCACTACAACTCAAAAACATTTCCATGATCCGTACATTCCAAGAAACTGCAAAAATGTTTGTGCATGCCCTCATGATCTCCCGCCTACACTATTGCAACCTTCTACTCTCTGGCCTCCCCTCTAGCACTCTTGCACCACTCCAATCTATACTAAAGTCTGATGCCCGAGTAATCCAACTGTCCCTCTGTTATTCCCCAGCCTCTTCTCTCTGCCAGGCTCTTCACTGCCTTCCAATTGCCCAGAGGCTACAGTTCAAAACCCTAACTATGACAGACAAAGCCTTCCACAACCTGTCTCCCTATATCTGCAACATGATGATGGTCCATGGCTTCCTCTACGCTAACCCTGTGTGCCGTCAGTGAGATGTACCATCCCTGCCCACATGCACTTGTCCAAGTGTCCGTGTTTAGGTGCCCTTTCCCTGTAGCATTGTAGAGGGCCCGGGTAATGTTGTGGGATATGTGCTTGCTTGTCAAATGTCATGATGGCAGACAGGGAAAAATTGTGGCAGCTGGGTAACGAGTACCTTGTGATGTAACCACCATCAGGTTGCTGAAAGCTTAGGTCTCACACGGGCATAAAATACAACAGTTCGAGCATAGGCAGACAAGAAATGTGTGAATTTAGTACTGTGGCATTGGCTGCTTATTTCCGCTTGCGTTTCAAAGACTGGGGTATGGACAACTGAACGGTGCGCTGGGACAAGGACGTGGCCATGCTTGTTGATGGTGCTAGTTGAGTTTGTGTGCAACTGCAGATGCAGGGCATGAGGCATCTTTACATGCACCATGGACAGCGGATTGGCTTGCACGCACAACATTGGAAGAAGCAGTGGAGTGGTATCACCCGCAGGCACTGATCATGGAGCCTTGTGCTCAACCAACAAAGTCGGGTGCTTTTCCGCCATGTGTCTGATCATGCTTGTGATGGTTAAGATGGGAGTTTTGCTACCCCTGCTGATGCGGGCCTGGCTGTTGGTGCAAATGGCCTTCTGGGAGTTATCGGCAGAGTCTTTAAAAAACAACCTGGGTGTTACGGGGACATTCAGTGTCTCCCTCTCCCACACCACCTCCTCACCTCGACCACGGTCTTTCGGTGTTGCCCAAGGCTCAGTTCTTGGACCCCTACTCTTCTCCATCTACACCTTCGTTGTGGGACAGCTGATGTAATGGCACGGTTTGCAATATCATCAGTACGCCGATGACATGTAGATCTACCTATCTGTACCTGACATTACCTCCTTACTGACCCAAATCACACATCTTGCCACTATTTTATCCTTCTTTTATGCTTGCTTTCAAAAAGTGGACATGGACAAAACAGAATACATCATCTTTCAACCATCTCACGCTAAACAGACATGAGAGCTGTGTATGCATCATTCCATACAACTTCAGTAAGAGGGAAAGTTCGCCCAAGAGAAAATGATTTTCCAGACATTCACGGCCTTTTTTTGCTGCTGTGATCTTCATCTTCTTTGTGTGTATGTGGCAAATTCATTTCAAAGTCGTCCATATCATCGTCCATATCTTGTAAAGAGGAAATCTGTTGTTTCCCAGGGTCGTGGTTATCTACGTTTAGTGGCATTCCTTTTACAGTGTTCGTTATACTAGAACAAATCATTTTCGACTGTGACATTTGGATATTATCGGTAATATGTATGGGTGAAGATGAAGAAGCTTGTGCCTCGGGTGTGTTTATAGTTATGGATGGTGCACTCCTCTTTTTTTTTAAATCAAATAATTTTGTATCAGAGCATATGACACGCAGTAACACAGTCTGACACATTCTCCAGACAGGTACCACTAATACAAAACCGATTAATACATTTTCATTTTACAAAAACAGGACCCTTACCCCAAAACCAACCCTCCCTCACCCCAGTCTCATACCCATTATCCAACACAACCAACTGACAACATCGCCTCTTGAAAATTGTCCAACAGTAAATGTAAAAGTCCCTCCCAGAAGCAACTAAACGACCCCCATTCTACTCTGCAGTAACTCAGCAGATGCCACGCCTGGGTAATCCATCCATCCATCCATCCGCCCCACACATTTTCAAATGTTGTATTCTGACCTCTCTTGATGTAGATATTCCTTTCCATAAGGAAAATAAAAATATATTTTTTTATAAATTCCTTTTTCCCTGGTGGTTTTTCATCCAGCCAGTGCATTGCAATAAGCTTTCTCGCAGCATACAACAATCTTTCAATCATCAACCTTCCACATTCATCCATAGCAATATCATCCATACAACCCAGAAGGCCGGTCAGTGGGTTACGCACCACATCTACTCCTGTCACCTCTTGAATCAGGTTAAGCACCTTCACCCACAAGGGTTGGAGGCGAGCGCACGACCACATCATAGGTATCAAATCTGCATCATCCTCACCGCACCTTGGGCATTTTAAGTCACCTCTCAGTCCTGCCCTCCTCATCCATGCCGTGGTCCTGTACACCAGGTATAATCCGACACCCTCCTAGCCTCACTCAAGGACGCCCTGGGGATGTATTGAAGTATAGACTCCCACTAGAACTCCGACAAGGGGCCCACATACGCCACCCATTTTTCATTTAGCCTTAATGGATGTTTCAATAAGGTATCCATCAGACCCCTGTACATCAAGGTAATGAACCCCCTCGTACTCCTCCGAGGCCCAATAAGATTCAACAGGTTATCTGACTGCAGATTCACGAGCGACCCCTCCTTTTGACAATTTAGGGCGTCTCAACTGCAAATATTGAACGAACATCTTCTGGGACAAAGGAAACTCAGTCCTAAGTGTCTCAAATGTTTTAATAACATCCCCATCAAGAAACTGAGACACAAACCAAATGCCAATGCGCCTCCACTGACCGAACCCGCGCAATCTCTTAAGCTCTGCCAGCCTAGGATCAAACCAAATCGGCTTATATCTCGTAAAATTCCGTTACTCCCCTCCAATACTTAATTTTCTGCCAGACTTTCCCCATCATAGCTACTGCTCGGAATTTTGGGGGGTTAATTCTGAATCTGCCTGGTTCCAGACTGGATAACAATGGGCCCTTCCCTACCGCGTGTTCAATGATTATTCCCGCTGAAGAGCTTTGTTCCGGTTCTCCCCAACCTACCATGTGCTGACATTGAGATGCTATATAGTAAATCCATGGATTGGGGACCGCCGGACAACCCTCATCCTTCACCCTGAGCAGATGTTCCAATTTAATGTGCGCCCGTCCACCCTTCCAAATTAAGTCCCTAAATACAGTATTGATCCAATTATATTTACTCTGAGGCAGCCACACTGGAGCATTATGCAATATGTAGAGGAGCTGAGGCATATGTATCATTGTGATCAAATTTACTCATCCTGCAACCGACAGAAATAGCTTCTTCCAGGCCCCAATCTTCTGCTGGAACTTCGCAAGCAAAGGAGTCAGGTTGAGCCGCACATAGTCCTCTATTTTGACCGAAACCACGATGCCCAGATATATAAACTCATGTACCATCCTTAAAGGGAACCTGTCACCCCGTTTTTGAAAGATGAGATATAAATAGTGTGAAATAGGGGCAGAGCTGGGCTTTACATTAGTGTCCTTTTGGTGCCTTTATTCCCCTGGGATGCTGCTGAAATACCTTTGTGAAGTGTCCGTTTTGTCCTGTCAGTCAAGTTGGTCAGGTCGAATGGGCGTTGTAAAATAGCGGTTCCTCCCCCACCTCATGCGATTCCCTGCGAAGTTTAGTTCCGCCGTTGGCGTTATGTTTAGCGCTTGCGCAGTGAATTTGCCTCCGGCAATCTGTGGGCAAAGCATAATTGACATCATTGCGCATGCGCGGGCCTTCACTTTAGCCGGGGTGCCCCGGAAGTTGTCATATCGGCAAAGTGTTATTCTGGATGCCGTATCTCATCCCACACTGCGAGCGTAAGTTTTGTGCCAAGATCGCTCGCCTGCCTTACGCTCGCAGTGTGGGATGAGATACGGCATCCAGAATAACACTTTGCCGATATGACAACTTCCGGGGCACCCCGGCTAAAGTGAAGGCCCGCGCATGCGCAATGATGTCAATTATGCTTTGCCCACAGATTGCCGGAGGCAAATTCACTGCGCAAGCGCTAAACATAACGCCAACGGCGGAACTAAACTTCGCAGGGAATCGCATGAGGTGGGGGAGGAACCGCTATTTTACAACGCCCATTCGACCTGACCAACTTGACTGACAGGACAAAACGGACACTTCACAAAGGTATTTCAGCAGCATCCCGGGGGAATAAAGGCACCAAAAGGACACTAATGTAAAGCCCAGCTCTGCCCCTATTTCACACTATTTATAGCTCATCTTTCAAAAACGGGGTGACAGGTTCCCTTTAAGGGAACCCCAGGGTCTAGTGTCAGAGGAGCCGCCGCGTCCATGGGCAACAACACAGACTTATCCCAATTAATAGATAATCCAGAAAGAGCACCACATTTTTTAATGCTGTTCATAACAGCCCCCAAAGACTCCTGCGCATCTTCCAAGAACAGTAACACGTCGTCCGCGTACACGGCTATCTTTTCTTCATAGTTTCCATATCTAAATCTCTTTATGTCCCTGTTCCTCCGTATTGCCACCGCCAAGGGATCAACAGCAATTGCAAACGAGAGGAGACAAGGGTCACCCCTGCCGCGTTACCCTACACAAAGGCAAATCCCCCGACAAGAGCCCATTTACCCGTATCCTGGCTCTTGGAGAGGCATATAAAAATTGTATCCAAATTATAAATCTCTCGCCAAAACCCATAGCCACCATTACCACCCACAAATAACAACATTCCACACTATAAGGCCGGCGTCACACTAGCGAGCTTTACGGACGTATGAGAGGTGCAGAAAATACGGATTTAAAACGGCCCAATGATTCTCTATGGGGCAGCTCCTATCTGCCGTATTTTACTGATCCGTATTATACGATCTTCTACGGCCGTAGAAAATCGCAGCATGCTGCGTTTGTCAGCATATTGCGCAAAAAAATGAAAGTCAATGGGGGCGAGAAAATTGCGGATTACACACGGACCAACAGTGTGATTTGCGAGAAATACGCAGCGGTGTTAGAGAGAAAAGCCGGCAATTCAGTGCGGTGTACAGTAACATCACACTGACAGGTTAGAATAGAATAGATAGAATAAATTTCTACACATAGTATAGGGATATATATATATATATATGTGTCAGTGAGACATATATATGTATATATATATATATATATTTCATACAGCGCTAGATAGCAGAAAAGCCGGTAATTCAATTGCCGGCTTTTGCTATCTCCTTCCCAAACCCGACATGATATGAGACATGATTACATACAGTAAACCATCTCATATCCCTTCTTTTTTACATATTCCACACTACTAATGTTAGAAGTGTATCTGCAAAATTTTGGGTCTCTAGCTGTTATAATAAAGGGTTAAATTGCGGAAAAAACTGTTGTGGGCTCCCGCGCAATTTTCTCCGCCAGAGTAGTAAAGCCAGTGACTGAGGGCAGATATTAATAGCCTGGAGAGGGTCCATGGTTATTGCCCCCCCCTGGCTAAAAACATCTGCCCCCAGCCACCCCAGAAAAGGCACATCTGGAAGATGCGCCTATTCTGGCACTTGGCCTCTCTCTTCCCACTCCCCTGCAGCGGTGGGATATGGGGTAATGAAGGGTTAATGTCACCTTGCTATTGTAAGGTGACATTAAGCCAGGTTAATAATGGAGTGGTGTCAATAAGACACCTATCCATTATTAATCCAATAGTACAAAATGGTTAATAAAACACACACACATTAGGAAAAAAAGTATTTTAATGAAATAAAGACACAGGGTGTTGTAATAGTTTATTATACTCTCAATTCAATTGAAGACCCTCGTTCTGTAAAAAAGGAAAAATAAAAAACCAACAATATCCCATACCTTCCGTTGTTCAGTCTTGTCCCACGCTGTAAATCCATCTGAAGGGGTTAAATAATTTTACAAGCAGGAGCCTGCTAATGCAGCTGCCCCTGCCTGTAAAAACCTGGGTAATGAATGGAAAGCAGGGGAAAGTAGCTACCTAGACTTGCGGTGCTGCGCCCCCTGCTGGCATATCCTCAGATGAACTCAAGCATGGGAATTTTTCTGAATATTTTCTCACGCTCGAGTGACCCATATTGTCTGACTTTACCTGCATATTGAGAAACAATCATCTAAGATTACATGCGGTAGAGATATTGGGCATAAAACCGGACTGTTCCCAGTTTATTAGTGTCGTTATCACCTAGTTAAGATGATTAGCAAACATTTTGGCCAAGAGTTTGATATCTATGGTTAAAAATGAGATTAGGCGGTAAGAAGCCTCATCCGTCGGATCCTTTCCCTGTTTTGCCAACACTTCAATTATTGCCTCAGGCATGGACCGCGACAACTCACCCTCCACCAGACCAGCAGCATATACCTCCAACAAAGCGGGAAGCAATACCTAGTCTTTACGTTTTATTTACACCTCCCCTGGGATACCATCCACCCCTGTGGCTTTATCATTAGGCAAAGAGGCCAGTGCGGCGTCAAGCTCCTCCAAATTAAACGGCTCTTCAAAAAGTCCCTGATCAACCGTACAAAGTCTAGGAAGCTGAACCTCTGCCAGAAAACCATCCACTTCCTCCATCGTTGGTTGTACCCGCAATTTAGAAAGATCTGAATAATACTCCGTCATCACCTCTAAAATTGCCCCGCAACCAGTATGCTCCGACCCATCCTTTCACTTCAAAGCAACTGTATGTGTGGAGTCTCTGTGCCGCCAATATTCTAGAAAGGAGATGACCCGCCTTGTCCCCCTCCTCGTGCACTCCTCTTTAAACTTAGTTTTTCACAAGCATCCATCAGTTTCTTTGGTTTTCCTCCAACACTGATCTGCTTTCTCTAATTCAGCATCTCAGGAACATGTTGCACTTTGCCCTTTAGACGGACACGTGCGTCTTTTTATTTGCCCACATATTTTTCACCGGCATTTTTTAGGCCAAGTCAAACACGCGCATCTGTTACACCGATCTTCTGACGAGCATGAAACACATTCTGGTAATTGGTGGTGGCTAAACGACTAATCATTGTAGGCTGTATCCTGGATCTCATACCTCCCATAGCCTTCTGTTATTAACCCCTTCCCGACCTGTGACACAGCGTATGCGTCATGAAAGTCGGTGCCAATCCGACCTGTGACGCATATGCTGTGTCACAGAAAGATCGCGTCCCTGCAGATCGGGTGAAAGGGTTAACTCCCATTTCACCCGATCTGCAGGGACAGGGGGAGTGGTAGTTTAGCCCAGGGGGGGTGGCTTCACCCCCTCGTGGCTACGATCGCTCTGATTGGCTGTTGAAAGTGAAACTGCCAATCAGAGCGATTTGTAATATTTCACCTAAAAAAATGGTGAAATATTACAATCCAGCCATGGCCGATGCTGCAATATCATCGGCCATGGCTGGAAATACTAATGTGCACCCACCCCACCCCACCGATCGCCCCCCCAGCCCTCCGATCTGTGGCCCGCTCCCCTCCGTCCTGTGCTCCGCTCCCCCGTCCTCCTGCCCGCTCCCCCCGTGCTCCAGTCACACCCCCCGCGCTCCAATCAAACCCCCCCGCACTCCGATCCCCCCCCCGTGCTCCGAACCACCCCCCCTGCACACCGATCCACCCCCCCTGCACACCGATCCACCCGCCCGCACACCGATCACTCTCCCCCATGCTCCGATCCCTCCCCCCCCGTGCTCCGACGCCCCCCCGTGCCCTGATCTCCCCCCCCCCCCCTGTGCCCTGATCTCCCCCCCTTATACTTACCGATCCTGGCGGGGTCCCGTCCGTCTTCTTCCCCGAGCGCCGCCATGTTCCAAAATGGCGGGCGCATGCGCAGTGCGCCCGCCGAATCTGCCGGCCGGCAGATTCGTTCCAATGTGAATTTTGATCACTGTGATATAATCTATCACAGTGGTCAAAATAAAAAAACAGTAAATGACCCCCCCCATTTGTCCCCCATAGATAGGGACAATAATAAAATAAAGAATTTTTTTTTTTTTCACTAAGGTTGGAGTTAGAACTAGGGTTAGGGTTAGGGTTAGGGTTAGGGTTAGGGGTAGGGTTAGGGGTAGGGGTAGGGTTAGGGTTAGGGGTAGGGTTAGGGGTAGGGTTAGGGTTAGGGGTAGGGTTAGGGGTAGGGTTAGGGGTAGGGTTAGGGTTAGGGTTTCGGTATGTGCACACGTATTCTGGTCCTCTGCGGATTTTTCCGCAGCGGATTTGATAAATCCGCAGTGCTAAACCGCTGCGGATTTATGGCAGATTTACCGCGGTTTTTCTGCGCATTTCACTGCGGTTTTACAACTGCGATTTTCTATTGGAGCAGTTGTAAAACCGCTGTGGAATCCGCAGAAAGAAGTGACATGCTGCGGAATGTAAACCGCTGCGTTTCCGTGCAGTTTTTCCGCAGCATGTGTACAGCGATTTTTGTTTCCCATAGGTTTACATTGAACTGTAAACTCATGGGAAACTGCTGCGGATCCGCAGCGTTTTCCGAAGCGTGTGCACATACCTTTAGAATTAGGCTATGTGCACACGGTGCGGATTTGGCTGCGGATCTGCAGCGGATTGGCCGCTGCGGATTCGCAGCAGTGTTCCATCAGGTTTACAGTACCATGTAAACCTATGGAAAACCAAATCCGCTGTGCCCATGGTGCGGAAAATACCGCACGGAAACGCTGCGTTGTATTTTCCGCAGCATGTCAATTCTTTGTGCGGATTCCGCAGCGTTTTACACCTATTCCTCAATAGGAATCCGCAGGTGAAATCCGCAGTAAATCCGCAGGTAAAACGCAGTGCCTTTTACCCGCGGATTTTTCAAAAATGGTGCGGAAAAATCTCACACGAATCCGCAACGTGGGTACATAGCCTTAGGGTTAGGGTTGGGTTGGAATTAGGGTTGTGGTTAGGGTTAGGGGTGTGTTGGGGTTAGGGTTGTGGTTAGGGGTGTGTTGCGGTTAGAATTGAGGGGTTTCCACTGTTTAGGCACATCAGGGGGTCTCCAAACGCAACATGGCGCCACCATTGATTCCAGCCAATCTTTTATTCAAAAAGTCAAATGGTGCTCCTTCCCTTCCGAGCCCCGACGTGTGCCCAAACAGTGGTTTACCCCCACATATGGGGTATCAGTGTACTCAGGACAAACTGGGCAACAATTACTGGGGTCCAATTTCTCCTGTTACCCTTGAGAAAATAAAAAATTGCTTGCTAAAACATCATTTTTGAGGAAAGTAAAATGATTTTTTATTTTCACGGCTCTGCGTTGTAAACGTCTGTGAAGCACTTGGGGGTTCAAAGTGCTCACCACATATCTAGATAAGTTCCTTGGGGGGTCTAGTTTCCAAAATGGGGGCACTTGTGGGGGGTTTCTACTGTTTAGGCACACCAGGGGCTCTGCAAACGCAACGTGACGCCCGCAGACCATTCCATCAAAGTCTGCATTTCAAAACGTCACTACTTGACTTCCGAGCCCCGACATGTGCCCAAACAGTGGTTTACCCCCACATATGGGGTATCAGCGTACTCAGGACAAACTGGGCAACAATTACTGGGGTCCAATTTCTCCTGTTACCCTTGAGAAAATAAAAAATTGCTTGCTAAAACATCATTTTTGAGGAAAGAAAAATGATTTTTTATTTTCACGGCTCTGCGTTGTAAACGTCTGTGAAGCACTTGGGGGTTCAAAGTGCTCACCACATATCTAGATAAGTT
The DNA here is from genome assembly GCF_032444005.1 of Ranitomeya imitator. Lineage (NCBI taxonomy): Eukaryota > Metazoa > Chordata > Amphibia > Anura > Dendrobatidae > Ranitomeya > Ranitomeya imitator. Next base: position 4,506,218 of record NC_091286.1, on the reverse strand, counting down.
CCTTTCGGGGTCTAGTTTCTAAAATGGGGTCACTTGTGGGGGGTTTCTACTGTTTAGCCACATCAGGGGCTCTGCAAACGCAACGTAACGCCCGCAGAGCATTCCATCAAAGTCTGCATTTCAAAATGTCACTACTTGACTTCCGAGCCCCGACATGTGCCCAAACTGTGGTTTACCCCCACATATGGGGTATCAGCGTACTCAGGAGAAACTGTACAACAACTTTTGGGGTCAAATTTCTCCTTTTACCCTTGGGAAAATAATAAATTGCAGGCTAAAAAATCATTTTAGAGAAAATAAAATTTTTATTTTATTTTCATGGCTCTGCGTTATAAACTTCTGTGAAGCACTTGGAAGTTCAAAGTCCTCACCACACATCTAGATTAGTTCCTTTGGGGGTCTAGTTTCCAAAATGGGGTCATATGTGGGGGATCTCCAATGTTTAGGCACACAGGGGCTCTCCAAACGTGACATGGTGTCCGCTAATGATTGGAGCTAATTTTCCATTTAAAAAGCCAATTGGCGTGCCTTCCCTTCCGAGCCCTGCCGTGCGCCCAAACAGTGGTTTACCCCCACATATGGGGTATCAGCGTACTCAGGACAAACTGGACAACAACATTTGCGGTCCAATTTCTCCTATTACCCTTGGCAAAATAGGAAATTCCAGGCTAAAAATCATTTTTGAGGAAAGAAAAATTATTTTTTATTTTCATGGCTCTGCATTATAAACTTCTGTGAAGCACCTGGGGGTTTAAAGTGCTCAATATGCATCTAGATAAGTTCCTTGGGGGGTCTAGTTTCCAAAATGGGGTCACTTGTGGGGGAGCTCCAATGCATAGGCACACAGGAGCTCTCTAAACGCGACATGGTGTCCGCTAACAATTGGAGCTAATTTTCCATTCAAAAAGTCAAATGGCGCGCCTTCCCTTCCGAGCCCTGCCGTGTGCCCAAACAGTGGTTTACCCCCACATATGAGGTATCGGCGTACTCGGGAGAAATTGCCCAACAAATTTTAGGATTCATTTTATCCTATTGCCCATGTGAAAATGAAAAACTGAGGCGAAAAGAATTTTTTTGTGAAAAAAAAAGTACTTTTTCATTTTTACAGATCAATTTGTGAAGCACCTGAGGGTTTAAAGTGCTCAATATGCATCTAGATAAGTTCCTTGGGGGGTCTAGTTTCCAAAATGGGGTCATTTGTGGGGGAGCTCCAATGTTTAGGCACACGGGGGCTCTCCAAACACGACATGGTGTCCGCTAACGATGGAGATAATTTTCCATTCAAAAAGTCAAATGGCGCTCCTTCCCTTCCGAACCTTACCATGTGCCCAAACAGTGGTTTACCCCCACATGTGAGGTATCGGCGTACTCGGGAGAAATTGCCCAACAAATTTTAGGATTCATTTTATCCTATTGCCCATGTGAAAATGAAAAACTGAGGCGAAAAGAATTTTTTTGTGAAAAAAAAAGTACTTTTTCATTTTTACAGATCAATTTGTGAAGCACCTGAGGGTTTAAAGTGCTCAATATGCATCTAGATAAGTTCCTTGGGGGGTCTAGTTTCCAAAATGGGGTCACTTGTGGGGGAGCTCCAATGTTTAGGCACACGGGGGCTCTCCAAACACGACATGGTGTCCGCTAACGATGGAGATAATTTTCCATTCAAAAAGTCAAATGGCGCTCCTTCCCTTCCGAACCTTACCATGTGCCCAAACAGTGGTTTACCCCCACATGTGAGGTATCGGTGTACTCAGGAGAAATTGCCAAACACATTTTAGGATCCATTTTATCCTGTTACCCATGTGAAAATGAAAAAAATTGAGGCTAAAAGAATTTTTTTGTGAAAAAAAAGTACTTTTTCATTTTTACGGATCAATTTGTGAAGCCCCCGGGGGTTCAAAGTTCTCACTATGCATCTAGATAAGTTCCTTGGGGCGTCTAGTTTCCAAAATGGGGTCACGTGTGGGGGAGCTCCAATTTTTAGGCACACGGGGGCTCTCCAAACGTGACATGGTGTCCGCTAAAGAGTGGAGCCAATTTTTCATTCAAAAAGTCAAATGGCGCTCCTTCCCTTCCAAGCCCTGCCGTGCGCCCAAACAGTGGTTTACCCCCACATATGAGGTATCAGCGTACTCAGGACAAATTGGACAACAACTTTCGTGGTTCAGTTTCTCCTTGTACCATTGGGAAAATAAAAAAAATGTTGCTAAAAGATAATTTTTGTGACTAAAAAGTTAAATGTTCATTTTTTCCTTCCATGTTGCTTCTGCTGCTGTGAAGCACCTGAAGGGTTAAAAAACTTCTTGAATGTGGTTTTGAGCACCTTGAGGGGTGCATTTTTTAGAATGGTGTCACTTTTGGGTATTTTCAGCCATATAGACCCCTCAAACTGACTTCAAATGTGAGGTGGTCCCTAAAAAAAATGGTTTTGTAAATTTCGTTGTAAAAATGAGAAATCGCTGGTCAAATTTTAACTCTTATAACTTCCTAGCAAAAAAAAATTTTGTTTCCAAAATTGTGCTGGTGTAAAGTAGACATGTGGGAAATGTTATTTATTAACTATTTTGTGTCACATAACTCTCTGGTTTAACAGAATAAAAATTCAAAATGTGAAAATTGCGAAATTTTCAAAATTTTCGCCAAATTTCCGTTTTTATCACAAATAAAAGCAGAATTTATTGACCTAAATTTACCACTAACATGAAGCCCAATATGTCACGAAAAAACAATCTCAGAACCGCTAGGATCCGTTGAAGCGTTCCTGAGTTATTACCTCATAAAGGGACACTGGTCAGAATTGCAAAAAACGGCCAGGTCATTAAGGTCAAAATAGGCTGGGTCATGAAGGGGTTAATCATGTACGTTCCCATTCCTGTCATCACCATGCCCCTTTTCCTGATCACTTCATCTAATGATTCGTCCGCCATATTTTACTACAAACCTGCACCTTCCCAGCAGCAACTGTGCAGGAAACCACTTTACAGTTTTGCAAGGTGTTTATGATGCCCATATTTTTTTTTTTTTTTTTCAGAAAAATTGCCACCCCCATGGAGAAATGTTTGCCAGCCCATGCACTTAGTGTATGGGCATTACAAGTGTAGGAGACACAATCCTTTACATTGGGCCTAGGTTTTAATGAGGCCTTCAGCAATGTCTCCTCATATTCCACCACTATAACACCAGGGTTCACGTGTTCCCTGCTGCTACAGAAAGTCACATTTTTGGAAAGGGTGTCTAGGATCCACATAAACAATTTATTACAAATTAACCACCTATAAGCAAATATCAGGCCAGGCACTCCATTACAAGTCTCAGAGACCCACACCCCTACATTGGGCCTACTTCTTCACTCTGTCTCCTGCAATGTGTCCTTTACCTGCCACTAGATGACCAGGGTTAACGTGCTCTGTACTGTTATAGGCCGTTGAAGTTTTGGCAAGGGGCCTGCGATGGCACCAGTCTATTTTTAAAAAAGGTAACCCCATTGGGGAATTGTTTGGCAGACCATGCACTGCATTACAAATCTCAGAGACACACAACACTACATTGGGCCTATTTCTTAACTCTGTCTCCTGCAATGTCTCTTGTTTAACTGCCACTAGATCACAGGGTGAACGTGTTCTGTACTGTGTATGTTGGGCAAGGGGGCTGTGTTGGCACTATATTTATAAGTCCAAAAAGGACAACACATTGGGGAATTGGGCATGACATTACTTTGGGCCTACTTCTTAACTCGGTCTCCTGCAATCTGTCCTGTACCTGCCAGTAGATCACCAGGGTGAACGTGGTCTGCACGGTGCATTTTGGGCTAGGGGGCTGTGATGGCACTATTTTAATCAGTCCAAAAAGGACCCCACATTGGGGAATTGGGCATGGCATTCCATTGGACCTATTTCTTAACTCTGTCTCCTGCAATGTCTCTTGTTTAACTGCCACTAGATCACCAGGGTGAACGTGCTCTGTACTGTTATAGGCCGGTGAAGTTTGGTAAAGGGGGGCTGTGATGGCACTAGTCTATTTTTACAAAAAGGTACCCCACATTGGTGAAACCACATCCTTGTTGCCAAACACTTCATAACATTTGTGTACCTTAAAGAGCTCACTTGAAAAGCTCCTTTTTGTGTTGCCTGGTTGCTCACATTGGACACAGTACACGTCATATAAATTTGATAAAGCAATGTTGTTACTTTGCCTATATTAAAAATATAGCTTTGTCCACTATATTAGTTTCTCTCCTTGAGAGCCTTAACTTTGTCTCCCTCAAATGTACAAATGGAGAACATACAAATGGCGATTTGTAAACAAGATTGAAATACTGTATCCCAATGGATTCAGACAATGACAGCTGCATTTCTTGTAAAACATTTACAGATGTGACAGAAAATGCTCATAGTGACACAATCTTGATAAATGTTTGTTTATTCACTTCACAGTTCTAAGCCTCTGTATGTTTGCTGTTTGTCATTGTAAAACATTAAGGTTTACCGATGGTGGTTTGATCTAAATCCTTGTGGCTTTTATTTTCTAGTGGTTTATGGCCCCTCATCTGATGACTCCATGATATCTCAGTTTCATCCAACATTGAAAAGTGGCCACTTGAAGGTCTGGGTGAAACTAGAGTTACTACATAGTGTACATCACTATATAAGACCAGAGAAACATCACTAAGACAGATGCCAAAATTGGGGTACATGTACATGCACGGTGTGCTGATACCTGCATAATTGGGGACGCCCATGCAGTGTAGGTAATCTCCCAGGGGTTCTCTGTCTTGGTGTCTTTTCTCCGGTATTCCAGACGGATGATGTTTAAAAGCCTCTTGGTGATGATCTAAGTATACTGTATGTAGTATATCTTCATATATACAGGTCCTTCTCAAAAAATTAGCATATAGTGTTAAATTTCATTATTTACCATAATGTAATGATTACAATTAAACTTTCATATATTATAGATTCATTATCCACCAACTGAAATTTGTCAGGTCTTTTATTGTTTAAATACTGATGATTTTGGCATACAACTCCTGATAACCCAAAAAACCTGTCTCAATAAATTAGCATATCAAGAAAAGGTTCTCTAAACGACCTATTACCCTAATCTTCTGAATCAACTAATTTACTCTAAACACATGCAAAAGATACCTGAGGCTTTTATAAACTCCCTGCCTGGTTCATTACTCAAAACCCCCATCATGGGTAAGACTAGCAACCTGACAGATGTCAAGAAGGCCATCATTGACACCCTCAAGCAAGAGGGTAAGACCCAGAAAGAAATTTCTCAACAAATAGGCTGTTCCCAGAGTGCTGTATCAAGGCACCTCAATGGTAAGTCTGTTGGAAGGAAACAATGTGGCAGAAAACGCTGTACAACGAGAAGAGGAGACCGGACCCTGAGGAAGATTGTGGAGAAGGACCGATTCCAGACCTTGGGGAACCTGAGGAAGCAGTGGACTGAGTCTGGTGTGGAAACATCCAGAGCCACCGTGCACAGGCGTGTGCAGGAAATGGGCTACAGGTGCCGCATTCCCCAGGTAAAGCCACTTTTGAACCATAAACAGCGGCAGAGGCGCCTGACCTGGGCTACAGAGAAGCAGCACTGGACTGTTGCTAAGTGGTCCCAAGTACTTTTTTTCTGATGAAAGCAAATTTTGCATGTCATTCGGAAATCAAGGTGCCAGAGTCTGGAGGAAGACTGGGGAGAAGGAAATGCCAAAATGCCTGAAGTCCAGTGTCAAGTACCCACAGTCAGTGATGGTGTGGGGTGCCATGTCAGCTGCTGGTGTTGGTCCACTGTGTTTCATCAAGGGCAGGGTCAATGCAGCTAGCTATCAGGAGATTTTGGAGCACTTCATGCTTCCATCGGCTGAAATGCTTTATGGAGATGAAGATTTCATTTTTCAGCACGACCTGGCACCTGCTCACAGTGCCAAAACCACTGGTAAATGGTTTACTGACCATGGTATTACTGTGCTCAATTGGCCTGCCAACTCTCCTGACCTGAACCCCATAGAGAATCTGTGGGATATTGTGAAGAGAAAGTTGAGAGACGCAAGACCCAACACTCTGGATGAGCTTAAGGCCGCTATTGAAGCATCCTGGGCCTCCATAACATCTCAGCAGTGTCACAGGCTGATTGCCTCCATGCCACGCCGCATTGAAGCAGTCATTTCTGCCAAAGGATTCCCGACCAAGTATTGAGTGCATAACTGAACATTATTATTTGATGGTTTTTTTGTTTGTTATTAAAAAACACTTTTATTTGATTGGATGGGTGAAATATGCTAATTTATTGAGACAGGTTTTTTGGGTTATCAGGAGTTGTATGCCAAAATCATCAGTATTAAAACAATAAAAGACCTGACAAATTTCAGTTGGTGGATAATGAATCTATAATATATGAAAGTTTAATTGTAATCATTACATTATGGTAAATAATGAAATTTAACACTATATGCTAATTTTTTGAGAAGGACCTGTACATATAATCACTATATTTAATCCTTATATGTAATTATTAACCTGTGTATGTTAACACCTACAATAGTGTACACACTCACACTATTCAATCATACTATTCCTTGAATTTTGTAGTTTGAAATAAAATTGCCTTGTATTGCAAGTATTTGCCTTTTTTAAAGCCGTATCTGAACCTTAGTGTTAAAAACACGTCAAATAAGATTGCCAAATTCTCCTGTAAATAATTGTTCAAAGAGGGAACCATCATACCATTAAAAAAATAAGAGTGAATTTTCCTGGGTCCATCCATTATGTGGGTTCCAAGATGGGGGTCCTAATGGGGTGCATATGACTATGCAGCAGGGCTGGCCTTCCTGCCAATGTATAAAACAAAGGAGTATGGAGCACAAAATATATATTGTGAAGTGGATTTTCAGGGGTCCATCCAGTATGTGGGTTCCAAGGCCTAATGGGGTGCATATGACTGACTACACTCCATGACAGAAGTTATGTCGCTTATCCATGTTATGTGAATAAAAGCTTATAACCTGACGTTTAATTCATCCATTGGCTGTATAAATTACTCTTTGGAAAGCTGAAACCCTCCAAAATATGGTTTAGGTTAAGAAAATAAATTGGCATCAATGCAGAAATATTGATCAGTTAATGGACACAGAATGGTCAGATTTTGGCAAGACAAAAGTTTTGTCGCCCACAGAAAGTAATGTGGTATTCAAACAAATAATTAACTTAAAATACAAATATATGTTGCATAACATTGGTGAATGAAGTTGTGGTGCTATTAGAGTCATATTTTATATTTTGTGTGACTTCCATGAGCTTGAAGGACTGCATCCATGCGGTTTAATGAGGATTCATACAATTTATTAATGAAATCATCAGGAATAGCACAGAATGCAGTCTTCCATGCCTCGCGGAGTTCATCTAGATTCTTTGGTTTTGTCTTCCAAGCTTCCTCTTTCATCTTACCCCAAACATCCTCAATGATGTTCATGTCTGGTGACTGGGCTGGCCAGTCCTTGAGCACCTTGATCTTTTTTGCCTGGAGGAACTTTGTTGTAGTGATGGATGTATGAGATGGAGCACCATCCTGCTGCAGAATTTGACCCCTTTTATGAATTAGAATATAAGAGGTAGCTAATACTTCCTGATATTTTAGGCTATTGATATTACCTTCCACTTTGCAAGTGTTTCGCACACCCCCATACACCACCAAATGTAACTGTTTTTCGGATCCATACGGGCTCCAGTAGGTCTCCTGCAGTATTTGCGGCGGCTGTGGTGTAATTCTACTGAAGATTCATCAGAGAAATCCACCTTCTGCCACTTTTCCAGCATCCATCTGTTTAGCAGGCTGTGGGACTTTGCAAATGCCACACGGTTTTTTATTTGCCTTTTGTTTAGTGCTGGCTTCTGGGCACTGATTCGACCATGGAGGCCATTTCAAGACAGAATCCTACAAACTGTTCTAGTTGACACAGGGACTTGAGGTGACCAGGCCTGTTGGAACTCTGCTGCAGTGGAAGAAGGTCTTGCTTTGGATTTTGTAACCAACAAACGTTCCTCCTGAGCACTTGTCTTGCGGGGTCGGCCAGACCTGGGATTGTCAAACACATCTCCAGTCTCTTCAAATCTTTTAATTCTTGGTACTTGACGCTGAGACCCATTAAAGGTGCCAGCCACCTCTGCACTGGATCTGGTCTTCAGCCTCTAGATAATCCAGGCTTTGGTCGCAGGGTGGATTTTTGGCATGTTGTCAGAGCTCAAGTTGCAGTTCAAATGAAGGTCTGGGGTGCTGGGTTTCTTTTTATACACACACACTAACCAATCATTTACTGAGCACAGGTGAGGATGTAAACTAGGATTGGGTGCATTATATGACCAGGCGACAAAACTTTTGTCTTGCCAAAATCTGACCATTCTGTGTCCATTAACTGATCAATATTTTTACATTGATGCCAATTTATTTTCTTAACCTAAACCACATTTCGGAGGGATTCAGCTTTAAAAAGAATAATTTATAGAACCAATGGATGAATTTAATGTCAGGTTATAAGCTTTTATTTACATAACATGGATAAGCGACATAACTTATGTCAGGGAGTGTATGCAGCAGGGTTCGCCTTCCTGCCAATGTATAAAACAAAGGGGTATGGAGCACAAAATGCATATTGTGAAGTGGATTTTCATGGGCCCATACAGTATGTGGGTTCCAAGGCGTAAGGGGGTGCATATGAATTGATAGCAGGGCTGGCTTTGCATTCAATCCAACACTTTTCCAGGAGTCCCCCCTGGACATCTTATGACAGGGGTATTGTGGTGCGTCGTAATTCTTGGCAGCCCACCCACTCACAGCATTGGCTACAACAGCTTAGGAGACCCACTGTTTGATAATGGCCCTTTAAGAAGATTAATGCCGCCTGATGCAGCAGTAAAAATAGGCTGTGACTTTAAGAGTCCCTCCTTCGTAAATGAAACAAGATGTGTCTGCTTATGTGTCACACACCACATGGCCAGCTAGGGGGGTTACATGTTACAATGACAATTCCCAGTGAATGCATTTGTAGTGGTTAAAAGCAATGTTATAGTTGAAAAACGCTTCAAAAACGCAGCGTCTGAACTAAGCCCAAGGGGGAAGACATTTTCGGTCTGGGGTTAAATATTTGGCCTTACAGGCAAGTCATTAACCTGCAAAGGATGTACTTTATCATATTTCCAAGCAAAACCTGTTTTGATTTCGTTTTCATGTGTTTTTTGTGGCACCGGGAAAAATGGCGTGAATCTCGGAAAAAAATGATTAAAGCTGTGAACTAGGAGCCAGGAATGCTTCCAGGGACTATCCCCATGAGGTTCCTGTGTCATTTGAGCAGTGTTTCCATGATTTTCAGACGTTTTTAGACCTTAAAAGGACCCCGGGGGATCGCGGTAAAAATACTCGGGTCTCCCATAGACTTACATTGGGCTCGTTGTTCTGGCCGTGTGCCCGAGTATTCCAACCTGCTCGACCCGAGCAACGAGCCTCCGAGCATTTTAGTGCTCGCCCATCACTAGTTTATATCCCATGCGCACACAGTTTCCCGATAACTGGCCTATTAGTGGTGACAGCCTGCGGCCTCCTCCGCTAATCATCGGCCAATCGTGTAATTGTCCGGACTATAGGGGGCAGCAGAGAGCTGTTCAACACAAAAGTCACAGCAGATTGTTCTATGTGACGTTCCCGGCCTGTGATAATCGTGACATCTTATGGTGAACTGCAGTGAACTCACTAAGCTCACCTCTGCACTGTGAGACTTTTTCGCATGTTGCTAGTGACGATCACACTGAGGTGTTCATTGTCCCCGCTCACATTGAAATGAGCTGGTAACGCAGCCTCAGTGGCCTGCGGTAACCTTGATGACGTCACTGCCGGTCACTGACGCTGTGCTCAGAGCAGCTCATTCTCCCATGGTTTTCAGAATGGACGTCGCATCTTAGCAATTATCAAAGATAAGGGCTTCGGTGGAATGGGTGTTAGGTGAGTATAACTGTGTTTGTTGTTTTTAAATACATTTGTAAACTGGTGTGCATTTTTATTTAAAATAAAGGACTTTGTTTTGGGTATTTTTTATTGACAAAATGACTATGGGGTTAGTAATAGACAGGGGTCTTATAGACGCTTTTCCATTGCTAATCTGTGGACTTGATGTCACCTGAAAATAGAAAGGTGACATGAACCCCACTTGTCACCGCTACAGGGCGAGTGGGAAGAGGAGGGCAAAGTGCCAGGATTGGCGCATCTAATAGATGTGCTTCTTTTGGGGGGCTGCGGGCTGCTATTCTTATCCTGGGGGGGCAATATCCATGGCCCCTTACCAGCATGAAAATACCAGCCCCAGCAGTCTGCTTTAGCAAGGCTGGCTTTCAAAAATTGGGGGGGAAGGGAAAGAATCGCGTGTAATTTTTTAAAATTTAAATCATCTAAAAAAAGGGCGTAGGGACCCCTCTCTTCTTGATTTCCGGGTGTTGCACACATAGAGGCCATCACATATCAGGTGTCGCACACACGGGGGACGTCACATATCAGGTGTCGCACACGCGAAGGCTTTCACGTATCTGTGTGTAAACGGCAGAGTTGATATACTGTACTTGTGTACAGACTTTTGTATTTACCCTGTGTCATGTCTGAGCACCTGGCCATGTACCCCACATAATGTCGGAGCACCTGGCGGTGTACAACACGTAATGTCAGAGCACCTGGCCGTGTACCCCACGTAATGTCCGAGCGCATGGCTGTGTAGCCCATGTAATGTCAGCGTCTGACAGTGTACCCCACATAATGTTGGATTGTCTGACAGTGTACCTCACGTAATGTTTGAGCGCCTGACCGTGTACCCCACATAATATCTGAGCACCTGGCCGTGTACCCCAAGTAATGTCTGAGCGCCTAGCCGTGTACCCCACGTAATGTTTGTGTGTGCCCCTTCTAATGTCTGAGCTTCCCCTCCAAGTACCCCATGTAATGTCTGAGTGGTTGGCCGTGTACCCCAGGTAATGTCTGAGCGTCTGACCATGTACCCCATGTAATTTTGGAGCGTCTGGCAGTGTACCCCCCCGTATTGTTTGTGTGTGCCCCTTCTAATGTCTGAGCTTCCCCTCCAAGTACCCCGCGGAATGTCTAATCGCCTGGCCGTGCACACCATGTAATGTCTGAGCTTTTCCTCCTGTACCCTCGCAGAATGTCCGAGTGCCTGGCCATGTGCCCCGCAGAAAATTTGAGCATTTGGCCTCCTGCCCTGCGGAATATCTGATCGCCCCGCCATTTGTTCCACGGAATGTCTGAGCGCCTGGCCGCCTACCCTGCAGAATGTCTGAGCACCCAATCGCATGCCCTGCGGAATGTCTGAACACCTGATCGCCTGTCCCAAAAAATGTCTGAGCGCGGGGCCGCCTCCCCGCCGGAAAGTCTGAGGGCCGAGCTGCCTCCCCGGCGGAAAGTCTGAGCACTCGGCCACCTGCCCTGTAAAATAACTGAGCGCTCAGCCGCCTGCTCCGCTCATTTGCCTCCTCCAATAGAAAAAATAGAAAACCTCACAAGGACGGGTTTGGTCACATGCTCCTCCACGGTTCCTCCACCAGTGCACTCTGTGAGGATGAGAACCCATCATGTCTGCATAATAGTTACTGCCACAAATCACATCCCGACATGTCTGATAAATGAGGAGACTGTTACCTCCTCCTACAGCAGCCAATAGACTGTGACACAGGAGGCAAATGCTGAAACATTTATAATGAAACCCAATTGCAAAAATGATTTTTCGCCCCAGTTGTGTGCATTTAAGAAAGATAAAAAAGTCCCCAAAGATGGACAACACCCTTTAACCTCATTTTGTCTAATTGGTAAGAAGTGATTGGGGCAAATTACTGCGCTTTCAGGGGAGTCACATCTCTCAGGGGGGAGTCCCAATAGCCTGGATGTGACCGCTGCTTCTGTCCCCTTCCCCCTTTATCTACACCACCATATATACCTCCTCCATCGCTTCCTAACAGAAGAGCTGCACCAGAGTTTCACCCCATCCCAAAAGTCCAAATCACATGTGTCCGTCCAATTCTGTCATGGCGTTAGTGGTGAGCACCGTGAGATTGGGGGTCCTCTGCGGTGATGTGATGTCTAGATTCGGAGGATCTCTTTTCGTCTGTGTTTCGTTGTTCTGGGCACAGACCTGCTGTTCCACATCATTGATGATTTCAGGCAGAGGGACGTTGAGGGTCTCAGGGAGGAGTGTGGCCATTAGCCCACAGATTACCGCCATGCTGCAGAATATCACCTTAGACAGAGGCGCCCAGAAGTCATCTAGCAGTTTCATCAGTGGAGCAAGCGACGTCCCAATTCTCCCCAAAAATGATGTGTAACCAATGCCATTCTGTCTGCAGGGGAGAGAAGGAACAGATGAGGACACCAATCCTAGAGTGATTCTCAGAAGACCACCACTGATGGCGGAGCTATCCCTGTAATATGGAGCCATCTGGGGGCGGCCATGGTCTTTCTACAGAGATGGCAGAATTGTCTGTAAGGCCCAAGGCCCAATTCATTACCACAGAAGGCTGCTCAATGCCAGAGAGGGGCACCAAAATAAATTTTAGTTTACCCGAGTTTCTCCGGATTTCCTCTCCTGATGGACTCTCATCTCCATTCTCCCACGTTCTCTGTCCTTCCCACCACTCACCTTCTTCTGCCTGACTGCCTACAATTCCACATTCTCCTGCCTGACCCCACCATCTCTTATGTGCAGCTTGAAACTCCCTCCTCATGTTCTCATCCCTGACAACTGCAATACCCTCCTCACGGTCTGCCCAATACCTCCATTTCTCACTTTGTCTATTCTCTGCATTCTCCTGTCTGACAACCCTCCTCACATTTTCATAGCTACAGTGCTGGTGGTCACATTATTGGGCATGACAGCCCCAGCTATCACATTCAGAATTCAAAGCATTTAAAGAGACCAGGGCGGATGAACACAGTACTTAAGGGAAAAATGGAAAGAGGGGGCATATCTAAAGAAGAATATAATGCTATCTGCAGGACAATTGTTAGAAGAGCTAAAGCCAGTATTGAAGTGCGGCTTGCAAGGGAGACTAAAAGCAGATTTGGGGGTATATCAAAAGCCAAAGAAAAGTCAAAGATGCTATATGACTTTTACAGGATGAAAAGGATGAAGTGGTCAAAACTGATGAGAAGGCCGAACTTTTAAATTCCTATTTTGCATCTGTGTTCTTTAAGAAAGCAATTGTAACATCAATTGATCTTCACGGAGCCATCAAAGGAATAAAAGAATCCACACTATCCATAAACAGAGATATGGTGAGGGAACACTCAGCTAATTTACATGAATTTATATCTCCTGGTTCAGATTAATTACATCCTAGGGCACTGAAAGAGTTAGCAGAGGAATTTGCAGAACCACTAACCAGAATCTTTGAAAAATCAGGGAGAACAGGATAAGTTCCACTAGATTGGAGAAGGGCAAATGTCCCTATCTTCAAAAAAGGAAAGAAGACAGAGCCAAGAAATTACAGCCCCGTGTGCCTTACTTCTATACCAGGAAAGATCTGTGAACAAATTATTAAACAGCATGTATGTAAGTACTTGTATAGGAATAAAGTAATTAACCAGAGCCTGCATGGGTTTGTAGCAAACAAGTCAAGCCAGACTAATCTAATTTCCTTCTATGATGGAATCAATGACTGAGTGGATCAGGGAACTGAGGTAGATATAGTATATCTCAGCCACCCACACAGACGGACATACACTAGACCTCGTCTTCACTCGTCTCTGTTCCTTATCTAATCTCACATCTCCCTTCCCCATTTCTGACCACCATCTACTCACCTTCTCATCCTTGTCCTCCTCACCCGCCCTCCATGTCCAGCTACTACCACATCCTCTCAGAAACCTAGCACACCTAGACATTCACAGGCTCTCAGACTCTCTTGTATCCCTGTCCTCCATATCTTCACTCCATGACACGGACAGCGCCACCGCTTTCTATAACTCCACTCTAACATCAGCTATAGACTCAGTCACCCCTCTCTTTCTTTCAACTTTCTTTTTATTAAAGAAAAAGAATCACAATTGAACAGGAAATGAAAAACAATAGAAATTTCAAAGACATTGAAACAGATATGAGGACAACATTATGAGTCCAACAATATATGGGGTTACGTTGAATTAGACATTCTAAATAGAATTTCAATGTGAATATTTTTCTGCCCAATGATGACAGAAGTATTCTAGGAGTGATACCTTTATTGGCTAACCAGAAAAATAATATGTTTGCAAGATTTCAGAGCACAAAGGCTCCTTCTTCAGGCGAGATTACCCTGGTAATTCTGCCTGAAGAAGGAGCCTTTGTGCTCTGAAAGCTTGCAAACATAATATTTTCTGGTTAGCCAATAAAGGTATCACTCCTAGAATACTTCTGTCATCATTGGGCAGAAAAATATTCACATCGATTTTTCTGGCTAACACGGTACCACAATACAATTTGTTATTGTAAATAGAATTTCAGGAACGGTCCTCAGTAAAGGAGGAGCGAAAACATAGCTAGAAGTAGTAAATCTAGAGGAATCAATGGAAACTCAAGTAAAATTGTTTTCACAAGAATACAGGAACTGTAGAGGTGAGTGGAAAGGAGGCAAGGGGGTAGAGAAAGAAAGAAAGGAGGGGAAACAGAAGAGGAAGGGGGAGAGGTGGAGGGGAAAGGAGACCCGATGGAGGAGAAGATCCCGGAACAGTCACCCCTCTCATGCATGGCAAAGTGTGACAAATCAATAGGCAACCCTGGCATAACAATCTCACCAAAAAACTTTGACAAGCATCCAGGGTCACGGAGCGGCTTTGGAAGAAAACACGCCTGCCAGATGACTTCACTGCCTTCAAACAAGCTACACTTGCTTCAAATTAGCCAATTCTACGTTCTACGGGATAATGGGGAAGAGACGGAAGGTCAGGGGTGCGGCAGCTCTGGTGGTGGTGAGGCGGCAGCTCGGGTGGTGGTGAGACGGCAGAATGGTTATTGCAGGCTGTAGGCTTTCTTGAAGAGATGGGTTCTCAGGCTCAGTCTGAAGGATCAGAGGATGGTGGATAATCGGACTGTTGAGGCGTGGAATTCCAGAGGATGGGGGATATTCGGGATACATCTTGGAGGCGGTTGTGTGAGGAACGAAAAAGTGTGGAGGAGAGAAGGAGGTCTTGGGAGGATCGAAGATTGCATGAGGGAAGATATTGGGAGATTAGTTCAGAGATATAGGGAGGGGACCGGTTGTGGATGGCTTTGTAGATCAATGTTAGTAGTTTGAACTGGATTCGTTGGGGAATTGGGAGCCAGTGGAGGGATTTGCGGGGGGGAGAAACAGGGGAGTAGAGAGGAGAGAGGGTGTTGCAATAATCGAGGCGGGAGATGATGAGGGCATGCACAAGAGTTTTGGTAGATTGTGGGCTGAGGAAGGGACGGATTCTGGCAATATTTTTGAGTTGGAGGCGACAGGAGGTGGCAAGAGTTTGGACGTGCGGTTTGAAGGACAGGGCAGAGTCGAGAGTTACCCCGAGGCAGCGGATTTCAGGTGCAGGAGAGAGTGTGATGCCGTTTACCATAATAGATAGATCAGGTAGGGGAGATACGCAAGATGGGGGAAAGATGATGAGTTCGGTTTTGTCTACATTGAGTTTTAGGAAGCGAGAGGTGAAGAAGGAAGATATGGCTGACATACACTTCGGGATTCTGGACAGCAGAGAGGTGACATCTGGGCCAGAGAGGTAGATCTGAGTGTCGTCCGCATACAGGTGGTACTGGAAGCCAAAATTCCAGCGGTGAGCCCACTTCAAAGCCACAACATTTAAGCTGTTTTCAATAAAAAAAAGAATTAACCTGATCGCTAAACAGCGTAGCGAGAGAAAAAAATCAAAAGCCCAAATTATGTTTTTTTTGGTCACCGCGACACTGCATTAAAATGCAATAACGGGCGATCAAAACAACGTATCTGCACAAAAGTGGTATCATTAAAAACGTCAGCTTGGCTCTCAAAAACTAAGCCGTCACCCGACTCCAGATCATGAAAAATGGAAACGCTACGGGTATCGGAAAATGGCGCAATTATTTATTTATTTATTTTTAGCAAAGTTTGGAAAATTTTTTCACTGCTTAAATAAAAAATAACCTAGACATGTTTGGTGTCTATGAACTCGTAATGACCTGGAGAATCATAACGGCAGCTCAGTTTTAGAATTTAATGAACCTAACAAAAAAGCCAAATAAAAAAACAAGTGTGGGATTACACTTTTTTTGCAATTTCATCACACTTTAAATTTTTTTACCGTTTACTGTTACACGACATGGTAAAACCAATGGTATCGTTCAAAAGTACAACTCATCCCGCAAAAAGTAAGCCCTCACATGGCCATATTGATGGAAACATTATGGCTCTGGAAAGAAGGGGAGCAAAAAACGAAAACGAAAATAGCTCCAGGGGTGAAGGGTTTTAGAAACATGGATATGGACGTATCTCTGGAAATAGATATAGATATATTGATATATCTCTGTATGCATCTATCGATCCATCCCATATCTATCTATCTATCTATCTATTTATTATCTATCTGTTTATCTGTGTGTAATGGAGTGTGGGTTGGACAAATGTAGAAGAGGAGGTTGGACAGAAATGACATCACAAATCTTTCTGAAGATAGAGGGAGGGGTTTGGGTGTGTTTTGGAGGGGGTGTGGTAGGTTCGGGCTTAGAGGTCAGTGCAATGCATCATGGAACTTGTAGCATAGCGCACAATAAGTCAGGAGAAAGGAAGTTGTCGATTAACCCCATGAGAGCTGGATTCAGCACTGAGGATGTGCTGCTACACCATGATAAAAGGTAATATTGCTAAAATAAACACAGTGGATGTTTCAGTGGCACATAATAGCAAGATTTATGAAAAAAAAAGGTATAGTAGTTGACAACTTCTTTAAATGAAAAAGAACCTAGACATGTTTGGTGTCTATGAATTCGTAATGACCTGGAGAAGAGAATCATAATGGCAGGTCAGGTTTTGCATTTAGTGAACATGGTAAAAAAAAATCCCCAAAACAATTGTGGAATTGCACTTTTTTTGCACTTTCACCGCATTCGGAATATTTTTCCCATTTTCCAGTACATTATATGGTATAATCAATGACGCCATTCAAAAGTTCAACTCGTCCCACAAAAACAAGCCCTCACATGGCCATATTGACGGAAAAAATAAAAAAGTTATGGCCGTAGGGAAAAGGGGAGCAAAAAATTGAAATTCAAAAATGGAAATACCTCTGGTCCTTAAGGGGTTAAATCATGATGACAACCCAAAACATCCAAATGACCCTGATCTAAAGTTCACACACCCTGGTGATTTTGGCCTGATAACATGCACAGAAGTGCAAAATGGGTGTGAATGGCTACTAAAGGTAGCTTCCTCACCTGTTTGCCTGTAATCAGTGTGTGCATAAAAGCTGAGTGCGTTTCTGGAATCCAGACAGACTCTTGCATCTTTCATCCGGCAAAAGCAAAAGAATTGGCAACGGATCTACGGGAAAAGGTAGTTGAACTGTATAAAACAGGAAAGGGAAACAAAAAGATATCCAAGGAATTGATAATGCCAGTCAGCAGCGTTCACACTGTGATTAACAAAGGGAAAATCAGGGGCTCTGTAAAAACAAAACCACGGTCAGGTAGATCAACAACGATGTCATCCACAACTGCCAGGAAAATTGTTCGGGATGCAAAGAAAAACCCACAAATAACATCAGCTGAAATACTGGACTCTCTGAAAACTAGCGGTGTGGCTGCTTCATGATGCACAATAAGGAGACACTTGAAGATAAATGGGCTGCATGGTCGAGTCACCAGAAGAAAGCCATTACTGCGCAAATGCCACAAAGTATCTCGCCTACAATACGCAAAACAGCACAGGGACAAGACTCAAAACTTCTGGAACAAGGTAATTTGGACCAAAATTGAACTTTTTAGCCACAAACATAAACTGTACATTTGGAGAGATGTGTTGTGAATTCTGCTCCTGGGCTCCCTCCGGTGGTTGTAAGTGGCACTTTTGTGAGTTCTGCTCTTGGGCTCCCTCTTGTGGTTTCAAGTGGTATGGCTGCTCCTTGGAGTTAGCTGTTGTCAGCTGCCTCCACTTATCGTCTCCTCTCTCGCCTATTTAAGCCTGGCTGTTCCTTCAGCTAGTGCCGCTTGTAAATGGTTCCTGGTTGGATTCACATCTCTTTGGAGTTCCCTGTTATCCTGACCAGTTCAGCAAAGCTAAGTTTTTGCTTACTTTTTCTGTCCATAGTTTGTGGACTTATCCATTCTGTGCTTTCTTTGTTTGTCCAGCATTTTCAGTTTGAATTATTTTCTGTCTTGCTGGAAGCTCTGGGAAGCAGAGTGACCCTCCACACCTTTAGTCAGGTGTGGAGATTTTTTGTTTACTCTGCGTGGATTTTTGTAGTGTTTTATACTGACCGCACAGTGTTCCATCCTGTCCTATCTATCAAGCTAGACTGGCCTCCTGTGCTCATCCTGGTTTCATTCTGTGTATGTCTTTTTCCTCTCCACTCACAGTCATTATTTGTGGGGGGCTAATCTGTTGTGAATTCTGTGGCAGAGCTCCCTCCTGTGGTCACAAGTGGTACTGCGGCTTCTGAGTTTCCTTCCTCAGGTGTGGGGTGAAGTCGTTAGGTGCTGCTCTATTTAACTCCACCTAGTGCTTTGCTCCTGGCCTCCAGTCAATGTTCTAGTATTGGTCTTGCTTCCTCCTGGATCGTTCCTGTGGCCTGTCTGCTCTGCATAAGCTAAGTTTTGCTTGTGTTATTTTTGTTTGCTATTTTTTCTGTCCAGCTTGCTTAATTGTTTTTTCTTGCTTGCTGGAAGCTCTGGGACGCAGAGGGAGCACCTCCGTACCGTTAGTCGGTGTGGAGGGTCTTTTTGCCCCTCTGCGTGGTTGTTTGTAGGGTTTTGTGTTGACCGCAAAGTTATCTTTCCTATCTTCGGTCTGTTCAGTAAGTTGGGCCTCACTTTGCTAAATCTATTTCATCTCTGCGTTTGTATTTTCATCTCTACTCACAGTCATTATATGTGGGGGGCTGCCTTTTCCTTTGGGGTATTTCTCTGAGGCAAGGTAGGCTTATTTTTCTATCTTAGGCCTAGCTAGTTTCTCAGGCTGTGCCGAGTTGCATAGGGAGCGTTAGGCGCAATCCACGGCTGCCTCTAGTGTGGTTGGATAGGATTAGGGATTGCGGTCAGCAGAGTTCCCACGTCTCAGAGCTCGTCCTATGTCTTTTGGTTATTGTCAGGTCACTTTGTGTGCTCTGAACTTCAAGGTCCATTGTGGTTCTGAATTACCTAATCATAACAGTACTGGAGGCCCAAAGTACTAATGCTTCTCAATAGAGGGAAAAAATAAGTTCTGAGACCATTTTTTTTTCTTTGCACTGTGTTTTGCCTTTTTTTTCCCCTAGACATTTGGGTGGTTCAGGACACAGGTGTAGTGATGGACATTAAAGGTCTGTCTTCATGTGTGGATCATCTCACTGCAAGAGTACAAAATATTCAAGACTTTGTGGTTCAGAATTCTATGTTAGAACCAAGAATTCCTATTCCTGATTTGTTTTCTGGAGATAGAGCAAAATTTCTGAGTTTCAAAAATAATTGTAAACTGTTTCTGGCTTTGAAACCTCGCTCCTCTGGTGACCCAGTTCAACAAGTTAGGATCATTATTTCTTTATTACGTGGCGACCCTCAAGACTGGGCATTTTCCCTTGCGCCAGGAGATCCTGCATTATGTAATATTGATGCGTTTTTCCTGGCGCTCGGATTGCTGTACGATGAACCTAATTCGGTGGATCAGGCAGAGAAAAATTTGTTGGCTCTGTGTCAGGGTCAGGATGAGATAGAGATTTATTGTCAGAAATTTAGAAAGTGGTCCGTGCTCACTTAATGGAATGAAGGTGCGCTGGCAGCTATTTTCAGAAAGGGTCTCTCTGAAGCCCTTAAGGATGTCATGGTGGGATTTCACATGCCAGCAGGTCTGAATGAGTCTATGTCTTTGGCCATTCAGATCGGTCGACGCTTGCGTGAGCGTAAATCTGTGCACCATTTGGCGGTATTATCTGAGCATAAACCTGAGCCTATGCAGTGCGATAGGACTTTGACCAGAGTTGAACGGCAAGAACACAGACGTTTGAATGGGCTGTGTTTCTACTGTAGGGTGATTCCACTCATGCTATCTCTGATTGTCCTAAGAAGACTAAGCGGTTCGCTAGGTCTGCCACCATTGGTATGGTACAGTCAAAATTTCTTTTGTCCGTTACCTTGATCTGCTCTTTGTCATCTTATTCTGTCATGGCATTTGTGGATTCAGGCGCTGCCCTGAATTTGATGGACTTGGAGTATGTTAGGCGTTGTGGGTTTTTCTTGGAGCCCTTGCAGTGTCCTATTCCATTGAGAGGAATTGATGCTACGCCTTTGGCCAAGAATAAGCCTCAGTACTGGACCCAGCTGACCATGTGCATGGCTCCTGCACATCAGGAGGATATTCGCTTTCTGGTGTTGCATAATCTGCATGATGTGGTCGTGTTGGGGTTGCCATGGCTACAAGTCCATAACCCAGTATTAGATTGGAAATCAATGTCTGTGTCCAGCTGGGGTTGTCAGGGGGTACATGGTGATGTCCCATTTCTGTCTATTTCGTCATCCACCCCTTCTGAGGTCCCAGAGTTCTTGTCTGATTACCGGGATGTATTTGATGAGCCCAAGTCCAATGCCCTACCTCCGCATAGGGATTGTGATTGTGCTATCGATTTGATTCCTGGTAGTAAGTTTCCTAAAGGTTGACTGTTTAATTTATCTGTACCTGAGCACGCTCCTATGCGGAGTTATGTAAAGGAATCCTTGGAGAAGGGTCATATTCGCCCGTCATCGTCGCCATTGGGAGCGGGGTTCTTTTTTGTGGCCAAGAAGGATGGTTCGCTGAGACGTTGTATAGATTACCGCCTTCTAAATAAAATCACGGTCAAATTTCAGTACCCCTTGCCGCTGCTATCTGATTTGTTTGCTCGGATCAAGGGGGCTAGTTGGTTCACCAAGATAGATCTTCGTGGTGCGTATAATCTTGTGCGTATTAAGCGGGGCGATGAATGGAAAACTGCATTTAATACGCCCGAGGGTCATTTTGAGTACCTAGTTATGCCTTTCGGACTTGCCAATGCTCCATCGGTGTTTCAGTCTTTTATGCATGACATCTTCCGAGAGTACCTGGACAAATTCCTGATTGTATACTTGGATGATATTTTGGTCTTCTCGGATGATTGGGAGTCTCATGTGAAGCAGGTCAGAATGGTGTTCCAGGTCCTGCGTGCTAATTCTTTGTTTGTGAAGGGATCAAAGTGTCTCTTTGGTGTTCAGAAGGTTTCATTTTTGGGGTTCATTTTTTCCCCTTCTACTATCGAGATGGACCCTGTTAAGGTCCAGGCCATCTATGATTGGACTCAGCCGACATCTCTGAAGAGTCTGCAAAAGTTCCTGGGCTTTGCTAATTTTTATCGTCGCTTCATCTGTAATTTTTCTAGTATTGCTAAACCATTGACCGATTTGACCAAGAAGGGTGCTGATGTGGTCAATTGGTCTTCTGCTGCTGTGGAAGCTTTTAAAGAGTTAAAGCGTTGTTTTTCTTCTGCCCCTGTGTTGTGTCAACCAGATGTTTCGCTTCCGTTCCAGGTCGAGGTTGATGCCTCTGAAATTGGAGCGGGGGCTGTTTTGTCGCAGAGAAGTTCTGATTGCTCGGTGATGAAACCATGCGCCTTCTTTTCCAGGAAGTTTTCGCCTGCTGAGCGAAATTATGATGTTGGCAATCGAGAGTTGCTGGCCATGAAGTGGGCATTCGAGGAGTGGCGTCATTGGCTTGAAGGAGCTAAGCATCGCGTGGTGGTCTTGACTGATCACAAGAACTTGACTTATCTCGAGTCTGCCAAACGGTTGAATCCTAGACAGGCTCGTTGGTCGCTGTTTTTCTCCCGTTTTGACTTTGTGGTTTCGTACCTTCCGGGCTCTAAAAATGTGAAGGCGGATGCCCTGTCTAGGAGTTTTGTGCCCGACTCTCCGGGTTTGTCTGAGCCGGCGGGTATTCTCAAAGAGGGAGTAATTTTGTCTGTCATCTCCCCTGATTTGCGGCGGGTGCTGCAAAAATTTCAGGCTAATAAACCTGATCGTTGCCCAGCGAAGAAACTGTTTGTCCCTGATAGGTGGATGAATAAAGTTATCTCTGAGGTTCATTGTTCGGTGTTGGCTGGTCATCCTGGAATCTTTGGTACCAGAGATTTAGTGGCTAGATCCTTTTGGTGGCCGTCTCTGTCGCGGGATGTGCGTTCTTTTGTGCAGTCCTGTGGGATTTGTGCTCGGGCTAAGCCCTGCTGTTCTCGTGCCTGTCTAAATTACCTTCCTCCTCTGATTTGGTGCCATTGTTCTTCCAGCATGTGGTTCGTTTATATGGCATTCCGGAGAACATCGTTTCTGACAGAGGTTCCCAGTTTGTTTCGAGGTTTTGGCAAGCTTTTTGTGCTAGGATGGGCATTGATTTGTCTTTTTCCTCGACTTTCCATCCTCAGACTAATGGCCAGACCGAACGAACCAATCAGACCTTGGAAACATATCTGAGATGCTTTGTTTCTGCTGATCAGGATGATTGGGTGTCCTTCTTGCCTTTTGCTGAGTTCGCCCTTAATAATCGGGCCAGCTCGGCTACCTTGGTTTCGCCGTTTTTCTGCAACTCTGGGTTCCATCCTCGTTTCACTTCAGGGCAGGTTGAGTCTTCGGACTGTCCTGGTGTGGATACTGTGGTGGACAGGTTACAGCAGATTTGGACTCATGTAGTGGACAATTTGACCTTGTCCCAGGAGAAGGCTCAACGTTTCGCTAATCGTAGACGCTGTGTGGGTCCCCGACTTCGTGTTGGGGATTTGGTTTGGTTGTCATCTCGTCATATTCCTATGAAGGTTTCCTCTCCTAAGTTTAAGCCTCGTTTCATTGGTCCGTATAGGATTTCTGAGGTTCTTAATCCTGTGTCTTTTCGTTTGACCCTTCCAGATTCTTTTTCCATCCATAACGTATTCCATAGGTCATTGTTGCGGAGATACGTGGCACCTATGGTTCCATCTGTTGATCCTCCTGCCCCGGTTTTGGTGGAGGGGGAGTTGGAGTATATTGTGGAGAAGATTTTGGATTCTTGTGTTTCGAGACGGAAACTCCAGTATCTGGTTAAGTGAAAGGGTTATGGTCAGGAAGATAATTCCTGGGTCTTTGCATCTGATGTCCATGCTGCCGATCTTGTTCGTGCCTTTCATATGGCTCATCCTGGTCGGCCTGGGGGCTCTGGTGAGGGTTCGGTGACCCCTCCTCAAGGGGGGGGGTACTGTTGTGAATTCTGTGGCAGAGCTCCATCCTGTGGTCACAAGTGGTACTGCGGCTTCTGAGTTTCCTTCCTCAGGTGTGGGGTGAAGTCTTTAGGTGCTGCTCTATTTACCTCCACCTAGTGCTTTGCTCCTGGCCTCCAGTCAATGTTCTAGTATTGGTCTTGCTTCCTCCTGGATCGTTCCTGTGGCCTGTCTGCTCTGCATAAGCTAAGTTTTGCTTGTGTTATTTTTGTTTGCTATTTTTTCTGTCCAGCTTGCTTAATTGGTTTTTCTTGCTTGCTGGAAGCTCTGGGACGCAGAGGGAGCACCTCCGTACCGTTAGTCAGTGCGGAGGGTCTTTTTGCCCCTTTGCGTGGTTGTTTGTAGGGTTTTGTGTTGACCGCAAAGTTATCTTTCCTATCTTCGGTCTGTTCAGTAAGTTGGGCCTCACTTTGCTAAATCTATTTCATCTCTGCGTTTGTATTTTCATCTCTACTCACAGTCATTATATGTGGGGGGCTGCCTTTTCCTTTGGGGTATTTCTCTGAGGCAAGGTAGGCTTATTTTTCTATCTTAGGCCTAGCTAGTTTCTCAGGCTGTGCCGAGTTGCATAGGGAGCGTTAGGCGCAATCCACGGCTGCCTCTAGTGTGGTTGGATAGGATTAGGGATTGCGGTCAGCAGAGTTCCCACGTCTCAGAGCTCGTCCTATGTCTTTTGGTTATTGTCAGGTCACTTTGTGTGCTCTGAACTTCAAGGTCCATTGTGGTTCTGAATTACCTAATCATAACACTAATCTATCCTTTGGGGATTTTCTCTGAGGCAAGATAGTTTTCCTGCTTCTGTCTTCAGGGGTAGTTAGCTCTTAGGCTGTGACGAGATGCCTAGGGAGAGTTGGGAGCATTCCACGGCTGCTTCTAGTGTTGTGTTGAGCTTAGGGTCTGCGGTCAGTACAGTTACCACTTCCCTCAGAGCTCGTTCCATGTTGCTCCTAGACCACCGCATCATAACAGAGATGTCAGCAAGGCCTATGATGAAAGGAACACCATTCCTACTGTAAAGCATGGAGGTGGATCGCTGATGTTTTGGGGATGTGTGAGCTACAAAGGCTCAGGAAACTTGATCAATGTTGAAAGAAAGATGAATGCAGCATGTTATCAGCAAATACTGAAGGCAAATTTGCACTCATCAGCCCAGAAGCTGTGCATGGGACGTACTTGGATGTTCCAACATAACAAGGATCCAAAATACAAGTCCAAGCGAACCTGTCATTGGCTACAGCAGAACAAGGTGAAGGTTCTGGAGTGGCCATCTCAGTCTCCTGACCTCAATATCATTGAGCCACTCTGGGGAGATCTCAAGCGCGCAGTTCATGCTACGGTAGACAGCCCAGGAATTTACAGGGACTGGAGGCTTTTTGCCAAGAACAGTGGGCAGCTTTACTATCTGAGAAAATAAAGAACCTCATCCACAATGTCCACAAAAGACTTCAAGCTGTCATTGATGTTAGAGGGGGCAACACATGGTATCAGTTGGATGTTTTGGGTTGTCATTATGATTTAAAAAGAGAAAACACAGTAGTTTGACAATAAATGGCTTCACCCAACCACTAACCATGAGTGGAGAAAAAGTTTTGGTGTTATCATTCATATACGCTGAAAAAAAGGCCAAGAAAGAATAAATTCTGCCCGGTATGTAAACTTTTGAGCACAATTGTAGATCAGACTGCGCATGAGTGAACTGTGTGATGCAGCAGCAAAATAGGCAAACACAGTTCTAGGATGTATTAAGAGAAGCATAGAGCTACCAGGATGGTGAGCGGACTGCAAACTATGTCCTACGAGGAACAGTTAAAGGATCTGGGAATGTTTAGCTGCAAAAAAGAAGACTAAGAGGAGAATGAATAGCTGTCTACAAATATCTGAAGGGCCGTCACCGTGTAGAGGGATCATCATTATTTTAATTTGCACATGGGAACACAAGAAGCAATGAAATTAAACTGAGAGGGAGAAGATACAGATTAGATGTTAGAGGGGTGACAGTGAGGGTGTCAATGAGTGGAACAGGCGGCCACGAGAGGTGGTGAGTTCTCCTTCAATGGAAGTCTTCACACAGAGGCTGGACAGACATCTGTCTGAGATGATTTAGTGACTCCTGCACTGAGCAAGGGATTGGACACGATGGCCCCAGAGGTCCCATCCACCTCTAACATTCAAGGAGTCTATGATGATCCTGCCCTGCTGTCACATTCTTGTGCCTGACACCCACCACCACTAGTGGATCCTCCACCCCTCATTCTCCTGCCTGTTGTAGACCTCCATTGGACAGCATGAGGACTACCTCGGGTACTTGCCTGATCACTGTAGGGTACAGCTCAGCAGTGTACAGGATGATGGCGGTAAATGACGCCTCGGAGAAGCCCTTCCCAATAATGGCTACAGTTGTTCTCAGTGGCCCCAGAGCTGTGGAACAAAAAAGGTAAATGGCAGGCAGAGCAATGTCCTTCAGTTATCGCTGGGCCCATCACACTTTCTGCCGCTTTCCTGCTTACTGTCTATTGTGGCAGTGCTAATATGTTTGCCTGCAGTGTGCCTACATTGAGGGTTGGGATTCTTACCGCTGGGGATGACCACGTTGGCTCCAATACATGCTCCAGTCATGACCAGGGTTAGGACTTGTGTCCTGCGACGTCCCAGGTAGTTCAGCAGATGGTAGATGCTCAGCTTGGCGGGCACCTCCACCAGGGAGTACAAGAAGTGGGTGAGGAAGAGATTGAGTCCAAAGCCAGAGATGTCCAGACTGATCCCGTAGTAGGAGAAGGCCACTCCGAACCTATGGGAAAGATCAGCATGGAGGTCACCATCCAGAGACAGCAATGAGCCAGGGCTCCGTCCGGATGTCACTCCAAGTACACTCAGGCTGGCTTCACATGGAGCTTTTGGAGGCAGAAATTCTGGTGGGAAGTTAGTTTTTCCCTGCAGGGTTTTTTTCCAGTATTTTTCTGCTTTTTGACCTGTCAGTGTCAGGTTTGGAGTGACATGTCGCACAGTAGATTCCCACTGAAAAAGTGGATGGCATTTGTAGGATGGAGCATGTGAATTTCAGAGCGGATCTGCTTCAAAATCCTCCTCCAAAAGGACCGTGTGCTCCGCGCCTTAGTGTCATGAAGTCCGGATGGAGCAACCCAGAGAAGCCCGACTACATAATTAACCCTTGCTCTGCTCCAGGCATGAAGCATTAGTCAAATGCAGTTTGAGTGCAGTTATAACAAAGCCAAAGAGCAGGATAAGTGGCAGAGAGGGGCGCTCTACTCACCACACCAGGCCTGCACATATGGAGATCCTGCGCAGCTTCGGCGTCCGGAACAGATCGATGTAGGAGTAGTCGGTGGAGGATGATCCTAATGACTCCGCCAGTCTCTGAATATTCTGTCAGATGGAAAACTTCATCAGGTTAAAAGAAGACTGGCAACAAAGGTGAGAGTGCCCCTACAGTCCAAGCTATTGAACTGCAATCATTCCGGCTTCAACACTGCGTCCACATACAGCGACCATCATGTTTAATAACCAGTCACATGATAATGCTCCATGAACTAATACTACTCTGTAAGGATAATGTATAATATAAGTTTTAGTCTCTCATTACCAGCACCTATAGGGTGGGCGTTGACCCCCCTTTACTTCAGAGTTTAGCTTTTCTTTTCAATGGGTGTAGAATAGCTTTTATTGCTTCTTGCTAGCCCATGCTGTGGGCTAAAAAACCCCTTTTGGTCTGCGTTCCTGTTGTGAGATGTGTATGTGCAGCTCCCAAACCCCTCATGCCCCTCCCAAAGGAATTTTTACGATCAGTATAGATGCATAGACAGTTGTACCAGCTGAAACTGGTCTGATCTCCCTTTTAAGACATGAGGCTCTTTGTCTTAATCTTGTAAGATTCTGGGCCAACAATTTGGGCTAGGAAAATAATAAGTACATATTGCTAAAGTCCATCGGCTCATCTATCAACCACTGGAAGCGCTAGCCTCTAAATCCAACAGGTAAAAAAGTATGGATTTCTCTGGAACTGTGTGTCCCACTAGCCCGAATTTAGTATCTATAGAGAGCAAATGTTAATACAAGATGAATGCTGGGTGTGTTATGATTCTGACATGTTCTGTAGCGGAGATACAGGCATTAGACAAACTTGTGTGAAATTTAGTAAGACTGAAGAGATAGGAGGGTCTGAGGAAACCAGCCCTGTTAGTGATGTCAAGAGGCTGTGGTTATTTAAGTGACTCCACTTTACCCAGCCTTGGGAGAGTCTGTCTGAGTCTTACCAGAGGAGCCCTCACTGCTAGTCCTGATGCATTGGGACATTTTGGAGCTCCGCCCACTAGCCTGGTTCGGCCTGCCATGATCTGAACACATGTAAGTGTTGATTTCTTATTTAACCCCTGTTATTTTATCATTACATTTGTACATATTTCCAATTGTCTCATATTGTAACATCTTTTATACCTTTTTATAAACACTGCCTTAATCTTTAATGGAGTAAAATATTTAAAATACTAGATTCGTTCTCCTGTTCTAAAATGTACCTTAAGTCTTCTGAAGGGAATTACGCTACTGTTTTGGGTTAGCTTCGGACCCGTTTAATCGAAATTGGTGGCAGCATACCGTGTGCTGTGCCTTTGGGTGTCGTTGTAGCGACTGCGGCATTGATAATTATTGTTCCTGCCTGAGCGGGAGTAGTTATATCGCCTCGCTGCAGCGTGCCCAATAGCCAGTACATAGCAGGCAGCCTTTCTGGTGACTAATTACCCTAGGTGCAGTACCTAGTCTGACCTGAGGGTGAAGGGGCGCCAGAGAGCTGCAAGTTTTCAAGCGGAACTGGAAAGCGGGATATACATAAATCCCTGCAGTTCGTGGTATATTGCAGAGCAGTGGGATACCTAAAAAAGGCCCCTGCTGTAAACTAAGAGGTCAATAGCCTTGTGTGTGGTTTTTCATCACAATGTAGCAGTGGAGGGATAACTAAGATAAGCCCCCCTGCACATGTGATAGCCGTCTGTTGGCCTAAAGTCACTCCGATCCGTGACGTAGGGGTGACGGTCACGGTGTGAATCGTGACATACCCCAATAGGAGTGCCCCCATAAAATACCAGTCACATGAACCCTGATCTATAGTGCCCATATAATACCAGTTACATGTACCCCGATCTATAGTGTCCTCATATAATACCAGTGACATATATTCTGATCTATAGTGTCCCCATATAGTACCAGTCACATACACGCTGATCTATAGTGTCCCCAGATAATACAGTCATACACCCTGATCTATAGTGTCCTCATATAATAAGTCACATGTATCCTGATCTATAGTGTCCCCATCTAATACCAGCTGCATATATCCTGATCTGTAGTGTCCCCATATTATACCAGTCACATATACCCTGATCTATAGTGCCCCATATAATACCAGTCACATATACCCCGATCTATAGTGTCCTCATATAGTACCAGTCACATATACCCTGATCTATAGTGTTCCCATATAATACCAGTCACATATACCCTGATCTAGTGTCCCCATTTAACACCAGTCACATATACCCTGATCTATAGTGTCCCCATATAACACCAGTCACGTATGCCCCGATCCCTAGTGTCCCCATAGAATAATGCCAGTCACGTATGCCCCGATCTCTAGTGTCCCCATAGAATAATGCCAGTCACGTATACCCCGATCTCTAGAACTCTCCATAGAATAATACGTCACGTATACCCCGATCTCTAGTCCTCCCCATAGAATAATACAAGTCATATATGCCCCGATCTCTAGACCTCTCCATAGAATAATACCAATCATGTATGACCGATCTCTAGTGCTCCCCATAGAATAATACCAGTCACGTATGCCCTTATCTCTAGACCTCTCCATAGAATAATATCAGTCACGTATGCCCCGATCTCTAGTGCTCCCCATAGAATAATACCAGTCACGTATACCCCAATCTCTAGTGCTCCCCATAGAATAATACCAGTCACGTATACCCGATATCTAGTGCTCCCCATAGAATAATACCAGTCAGGTATACCCCGATCTCTAGTGCTCCGCATAGAATAATACCAGTCACATATGCCCCGATCTCTAGTGCTCCCCATAGAATAACACCAGTCACGTATGCCCCGATCTCTAGTGCTCCCCATAGAATAATACCAGTCAGGTATACCCCGATCTCTAGACCTCTCCATAGAATAATAACAGTCACGTATGCCCCGATCTCTAGACCTCTCCATAGAATAATACCAGTCACGTATGACCGATCTCTAGTGCTCCCGATAGAATAATACCAGTCATGTATACCCCGATCTCTAGTGCTCCCCATAGAATAATACTAGTCACATATGCCCCGATCTCTAGTGCTCCCCATAGAATAATACCAGTCACGTATGCCCCGATCTCTAGTGCTCCCCATTGAATAATACCAGTCATGTATACCCCGATCTCTAGTGCTCCCCATAGAATAATACCAGTCACGTATGACCGATCTCTAGTGCTCCCCATAGAATAACACCAGTCACGTATGACCGATCTCTAGTGCTCCCCATAGAATAACACCAGTCACGTATGCCCCAATCTCTAGTGCTCCCCATAGAATAGTACCAGTCACGTATGCCCCGATCTCTAGACCTCTCCATAGAATAATACCAGTCACGTATGACCGATCTCTAGACCTCTCCATAGAATAATACCAGTCACGTATACCCCGATCTCTAGTGCTCCCCATAGAATAATATCAGTCACGTATGCCCCGATCTCTAGACCTCTCCATAGAATAATACCAGCCACGTATGCCCCGATCTCTAGACCTCTCCATAGAATAATACCAGTCACGTATACCCCGATCTCTAGTGCTCCCCATAGAATAATACCAATCACATAAGACCGATCTCTAGTGCTCCCCATAGAATAATACCAGTCACGTATGCCCCGATCTCTAGACCTCTCCATAGAATAATATCAGTCACGTATGCCCCGATCTCTAGTGCTCCCCATAGAATAATATCAGTCACGTATTCCCTGATCTCTAGTGCTCCCAATAGAATAATACCAGTCACATATGCCCCGATCTCTAGACCTCTCCATAGAATAATATCAGTCACGTATGCCCCGATCTCTAGTGCTCCCCATAGAATAATACCAGTCATATATGACCGATCTCTAGTGCTCCCCATAAAATAATACCAGTCACGTATGACCAATCTCTAGTGCTCCCCATAGAATAATATCAGTCACGTATGCCCCGATCTCTAGTGCTCCCCATAGAATAATACCAGTCACGTATACCCCGATCTTTAGTGCTCCCCATAGAATAATACCAGTCACGTATACCCCGATCTTTAGTGCTCCCCATAGAATAATACCAGTCACGTATGCCCCGATCTCTAGTGCTCCCCATAGAATAATACTAGTCACATATGACCGATCTCTAGACCTCTCCATAGAATAATACCAGTCACGTATGCCCCGATCTCTAGTGCTCCCCATAGTATAATACCAGTCACATATGACCGATCTCTAGACCTCTCCATAGAATAATATCAGTCACGTATGCCCCGATCTCTAGTGCTCCCCATAGAATAATACCAGTCACGTATACCCCGATCTTTAGCGCTCTCCATAGAATAATACCAGTCACGTATACCCCGATCTTTAGTGCTCCCCATAGAATAATATCAGTCACGTATGCCCCGATCTCTAGTGCTCCCCATAGAATAATACCAGTCACATATGACCGATCTCTAGTGCTCCCCATAAAATAATACCAGTCACGTATGCCCCGATCTCTAGTGCTCCCCATAGAATAATACCAGTCACGTATGCCCCGATCTCTAGTGCTCTCCATAGAATAATACCAGTCACGTATACCCCGATCTTTAGTGCTCCCCATAGAATAATACCAGTCACATATGACCGATCTCTAGTGCTCCCCATAAAATAATACCAGTCACGTATACCCCGATCTCTAGTGCTCCCCATAGAATAATACCAGTCACGTATGCCCCGATCTTTAGTGCTCTCCATAGAATAATACCAGTCACGTATACCCCGATCTTTAGTGCTCCCCATAGAATAATACCAGTCACGTATGCCCCGATCTCTAGTGCTCCCCATAGAATAATACCAGTCACATATGACCGATCTCTAGTGCTCCCCATAAAATAATACCAGTCATGTATGCCCCGATCTCTAGTGCTCCCCATAGAATAATACCAGTCACGTATACCCCGATCTTTAGTGCTCTCCATAGAATAATACCAGTCACGTATACCCCGATCTTTAGTGCTCTCCATAGAATAATACCAGTCACGTATGCCCCGATCTCTAGTGCTCCCCATAAAATAATACCAGTCACGTATGCCCCGATCTCTAGACCTCTCCATAGAATAATACCAGTCACGTATGCCTTGATCTTTAGTGCCTCTTTAACCATAGATATACATTCAAGAAGTTAATTAGTTTGTATATTTGTTTTAGTGTTTTCATTTTAGACATATTGGTGTAATAATACAAAGTGGTTGTAAGGTCTCCTCTGAAAAACCACTAGATCTAACGAGTTTATGAGAATTATCCAGTAGATTCCTGACACCAAACCATTGATCAAGTTATCGGCAGACTCTCACCTCCCTCTGCTTACTGGTCCAGTCCAGCTTCCGGCCATTCATGGCAGCACATCGCTCCAGCTCCTTCTCCGCTCTCTCAATAAAACCCTTCGTCAGCAACCAGCGAGGCGATTCAGAAAGCCACCTGATGAGAGAGCAGAGAGAGGAAGAAGTGAGAGAAGAGAGGAATGGATGGAGGAAAGATGAAGAGAGGGAAAAGGAAGGTAGGAAGTGAGAGGAAATAAAGGAAGAGAAAAAATTAGAGAACAAAGGGAGGAAATAAGAGATGAGAAGGGAAGAAATAAAAGATGGGATGATGAGGACAGGAGATGAAAGAGGAAAGGGAGGAAGAGATGAGAGAAGGGAGGAAATATGAGTGGGGAAGGTGTGAAATGAGAAGAGAAGTGAAAATGTTAGAGGAGATGGGAAGCGAAGAAAAGGAAAAAAGTAAAGAGAGAAGGAAAAAAGGAAAGGGGTGAGACGAAAAGCAAAAAGGAAAGAAAAGGAAAAACAAATTAGAAAGAAGGAAATGATGAGAGAAAAGTTATAGGAATTAAAAAAGAGGGGAAGAGAAGGAAATAAGGAACAATCAGGAAAAAAGGGGAGAGGACAGGGAAAAGGAGATCGAGACGAAGAGGAAAGCGGAGCAAAACCAAAGATATTACAGTAAGAAAGTGGAGGAAAAAGGGGAAGTATGCAATGGAAGGAGGAGAGTGAAGAGCAGAGAGTAAAAAAGAGGGTAAAGAGGAAAGAAGAGTACAAAGAAGAAAAACCAGGAGAGAGGAAAAGTCAAAACATAGGAAAGATGTTGAGACTGGAAATGTCTCTAGAGAATTTCACAATCTTGACATCTTGAGGAGCAGAGGCTGTGGACTTGGTGATATAAGGCTGCGTTAGATCTTCAGGAGGTCCTTACCAGATGCTGACTATGCCCAGGACACTGGGGGCTGTGATTGATACCACCAACCAGCGCCAGTCTCGGATTAGATAGGCGATCAGTGCCAGGAGAGCGCTTCCTATACTCCAGCAGAGGCTGGTAATGACTCCGGCCACGGTGCGGTGCTGTGTGTCCACCCACTCCAAACCTGGGAGTGAGACAAGTCAATACATGGAAGGAACATCATTTTCCCCACATCCATCAGGTCTAGATCTACACATCTATTGTCATGATCCCACCAGGGGGTCGGTCAGTGGACGGAACGACACACACACACACACACAGCGGGATCGAAATGGGGAAAGGAAGGAGCTACCGATAGGGAATGATGGATGGGACACCTGCTTAGCTCCAACCTGAGCCTGTCCCTGCATTCCCCTAACGCCCTGAGCGGGTCCTTTTCCCACCGCTGTCACGAACCTCATCCCTTGCTGTCACCTCACTCTGCCCTGGCTAGTGCACTGGCTGGCAAGGGCGCTAGCCTCACCACTGCAGATTGTACAATGCAGGGGGTGGTGACAAGCACGAGACAGACAAAGTAAAAACACAACTCTTAGCTTCTAGACTCTGGTGCCAAGCTCCACGTGCAGAGGACACAGAAACAGGACTCCAAACTCCAGAAGTAGCTGATACAGCCCTGACACAGAGAGCTGCAACTGCACAGCTGGTCTC
This sequence comes from Ranitomeya imitator, assembly GCF_032444005.1. Classification (NCBI taxonomy): domain Eukaryota; kingdom Metazoa; phylum Chordata; class Amphibia; order Anura; family Dendrobatidae; genus Ranitomeya; species Ranitomeya imitator. The sequence continues at coordinate 4,472,542 of NC_091286.1, read as the reverse complement.
CATAGAGAAACTCTGTCACAACACTCAGCTGATGCATCAGGTGACCATTTAAAGGATGGTGGGTGTGGTCACCACTACATCAGCTGACCTCCAGAACTCCAGAAGTAGCTGATACAGCCCTGACACAGAGAGCTGCAACTGCACAGCTGGTCTCCATAGAGAAACTCTGTCACAACACTCAGCTGATGCATCAGGTGACCATTTAAAGGATGATGGGTGTGGTCACCACCACATCAGCTGACCTAGCAACTCTGCAGTTGCCAGTGGGGTGGGGGTAAAAACTGACATTAACCCCTGCTGGCCTGAAAGGAAAAAAGCAACATTTAAACCATAGTGGAACCAGAGCTCCCACGAAACAGGGGGTAATTTGGCTAAAGTTGTGGGGGGGTAGGGCTGGCTCAAGATTTTCGTGGGCCCAGGAAACGTGGAATACGTCACGGCGGTGGAGCAGGGAGAGGTAAGTATTTCAACTTTGCAAGTGCTGTGATCCTGAACAAGCAGGGGGGGCCCACTAGTTGGCACTGGCACAGGGCCCCTTATGGTACGGCGGTGTGTTTGACGGCGGGCGGCGCCTCCCACTGCCAGAGACACTTTTGCGAACTATGAGGGGCCCTGTGCCAGTGACGTCGCCAACGAGTATGCCCCACTCCCCACCTGATGAAGGAACCTGCACTTTCATCTGCACCTTCCTCTTTGTCCCCATGTAAGGTGGTATGGTATGCGGGAAGGGGAACCTGACTTTCAGCAGGGTCAGATTCTGGCTGTGTAGAGGGCAAGGGGAATGTAGCGTTCTGGGTCAATGTACCAACAGACTCATCTAGCAGTGGCTGGGCAATGGGCAGGATGAGGAGGAAACACAGATATAGGCCCAAAGAATAAAGTGGGCTAAATGCAGTTCAAAATTACTACTACCAGGACTAACCAGGATGCATTGCTTTGTCCAGCGGAGGAGGACAACTGTAATGAGAGGCTGACACAGTTACTAGGCCCAAGTAAGTAAGTAGGCTAAATGCAGTTCAAAATTGGTAAGAGGAGTACACAGGCGCCATTGCTTTGTTCAGCGGAGGAGGACCACTGTAATGAGAGGCTCACACAGTTACTAGGCCCTAGTAAGTACAGTAAGTAGGCTAAATGCAGTTTAAAATTGGTAACAGCTCTAAACAGGCAGCATAGCTTTGTTCAGTGGAGGACAACTGTAATGAGTGGCGCAGACACAGTTAGTAGGCCCAAAATAAAAAAGGCTAAATGCAGTTCAAAATTGGTAACAGGAGTACACAGGCGGCATAGCTTTGTCCAGCAGAGGAGGACAACTGTAATGAGAGGCTCACACAGTTACTAGGCCCAAGTAAGTAAGTAGGCTAAATGCAGTTCAAAATTGGTAAGAGGAGTACACAGGCGGCATTGCTTTGTTCAGCAGAGGACAACTGTAAAGGAGTGGCTGACACAGTTAGTAGGCCAAAATAATAAAGTGGGCTAAATGTCAGCCAAAAAAATGTTCATAAATAAACTGGTGGCATAGCTAGGTATTGGGGTGGGCTCCTCTGCTGAGTAGCAAACAGTGGTAGTAGGCGCAAAGTATTAACTGGTCTAAATAAAGGCCAGGGCCCCTGTATATTTTTACTATCATCTATCATTTCAACAAATTTGTATTGGCAGTGCCATTGAAGGATTTAACAGCACAGACTACACAGTGGTGGGGCAGGGAGAGGTAAGTTTTGCAAGTGGTAGAGCACAGTTCGAGCTGGGGGGGAACACTCTCTCATGAGCGGCGGTACTGGCACAGGGCCCCTCATATTACAACGGTGTGTCTGACGTTGGGTGTGCACCACCACCATCAGAGACACTTCATTGTACTATGAGGGACCCTGTGCCAGTGCCATTGCCCAAAAGTGGGCACACCCACCTGTCCAGGCAAACTGCACTCGCACGGGTGCTTGCGCCAAGTGGTGTCCACGGCCCTGTGGGGGGAGTCAGCCCATTTAGGGAGGTATAAAAATGGCCTATGGTGGACATTCAGCAGCTGCAAATGGAGGAATTAGAGCAGTCAGTAAGAGGAGGCCAAAAGCAAGACATTTTTAAGGCAAGCTACGTGTCAGCAGGGAAAGGTGGGGCAAAATGATTTGAAATCCATGATTGGTTCATTTTAATGAAGGTTAGATCATCAACATTTCGGGGAGCCAGACGAGTCCTTTTTTTGGTCAGTATTGAACCAGCAGCACTGAATACTCTTTCTGATAGCACATTAGCAGCAGGGAAAGCGAGCTCCTGTAATGCATATTCTGCCAATTCAGGCCAGGTGTCTATTTTAGATGCCCAGTAATCGAAGGGGAATGACCTGTGAGGGAGAACATCGATAAGGGCGGAAAAATAGTTAGTAACCATACTGGACAAATGATATCTCCTGTCACTTTGAATCGGTGCAGCAGTCCCTGTCCTGTCTGCGGTCATTGCAAAATCACTCCACAACCTGGTCATAAAACCCCTCTGTCCAACGCCACTTCTGATTTGTGCACCTCTAACACCTCTGCCCTGCAGCTCGTGTGAGAACCATCAGCGCCGCTGTGTGCTGGGAATGCCTGAACCAAACGGTCTACAAGAGTTGCTTGTTTTGGTAGCCAATATTTGCTCAAGGTTCCCATGTGGCATGATATTTTGTAATTTGCCTTTATAGAGAGAATCAAGGAGGCAGGCCAACCAGTAATCGTCATCGGTCATCATTTTTAGAATGCGGGGGTCCCTTTTTAGGATACGCAAGGCATACTCTGCCATGTGGGCCAATGTTCCAGGTGTCAATTCACTGCTTGTGCTGGGTTTAGGAGCACTTTCTTGCAAATCAACATCAGTTGTGTCCTGCAAAAACCCTGTACCTGACCTTGCAACGCCATCAATTTCTATTGCCCCCTGAGAAGCATCCTCCTCCCATAAATATTCGCCCTCATCATCCTCCTCCTCCTCCTCTTCGTCCGCCACCTCGTCCAGAAGAGTTCCCTGAGCAGACAATGGCTGACTGTCATCAAGGCTTCTCTCCTCCTCGGCTGCAGACGCCAGCTCCTTTATGTGCGTCAAACTTTGCATCAGCAGATGCATTAGTGGGATGCTTATGCTTATGATGGCGTCGTCTGCACTTACCAGCCGTGTGCATTCCTCAAAACACTGAAGGACTTGACAGAGGTCTTGCAGCTTCGACCACTGCACACCAGACAACTCCATGTCTGCCATCCAACTGCCTGCCCGTGTATGTGTATCCTCCCACAAATAAATGACAGCACGCCTCTGTTCGCACAGCCTCTGAAGCATGTGCAGTGTGGAGTTCCACCTTGTTGCAACGTCAATTATTAGGTGCTGGGGGAGATTCAGCAATTGCTGATGGTTCTGCATACGGCTGGTGTGTACGGGCAACCGGTGGATGTGCGAGTGCAGCGCCTCAGAGTCCTGGTCGTTGCAGTAATGTCGTTCTTCCACCAGGGGGACCGATGTTACGTCTGATGGCACCAAAGGAGTTCACCCTGCCAGGTATCACAGCCACACACACTTCACACGCCGGCCACCAGGGGGAGCAAAAGGTTCTATCTATTAGGCCACTCCTCACACTTGGGTAAAACTGGGGGTTGGTTAGGAAGATAAGAGAGTCGAAGTAGGAGTTTGGAGGAGTAGGAGGAGAGGAGCAGACTGGGCTCGGCCCAGGAAAGGGAAAGAAGGACACGGAGCTGCGCCTGCAACCCATGCAGTGGCCTCCTAAGAAAGGACAAGAAAGGAAGTGTGCCGTAGTGAGTGAGCACAGAAATCATAGCAACAGGAGTAAAACACCAGTGGGAGACCAGCTAGAAGCAGGCTGCCTCCCACTGAGCGTAGATCTGGTGGCCGGAACACCGAGGGAGTAATAGACTCTACGCTTTGCTACAGAGACTGGCAGGGCAGTCGATTCCAAGTTGGCTGTCCATCCTAAGAACCTAAGCAGACAAGGTGGCATCGCGGAGGAGGGGCGACGCTAGGGTCCCTATAAAATAGCCTCAGGCCACCACCGTCATACAGGTTATGTCCTATCTGGGGGACAGAGAGAGAGAAGTAACAAGAGTGAGGACCTTATGGTAGCTAATGCAAGTAATGACCCAGTACATTACTGTGCGCAAGGGGAAGGCTACTGATTTCCACCTGGATAAGGGGACTCTGGAATTGCCATCAGACTGGCCGGACTCTGCCTACCCTGTTATCCGGCACTCTGGACTGTGGATGCTGAAGCCTTCAGTAAAGGTAAAGAGACTGCACCCATTGTGTCCTCGTTATTTGCTGCGCTTTACATCATCCACCATCAACATCTACACTTCTGGGAAGCCCTGGGGATATACTTCACCTGTGGGAAGGTATACCATCTAGCTGCCATTCCATCACCACAGCGGACCCCTAAGCAGCGTCGGTCACCCTGACCGAATACCACAGGTGGCGTCACGAACACTACCGTTATTCTATAAACTCTACCCTTTTATTTGGGCGCCCCTCATAGGTCCACGGTCCGGGTCGGGCCACCGTGACATCCCAGCTGAGGGAACTGAAGGACCCGGTACCGAGTACCTCATTTCCCTTACGTGGGGGCGATCCATGAGCAAAGTCTTCACACCTTTAGGAGCAGGGCTGGTAACTCCGGGTGATTCTTGAGGAAGCACTGCACCACCAGGTTCAAGGTGTGAGCCAGGCAAGGAATGTGTTTCAGTTCTGAAAGGGCTATGGCAGCCATAAAATTCCTTCAGTTATCACTGACTACCTTGCCTGCCTCAAGATGTACACTGCCCAGCCATGACTGAGTTTGTTGCTGTTAGTACTCGGCCAGTACTTCCGCGGTGTGTCTGTTGTCGCCCAAACACTTCATTTGTAACACAGTCTGCTGACGCTTACCACTAGCTGTTTGATAATGGGACACCTCGTGTGCAACACTGGCAGCTGCAGATGGAGTGGTCGTGCGACTGCGGTCTGTGGAAGAGCTTTCACTTCTGGAGGAGGAGGAGGGGTGGCGAACGCCTACAGCCAACTGTTTCCTAGACCGTGGGCTAGGTAGAACTGTCCCACTATGGCTGTCCCCTGTGGACCCTGCATCCAACACATTAACCCAGTGCGCCTTGATGGACACGTAACGTCCCTGGCCATGCCTACTGGTCCATGCATCTGTTGTGAGGTGCACCTTTCTACTGACTGATTGCCTCAGTGCATGGACAATGCGGTCTTTGACATGCTGGTGGAGGGCTGGGATGACTTTTCTCGCAAAGAAGTGTCGACTGGGTAGGTCATAGCATGGTACTGCGTAGGCCATCAGGGCTTTGAAAGCTTCGCTTTCAACCAAACGGTAGGGCATCATCTCTAACGAGATTAGTCTAGCAATGTGGGCGTTCAAACCCTGTGTACGCGGATGACAGGATGAGTACTTTCTTTTCCTAGCGAGAGTCTCTTGTAGGGTGAGCTGGTCTGGAGAGCTGCATATGGTAGAACTAGCGCTGGGGGTGGTGGACATGGCAGACTGAGAGAGGGTTGGTGATGGTATTCTTCATGTTGACCTACCTACAGTGTTTCCTACCAAGAACCTTGTGATTCCCTGACTGCTTTGGCCTTGCGACGATACCTCCACATTTGCTGCTGGTGGTGTCCTAACCGGTGGGCTTACAGTGAGGGAAGCAATGCAGCGTTGCTGACTACCTTCATTCTGAGCAGGTGCAGCAACGGTACTGGACATTTGGTAGTTAGTCCAGGCTTGTAAGTGCATGCTGGTTAAATGTCTAAGCATGCACGTTATATTTAAACTTTGGAGATTCTTCCCTCTGCTAAAGGTCTTTGAGCATTTCTTACATATAACTTTGCACTGATCATTCGGATCTTGGTTAAAAAATGCCCACACTGCACTCTTCCTACTATGGATTACCTTTTCAGGCATTGCACGCTGTGCTACTTTCACCGGATGGCCACGGTGTCCTCAAGCTGTTTTTGGATTTGACAAACATTTTTGGCCAGATACGGGCCTGCCAGATGAAAGCTGTTGCGATGTAGATGGCTGCTGCGGATCATCCTCCTCCGCTTCAGAGCTACTGCCAGCGGCACCCTCTTCCCCCAATGGCTGCCAATCTGGGTCAACAACTGGGTCATCTATCACCTCCTCTTCAATGTCATGTGCACCTTCCTCTGTGTCACCGTGTAAGGTGCTATAGCGTTCGTGATGGGGCACCATAGTCTCATCAGGGTCAGATTCTGGCTCAGTACACTGCGAGGGCAATGTAGTGATCTGAGTCAATGGAACAGCATAATAATCTAGCTGTGGCTGTGCATCTGTGCACTCCATGTCCGATTCATCTTGTAATGGGCTTTTAACAATTTCCCTCTCTAACCCAGGCACGGTATGTGTAAAGAGCTCCATGGAGTAACCTGTAGTGTCGCCTGACGCATCCTTCACTTTTGGTTTGGGTGAAGGACACAAGGAAACGTCTTGTTCCTGACCAGGAGCATCCACTGTCGACTCGCTGCTTTTAGATTTCGAACCTTCTGAAGAGGAGGCGAAAGAGCTAGAGGCTGAGTCAGCAAGGAAAGCCAAAACTTTTTCCTGCTGCTCCGGCTTTAAAAGCGGTTTTCCTACTCCCAGATAAGGGAGCCTTCGAGGCCTTGTGTAGCCAGATAATGACACTGGCTCAACATCTCGAGCCCTTGGTGCTATTTTGCTTTTCCTACCAGATGCACCACCACCACCACCATCAGTACCAGCTGGCAACCACCGCCCACGGGCTCTTCCACCAGACTTCCTCATTTTTTGAAAAATCTAACCAAAATAACAACCATTATATGGTACTGTGAAACAAGGTAGAAGGTGTATATAAACTTGTGGAGAATTTAAATCTCCCTTTTTTTGGGGGGGGGGGGGGGGGGGAGACTGCAACAAAACTCAGGCTGTGTTTTACACTACACAATGTAAGTGGAAGAACATGGCTGGAAGATATATGGCAAACTAACAGAACTGTGACGTAGATCCACTTAGTGCCAATTTAAATCTCCCTTTTATTTGGGGGAGACTGCAACAAAACTCAGGCCCAGTGTATTACACTACACAATGTAAGTGGCAGAACGTGGCTGGAAGATATATAAAAAAATACAAGGGCTGTAGTACAATTTCAATGTCCCTACAATGATCTCAGGACAAGTATGGCAGCAATAAAAAGGACTGCTGCACACAAAAGTGTGGACAAATAAACAAGAGAACTGTGCAGAAAGGAGCAACAGGATTTTTGCTTTTAAAAAAGCAGTTGGTTTGCACAGCGGCGTAGACACAGCAATGCGGCTATCAGGGAGCCTTATAGGGTAGCCTAATAAGCTATAGAGCTGATGCACAAAAATATAAACTCCACTGTCCCTGCAAAGAAAAGGTGGTGTTGGACAGTGGAAATCGCTACAGCACAAGCAGTTTCGGGGTTAATCTTCCCTCCCTAACTATATCCCTTCTTCTGATGAAGCTGCAGCAACCTCTCCCTATGCTAAGATTGGCAGAAGTAAGATGGCGGTCGGCGGGAACGCCCCTTTATAGCCCCTGTGACGCAGCAGAAAGCAAGCCAATCACTGTCATGGTAATGGTGATGGTGGGGACCGAGACCTATGTCATTACGCTGCCCACACTCTGCGTCCTCCTTCATTGGATGAGAAATGGCGCTGAAAGCGTCATACGAAACGCGACTTTGGCGCGAAGATCGCCGACCTCATGGCCGATCCCACACTAGGATCGGGTCGGGTTTCACGAAACCCGATTTTGCAGAAAGTCGGCGACTTTTGAAAATGTCCGATCCGTTTCGCTCAACCTTATTTCATACACCATATAGACCACAAAGTAGTGGGAAAGTGGAGAGACTAAACGGGACACAAACTGAAAATTCAAAGGCCATAGCAGACACAGGAAAGAACTGGGTAGAGTGCTTGTCTCTTGCACTCTTTTCAGTCAGACACACTCCAAATAGAAGGACAGGCTTGTCTCCTTTTGAAGTCCTGTTTGGTAGTGCACCAAAGTCTGATCTGTACTTCCCACAGGTGCTACAAATACAACACGGTGCTATGACCGCCCATGTCCAGGCCTTGCAGAAAAGACAATGTGGTGCATAAACATGTGTTCTCATCCATTCCAGATCCTAATGCCAGTGCAGAAGTACATCAGCTGAATCCAGGTGATTGGGTGGTCATACACAGACGTACATCAGCTGAATCCAGGTGATTGGTGGTCATACACAGACGTACATCAGCTGAATCCAGGTGATTGGTGGTCATACACAGACGTACATCAGCTGAATCCAGGTGATTGGTGGTCATACACAGACGTACATCAGCTGAATCCAGGTGATTGGTGGTCATACACAGACGTACATCAGCTGAATCCAGGTGATTGGTGGACATACACAGACGTACATCAGCTGAATCCAGGTGATTGGTGGTCACACACAGATGTACATCAGCTGAATCCAGGTGATTGGTGGTCACACACAGACGTACATCAGCTGAATCCAGGTGATTGGTGGTCATACACAGACGTACATCAGCTGAATCCAGGTGATTGGTGGTCATACACAGACGTGCATCAGCTGAATCCAGGTGATTGGTGGTCATACACAGACGTGCATCAGCTGAATCCAGGTGATTGGTGGTCATACACAGACGTGCATCAGCTGAATCCAGGTGATTGGTGGTCATACACAGACGTGCATCAGCTGAATCCAGGTGATTGGTGGTCATACACAGACGTGCATCAGCTGAATCCAGGTGATTGGTGGTCATACACAGACGTGCATCAGCTGAATCCAGGTGATTGGTGGTCATACACAGACGTGCATCAGCTGAATCCAGGTGATTGGTGGTCATACACAGACGTGCATCAGCTGAATCCAGGTGATTGGTGGTCATACACAGACGTGCATCAGCTGAATCCAGGTGATTGGTGGTCATACACAGACGTGCATCAGCTGAATCCAGGTGATTGGTGGTCATACACAGACGTGCATCAGCTGAATCCAGGTGATTGGTGGTCATACACAGACGTACATCAGCTGAATCCAGGTGATTGGTGGTCATACACAGACGTACATCAGCTGAATCCAGGTGATTGGTGGACATACACAGACGTACATCAGCTGAATCCAGGTGATTGGTGGTCATACACAGACGTACATCAGCTGAATCCAGGTGATTGGTGGTCATACACAGACACGTGAGAAGGAGCCTAGATCCACGGTTTGACGGCCCGGTTTAAAGTTCAGCTGACCACATTCACCTCAGTGAAACTTGAGGGAAAGCCCACCTGGATCCATGCCAGTCACTGAAAAAAGATCTTTTCACCAGCAGAATGACGGTTCTCCTAATCACCGTGCTGGCTGTGGTAGGATGTTTGCACCTTACAGAGACACTGGATACACTTTTAAATGTTGACAAGGACAACAAACTTATCCAACATCTTGCTTTTCTTATAAAAGACGCGGAAGGACAAAAACTGTTGGACTGTTGGATCTGTGCACACAGCCCAGTATCTGCAAGGACTATGCTGTACTCAGCTTTACCCCTGGAGCCAAGGAAGGTATTAACACCACACTGCATGCACAGTGAGACTTGGACTCAGATTTTCTAGGTTCCTTAAGGTTCTTAATGAGACTCATACAATATAGAGACTCTTTTTTAAATCCAGCCAATTGGCTCAGCGGCCTAGCGGGATGGATTATTTTTGATATTTTACAGACTTGCATGCAATTTTTATTGTTTTCTTTTGTTTATTGCTTTATGTAGCTGAAAAAGCGCTAATATATGCATTACATAAGTTATTGAAGAGTGTATGTTTAAGAAAGGAATCTAAGGCTGTGTCATCCATAGTGTATCATAGACCCCGGATAACCACTGCTGACGGGGGAGGTGAGTGTCCACACTGAGGGTGGGTGGGCGAAGCAGGTAGAAAGCCCCTTATGGGTACTAGACCCATGAGACAGCAGCTCCTTTGTGGACATCAGCTGACCCTGTGGCAGAGGTTATACCATTTACAAAAGGGGGAAATTGATATAGAAGGGTTAATAGTTTGCCTTTAAGTGCCTTTTGCCTTTAATTGCTAGAATTTCTAGAATCTGTTGATGCAGTAGTCTGATGGTCTCCTCTTCAAGGACACTATACTTCTTATCATGTATGTTTTTAATAGTCAGCCACAACATGTTCTGGGTGCGGGGGAAATAAAGGTCAGCATGACCCGGGGTAACGGGGGAAATAAAGGTTAGCATGACCCGGGGTAACGGGGGAAATAAAGGTTAGCATGACCCGGGGTAACGGGGGAAATAAAGGTCAGCATGACCCGGGGTAACGGGGGAAATAAAGGTTAGCATGACCCGGGGTAACGGGGGAAATAAAGGTTAGCATGACCCGGGGTAACGGGGGAAATAAAGGTTAGCATGACCCGGGGTAACGGGGGAAATAAAGGTTAGCATGACCCGGGGTAACGGGGGAAATAAAGGTTAGCATGACCCGGGGTAACGGGGGAAATAAAGGTTAGCATGACCCGAGGTAACGGGGGAAATAAAGGTCAGTATGACCCGGGGTAACGGGGGAAATAAAGGTTAGCATGACCCGGGGTAACGGGGGAAATAAAGGTTAGCATGACCCGGGGTAACGGGGGAAATAAAGGTTAGCATGACCCGGGGTAACGGGGGAAATAAAGGTTAGCATGACCCGGGGTAACGGGGGAAATAAAGGTTAGCATGACCCGGGGTAACAGGGGAAATAAAGGTTAGCATGACCCGGGGTAACGGGGGAAATAAAGGTCAGCATGACCCGGGGTAACGGGGGAAATAAAGGTTAGCATGACCCGGGGTAACGGGGGAAATAAAGGTTAGCATGACCCGGGGTAACGGGGGAAATAAAGGTTAGCATGACCCGGGGTAACGGGGGAAATAAAGGTTAGCATGACCCGGGGTAACGGGGGAAATAAAGGTTAGCATGACCCGGGGTAACGGGGGAAATAAAGGTTAGCATGACCCGAGGTAACGGGGGAAATAAAGGTCAGTATGACCCGGGGTAACGGGGGAAATAAAGGTTAGCATGACCCGGGGTAACGGGGGAAATAAAGGTTAGCATGACCCGGGGTAACGGGGGAAATAAAGGTCAGCATGACCCGGGGTAACGGGGGAAATAAAGGTTAGCATGACCCGGGGTAACGGGGGAAATAAAGGTTAGCATGACCCGGGGTAACGGGGGAAATAAAGGTTAGCATGACCCGGGGTAACGGGGGAAATAAAGGTCAGCATGACCCGGGGTAACAGGGGAAATAAAGGTTAGCATGACCCGGGGTAACGGGGGAAATAAAGGTTAGCATGACCCGGGGTAACGGGGGAAATAAAGGTTAGCATGACCCGGGGTAACGGGGGAAATAAAGGTCAGCATGACCCGGGGTAACGGGGGAAATAAAGGTTAGCATGACCCGGGGTAACGGGGGAAATAAAGGTTAGCATGACCCGGGGTAACGGGGGAAATAAAGGTTAGCATGACCCGGGGTAACGGGGGAAATAAAGGTTAGCATGACCCGGGGTAACGGGGGAAATAAAGGTCAGCATGACCCGGGGTAACAGGGGAAATAAAGGTTAGCATGACCCGGGGTAACGGGGGAAATAAAGGTTAGCATGACCCGGGGTAACGGGGGAAATAAAGGTCAGCATGACCCGAGGTAACGGGGGAAATAAAGGTTAGCATGACCCGGGGTAACGGGGGAAATAAAGGTTAGCATGACCCGGGGTAACGGGGGAAATAAAGGTTAGCATGACCCGGGGTAACGGGGGAAATAAAGGTTAGCATGACCCGGGGTAACGGGGGAAATAAAGGTTAGCATGACCCGGGGTAACGGGGGAAATAAAGGTCAGCATGACCCGAGGTAACGGGGGAAATAAAGGTTAGCATGACCCGGGGTAACGGGGGAAATAAAGGTTAGCATGACCCGGGGTAACGGGGGAAATAAAGGTTAGCATGACCCGGGGTAACGGGGGAAATAAAGGTTAGCATGACCCGGGGTAACGGGGGAAATAAAGGTTAGCATGACCCGGGGTAACGGGGGAAATAAAGGTTAGCATGACCCGGGGTAACGGGGGAAATAAAGGTTAGCATGACCCGGGGTAACGGGGGAAATAAAGGTTAGCATGACCCGGGGTAACGGGGGAAATAAAGGTTAGCATGACCCGGGGTAACGGGGGAAATAAAGGTTAGCATGACCCGGGGTAACGGGGGAAATAAAGGTTAGCATGACCCGGGGTAACGGGGGAAATAAAGGTTAGCATGACCCGGGGTAACGGGGGAAATAAAGGTTAGCATGACCCGGGGTAACGGGGGAAATAAAGGTTAGCATGACCCGGGGTAACGGGGGAAATAAAGGTTAGCATGACCCGGGGTAACGGGGGAAATAAAGGTTAGCATGACCCGGGGTAACGGGGGAAATAAAGGTTAGCATGACCCGAGGTAACGGGGGAAATAAAGGTCAGCATGACCCGGGGTAACGGGGGAAATAAAGGTTAGCATGACCCGGGGTAACGGGGGAAATAAAGGTCAGCATGACCCGGGGTAACGGGGGAAATAAAGGTTAGCATGACCCGGGGTAACGGGGGAAATAAAGGTTAGCATGACCCGGGGTAACGGGGGAAATAAAGGTTAGCATGACCCGGGGTAACGGGGGAAATAAAGGTTAGCATGACCCGAGGTAACGGGGGAAATAAAGGTCAGTATGACCCGGGGTAACGGGGGAAATAAAGGTTAGCATGACCCGGGGTAACAGTGGGATGAGTTACATTTGTTGTAAATGGTATAAAATTCTGCCTCTTGCTCCATTACATCAGATAAAGTGACTTTGCTCACAATCTGTGTGCGGAGTCCTTTTTCTCCAAGCGCACTTGTAAATATCTGGTGTAACCTCCTTATTTGGCCTCACTGGTGATCTGGCACGTCTGACATTGAGTCAGAACGCACACAGCTACAACACAGGCTGCACAATGTGTCCATACAGCCTGTTTGTCACAGTCATATGCATGACAGCGCGGCAAACACTGCTTCTGATCGGCGGGGAAATCACCCCCACTGGTCAGAGAGCCACGGCTGTCACACTGTCAGAAGACAGCAGGAGTGATCAGTTGTGGTCAGAGGCTTATACTTCACCTCCGGTCACTGGTGTCAGATGATGGGACTACTGCTCCCATCATCTGACACCTACAGCCGCTAATTACAGCGAGAGCAGGAGCGGCGGATGGGAGCTTTCATCTGCCGCTCCTGCGCTATAAATAAATAATTTAAAAAAAAACGGTGTGGGTTCCCCCATATTTTTGATAACCAGCCAGAAAAAAACCTCACAGCTGGGGGCTGCAACCCTCAGCTGTCAGCTTCAGCAATGTTGGTTATCAAGAAGGGTCCTCTCGCTTTTTAAAAAAAAATTATTTAAATAAATAATTAATTTAAAAAAACGGTGTGGGGTCCCCCCCATTTTTGGCAACCAGCCTTGCTAAAGCTCACAGGTAGGGGCTGCTATTCTCAGGCTGGTAGGGGACCATTAATATTGGCCCCCCAGCCTAAACCAGCAGCCCACCGCTGCCCAGAAAAGGTACCTCTATTAGATGCACCAATTCTGGCAAGTGGGGTAATAAGGGGTTAATGTCACCTTGCTATTGTAAGCCGGCTTAGTAATGGAGGCTTCAATAAGATACCTATCCATTACTAATCCTATAGATTAAGGGTTAAATAAACACACACACACATGCAGAAAAAAAGTATCTTAATGAAATAAAACACCACACAGCTTTGACCATCTTTTTATTGTTCTGCCATTCCAAAGCGAAGCCCTCGATCTTCTGTAATAAAAATAAAAGAAAAAAGCAAAAGTGCAGTATAGTCCCTGATCCATTGCAGTCCGATATAACGAGTGTCCCACACAGAATCTGGGGGAGATAGAAGCTTACAACCAGGAGCGCTACTAATGTGACCGCTGCTAATGCGACCGCTGCTAATGCGACCGCTGCTAATGCGACCGCTGCTAATGCGACCGCTGCTAATGCGACCGCTGCTAATGCGACCGCTGCTAATGCGACCGCTGCTAATGTGACCGCTACTAATGCGACCGCTGCTAATGCGACCGCTGCTAATGCGACCGCTGCTAATGCGACCGCTGCTAATGCGACCGCTGCTAATGCGACCGCTGCTAATGCGACCGCTGCTAATGCGACCGCTGCTAATGTGACCGCTACTAATGCGACCGCTGCTAATGCGACCGCTGCTAATGTGACCGCTGCTAATGCGACCGCTACTAATGCGACCGCTGCTAATGCGACCGCTGCTAATGCGACCGCTGCTAATGCGACCGCTGCTAATGGGACCGCTGCTAATGCGACCGCTACTAATGCGACCGCTGCTAATGCGACTGCTACTAATGCGACCGCTGCTAATGTGACCGCTGCTAATGTGACCGCTACTAATGCGACTGCTACTAATGCGACCGCTGCTAATGCGACTGCTACTAATGCGACTGCTGCTAATGTGACTGCTGCTAATGTGACTGCTACTAATGTGACCGCTGCTAATGTGACTGCTACTAATGTGACCGCTGCTAATGTGACCGCTACTAATGCGACTGCTACTAATGCGACCGCTGCTAATGTGACCGCTGCTAATGTGACTGCTACTAATGTGACCGCTGCTAATGTGACTGCTACTAATGTGACTGCTGCTAATGTGACTGCTACTAATGTGACCGCTGCTAATGCGACCGCTACTAATGCGACTGCTACTAATGTGACTGCTGCTAATGTGACTGCTACTAATGTGACTGCTACTAATGTGACCGCTGCTAATGTGACCGCTGCTAATGTGACCGCTACTAATGCGACTGCTACTAATGCGACCGCTGCTAATGTGACTGCTGCTAATGTGACCGCTACTAATGCGACCGCTGCTAATGTGACTGCTGCTAATGTGACTGCTGCTAATGTGACCGCTGCTAATGTGACCGCTGCTAATGCGACTGCTACTAATGTGACCGCTGCTAATGTGACCGCTGCTAATGAGACCGAATGCGACCGCTGCTAATGCGACCGCTGCTAATGCGACCGAATGTGACCGCTGCTAATGCGACCGCTGCTAATGCGACCGCTGCTAATGCGACTGCTGCTAATGCGACCGCTACTAATGCGACCGCTGCTAATGTGACTGCTGCTAATGCGACCGCTGCTAATGCGACTGCTGCTAATGCGACCGCTGCTAATGCGACCGCTGCTAATGCGACCGCTGCTAATGCGACTGCTACTAATGTGACCGCTGCTAATGCGACCGCTGCTAATGCGACTGCTGCTAATGCGACCGCTACTAATGCGACTGCTGCTAATGCGACTGCTGCTAATGCGACCGCTGCTAATGCGACCGCTGCTAATGCGACCGCTGCTAATGCGACCGCTGCTAATGCGACTGCTACTAATGTGACCGCTGCTAATGTGACCGCTGCTAATGTGACCGCTGCTAATGCGACTGCTACTAATGTGACCGCTGCTAATGTGACCGCTGCTAATGTGACCGCTGCTAATGCGACCGCTGCTAATGTGACCGCTGCTAATGTGACCGCTACTAATGCGACCGCTGCTAATGTGACCGCTGCTAATGTGACCGCTGCTAATGCGACTGCTGCTAGTGCGACTGCTGCTAATGCGACTGCTGCTAATGCGACCGCTGCTAATGCGACCGCTGCTAATGCGACCGCTGCTAATGCGACTGCTGCTAATGCGACCGCTGCTAATGCGACCGCTGCTAATGCGACCGCTGCTAATGCGACCGCTGCTAATGCGACCGCTGCTAATGCGACCGCTGCTAATGAGACCGAATGCGACCGCTGCTAATGCGACCGCTGCTAATGCGACCGCTGCTAATGCGACCGCTGCTAACGCTGCTAATGCGACCGCTGCTAATGCGACCGCTGCTAATGCGACCGCTGCTAATGCGACCGCTGCTAATGCAACTGCTACTAATGCGACCGCTGCTAATGTGACCGCTGCTAATGTGACCGCTACTAATGTGACCGCTGCTAATGCGACTGCTACTAATGTGACCGCTGCTAATGCGACCGCTGCTAACGCTGCTAATGCGACCGCTGCTAATGCGACCGCTGCTAATGCGACCGCTGCTAATGCAACTGCTACTAATGCGACCGCTGCTAATGTGACCGCTGCTAATGTGACCGCTGCTAATGTGACCGCTGCTAATGTGACTGCTGCTAATGTGACCGCTGCTAATGTGACCGCTGCTAATGTGACCGCTGCTAATGCGACTGCTGCTAATGTGACCGCTGCTAATGTGACCGCTGCTAATGTGACCGCTGCTAATGAGACCGAATGCGACCGCTGCTAATGCGACCGCTGCTAATGCGACCGAATGTGACCGCTGCTAATGCGACCGCTGCTAATGCGACCGAATGTGACCGCTGCTAATGCGACCGCTGCTAATGCGACCGCTGCTAATGCGACTGCTGCTAATGCGACTGCTACTAATGCGACCGCTACTAATGCGACTGCTGCTAATGCGACTGCTGCTAATGCGACCGCTGCTAATGCGACCGCTGCTAATGCGACCGCTGCTAATGCGACCGCTGCTAATGCGACTGCTACTAATGAGACCGAATGCGACCGCTGCTAATGCGACCGCTGCTAATGCGACCGAATGTGACCGCTGCTAATGCGACCGCTGCTAATGCGACCGAATGTGACCGCTGCTAATGCGACCGCTGCTAATGCGACCGTTGCTAACGCTGCTAATGTGACCGCTGCTAATGCGACCGCTGCTAATGCGACCGCTGCTAATGCGACCGCTGCTAATGCGACTGCTACTAATGTGACCGCTGCTAATGTGACCGCTGCTAATGTGACCGCTGCTAATGTGACCGCTGCTAATGCGACTGCTACTAATGTGACCGCTGCTAATGTGACCGCTGCTAATGCGACCGCTGCTAATGTGACCGCTGCTAATGTGACCGCTGCTAATGCGACCGCTGCTAATGCGACTGCTGCTAATGTGACCGCTGCTAATGTGACCGCTGCTAATGTGACCGCTGCTAATGGGACCGCTGCTAATACGACCGCTGCTAATGCGACCGCTGCTAATGCGACCGCTGCTAATGCGACCGTTGCTAATGCGACCGCTGCTAATGCGACTGCTACTAATGCGACTGCTACTAATGCGACCGTTGCTAATGCGACCGCTGCTAATGCAACTGCTGCTAATGCGACCGCTGCTAATGCGACCGTTGCTAATGCGACCGCTGCTAATGCGACCGCTGCTAATGTGACCGCTGCTAATGTGACCGCTGCTAATGCGACCGCTGCTAATGCGACCGCTACTAATGCGACCGCTGCTAATGTGACCGCTGCTAATGTGACCGCTGCTAATGTGACCGCTGCTACTGCGACCGCTGCTAATGCGACTGCTACTAATGTGACCGCTGCTAATGTGACCGCTGCTAATGCGACCGCTGCTAATGCGACTGCTCCCGGCTGTAAGCGACTGGGGAATGGATGAGACGCAGTGGGCGCAGGGTCAGTAACCAGCGGTGACGTCACCGAGTCTGCGCTCCATCACTGCCTGACCGGAGGAAACCTCTGCACCGTGGGAAAATTCCGGGGAAGAGGATACCGCAGGTAATATATCTAGTCTATCTATTCTATCCTATCATTCTATCTATTCTATCATTCTATCTATTCTATCATTCTATCTATCCTATCTATCTATTCTACCTACAGGAAGTTGTTTTTTTTCTCTGTTTATTGGCACGCTCAAAGAGAAAAAAACGCCACAAAAAACACACCTAAACCTGCATTTTTGGTGCAGCTTCTTTCCTGCCAAGATGATCAGGTTTTGAGGTAGAAAAAAAACGCAGCAAAAATGCAGAGTGTGAACTTACCCTAACACAGTGAACTTTTGAACATTGGCTTCTGCTCCTGACCTCGGTGCACATGTATGTAGAGTCTCGGAGGTCAGAATGTAGACTATAAACTGTGGTTTCTTAACCCCTTCCTGCCATTGGACGGAAAAGTACGTCAGCTGGCAGTATCAACCACTTTGAGGTGTGTTCCGCCGGTGAGCCCACCTCAAAGCCGCGACATGTCAGAATCACGATCCGCCCGCTCTGACAGCAGCATTTAACTGCACTTCTGGAAATATGCACAGTGATGACCCCCGTCATGTGATCAGGGTCATCGCTGCGTTGCCATCACAACCAGAGGTCTCCTGAAGATATCTATGGTTGTTGATGGCAGATTGCTATTAGCGCCACCCAGTGGTCGGCGCTCACAGCAAGTCAGTAATTCTGCTGCATAGAGGCGATCTGAGCATCGCTCCTATGTAGCAGAGGTGATAGCGCTATGGCGGCTTCTAGCCTCCCATGGAGACTATTGATGCATACCAAAAGTAAAAAAAAAAAGTGTTTAAAAATATAAAAAAATTAAAAAAAATAAAAGTTCAAATCACCTCTCTTTTGCCCCAATCAAAATAAAGCAATAAAAACATCAAACCTACTCATATTTGGTATTGCCGCATTCAGAATCGCCCGATCTGTCAATAAAAAAAAGAATTAACCCGAAGGCTAAACAGCGTAGCGTTAAAAAAAATCAAAACGCCAGAATTACGGTTTTTTGGTCACCGCGATATTGCATTAAAATACAATAACGGGCGATCAAAATAACGTATCTGCACAATAGTGGTATAATTAAAAACATCAGCTCGTCCCGCAAAAAAATAAGCCTCACACGACCATATATAAGGAAAAATAAAAAAAGTTATGGCCTTGGAAAGAAGGGGAGCGAAAAACGAAAACCAAAACAGCTCTGGTCATGAAGGGGTTAAAAACCTTACGCGCTACAGACGTTTGTTGCACATATTCCTGTTCAGCAGATCAAAATCTAGAAGATACAATAAAAATGTTCTCAGGGGACAAGAAGTCATTGATGAAGACCCTTCGGCAGGTGACATCCGCACAGGGAGGTTGGGGAGATTCTGGGACTCGACGTTTGCTCTGTTTCACAGTCATTTTCAGATATTACCCAGAATTGATTTTAATATTGTAGATGTTTCCTCCCTCGTTGCTCTCTGTCCCTTACGGCTGCGGCCGGATCGTTGTTTGTGAACCCCACAGGATAGAGTGATGGTGTGAATGATCGGGAGTGGGGCGTCGTTCTGCCTGTGCTCCTATATGTACTGATTTTAGGAGACTTGTTTTGTTGCTCTGGATCATTCTGTGTATTCCCCATCTGGTCTGGAGTCTTCATTACCTTACAAAAGGTGCGATAATTGAATTAGCTCGGTTGCCATCTGCAGCCTCAATGTGCCCATGCCTCTTGATGACCCCCTGCTGACTTCTCAGACTTTCCATTCATAACCCCTCTGCTCTCCAAATGCTGCAGTCTGCCAGGTCTGAGGGGCCTGAAAACCATTGAACCTGTCTGCCTACCCCTGGGTATAAGGAGGGGGCCTGAGGAGGACATGGAGACCAGCATGTTAGATCCTGATGTTAAGGCCAGCACCCCCGAGAGACTCGGAGAAACCCTGATTACCCTGGACAATACTGTGTGAGGATTGTGACTCATCTCCCAATCTCGCGCGGCATTTACTGGACTGGGTCTGTGTTCCTGGACTGTTTTATCTTCTGTGAGGTGGATTGTTTTATGGAACTTTTGGTTTGCATGTAATAAAGGTTGTTGGGAACCTTTACCCGATACCGGAGTAGGACCCCGTGACAACTGGTGGCAGCGCTGGGATCAACAGAGTGTAACCTAATTATAATAATAAATAATAATAACCTAATGGAGAACCACCCACAGAGTGAATACAGAAACTGGGCTGTTTCCAATCTGTACGAGAAAGGCAGAGACCTGGGCCTGAAATACTAGAGACTGACTAAAGAGGCCTTAATTGTTCTACTGCTGGGTGTTAGCCTGGCCACCTCCTCCCAGATGTCTAAAGGACTAACGCTGGAGACGGAGATCCCCACCCCAAAAAGGCAATGGTTGGCACAGTACGAAAAAGAGAAGGTGGTTCTGGGCCCAGGCATCTCTCAGGAGAATAAGGAGGAGGATGCTCGCCAAGATCAGATGAGCCAAGAAGCAATGTGGAGTGTAAACCCCACAATCCAGGAGCCTGTACGGATCACCCGGACAGACTTTAAGCCATTTGATGAGGCTTCCGGAGATGTGGAGGGGTTCTTCAAGGACTTTGAGCAGCGGTGTACTTTGATGGAGGTGCCCCACTCTAGCTGGATGCGGTTATTAGTGGGACTCCTGAATGGAAGCTTGGCGGAGGCTTACCGAACCATTGATGCAGTGCCCCAGGGTCCTGGTCGTTGCAGTAATATCATTCTCCTCTAAGGGGAGAGATATTACGTTTGGAGGCAAAGAAGGACAACCGAATCCAGGTATCACAAACATGCAACACATTTCGCACTCCAGGCCACCAGGGGGAGCTATGCTCCTATTTATTAGGGCACTCTTCACACTTAGGTAAAACTGGTTGCCTGGAGAGGAAGTTAGGCAGTTGCTGGATGAGCTTCGCTCAGGTAGTTGGTCCCTGACAGGGGTGGGTGTTGTGAATTCCGCTCTTGGGCTCCCTCCGGTGGTTTTAAGTGGAATGGCTGCTCCTTGGATTTAGCAGTCTGCAGCTGCTTCCACTGATTGTCTTTCTGCTCGGCTATTTATGCCTGGCTCTTCCCTTCAGCCAGTGCCACTTGTCAATGGTTCCTGGTTGGATTCACATCTCTCTTGGATTTCCCTGATATCCTGACCAGTTCAGCAAAGATTCTGTCTTGCTGGAAGCTCTGGGAGGCAGATTTACCCTCCACACCTTTAGTCAGGTGTGGAGATTTTTGTAAACTCTGTGTGGATTTTTGTAGTTTTTAATACTGACCACACAGTATTCCGTCCTGTCCTATCTATCTAGCTAGACTGGCCTCCTGTGCCACATCCTGGTTTCATTCTACGTATGTCTTTTCCCTCTCCACTCAGTCATTACTTGTGGGGGGCTATCTATCCTTTGGGGATTTTCTCTGAGGCAAAATAGTTTTCCTGTTTCTATCTTTAGGGGTAGTTAGTTCTCAGGCTGTGACGAGGTGCCTAGGGAGTGGCAGGAGCATCCCACGGCTACTTCTAGTGTTGTGTTGAGCTTAGGGACTGCGGTCAGTACAGGTACCACCTCCTTCAGAGCTCGTCCCATATTGCTCCTAAACCACCAGTTCATAACAGTACAAGTGGCCAAAAATGAATTAAATGCATCTCAAAAGAAGGGAAAAAAAATTCTGAGCCATTTTTTTTTCTGTGCTCTGTTTTGTCTTTTTTTTTCCTCTTGATCTCTGGGTGGTTCAGGATTTATGCTCTGGCATGGATGTTCAGGGTTTGTTTTCTCGTGTGGATCAACTTACTGCAAGAGTACAGAGTATCCAAGATTATGTTGTCCAGACTCCGGCTTTGGAGCCTAAAATTCCTACTCCTGATTTTGTTTTTTGGGGACAGATCCAAGTTTTTGAACTTTAAAAATAACTACAAATTGTTTTTTGCTTTGAAACCCCGTTCTTCTGGTGATCCCATTCAGCAAGTTAAAATCATCATATCCTTGCTGCGTGGTGACCCTCAGGACTGGGCATTCTCCCTTGAATCAGGGGATCCGACATTGCTGAATGTAGACGCATTTTTTCAAGCGCTCGGATTGTTGTATGACGAACCTAATTCTGTGGATCATGCAGAAAAAACACTGTTAGCCCTGTGTCAAGGTCAGGAAGCGGCAGAATTATACTGCCAGAAATTTAGGAAATGGTCTGTGCTCACTAAAAGGAATGAGGATGCTCTGGCTGCTATTTTCAGAAAAGGTCTTTCTGAAGCCCTTAAAGTTGTCATGGTGGGCTTCCCTACACCTGCAGTGTCCTCTGAGCAGAGTCCTGAGCCTATGCAATGTGATAGGATTTTGACTAGAACAGAACGGCAGGAATTCAGACGTCAGAATAGGCTGTGTTTTTACTGTGGTGATTCTGCTCATGTTATTTCTGATTGCCCTAAGCATACTAGGAGGGTCGCTAGGTCTGTTACCATTAGTACTATACAGCCTAAATTTCTTTTATCTGTGACCCTGATTTGCTCATTGTCGTCCTTTTCTGTCATGGCATTTGTGGATTCAGGCGCTGCCCTGAACTTAATGGACTTAGAATTCGCCAGGCGCTGTGGTTTTTCCTTGCAGCCTTTGCAGAGCCCTATTCCTTTGAGGGGCATTGATGCTCCACCATTGGCCAAGGATAAACCTCAGTACTGGATGCAGATGACCATGTACATGGCTCCTGCACATCAGGAAGATTGCCGTTTTCTGGTGTTGCATAACCTGCATGATGTTGTTGTACTGGGTTTTCCATGGTTACAGGAACATAATCCGGTGCTGGATTGGGAAACTATGTCTGTGACTAGTTGGGGTTGTCAGGGGGTACATAGTGACGTTCCTTTGATGTCAATTTCCTCTTCCCCCTCTTCTGAGGTCCCTGAGTTTTTGTCGGATTTCCAGGATGTGTTTGATGAGCCCAAGTCCAGTTCCCTTCCTCCACATAGGGACTGTGATTGTGCTATTAACTTGATTCCTGGTTGCAAGTTCCCTAAGGGCCGACTTTTCAATCTGTCTGTGCCAGAGCATGCCGCCATGCGGAGTTATGTTAAGGAATCTTTGGAGAAGGGGCATATTCGGCCGTCTTCGTCACCATTGGGAGCGGGTTTCTTTTTTGTTGCTAAGAAGGATGGCTCCTTGAGACCCTGTATAGATTATCGTCTTCTTAATAAGATCACGGTCAAATTCCAATACCCCTTGCCTTTGCTTTCTGATTTGTTTGCTCAGATTAAGGGGGCTAGTTGGTTTACTAAGATTGACCTCCGAGGGGCATATAATCTTGTTCGTATTAAACAGGGTGACGAATGGAAAACGGCATTTAATACGCCCGAAGGCCATTTTGAATACCTCGTGATGCCATTTGGGCTCTCTAATGCTCCATCTGTGTTCCAGTCTTTCATGCATGATATTTTCCGCAATTATCTTGATAAATTCATGGTTGTATATTTGGATGATATTTTGATTTTCTCCGATGATTGGGAGTCTCATGTGAAGCAGGTCAGGATGGTGTTCCAGATCCTTTGTGATAATGCTTTATTTGTGAAGGGGTCTAAGTGCCTATTCGGATTTAAGAAGGTCTCTTTTTTGGGTTTTATTTTTTCTCCCTCGTCTATGGAAATGGATCCTGTTCAAGCTATTCATGACTGGATTCAACCCACATCTGTGAAGAGCCTTCAAAAATTTTTGGGCTTTGCTAATTTCTATCGCCGTTTCATTGCCAACTTTTCCAGTGTGGTTAAGCCCCTTACTGATTTGATGAAGAAAGGCGCTGATGTGACGAATTGGTCCTCTGTGGCTGTTGAGGCCTTTCAGGAGCTTAAACGCCGATTTACTTCTGCCCCTGTGTTGCGTCAGCCGGATGTTTCTCTTCCTTTTCAGGTTGAGGTTGTCGCTTCTGAGATTGGGGCAGGGGCCGTTTTGTCTCAGAGGGATTCTGATGGTTCTTTGATGAAACCGTGTGCTTTTTTTTCCAGAAAGTTTTTGCCTGCGGAACGCAATTATGATGTCGGCAATCGGGAGTTGTTGGCTATGAAGTGGGCGTTTGAGGAGTGGCGACATTGGCTTGAGGGAGCTAAGCACCGCGTTGTGGTCTTGACTGATCATAAGAATCTGATTTACCTCGAGTCAGCCAAGCGGCTGAATCCTAGACAGGCTCGATGGTCCCTGTTTTTCTCCCGTTTTGATTTTGTGGTCTCGTATCTTCCGGGATCTAAGAATGTTAACGCTGATGCCCTCTCTAGGAGTTTTTTGCCTGATTCTCCTGGAGTCCTTGAGCTGGTTGGCATTCTTAAGGAAGGGGTGATTCTTTCTGCCATCTCCCCTGATTTGCGGCGGGTGCTTCGGGAATTTCAGGCTGATAAACCTGACCGCTGTCCAGTGGGGAAGCTGTTTGTTCCTGATAGATGGACAAGTAAGGTGATTTCTGAGGTTCATTGATCAGTGTTGGCTGGTCATCCTGGGATTTTTGGTACCAGATATTTGGTTGCTAGGTCCTTTTGGTGGCCTTCTTTGTCGCGGAATGTGCGTGCTTTTGTGCAGTCCTGTGGGACTTGCGCCCGGGCCAAGCCTTGCTGTTCCCGCGCTAGTGGGTTGCTTTTGCCTTTGCCGGTCCCTGAGAGGCCCTGGACGCATATTTCCATGGATTTTATTTCGGATCTTCCTGTTTCCCAGAAGATGTCTGTTATCTGGGTTGTTTGTGACCGGTTCTCTAAAATGGTCCATCTGGTACCTTTGCCTAAGTTGCCTTCCTCCTCAGATTTGGTTCCATTGTTTTTTCAGCATGTGGTTCGTTTGCATGGCATTCCGGAGAATATTGTGTCTGACAGAGGTTCTCAGTTTGTCTCTAGGTTTTGGCGGGCCTTTTGTGCTAGGATGGGCATTGATTTGTCTTTTTCTTCGGCGTTTCATCCTCAGACTAATGGCCAAACTGAGCGAACTAATCAGACCTTGGAAACCTATTTGAGATGCTTTGTGTCTGCTGATCAGGATGATTGGGTGGCTTTCTTGCCCTTGGCCGAGTTTGCCCTTAATAATAGGGCTAGTTTGGCTACTTTGGTTTCACCTTTCTTTTGTAATTTTGGTTTTCATCCTCGTTTTTCTTCGGGGCAGGTTGAGCCTTCTGATTGTCCTGGTGTGGATTCTGTGGTGGACAGGCTGCAGCAGATTTGGACTCATGTGGTGGACAATTTGACGTTGTCTCAGGAAAAGGCTCAACGTTTTGGTAACCGCCGTCGGTGTGTTGGTCCCCGGCTTCGTGTGGGGGATTTGGTTTGGTTGTCTTCCCGTCATGTTCCTATGAAGGTTTCTTCCCCTATGTTTAAGCCTCGGTTTATTGGTCCTTATAAGATTTCTGAAATTATCAATCCGGTGTCTTTTCGTTTGGCTCTTCCAGCCTCTTTTGCCATTCATAATGTTTTCCATAGATCTTTGTTGCGGAGATATGTGGTGCCCGTTGCTCCCTCGGTTGATCCTCCTGCCCCGGTGTTGGTTGAGGGAGAGTTGGAATATGAGGTTGAGAACATTTTGGATTCTCGTTTTTCAAGGTGGAGGCTTCAGTATCTTGTCAAGTGGAAGGGTTATGGCCAGGAGGATAATTCTTGGGTTGTTGCCTCCGATGTCCATGCCGTCGATTTGGTTTGTGCTTTTCACTTGGCTCGTCCTGATCGGCTTGGGGGCACTGGTGAGGGTTCGGTGACCCCTCCTCAAGGGGGGGGGTACTGTTGCGAATTCCGCTCTTGGGCTCCCTCCGGTGGGTGTAAGTGGCACTTTTGTGAGTTCTGCTCTTGGGCTCCCTCCGGTGGTTTTAAGTGGAATGGCTGCTCCTTGGATTTAGCAGTCTGCAGCTGCTTCCACTGATTGTCTTTCTGCTCGGCTATTTATGCCTGGCTCTTCCCTTCAGCCAGTGCCACTTGTCAATGGTTCCTGGTTGGATTCACATCTCTCTTGGATTTCCCTGATATCCTGACCAGTTCAGCAAAGAGAAGTCCTTTCTTTGCTCTTTTCTGTCCACATGTTGTGGACTTATTCGTTCTGTGCATTCTATGTTTTGTCCAGCTTGTCAGTATGGATTAATTTCAGTTAAGCTGGAAGCTCTGGGAAGCAGATTTACCCTCCACACCTTTAGTCAGGTGTGGAGATTTTTGTAAACTCTGTGTGGATTTTTGTAGTTTTTAATACTGACCGCACAGTATTCCGTCCTGTCCTATCTATCTAGCTAGACTGGCCTCCTGTGCTACATCCTGGTTTCATTCTACGTATGTCTTTTCCCTCTCCACTCACAGTCATTACTTGTGGGGGGCTATCTATCCTTTGGGGATTTTCTCTGAGGCAAGATAGTTTTCCTGTTTCTATCTTTAGGGGTAGTTAGTTCTCAGGCTGTGACGAGGTGCCTAGGGAGTAACAGGAGCATCCCACGGCTACTTCTAGTGTTGTGTTGAGCTTAGGGACTGCGGTCAGTACAGGTACCACCTCCTTCAGAGCTCATCCCATGTTGTTCCTAAACCACCAGTTCATAACGGGTGGGAGCCTGTCAGAGGTCGAGACAGAAGGACACAGGGCTGTGCCTGCCCTAAGTGCGGCAGTTTCTAAGAAGGGACACTGAAAGAGAATTGTATTGTAGAGAGGGTGAAGAAGTTATAACAAAAGGAGTGGATACTAGGAGGAGTTCTGCCTTACACAGGCTGCCTCCTTCTGAGGCGCAGGATCTCGGTAGCCACAACACCGAGGGAGCAACAGTCCTTTTATGCCTTGCTCCAGAGACCGGCAGGACAGTTAATTTCACTTTACCTGCCCGCCCTAAACCCAGGAGGCAAGGTGGCACCGCTTAGAGGCTGGGGCATGATAGAGTCCCTGTAAAACGCCTCAAGCCACTGGTCATACGGGTTTGTCCTATCCATCTGGGGGACAGAGAGAGACATAACATCAATAACATCTACAACATCTGTGAGGACCTTATGAGAGGTTAGCAGTAAGGTACTACAACACCACGGCGCTAGAGGCTACTGATTTCTACCTGGATAAAGGGGACTCTGGGTTTGTCTCCAAACTGGCCGGACTCTGCCTGCCCTGTGATCTATGCTCTGGACTGTGGATGCTGAAGCCTTCAGTAAAGGTAAAGAGACTGCAACCTTGTGTCCTTGTTCTTCTCTGCGCCTCTCACCATCCACCATCTACACACCGGGAAGCCCAGGGGACATATTTCACCTGTGGGAAGGTATACCATCTAGCTGCCATAACATCACCCCAGCGGACCCCTTCAAGCAGTGTCGGTCACCCTGACCGAATACCACAGGTGGCGTCACGAACATTTCCCCTTTAACATGGATGTAACAAGGGCCACAGACCGGGTCAGCCACCGTGACACATCCCCCCCTGAACTGAAGGACCCGGTACCGAGTACCCCACGGCCCTGTGGGGGCGATCCACTGACTCACAGCAGAACCGGGATTATAACATTGTAAAGCGGACTATCCTGGATTACCATGCTATCACCCCAGACTCATATAGGTCTCAGTTCCGAGACCTCCCATGCACCACAGAGTGATCATTTAGGATGTATGCCCAAAAGATGTCCGAGGCTTGTCGGAGATAGCTGGAAGCACAAAACGCCTTTGCTGTGGAAGATGTTATACAGACGTTCCTTACAAAACAATTTATTGCCAAGTGCCGGTCAGAAATACGGGAACAGGTCTAGGAGCGCACATCGTGGACAAAGCTGCAGCCCTGGCTGATGAGGCCCTTACTATCCGACCGCAATGGAGGAGGCTTCTAGACAACAAAGCACAACCTATTCCCGCAGGCCCGGCCCCCTCAGATTATATCTGCCCCTCCTCCCAGCCACAGGCCGATGACAATCACGCCTCACAATCCCGGGCCCCAACAGTTCCAAACATGACCTGGGGGAGTCGCAGAGAGATGTTTTTGGTGTGGGCAACCTGGGCATTTGTAATCCAGCTGTCCCTCAAGGATTCAGAGGGAGCCCCACGCACCTCCATCTCGTCCACTGCACCTTGTGCACTTCATCCCACCTGAGGAAGAGTTACCACCACCCACACCGGCATGGACCACTGACCCCTGCACCATAGATACCCTTTCTGGGATGTATGGCCTCCTGCCATTATTCCCATGCTACCAAGAGCAATGGCAACTCCACCTGCAGGATGTCTTAATTGATGGATACACAATGTTAGGATTTAGAGACATGGGGGCCTTCCTGACTATCACTGACCCCCATGTGGTTCAACCCAAGGCAATTCACAAGGGCACGGGAATTCCCATTGTCCTGGTGGTGGGTAGTCGTAAATATACAGTATACAGCGAGCTTCTGTGCATTTGGATATGGTTATTGGGAAATTTTGTGGTGCAATGGAGTTTTAGGAAGACTTCCCACAGATATCCTCCTTGAAAACGACATTGGGGAGTTAGTGATATTTTGTGGGAGCCGTCACCCGAATACAGGCCATTCAATCGCCACGAAATCTGGACTTCACCACGACTCCCATCACAGTTGCATCTTGCTAAAGTCCCTAACCGACCTGACCTGCAAGAACATGCTTAGGAGTGTGACTTGGACGACTGCGTGCGAGGATGCCTTTTCAGCATTAAAGACCACCCTCATCATTGATCCTGTCTTGGCCGCCCCTTACTATAAGCACAAATGCAACAAGATAAGAGATTTTCCTCCAGCGATGACGGAATCAGGTATAAAATTAATAGTTCACAATTACTGATGCAATATTAAAAATTAACACACTGGCCACCAAAGGATCTGCATGGCAAACAACCTACGCGTTTCAGCTAAAAGCCTTAATCATAATATGTTTCAAAAAGACGAAGAGCACTCTTCTATCCCGCTCCCACTAAACACAAGTGTGTGGAGTAGTTAATTGGTGTCCACCTGGGATTTAACCCAGTTAGGTAGGAACACTGCGGGATATATGAGACCCATCGTAGGAATAGATAAAGTCACAAAGAAATACAATAATGACAGGCATAGAAACAAAAAAATGACATGAATTAATTATATTGTAAAATGAGATCTTGCCTGGTGTTCATGGCGAAAGGGACTCTGATTTGAAGTTTAAAAATCCAGTGCGATTCCCTATTCGGGATTTTTTTTTATCACCTCTCTTATGGGGTGCCCCTTTTTGCCACTAATCTAACTTCCGATTTTTTTAGGACCTCCACAAGCTTGTCTTCATTTAATATTGGTAAGTTTTTGCAAGATATTTATTATTAAGTACTGTGGGCTGTATTGGGTTGAGAACGTTATGAATGTTCCATTTTTATTGTCCTTATTATGTTCCAGTATAAGTTTTTTTCCATCTATATTATTCAGCATGGTTGATGCTCTTTTACTGGTGCGATACCTATGGCCTCTATGCTTTAATCTATCTACCACTCTGTTGGACTGCAGGTTATCATTTTCCTGTGATAAACAGTTACTTTTTGTTTTGATTAGTTTTCTGATTGGAATATTATTTATTACTTGGGGGGTGACATGAATTTGCCCTTTATATGGAAATGCTGTCCGTGGGTTTTCTGTAAGGAGAAATAACAATTCTCCTTGTAGTGATATTTCCAAAATAATGTAATATCTAGATAACTGTTGTAAGAGATAACTTATTTATCCACAGGGCTCAGGTGACCGGTGGGTCCAAATCCCGACTACCCCAAACATATCCATGGTTCAGCGATGGTCAATGGAGCAGATCTGTATTCTTTCAGCAGGAACCATGGTCTCTTAAGCTGGCATCTTGTTGAGTCTCTTAGAACAGAAGAAAACGTCTCCTTATACAGTGGGGCAAAAAAGTATTTAGTCAGTCAGCAATAGTGCAAGTTCCACCACTTAAAAAGATGAGAGGCGTCTGTAATTTACATCATAGGTAGACCTCAACTATGGGAGACAAACTGAGAAAAAAAAATCCAGAAAATCACATTGTCTGTTTTTTTATCATTTTATTTGCATATTATGGTGGAAAATAAGTATTTGGTCAGAAACAAACAATCAAGATTTCTGGCTCTCACAGACCTGTAACTTCTTCTTTAAGAGTCTCCTCTTTCCTCCACTCATTACCTGTAGTAATGGCACCTGTTTACACTTGTTATCAGTATAAAAAGACACCTGTGCACACCCTCAAACAGTCTGACTCCAAACTCCACTATGGTGAAGACCAAAGAGCTGTCAAAGGACACCAGAAACAAAATTGTAGCCCTGCACCAGGCTGGGAAGACTGAATCTGCAATAGCCAACCAGCTTGGAGTGAAGAAATCAACAGTGGGAGCAATAATTAGAAAATGGAAGACATACAAGACCACTGATAATCTCCCTCGATCTGGGGCTCCACGCAAAATCCCACCCCGTGGGGTCAGAATGATCACAAGAACGGTGAGCAAAAATCCCAGAACCACGCGGGGGGACCTAGTGAATGAACTGCAGAGAGCTGGGACCAATGTAACAAGGCCTACCATAAGTAACACACTGCGCCACCATGGACTCAGATCCTGCAGTGCCAGACGTGTCCCACTGCTTAAGCCAGTACATGTCCGGGCCCGTCTGAAGTTTGCTAGAGAGCATTTGGATGATCCAGAGGAGTTTTGGGAGAATGTCCTATGGTCTGATGAAACCAAACTGGAACTGTTTGGTAGAAACACAACTTGTCGTGTTTGGAGGAAAAAGAATACTGAGTTGCATCCATCAAACACCATACCTACTGTAAAGCATGGTGGTGGAAACATCATGCTTTGGGGCTGTTTCTCTGCAAAGGGTCCAGGACGACTGATCCGGGTACATAAAAGAATGAATGGGGCCATGCATCGTGAGATTTTGAGTGCAAACCTCCTTCCATCAGCAAGGGCATTGAAGATGAAACGTGGCTGGGTCTTTCAACATGACAATGATCCAAAGCACACCGCCAGGGCAACGAAGGAGTGGCTTCGTAAGAAGCATTTCAAGGTCCTGGAGTGGCCTAGCCAGTCTCCAGATCTCAACCCTATAGAAAACCTTTGGAGGGAGTTGAAAGTCCGTGTTGCCAAGCGAAAAGCCAAAAACATCACTGCTCTAGAGGAGATCTGCATGGAGGAATGGGCCAACATACCAACAACAGTGTGTGGCAACCTTGTGAAGACTTACAGAAAACGTTTGACCTCTGTCATTGCCAACAAAGGATATATTACAAAGTATTGAGATGAAATTTTGTTTCTGACCAAATACTTATTTTCCACCATAATATGCAAATAAAATGATTAAAAAAACAGACAATGTGATTTTCTGGATTTTTTTTTCTCAGTTTGTCTCCCATAGTTGAGGTCTACCTATGATGTAAATTACAGACGCCTCTCATCTTTTTAAGTGGTGGAACTTGCACTATTGCTGACTGACTAAATACTTTTTTGCCCCACTGTATAGCTCACAACTGAGAGACGTGGTGAGGTGAACTCGCATTGTTTGTTTATTTTTATCCTTCAATGTTTGCAAGTCAACAACCTGCATGGCCTGGTACAATGTGTAGTCAACATATCAGAAAACATCATTGGTCAGTGACCCTATATCTTAGCCAATCGCTCTGTAATTTATATTTACGTTTATGTCTAATAAGTTTAATATGTTTGATATTACTTAGTACTTCTCTCTCCCTGTTTTTTTTTATTAATCTTTGGGACATATTTTTCTGTGGATATTATTCCGCATGATACCATTATTATGAGATTTTTCATTTAGGTTTTGGTCTTTAATGTTCTTGTAGGATGTACTGGGAGTAAATATATAGTGTGTGAGGTCTGTTTATGTTGTTATTTTTGATTGTTCATATGAGCCTACATGTTGACTCTTGTTGTATATTGACTTGTTGATTTGTTGAAGGCCTGCTGATTTTGTATTATATCAGCCCCTACAATTTTTATTCCTCTAAATAAACTTGGAGGACAAAGACGCAGGTTAATTGAATAATTGATGTTTGTTAATATGTTCATTAATATGTTCATTATGCTCATTACCCATTGTACCAGCCCTGCAGCTGGCTGATTATTCTGCAAAACCTTGAAAGACAAAATATACAGGTTAATTGAACACTCAAACAATGAAGGATTACCTCCTCCCACCTTCCCCAAATCCTGTAGAAACAGGCGTAAATAAAAGCTGTGATGTATAAAAAGGGGATCTGCCTCTGCAGAACAGCAGCCAGGGAACCATGGAACCAACTAGAGGATTACAGATCTGCTGCATTGACCATCACTGAACACTCAAAGACATTTGGAGAAACCAGGTTGGGACAATTAGGTCACCTAGCCACATAGATCAATCTACTCTGTCAGCTTCCTAAGATTGCCGCTACTTCCTCTCTGTGGGTGCCCGCAAAAAGCGGGGTGCTAGTGGTTGGGGTAGTTGGCCCTGGAAGTCCTGAATTTGCAGATGTTCTAATTCTGGTGAGCCAGCAGAAGTGTGAGACTCTGTCATTTGCACCATCTTGTGTATTTGCTGGGACTATTCTATATGTTATTGTTGGAGGTCCAATAAAGTATTGCCACACTGTTTTACTCTCACCCTGTGTTGTTTCAGTAGTTTCCTGCACATGCGGAAGGAGAGTGGGCGTTCAGAGGGATGAGCCATGCGGTCTTTCTAAAGACAGCCAGGCCAGAGGACAAGAGAACCCACAGACCCTCTTGTCTCCACAGTGACCATATGCACTTAGCCATTAAATTAGAACTTTAGGAATGGCGACAACAACTTAAAGAAGCTAAGCTCCTGCTGAAATCTATACTAGTCACAAAACTCTGGAATATCCTTAGTCAGACCATAGGCTGAATTCCTGCCAATCTCGATGATCTCTCTTTTCGTAGTAGAATCATAGAATCATAGAATGGTAGAGTTGGAAGGGACCTCCTGGGTCATCTGGTCCAACCCCCTGCTCAAAGCAGGATTCACTAAATCATCCCAGACAGGTGTCTGTCCAGCCTCTGTGTGAAGACTTCCATGGAAGGAGAACTCGCCACCTCTCGTGGCCGCCTGTTCCTCTCATTGATCACCCGAACTGTCAAAAAGTTTTTTCTAATATCTAATCTGTGTCTCCTCCCATTGAGTTTCATCCCATTGCTTCTAGTCTGTCCTTGTGCAAATGAGAATAGAGATGATCCTTCTACACTGTGACAGCCCTTGAGATATTTGTTGACAGCTATTAAGTCTCCTCGCAATCTTCTTTTTTGCAAGCTAAACATTCCCAATTACTGTAACTGCTCCTCATAGGACATGGTTTGCAGACCGGTCACCATTCTGGTTGCTCTTCTCTGAACTTGCTCAGTTGTATGACATCATTCTCATATATCATCCTTTTGAGAGGAACCACAGGGCTAACGGCCTATCCGGACCCTTTGATCCCTTTGATGCCTTCACCCTCGCATGTAATTGAGCTTAACGGTATCCGCGCTACCATATTGTCACCTTGCGATTCTCTACCTAAAGATCTGTATCTGGTCTCAAAGGCACTCCTCTGGAAAATCTTATCTTGGGACCATTCTCCTCTCTGGTTACATAAGAATTAAATGTCCCGCTGTACTATTTTTTAATTTCCACTGAAGGCTCCAATGAAGACAAGATGTGAAAGAATCTGTAGCATCTTGTCCTCTGTGCGCAGTTCAGACCTTCACGTCAAGCGCCTCTCTGCCCTCATCAGCCTCTCCCTATACCACTTGAGCCCTTGGCTGAGATCTCTAATGACTTTTTTCAGATCTTCCGGAGACTCAAGCGTTCACAACCACTTGGGTTGTAGTGACTGCTTCTCCAGGATGTCTTGCTTTGTTCCATTATTATTAAGACTTCCATCTGCTCCACAGTTGACTCAAGTGTTTTTGCCGTTCCACGATTTCTCAGATTGTGCAGTCTCTGTAGTGCACAATTTGTTCCCAGGTTCTGGAGGAGTCTCTGCAACAACTTGAAAATCCCCTCGTGTTCTCAGCTTATCACCTCTAAAGGTAATGGGTAGACGGAGAGAATCAATCAGTCCATGGATCAGTATTTATGAGTTTTATCCACCTCCCATCATGATAACTGATTTGATTCCTTTGGCCAAATTCACCCACAACAATTCGGTTTCAGGGTCCCCTGGGAAATCTCGGTTTCTTACAGGACCTGAGGACATCAGCCCATGCGACGATCTGCCACATGATGAGCAACCTGCGTCCCTGTACTGTTTAGGACCTTTTCTTTCACTTCTGCTTCACACTGCTGACACAAGGCTGCTTCAGCTGCACATCTGTCCATCCGACTCCGGATGGCTGGGTACTCAGGTTTAACGTTGTGGAGCTATCTGCTCTTCACGGGCACCTGGGACCCTTCTCACTAACAACAGGAAGTCTTCTCCCCTTAACTACGGCTAGCTCCTTCTAAATAACTATGTACACGATTATGTCCCATCTTGGGTCCAATTCGGGGTACTACACTTACTCTATCTTTTCTTACAAACACAAGACATAGCCGAGTGACAAACACTGCAATCAAATGTACTACTCTACTTTAAGGGGAGGGGGCAGAGCATGGAACAGTTTCTTTACCCCCTTACACAGCCAGCCACATCCATTTTAAAAGCAGCAGAGTGAGCGTTCCTCCAATTGTAGGTTGGATCACCCCAGGTATCCCGATGAACGTCAGTATGTAAAATCCAGTACCACCATCTGAACCTGGATGCTGCCGGGTGATTACGAGTGCATGCACCAGCGCATCAGATCCGGTCTACATCTCTGATTCGGACATTATACGTGAAATTACGGACGTGCCACGTCACATCCGGTCCCAACTCCCAAACCCAGAAGCAGAGGATTAGCCTCCTTCCCATCAATTTCAGGCTACAGCCGGAAAGCAATGTCAGGACAGAGATGCCCCATGATTCTCATGGCATGCCTACTCCATCCCTGTGGAAATTTCTCCAGATCAGATAAATACCCTCAGGAACAGGAAACCACACTGAGGCATTGCCTTTTTACCCTGCATGATCCTGGTCCTGGGGCAGATCTTCTCTGTGGAGTGGTCAGGGCGTAAGGAACATAGTTGTTTCTCTGAATGGAGTAATAGGCATATGTAGCGTTCCAGTAGGTGCGATCGTAGTTGTGCTGGGCCTGTGGTAATTAAACGGGGGTCTGAAATTTACGCTGATTTAATCCTAAATCTCTGTCTATTTATAGGGAACCTGTCACCAGAAAAAGCGCTATTAACCTGCAGATATGGGGTTAATTTGCAGGTTAATGGCGTCACTATTCCACCTAGCTGCATTTCGGTTTCACTCACCGTTCTCTATATTCAGAGTAATGACTGAACCCATGGCGCCACAATGACTCAAACGTGAACACTGCGGGGGGAATAAAGTTCAATTTCTGTACACCGCCTTTGCATAAGTGTCGGCGCCAGGCAGGTTAGTAACTATATTAACCTGCAGATTATCCCCATATCTGCAGGTTAATATCTTTTTTTTATGGTAACAGGGTCCCTTTAATGTCATAATCTAATCTCTTTTCTGATATATCTCTGATAAAATCTTCCTAATGCCCCCTCTCTGCTCTCTCTAATTGCCCCCAGTGCATGCTTGGAAACTCGAATGAGATGTCACCAGGGGCAGATGGCTTGTTCACTGTCGCAGCCCCTGCCTCCTACGGTTGGAGGAGCAGACTGCCCTCTCACCCCTGGGTCTGGTCGATGGTTAGTGCAGTGGAGTGCTCCCACCCCGAGGTCTGGACAGTGGTTGGGGAAGAGGAATGCCTCATCACCCCTGGGTCTCGTTAATGGTTGGGCGAGAGGAATGCCCCCTCATCTCTGGGTCTGATCAATGGTTGGGGGAGAGGAATGCCCCCTCATCTCTGGGTCTGGTAGATGGTTAGTGCAGTGGAGTGCCCCCACCCCAATGTCTGGTCGGTGGTTGGGGAAGAGGAATGCCTCATCACCCCTGGGTCTGGTTAATGGTTGGGCGAGAGGAATGCCCCCTCATTTCTGGGTCTGGTAGATGGTTAGTGCAGTGGGGTGCCCCCTCACCCCTGGTCTGGTCGATGGTTGGGGGGAGGAGTGCCCTCTCGCCCTTGGGTCTGGTCAATTGTTGGGGAGGGAAATTCCTCTCACCCATGGGTCTGGTTGATGATTGCAAGATGAGAATGCTCTCACACCTAACCCTAACCCTTGGGTATGGTCGAATGTTTGGGGGAGAGACTGCCCCCTGACCTCTGGGTCTGGTCAATGGATAGTGGCATTCCCCCTCACCTCTGGGTATGGGTGGGGGAGATGAGTGTGCCTCACCCTTGGGTCTCGTCCATGGTTGTGGGAGAGGAATGCTTCCTGTTTCTTGGGTCTGGTCCATGGTTTGGGGAGCAGAGTGCCTCCTCACACCTCTCTCCGGTCAATGGTTAGAGGAGTGGAGTGCCCCCTTCACCCCTGAATGTAGTC
This sequence comes from Ranitomeya imitator, assembly GCF_032444005.1. Lineage (NCBI taxonomy): Eukaryota > Metazoa > Chordata > Amphibia > Anura > Dendrobatidae > Ranitomeya > Ranitomeya imitator. Next base: position 4,436,463 of record NC_091286.1, on the reverse strand, counting down.
AAATGTTTATTGGAGTGGAGTTCTGCCTACCCCTGGGTCTGGATGAGGGTTGGAGGGGAGAAGTGCCCTCCACACCTGGGTCTGCTTTATGGTTAGTGGAGTGGAGTTCCGCCTCACCCCTGGGTCGGTCGGCGGTTAGGGAGAGGAGTACCCCCTCACCCTTGGCTTTGGTGTATGGTTGAAGGAGAGGCCTTACCCTCACCCCTGAGTCTGGTCAATGGTTGAGGGAGCAGAGTGCCTCATCACCTCTGGGTCTGGTTAATAGTTGGGTAAGAGGAATGCCCCCTCATCTCTGGGTCTGGTTGATGGTTAGTGGAGTGCCCCCTCCCCCAGTGCTCTGGTTGATGGTTAGGGGAGGGGAGGGGAATGCCCCCTCACCCCTGGATCTGGTTGATGATTGGGAGAGAGGAATTCCCCTCTTCCCTGGGTCTGGTAGATAGTGCGGTGGAGTGCCCCCTCACACCTGGGTCTGGTCTATGGTTGGCGGGGGGAAGAGTGCCCTCTGGCCCTTGGATCTGGTTGATGGTTGGGGGTGCAGAGTGCTTCATCATCCCTGAGTCTGGTCAACTGTTGGGTGAGGGGAATTGCCCCTCACCCTTTGGTCTGGTTGATGGTTGGGGAACGGGAATGCTTTCACACCTGGGTCTGGTCAATGGTTAGTGGAGTTGAGTGCCTCCTCACCCCTGAGTCTGGTTAATGATTAGTGGAGAGGAGTGCCCCATCACCCCTGGGTCTGGTCAATGGTTAGTGGCATTCCTCCTCACCTCTGGGTATGGTCAATGGTTGAGGAGAGGAGTGCGCCTTCGCCTTGGGGTCTGATCCATGGTTGGGGAGAGGAAAACCCCCTGTCTCTTGGGTCTGGTCACCATTGTGTATGGTCAATGGTTAGTGGAGTGGTGGGGGGAGTGCCCCCCACCCCTGGGTCTGGTCAATGGTTAGTGGAGTGGAAGTACGCCTCACCCCTGGGTCTGATCGATGGATTGTGAAGTGGAGTTCCCTTTCATCCCTCGGTCTGGTCAATAGTTAGTGGAGTGGAGTGTCCCATCACCCATCGGTCTGGTTGATGTTTGGGGGAAAGTAGTGCCCCCTCACCCCTGGATCTGGTCGATGGTTAGTGTAGTGGAGTTCCCCCTCAACCGTGGGTCTGCTCGATGGTTAGTGGAGTGCCTTATCACTCCTGAGTCTGGTCGAAGGTTAGTGGAGTGGAGTGCTCTCTCACCCTTCGGTCTGGTAGGTGATTGAGGGAGAGGAGTGCCCCCCACACCGCGGGTCTGGTAGATGGTTAGTAGAGTGGATTTCCCCCTCATCCATGGGTCTGGTAAATAGTTAGTGGAGAGGAGTGCCTCCTCACTACTGGGTCTGGTCGATTGTTGGTGGAGTGGAGTGCCCCCTCACCCATGGGTCTATTCGATGTAGTAAATTTATCTTACTCAGGGCCACGACAGTAATGGTAAGTCCAGAGACAGAGAATCCAGATAACATCAGGCTGATGACAAACATTGGGTAGGAGACCGATCCCGCAGAGAGACCCCCGAACACCAGAGACAGCACCAGGGAAAGGAACAGCATCGCTCTGCGGCCAAACCTAAAGACAGCAGAAGAGGGAAAATAAGCGGAGGCCACTCAACATGAACAGTCCTTACCCAGATAGTGAGTAGTCATGTATCTGTGGGGATTTGGTGTCTAGGGGGAACTGTCAGTACAACTATAGAGTGGGGGAGCTGGACCCCCAAATTACAGACATGAAGGCAGGGACGTCCAGTCTGTCTATTAGGAGTTTTAGAGATGTTCTTAACTTCTCTGCCCTCGACCACCAGAGATATGAATTAGATCACTTAGGTTTTGCCGGATCGTCTCTATTTTCTGAGATATTTAATAAGTAATTAATTCCAGTAGAATTCTGTCTGTTCTCTCATTATAAGCTACAAAGTGAATACAAAATAATTATATGGGAAATGTCATTATCACACACCAAAAGCAATGGCATCTGTGGTCACACAGGTCACTTTGGGACGGCATTATTTTCATGGAAGAATTACTACATTTTTTGGACTATAAGATGCACTTTTTCCCTCAAAACATTTGGAGGAAAGTGGAGATGTGTCTTAGTCCGGGGTCACACTTGCGAGTGCAATGCGAGAAACTCACACATCAATACCCAGGACTGCCGCCGGCACTCGGGACCATAGCGTGCGGCTGCATAGAAATACAGTTAGGTCCATATATATTTGGACAGAGACATTTTTCTAATTTTGGTTATAGACATTACCACAATGAATTTTAAACAAAACAATTCAGATGCAGTTGAAGTTCAGACTTTCAGCTTTCATTTGAGGTTATCCACATTAAAATTGGATGAAGGGTTTAGGAGTTTCAGCTCCTTAACATGTGCCACCCTGTTTTTAAAGGGACCAAAAGTAATTGGACAGATTCAATAATTTTAAATAAAATGTTCATTTTTAGTACTTGGTTGAAAACCCTTTGTTGGCAATGACTGCCTGAAGTCTTGAACTCATGGACATCACCAGACACTGTGTTTCCTCCTTTTTGATGCTCGGCCAGGCCTTCACTGCGGTGGTTTTCAGTTGCTGTTTGTTTGTGGCCTTTCTGTCTGAAGTTTAGTCTTTAACAAGTGAAATGCTGCTCAATTGGGCTGAGATCAGGTGACTGACTTGGCCATTGAATCTGTCCAATTACTTTTGGTCCCTTTAAAAACAGGGTGGCACATGATAAGGAGCTGAAACTCCTAAACCCTTCATCCAATTTTAATGTGGATACCTCAAATGAAAGCTGAAAGTCTGAACTAACTGTATCTGAATTATTTTGTTTAAAATTCATTATGGTAATGTCTATAACCAATATTAGAAAAATGTAGTCTCTGTCCAAATATATATGGACCTAACTGTACATGCAGCAGCACACTCTGGTCCTGAGTGCCGGCGGCAGTCCCGGGCATTGATGCGAGAGACTCGTGCGAGTTTCTCACATTGCACTCTCAAGTGTGACCCCGGCCTTATATTTCAAATCTGCGGTGGGGGGTTCACAAGAGGCAAGCTTGCCACTGCAGGAAGCCGGCAGCAGGAGTAGAGTGATGCGGTGGGCCCAGAGCTGGGAGGAGGGAGTGTCCTGGCAGTGTGAGGCAGGATTGATCTCTTGGTGGTGGGCTTCAGGAAAATGTCAACGGTGTCAGTGAATGCGCAGATTTAGAGTGGGGACTCAGCTTCTGCCTTGCACCGCTGACATTTTCCTGAAGCTCACCGCCGGGAGCTCAATGGCACCTGCCTCTCACCGCCAGGATGCCCCTTCTTCCCAGCCTAGGGGCCGCAGCATCGCCCGACTCCTGCCGCCACCGGCTTCCAGCAGCATCACCCAACTCCTGCCACAGCCTAATTCCTGCAGCATTGCCCCACTCCTGCTGCCGACTTCCCACAGCATCGCCCCACTCCTGCCACTGCCAGCTTCCTGCAGCATCGCCCCACTCCTGCTGCCACCGGCTTCCAGCATCATCGCACCACTCCTGTCGTTGCTGTCTTCCAGCATCATCACCCCACTCCTGCCGCCACCAGCATCGCACCACTCCTGCCGTTGGCTTCCTGCAGCATCGCACCACTCCTGCCGTTGGCTTCCTGCAGCATCGCACCACTCCTGCCGTTGGCTTCCTGCAGCATTGCCTCACTCCTGCCGCTGCCAGCTTCCAGCAGCATCGTCCCAATCCTGCCGCTGCTGGCATCCAGCAGCATCGCACCAATACTGCCGCCACCAGCTTCCAGCAGCATCGCCCCACTCCTGCTGTTGCCAGCTTCGTGTAGCATCGCCCCACTCCTGCCGCCGCCAGCTTCCCGCAGCATCGCCCCACTCCTGCCGCTGCCGGCTTCCTGCAGCATCTCCCCACTCCTGCCACCGAAGGCTTCCATCAGCATCTCCCCACTCCTGCCGCTGATGGCTTCCTGCAGCATCGCCCCACACCTGCCGCCGCCTGCTTCCTGCAGCATCTCCCCATTCCTGCTGCCGCCAGCTTCCAGCAGCATCGCCCTATACCTGTCATCGCCGGATTCCTACAGCATCTCCCCACTCCTGCCGCAACTGGCTTCCAGCACCATCCCCCACTCATGCTGCCGGCAGCTTCCTGTAGTGGTGACCCTGCTCCACCGCCGCCGCCTCCCAGTAAGCTAAATTCGGACTATAAGATGGACTCCTATTTTCACATTAAAAAAATCTTTCTTTTTTTTCCTATTTTTCTCCCCTACAGTTCTGGCAAAAATGAAGAGACCACTGCACAATGTTCAGTTTGTCTGATTTTCCTCTTTATATTTTTGAGTAAAATGCAAATTGTTCTTTTATACTATAAACTACTGACAACTAGGGTTGAGCGAAACGGGTAGGCCAGATTCAGAAGTCGCCGACTTTTGGCAAAGTCGGGTTTCATGAAACCCGACCCGACCCTGTGTGGGGTCGGCCATGAGGTCGGCGATCTTCTGAATCTGGTATCGGAATTCCGATACCGATTCCCGAAATGTTTAAGATATCGGGAATCGGTATCGGAATTCAGATTTAAGTGTAAAATAAAGAATAATAATAAAAAATATTGCTATACTCACCCTCGGACGCGCCCTGGTTGTAACCGGGAGCCTTCCTTCCTAAGAACGAGCGCCTGAAGGACCTTTCGATGACGTCGCGGCTTGTGATTGGTCGCGTGAGCGGTCACATGGGCGTCATGCGACCAATCACAAGCTGCGATGTCGTTGAAAGGTCCTTCAAGCGCTGATTCTAGGAAGGAAGGCTGCGGGTTAGAACCAGGGCGTGTCCGAGGGTGAGTATATACCTGTTAGGTATCCAACCTTAGGTATTACAACCAGGGCGCGTCCAAGGGTGAGTATAGCAATATTTTTTATTTTTATTCTTTATTTTACACATTAATATGGATCGCAGGGCCTGAAGGAGAGTTTCCTCTCCTTCAGGCCCTGGAAACCATTAGAAACCCAATGCACTGCATTGGGTTTCGTGTTTCAGCCGACCCCGACCCCGACTTTTCTATAGGATCGGCCGATTTCACTCGACCCGACTTTTGAAAAAGTCGGGTTTCGTGAAATCCGACCCGATCCTATAAAAACAAAAGTCGCTCAACCCTACTGACAACATGTCTCCGAAGTTCCAAGCAATAAATTTAGTTTTTTTTTTCTGAAAAGGAAAAATGGTCAAAATAACAAAAAAATGCATTACTTGCAGATCTCAATTAATGCAAAAAAACAAACAAGTTCATAATCATTTAGAAACAACAATACTAATGTTTTACCTCAGGAAGAGTTCAGAAATCAATATTTTGTGGAATAACCATGATTGTTAATCCCAGCTTTCCTGCGTCTTGGCAGCTTTCCTCCAGTCTCTCACACGGCTCCTGGGTGACCTTATGCCACTCCTGGTACAATAATAATAATAATAATAATCTTTATTTTTATATAGCGCTAACATATTCCGCAGCGCTTTACAGTTTTGCACACATTATCATCAATAATGTCAGCCATTCTTCTTTGTTTGATGGCTTGTGACTATCCATCTTCCATCTTGATTACATTCCAGAGGTTTTCAGTGGGGTTCAGGTCTGGAGATTGGGCGGCCATGACAGGGATGTGATGTGGTGGTCATTCATCCACACCTTGATTGACCTAGCTGTGTGGCATGGTGCATTGTCCTGCTGGAAAAACCAGTCCTCAGAGTTGGGGAACATTGCCTGAGCAGAAGGAATCAACTGTTTTTCCAGGATAACCTTGCATGCGGCTTGATTCATACGTCCTTCGCAAAGAACAACCTGCCCAATTCCAGCCTTGCTGAAGTATCTCCAGATCATCACCGATCCTCCACCAAATTTCACAGTGGGTGAAAGACACTGTGGCTTGTACGCATCTTCAGGTCTCCGTCTAACCATTAGACGACCAGGTGTTGGGCAAAGCTGAAAATTAGACTCATCAAAGATTACCTTACTCCAGTCCTTTATGGTCCAATCCTTATGGTCTTTGGCAGTCTTCAGCCTGGCTCTCCTTTGCTTTTCATTGATGAAAGGCTTTTTTCTAGCTTTAGATGACTTGAGTCCTGCCTCTAGGAGCCTGTTACGAACTGTTCTTGCCATGCACTTCACCCAGCTGCCATTTGCCATTCCTTTTGTAGGTCACTTGATGTCATCCTGAGGTTGCTGAGTGACATTCGAATAAGATGACAGTCATCCCGGTCAGTGGAGAGTCGTTTTCACCCTCTGACGGTCTGTAGCTTTGTTGTCCCCAATGTCTGCTGCTTGACCTTGTTGTAATGGACTGCCGTGTTAGAAATTTTAAGTATGGAGGCAACATGACGCTCACTGTGTCCCTCTGCTAGTAAAGCCATGATTGAGCCCTTCTTTCCTCACTCAAGACTTTTCTTTTCAACTCCTTTGGCATGGTTAACAGTTATTTTTTCATTCCTATTACTTTTGGGATATTACTAGCACTTATTTTGCCATCCAGCTTGTCCTATTGCAGGAGGATTGTGAACACCACAGCGGGGTTTTTATACTTTCCTTCATTAAATAAGATTTGGTTCAGGTGATCACCTAATGAGAAGCACATTAAGTAGAATGAGGCGAACTCTGGTGGGAATTCACCTGACACTGCAATGGAATGGCTGTCAGACCAGAAGCGGATTTTTATACAACTGTGCAGTGGTCTCATGATTTTTGCCAGAGCTGTATATTTGGGGGCATTTTTTGGTTCAGTGCGTCTTATTGTCCAAAAAATACGGTATCTCAAAAACTAGAACCAAATCAGAAAAATAATGGGGTTTTTGAATTCAGTAAAATACCCGAAATCCATTAAAAAACTAGGCTCCTGAAAAAAAAAAAAATTGTAGACCTTTGTAATCATTAATCTCTTTACTGCCCAAGAAAACCTCATCACACAGCTCCGGTGCTGTGCCGGTATGACTCTCGCTGTGCTGGTGTGATGTCCGCTGTGCCGGTATGACTCGTGCTGTGTCGGTGTGACGTCCGCTGTGCCGCTGTAACGTCCGCTGTGCCGGTGTGACGTCCGCTGTGTCGGTGTGACGTCCGCTGTGCCGCTGTAACGTCCGCTGTGCCGGAGTGACGTCCACTGTGCCGGTATGACTCGCGCTGTGCCGGTGTGACGTCCGCTGTGCCGATATGACTCTCGCTGTGCTGGTGTGATGTCCGCTGTGCCGGTATGACTCGCGCTGTGCCGGTGTGACGTCCGCTGTGCCGATATGACTCTCGCTGTGTCGGTGTGATGTCCGCTGTGCCGGTGTGACGTCCGCTGTGCCGCTGTAATGTCCGCTGTGCCACTGTAACGTCCGCTGTGCCGGTGTGACGTCCGCTGTGCCGGTATCACTCGCACTGGGCCAGTGTGACGTCCGCTGTGCCGGTGTGACGTCCGCTGTGCCAGTGTGACGTCCGCTGTGATGGTATGACTCGCACTGGGCCAGTGTGACGTCCGCTGTGCCGGTGTCACGTCCGCTGTGACGGTGTGATGTCCGCTGTGACGGTGTGATGTCCGCTGTGCCGGTATGACGTCCGCTGTGCCGGTGTGACGTCCGCTGTGCCGGTGTGACGTCCGCTGTGCCGGTGTGACATCCGCTGTGCCGGTGTGACGTCCGCTGTGCCGGTGTGACTCGCACTGGGCCGGAGTGACGTTCGCTGTGCCGGCGTGACGTCCGCTGTGCCGGTATGACTCTCGCTGTGCTGGTGTGATGTCCGTTGTGCCGGTATGACTCGTGCTGTGCCGGTGTGATGTCCGCTGTGCCGGTGTGACGTCCGCTGTGCCACTGTAATGTCCGCTGTGCTGCTGTAAAGTCCGCTGTGCCGCTGTAAAGTCTGCTGTGCCGGTGTGACGTCCGCTGTGCCGGTATCACTCGCACTGGGCCGGTGTGACGTCCGCTGTGCCGGTGTGACGTCCGCTGTGCCAGTGTGACGTCCACTATGACGGTATGACTCGCACTGGGCCAGTGTGACTTGCGCTGTGCCAGTGTGACTCGCGCTGTGCCGGTGTGACATCCGCTGTGCCAGTGTGACGTCCGCTATGACGGTATGACTCGCACTGTGCCAGTGTGACTCGCGCTGTGCCAGTGTGACTCGCGCTGTGCCGGTGTGACATCCGCTGTGCCAGTGTGACGTCCGCTGTGCCGGTGTGACGTCCGCTGTGCCAGTGTGACGTCCGCTGTGCCGGTATGACTCGCACTGGGCCAGTGTGACGTCCGCTGTGCCGGTGTGACGTCCGCTGTGACGGTGTGATGTCCGCTGTGACGGTGTGATGTCCGCTGTGCCGGTATGACGTCCGCTGTGCCGGTGTGACGTCCGCTGTGCCGGTGTGACGTCCGCTGTGCCGGTGTGACGTCCGCTGTGCCGGTGTGACGTCCGCTGTGCCAGTGCGACTCGCACTGGGCCGGTGTGACGTCCGCTGTGCCAGTGTGACGTCCGCTGTGCCGGTATGACTCGCACTGTGCCGGTGTGACGTCCGCTGTGATGGTGTGACTCGCACTGTGCCGGTATGACGTCCGCTCTGCCGGTGTGATGTCCGCTGTGCCGGTGTGATGTCTGCTGTACCGGTATGACTCGCGCTGTGCCGGTGTGACATCTGCTGTGCCAGTGTGACGTCCGCTGTGCCGGTATGACTCGTGCTGTGCCAGTGTGACGTCCGCTGTGCCGGTGTGACGTCCGCTGTGCCAGTATGACTCGCACTGGGCCGGTGTGACGTCCGCTGTGCCAGTGTGACGTCCGCTGTGCCGGTATGACTCGCACTGTGCCGGTGTGACGTCCGCTGTGCCGGTGTGACTCGCACTGTGCCGGTATGATGTCCGCTCTGCCGGTGTGATGTCCGCTGTGCCGGTGTGATGTCTGCTGTGCCGGTATGACTCGCGCTGTGTCGGTGTGACATCCGCTGTGCCAGTGTGACGTCCACTGTGCCGGTATGACTCGCGCTGTGCCGGTGTGACGTCCGCTGTGCCTGTGTGACGTCCGCTGTGACGGTGTGATGTCCGCTGTGACGGTGTGATGTCCGCTGTGACGGTGTGACGTCCGCTGTGCCGGTGTAACGTCCGCTGTGCCGGTGTGACGTCCGCTGTGCCGGTGTGACGTCCGCTGTGCCGGTATGACTCGCGCTGTGTCGGTGTGACGTCCGCTGTGCCGGTGTAACGTCCTCTGTGCCGGTGTAACGTCCGCTGTGCCGGTATGACTCGCGCTGTGTCGGTGTGACGTCCGCTGTGCCAGTGTGACGTCCGCTGTGCCGGTATAACGTCCGCTGTGCCGGTGTGACGTCCGCTGTGCCGGTATGACTCGCGCTGTGTCGGTGTAACGTCCGCTGTGCCAGTGTAACGTCCTCTGTGCCGGTGTAACGTCCGCTGTGCCGGTATGACTCGCGCTGTGTCGGTGTGACGTCCGCTGTGCCAGTGTGACGTCCGCTGTGCCGGTATAACGTCCGCTGTGCCGGTGTGACGTCCGCTGTGCCGGTGTGACGTTTGCTGTGCCGGTGTAACGTCCTCTGTGCCGGTGTAACGTCCTCTGTGCCGGTGTAACGTCCTCTGTGCCTGTATAACGTCCGCTGTGCCGGTATGACTCGCGCTGTGGCGGTGTGACGTCCGCTATGCCGGTGTGATGTCTCCTGTGCCGGTGTAACGTCCGCTGTGCCGGTGTAACGCCTGCTGTGCCGGTGTAACGCCTGCTGTGCCGGTGTAACGTCCGCTGTGCCGATGTAACGTCCGCTGTGCCGGTGTGATGTCTGCTGTGCCGGTGTAACGTCCGCTGTGCCGATGTAACGTCCGCTGTGCTGATGTAACGTCTGCTGTGCCGGTGTAACGTCCGCTGTGCCGGTGTAACGTCCGCTGTGCCGATGTAACGTCCGCTGTGCCGGTGTAACGTCCGCTGTGCCGGTGCGATGCGCTCTATGCCAAGCGGCATTAGATCAGACTATGATTTTTTGGATGTGCGATCCATGTCTTTTTTCTACAGATCTGGTATAATCATGAACCTGTTCGCTGCCCCAGCCCACCAGGGATGTAATCATGAACCTGGAATATGAAGCCCTTTCATTCCCCAGACTTCCAGGATAATTATGATCAACCCTTTCAGCGCTGCAGGACACCAGGGATCTTGCCCTGCAGATGTTGTGCAGGCTGCACTCTGTGGATTGTGATGGATGTGTATGGCGGATCTGCATCCACTTACCTGTCAGACAGGTAACCAAAGGTCACTGTTCCCAGGGTCACTCCTATGAAAAAGAAGGAGGTCAGGATCCGACCTAAGCCTTTCTTCTCACACACCAGATCCCACTGTGTAACAGAGAACGGGTTCATAATTACTGAGAATGAAGTCATTACCGAAACTCTCAATGATGTGTGTAGGATCCGTCCTCTGCCGGTCTCTCCACAAACCTCAGACCGGTAACAGGCCATAGTACACCAGGGGTTAATGCCGCCTAGGTCACTTCATACCCCATCATGCCAGATCACACCCCCTTATGACAGATTACACCCCATCATGCCAGATTACACCCCCTTATGCCAGATTACACCCCCTTATGACAGATTACATCCCCTTATGACAGATTACACCTCACCATGCCAGATTACACCTCATCATGCCAGATTACACCCCCTTATGACAGATTACACCCCCTTATGACAGATTACACCCCATCATGCCAGATTACACCCCCTTATGACAGATTACATCCCCTTATGCCAGATTACACCCCCTTATGACAGATTACACCCCCTTATGACAGATTACACCTCACCATGCCAGATTACACCTCATCATGCCAGATTACACCCCCTTATGACAGATTACACCCCCTTATGACAGATTACACCCCATCATGCCAGATTACACCCCCTTATGACAGATTACACCCCCTTATGACAGATTACACCCCATCATGCCAGATTACACCCCCTTATGACAGATTACACCCCTTATGACAGATTACACCCCCTTATGACAGATTACACCCCCTTATGACAGATTACATCCCCTTATGACAGATTACATCCCCTTATGCCAGATTACACCCCCTTATGACAGATTACACCCCCTTATGACAGATTACACCTCATCATGCCAGATTACACCTCATCATGCCAGATTACACCCCCTTATGACAGATTACACCCCCTTATGACAGATTACACCCCATCATGCCAGATTACACCCCTTATGACAGATTACACCCCCTTATGACAGATTACACCTCATCATGCCAGATTACACCCCCTTATGACAGATTACACCTCATCATGCCAGTTTACACCCCCTTATGACAGATTACACCCCATCATGCCAGATTACACCCCTTTATGACAGATTACACCTCATCATGCCAGATTACACCCCCTTATGCCAGATTACACCCCTTATGACAGATTACACCCCCTTATGCCAGATTACACCCCTTTATGACAGATTACACCTCATCATGCCAGATTACACCCCCTTATGCCAGATTACACCCCCTTATGACAGATTACACCCCATCATGCCAGATTATGATTATACCCCCTTGATATCAGCAGTGATGAGTGATATACACAAGAGTTACTTATTTTTTCAGCATTTTCTTGGGTTTCCGCTTTGTCGGGTGATGTGAGCTGATAACTGACATCTTAACGTTATAAACACATTGAATTTTATTACTCAAAGCAGAAAAACATCAGTCAGTAAAAATGAAACTTCCACAAAGATCTAGAATCTGCCGCACTTCTCTGTGATTCCCCATTGAAAAAGCTTACGGGAAACGTGAGTCTGGGGTCAGCCCCTGGGAACTCTGGTGGGATAGAGTTTGGCCTAGGCTATTTTACACCCCCGGGTATAGTTTGGTCTAGGCTATTTTACACGCTAGGTATAGTTTGGCCTAGGCTGTTTTACACCCCCGGGTATAGTTTGGTCTAGGCTATTTTACACCCCCGGGTATAGTTTGGCCTAGGCTACACATGATGCTCCATACTGTATAATGGCCCCACATGATGCTCCATACTGTATAATGGCCACACATGATGCTCCATACTGTATATTGGCCACACATGATGCTCCATACTGTATAATGGCCCCACATGATGCTCCATACTGTATAATGGCCCCACATGATGCTCCATACTGTATAATGGCCACACATGATGCTCCATACTGTATAATGGCCACACATGATGCTCCATACTGTATAATGGCCACACATGATGCTCCATACTGTATATTGGCCACACATGATGCTCCATACTGTATAATGACCACACATGATGCTCCATACTGTATAATGGCCACACAGTGCTCCATACTGTATTATGGCCCCACATGATGCTCCATACTGTATAATGGCCACACATGATGCTCCATACTGTATAATGGCCGCACATGATGCTCCATACTGTATAATGGCCGCACATGATGCTCCATACTGTATAATGGCCGCACACGATGCTCCATACTGTATAATGAACACACATGATGCTCCATACTGTATAATGAACACACATGATGCTCCATACTGTATAATGGCCACACATGATGCTCCATACTGTATAATGAACACACATGATGCTCCATACTGTATAATGGCCACACATGATGCTCCATACTGTATAATGAACACACATGATGCTCCATACTGTATAATGGCCACACATGATGCTCCATACTGTATAATGAACACACATGATGCTCCATACTGTATAATGGCCACACATGATGCTCCATACTGTACAATGGCCCCACATGATGCTCCATACTGTATAATGGCCACACATGATGCTCCATACTGTATATTGGCCACACATGATGCTCCATACTGTATAATAGCCACACATGATGCTCCATACTGTATAATGACCACACATGATGCTCCATACTGTATAATGGCCACACAGTGCTCCATACTGTATTATGGCCCCACATGATGCTCCATACTGTATAATGGCCCCACATGATGCTCCATACTGTATAATGGCCACACATGATGCTCCATATTGTATAATGGCCGCACATGATGCTCAATACTGTATAATGACTGCACATGATGCTCCATACTGTATAATGGCCGCACATGATGCTCCATACTGTATAATGGCCACACATGATGCTCCATACTGTATAATGAACACACATGATGCTCCATACTGTATAATGAACACACATGATGCTCCATACTGTATAATGGTCACACATGATGCTCCATACTGTATAATGAACACACATGATGCTCCATACTGTATAATGGCCACACATGATGCTCCATACTGTATAATGAACACACATGATGCTCCATACTGTATAATGAACACACATGATGCTCCATACTGTATAATGGCCACACATGATGCTCCATACTGTATAATGAACACACATGATGCTCCATGCTGTATAATGGCCACACATGATGCTCCATACTGTATAATGACCACACAGTGCTCCATACTGTATAATGGCCACACAGTGCTCCATACTGTATAATGGCCACACAGTGCTCCATACTGTATAATGGCCACACATGATGCTACATACTGTATGATGGCCACACATGATACTGCGCACAGTATAATGGCCACACATAGTTACTCCTACACATGCGGCTCCGCTCTGTACACCTCATACAGACACACAAGGCTCGGCTCCATACACCTCATACACACATACGGCTCAGCTCCGTACACCTCATACACACACACGGCTCAGCTCCGTACACCTCATACACACACACGGCTCAGCTCCGTACACCTCATACACACACACGGCTCAGCTCCGTACACCTCATACACACACACGGCTCAGCTCCGTACATCTCATACACACACACACACGGCTCAGCTCCGTACACCTCATACACACGCACGGCTCCGCTCTGTACACCTCATACACACACACGGCTCTGCTCTGTACACCTCATACACACACACACGGCTCAGCTCCATACACCTCATACACACACACGGCTCCGCTCTGTACACCTCATACACACACACGGCTCCGCTCTGTACACCTCATACACACACACACGGCTCAGCTCCGTACACCTCATACACACACGGCTCAGCTCCGTACACCTCATACACACACACGGCTCCGCTCTGTACACCTCATACACACACACAGCTCTGCTCTGTACACCTCATACACACACACAGCTCTGCTCCGTACACCTCATACACACACACGGCTCAGCTCCGTACACCTCATACACACACACACGGCTCAGCTCCGTACACCTCATATACACACACGGCTCAGCTCCGTACACCTCATATACACACATGGCTCAGCTCCGTACACCTCATACAAACACACGGTTCCGCTCCGCACACCTCATACACACACGGCTCCGCTCCATACACCTCATACACACACATAGCTCCGTACACCTCATACACACACGGCTCAGCTCCGTACACCTCATACACACACACGGCTCAGCTCCGTACACCTCATACACACACGGCTCCGCTCCGTACACCTCATACACACACATGGCTCAGCTCCGTACACCTCATACACACACGGCTCCGCTCCGTACACCTCATACACACACAGCTCCGCTCTGAACACCTCATACACACACGGCTCTGCTACATCCACACTATAAACAACTCCGACCCCACTCTTAAGCTTACCGTTTAGCACCATGACAGCACAGCAGAGTCCTGCAATACACGGAGGCCCCTGATCATGTGACTCCTGACTCCTCCCCTCCTGTGACATCACAGGTCCTGAGCAAGCTCCAGTGACTCACTGTGACTGAGAGGCCCTCCCGCTCCCTCCTCTCTTCCTGGTCCAGCGTCTGCTACCTGTCACCTCACCGCAGACCGCAGCAGTGACAGCCGGCTGGACAGCAGCATAATATATGCTAGCAGGTGAGGAGGGGGGCTCGTTCAACTGTCATATCACATGCGTGCAGCAGAGCGGGCCCCCCTGCTTCTCCTGTTAGCAATAATACTGCCACCGGCTGTCATTCACCTCATTGCTTTGTATGCCCGTCGGGGGCCCCCTCTGGGGGTTGAACAGGCGGTATGTCCGCCCATGATCACACTTTCCCCTCTATCGGACGTCTGCTGCCTCGTAGTGACCATTGACTCTGTTCTTCATACCAAACATCCAAGCTCTCGCCACCTCCTGTCCATCTCCAACTCAAAAACATTTTCGGAATCCATCCTTTCCTCAAACTTGAATCTACTAAACTGTTAACAGATGCCCTCATCATCGCCCGCCTGGACAATTGCGATATCCTCCTCTGTGGCCTCCCTGCTAACACTCGCTCAACTCTCCAGTCCATCCTTAACACTTCTGCACGTCTAATCCACCTGTCTCCTCGCTATTCCTCCTATCCTCCCCTCTGCAAATCCTGTCATTGGCTCCCAATCCCCCATTATATTCAGTTCATACTACTAATGCTGATTTACAAATCTGTCCATAATCTGTCTCCTCTATATATCTCCGAACTAATCTGCCGATATCTTCCCATACACAATCTCCGGTCCTCCCAGGACCTCCCGCTCTCCTCCACACTCTTACGTTCCTCACCGAATCGTCTCCAAGACTTCTCCCAATTGTCCCCTGTCCTCTGGAATTCTGTGCCGCACAAAAATATGCAACAATTGGAACCTTCTGACAGAACTTGAAAACTCATCTCTTCAAGAAAGTTGCAGCCTGCACTGACCTGGCTGCCACCTCACTGCCATGGGAACTGTCTCCAATTCTGTCTCAGCCTTTCTAAAAGCATTTGTGGCCCATTTTCCCAGGACCCTGAGGGCCACTCCCAGCCCCATGCAGCTACCTGTGTGACGGTGGTCGAGGAGAATGTAGAGCGCTCGTACTCCCAGCCCTGATCACAGCTCTGCAGCCAGGACCCATTCGCCATCATGTCCTGGGACGTGTTCAGATGCAGCTGGGGCTTGGAGAACATCTGACAGGAACTGAAGGAGCCATCATCTTCTTGAGGGATGTTAAGGAGCAGAAGGTCTTCCTGGCTAAGGTTTCCTGAGTTCCTGTGGTCGGGGACGGTGCAGTGATGGGGTGGCACGGCTGAGATGAAGATGTGCTGGAGGAAATGGAGGGGAAGGATGATCCGGGAAATGCACAAGATCAATAATGTGAGGACCTGGAATCTTCCAAACCCACCGGCCTCATGGAGCAAATCATCAAAGCTCAGTGTTACTGGAGGAGACATGGACCTTGGGGACAGAGGCAGGAAATCCATGAGGAAACTTTATCAGCAAGGGTCCTAGATCAGGTCTTTATTGGCTCAGTGGTGTAAAGCCAAGACCTGCTCTTCTTTACCTCTCCAGATCCATCCTCTGCTAAAAACATGTTCCTTCCCAGATTGACATTCCTGGTGCTATAAGCCTCTTACCCATAAGAGCAGAGGAGCCAAGTCACGGGACACGTAGAACATTCCTACCACACATCATTACAAAACACTGGCCTTGGGCTCTCCGCACACACAATCATTTGACAGGATTCACGCTCACACTTTAAGCACTGTACATAATTGTTTACGGTGATTGAAGGTTTATAGCATATCCCATCAGCCAGATGATCCCAGAGAACCTCAGGCCACAGGATAAAGGCTCTAACAATGTTTCTATGAGGTTTCGACCCGACAAGGCCATCCATCCCATTAACTGTCCCCCAATCCCTCAGTCCATAAATCCCTCAGTACTGCAAAGCTGAAATAAGTAGAGCTAGTGCTGAGGCTATCAATGTAATATATTTTTAAGAAGCTGATGTTGGCAGAGTCGGTGCCGAGGAGCTGATGTAGGCAGAGTCGGTGCCGAGGAGCTGATGTAGGCAGAGTCGGTGCCGAGGAGCTGATGTAGGCAGAGTCGGTGCCGAGGAGCTGATGTAGGCAGCGTCGGTGAGAATGAGCTGATGTAGGCTAGTTTGACACTAGCGTTTTGCTGAGCTGCGGAGGGCTGCGGACTTCCTCCGTGATGCGCCACTCACAGCCGCACCTCCACCGCTCAGCTCCATCTACGTCCGCATGCAGTCTGCGTACCTATCTTTAACATTAGGTACGCAGGTTGTGTGGATGTATGCGGATCCCTCTGCATTCAACGTACCGATGGACGTTATGAAATTGTGTCAGTTTTTCAACGCATCCGCTGCCCATTCTAAAATCCGGGGAGGAGGGGGCGGAGTTTCCTCCACGCATGTGTGGTACAAAATGGCGGATCCGACGTCCGAAAAAACATTCCCTTGAACTATTTTTTGTGCCGACAGTCCACCAAAACACGACGGATCCAGTGCACAACGGATGCGATGTATGGCCATATGTCGCGATCCGTCGGCAATTCAAGTCTATGGGCAAAAAACAGATCCTGTGGGCACATTTGCAGGATCCGTTTTTTGCCCAAAATGACGGATTGCGATGGATCCAAAAAAAATGCTAATGTGAAAGTAGCCAAAAGAAATTTTAACGACGCATGCGGAGGCATCCGCATACATCCACACAACCTGTGTACCTAATGTTAAAGATAGGTGCGCAGGCCGCATGCGGACATAGGCGGAGCTGAGCGTCGGAGGTGTGGCCATGGGCGGGGCTTCATGGAGGAAGTCCGCAGCTCAGTAAAACGCTAGTGTGAAACTATCCTAAGTGGCGTTGGTGCTGATGTAGGTGGACATGGTATTGATGAGCTTACATTAGCTGCGCATCTGTTTCCCAGCACTCAATATCACCTGCACAATATACAGTAGATTATCACTGGCAGCAGCTTCATCAGCTCCTCAGCACCGACATTATCTACATCAGCTCCTCATCACTGATACCATCTACATCAGCTCCTCAGCATTGATACCATCTACATCAGCTCCTCAGCATTGATACCATCTACATCAGCTCCTCATCACTGATACCATCTACATCAGCTCCTCATCACTGATACCATCTACATCAGCTCCTCATCACTGATACCATCTACATCAGCTCCTCATCACTGATCCCTTCTACATCAGCTCCTCAGCATTGATACCATCTACATCAGCTCCTCAGCATTGATACCATCTACATCAGCTCCTCAGCATTGATACCATCTACATCAGCTCCTCATCACTGATACCATCTACATCAGCTCCTCATCACTGATCCCTTCTACATCAGCTCCTCAGCATTGATACCATCTACATCAGCTCCTCAGCATTGATACCATCTACATCAGCTCCTCATCACTGATACCATCTACATCAGCTCCTCATCACTGATACCATCTACATCAGCTCCTCATCACTGATACCATCTACATCAGCTCCTCATCACTGATACCATCTACATCAGCTCCTCAGCATTGATACCATCTACATCAGCTCCTCATCACTGATACCATGTACATCAGCTCCTCAGCATTGATACCATCTACATCAGCTCCTCATCACTGATACCATGTACATCAGCTCCTCATCACTGATACCATCTACATCAGCTCCTCATCACTGATACCATGTACATCAGCTCCTCAGCATTGATACAATCTACATCAGCTCCTCATCACTGATACCATCTACATCAGCTCCTCAGCATTGATACCATCTACATCAGCTCCTCATCACTGATACCATCTACATCAGCTCCTCAGCATTGATACCATCTACATCAGCTCCTCATCACTGATACCATCTACATCAGCTCCTCAGCATTGATACCATCTACATCAGCTCCTCAGCATTGATACCATCTACATCAGCTCCTCAGCATTGATACCATCTACATCAGCTCCTCAGCATTGATACCATCTACATCAGCTCCTCATCACTGATACCATGTACATCAGCTCCTCAGCATTGATACCATCTACATCAGCTCCTCATCACTGATACCATGTACATCAGCTCCTCAGCATTGATACAATCTACATCAGCTCCTCATCACTGATACCATCTACATCAGCTCCTCAGCATTGATACCATCTACATCAGCTCCTCAGCATTGATACCATCTACATCAGCTCCTCAGCATTGATACCATCTACATCAGCTCCTCAGCATTGATACCATCTACATCAGCTCCTCATCACTGATACCATCTACATCAGCTCCTCATCACTGATACCATCTACATCAGCTCCTCATCACTGATACCATCTACATCAGCTCCTCAGCATTGATACCATCTACATCAGCTCCTCAGCATTGATACCATCTACATCAGCTCCTCAGCATTGATACCATCTACATCAGCTCCTCAGCATTGATACCATCTACATCAGCTCCTCATCACTGATACCATGTACATCAGCTCCTCAGCATTGATACAATCTACATCAGCTCCTCATCACTGATACCATCTACATCAGCTCCTCATCACTGATACCATCTACATCAGCTCCTCAGCATTGATACCATCTACATCAGCTCCTCAGCATTGATACCATCTACATCAGCTCCTCAGCATTGATACCATCTACATCATCTCCTCAGCATTGATACTATCTACATCATCTCCTCAGCACCGACACCTGCTGCATCAGCTTCTGAGCATTGACATTATCTACATCAGCTGTGACATCACGTATATAAGCTCCTCCGTACCGACAGTATCTACATGACCTTCTCGGCGCTGACACCGCCTACATCTGCTCCTTAGCACTGAAACCGCCTACATCAGCTCCTTCTCACCAACACCATCTACATCATCTCCTTAACACCGACATCATCTACATCACCTCCGACATAATCTATATCAGTGGAGCGCCCCGTCAGGGCGGTTCATGGGGGGATATCACGGTGGCTGACCCAGTCCGTGGCCCTGGGACGTCCGTATAATAGGGAAAGTTCTTTAAAGGGATAAAGTTTATGTTCATGATGCCACCTGTGGTACTCAGTCAAGGTGTTCGACGTTGCTTTAAGGGGTCCGCTGGGGTGATGTTATGGCAGCTAGATGGTATACCTTCCCACAGGTGAAGTGTATCCCCAGGGCTTCCCAATGTGTAGATTGTGAATGGTGAATGGCACAGTGAAGAACAAGGGCACAAGGTTGCAGTCTCTTTACCTTTACTGAAGAAGACTTCAGCATCCACAGTCCAGGGCACCAGACCAAAGGGTAGGCAGAGTCCGGCCGGTTCGGAGGTCCCCTTGTCCAAGTGGAAATCAATAGCCTTCCCTTGCGCTGTAGTGGTGTAGTTCCTTACTGCATAAGCTTCAAATAAGGGTCTCACAGATGTGGTGTCTCTCTTTCTCTCTCTGTCCCCCGTATAGGATAGGACAAAACCCATATGACTGGTGACTTGAGCCTGTTTATAGGATCTCTTAGATAACCCGATTCTGTGGGGTGTCACTGTGCCTTCTGGGTGTAGGTGCTGACAAGTAACCTGCAATTAGCTGTCCTGCCACTCTCTGAAGTGAGGTCCTTACTACCTCGGTGTTCCGGCTGCCGGTGTTCTGAGCCTCAGAAGGAGGCAGCCTGTTCGGGGCTGGTCCCCTTCTGGTATCCTCTCCTTTTCTTTGCCTTCCTTCACGCTTGCTGCAATACAGTTCTGCCTTCAAGATGTCTCTTTCTGGGAGCTGCAGCTCTGAGGGTATGCACAGCTCCGTGGACCCTCTGTCCTCAGACTGATGTCTGGAACTAACTAACTTTCCCTACAGACTACCAGTTATATATATATATATATATATATATATATAGTCACCTAGTAAATAGGATCAAAAGCTCCCCCTGGTGGCCTGGAGTATGAATGTGTTGCATGTTTGTGATACTTGGACGCAGTTATCCTTCCTTGCCTCCAAACGTAGCATCACTCTCCCCGGGAGGAAAGTAATACCACTGTGATGACCAGGATCCTGGGACACCACAGTCCCCCCTGTTAAATCCAGTACTCCTGGACTGGGAAAAGAAGAACAACAATACATGTTAGCAAAAAGACATACAATTTTTAAAATGCTGTAAAACTTATAAAACTAATTAATATTATATAACTAGAGCTTCCCTTTATGGGAGGTGAGGACACTTGAACGTTACATGAACTATTTACATTGTACGCATACTTTTGTGAATAGAGAAATTTAATAAAACAATATGACTATGAACTAACTATGAAATACAATTACCCACTACGGGTATACTATCTTAGGATTTCAAAGTGCAAAACAATCATTTAATCTTTATTCAAGTGCAGAACTGTCTATCAACCCCCACAGGCTCACAATATCTTCTCAGTTTATTCAAAAGTGCATTATTAAGCATTTTCCTACTATGTCTAAATCTAAATCTCAATTTTATTACTATTTACTATATTAACTCTTTAATATATTAACTTTCCATCTTGCAACATACAGGTCTATCTGGCAAAGTGCAACAACTCAACATTCCCTTTAAGGGTCTAAACAATATTCAAGTCTTTCAATGAGGTAGTGCAAATAATACTCAAGTCAATCAATAACATTATAACAGCAGAAACGATGTGAGGGACCCGTCATTAACCGCCAATGTTGGTTTGGGCAGGCTACAAGGCGTGTATCCAGACCTGGAATCCTGCCGCGCCAAATGGGTTTTTCTTCAGGTCTCTGGAAAACAAGTCTGAACTTTAAGGCAACATGGGAACAGTCCCATTAAGAACTCATATGTAAAACCAGTAGAAAGCACCCTTAAGAAGGTGCAAACTATTTACAGTTGAAAGTGTTTGAGCCATTCACTGTGCATGACTCCAGTGTCTTTGAATGGAAGGCAACGAGCAACTTGTGCAACACATAGGATCCCTTGTAACGTGGGACCCCTTTAAGTTGAAACCCTGGTCAGGTTCAATAAACTTGAAACGGTAACAGTCATTTCAAACTTGCAGGAAAAGATGAACATGTAACTATTTACAGTCATTTTTCAGATTTGTTTTGTTCTGTTATAGCAGTAGCCAAGGTACCAGTCAGTATCGAACACGTCCTGGCCTGGAAAGATTTGTATCCAGATCATCATCTTATGCTATAATCAACATCATGGGTTTGCCTCTCATGTATGGTCAAGTGATTAGCTGCTATCAGTTTGTGTGGCTTGAGTACGTATGTCAGCTATTGCATTAACCACAGCAGTTGTCTCAGTGGTGGTGATTATGTACACAGTAGTAGAAGTGTTGGTTTGAGGAGTTGCAGGCTCTGTAACTGGAGGGATAGTGGGGGTATCAACTTTGACACTAGGTGGCACTGTGGTGGGTACGCATTTCTTAATGTTCCGAGCGCACCAGCCTTTTTCATCCTGGTGACGGGTGTAGGTCACATGATCCCCTCGGTATAGATCCCGTTCAGGATGTCCCTTCCGGAGATGAGATTCCACATCACTACGGGTGACATAGACCTTCGTCGGTGGCCCGGATTCCTGAATGAAACCCCAACCCCTTTTAGGGTAGAATGCCACTACTATACCCCATCTTGTTGGGCTTTTGTTACCTCGCTGTGTGTTATGGGTCTGCGCTTTGCGTTGGGCCTCACTCCCGTTTCCTTCTTCCCATTTTAACACCAGACATTGGTTATATTCCTCCCAGGTGAGGGCTTCAATATGGGACCCTTCTGGTTGGGCCTCCCCAGGGGACCCGATTGGTTCTGCTCTCGGGTTATCCCATTGGAAAACTACCTCCTCAGGGCTCACTTCAGCGGTGTGCCTATGGGTGTTGGGAGCGGGCCTGTCAGCGTCTCGTCGTCGGTGGTAATAGTCGCTGGAGCAGGGCCTTCATCTGGGGCAGGCGCTGTCGCTGGAGCGAGGTTAGTGATTGGGGAAGAGCGGTCGCTGGAGCGCGAACGGTCAGCAGGGCAGGGTCGTTTTCTGTACCTGCGTCTGATGTGGTTCCATCGATGCCGGTCTGCTCCGCTGATTAGGATGCTGGAGTCAGCTGCTGCCTGGACTGTTCCAGTGCGATCTTCCTGCACAGGGCCGACTTTCATTGCTTCACTGCGGTCAGCTCTGTGTCCAGGAGCTGGTGGCTCAGCGCCTCCACCCGCGGCTCCAGGAAGTCCGGATCCTCCAGCAGCGGTGAGTTCGGGTCCTCCTCCGGTGGCTTGGGACGGTCCCGGGTCACTTCGCCGTTGTTCAGGTACCCGCTGGTCGCCATCTCTTCCTCCGGATCTGTGGCCACACACGCACGCTGCTCCTCCATTTCTTGGGGGGGCCGGGCTTCTTCTCCAACTTGTTCCCGCCATTGCAAATCAGGAGGCGGACCTCTTTGGCAGATGGGCAGGTCCTCATTGTGTAATAGCATTCGTAGGGGGCGGTCAGCACTGTTCACGCCGCTTTGGTAGTCTCCTCTCATAATGGCACGCCCTTCTTCTCCGGCACTCCTCATGGCGCTGTAATGGCGGCAGTTTTGGCGGCAATTTTTGTGGTCTTTTGCGATACAGTCTCACAATAAAGTATGGTTCAGGCACAGTTCTGGCACAGTCTTAGGCTGGTTTCACATTTGCGTTTTTTTTTTGCGTTTTTGCGGTAAAAAACGCAAAAAAAGCATGCGTTTTTTAAAGGCAAAAAAACGTATTGATGTCTATGGAAACGCATGCGTTTTTAAGCACATGCGTTTGCATGCGTTTTTATAGAAAAACACAAGAAAACACACTGATAAGCTAACCCCCAACCCTAACCCTAACCCAAACCCAAACGCTAAGGGATCCTAACCCTAACCCTAATCCTAACCCTAACCCAAACGCTAAGGGATCCTAACCCTAATCCTAACCCAAACGCTAAGGGATCCTAACCCTAACCCAAACGCTAAGGGATCCTAACCCAAACGCTAAGGGATCCTAACCCTAACCGTTAGGGTTAGGATTAGGGTTAGGATCCCTTAGCGTTTGGGTTAGGGTTAGGATCCCTTAGCGTTTGGGTTTGGGTTAGGGTTAGGATCCCTTAGCGTTTGGGTTTGGGTTAGGGTTAGTGTTAGGATTAGGGTTAGGATCCCTTAGCGTTTGGGTTAGGGTTAGGATTAGAGTTAGGATCCCTTAGCGTTTGGGTTAGGGTTAGGATTAGAGTTAGGATCCCTTAGCGTTTGGGTTAGGGTTAGGATTAGGGTTAGGATCCCTTAGCGTTTGGGTTAGGGTTAGGATTAGAGTTAGGATCCCTTAGCGTTTGGGTTAGGATTAGGGTTAGGATCCCTTAGCGTTTGGGTTAGTGTTAGGTTTAGGGTTAGGATTAGGGTTAGGATCCCTTAGCATTTGGGTTTGGGTTAGGGTTAGGATCCCTTAGCGTTTGGGTTTGGGTTAGGGTTAGGGTTAGGGTTAGGATCCCTTAGCGTTTGGGTTTGGGTTAGGATTAGGGATAGGGTTAGGGTTTGGGTTAGGGTTAGGATCCCTAGGGTTACTAGGGATCCTAACCCTAACCCGAACCCTAGCTATATCTGTTTATAGTGGGTTTTCTTGTTGATTTTGATGATTGGCAGCTGTCACACACTTCTCATCATGTGTTTCAAAAATGCAAACGCAGGAAAAAACGCATGTAAACGCGTCAAAACGCCACGTTTGTATTAAAACATGCAAAAACGCTTGCGTCTAAAAAACGCAGCGTTTAAACGCGTTTTTTCACCAAATGCGTTTGCGTTTAAAATGCTGCGTTTTTAAATGCAAATGTGAAACCAGCCTTAGGCACACATGACCTGATTTTCAGGATCAGTCCATCCTGTTCGTGACGCGAAGTTGGAGCGCCCCGTCAGGGCAGTGGGGTACTCGTATCTAAGGGGAGGGGGCAGCTGGGGCATGTGCTCCGGGCGCAGCCGGCAGGGGGGCGTAGTCAGGCCACCTAATGTGGCGGCCCGCAGTGTCTCCCCCGGCGGCTGCATTCTGCTGCCCCCTGTCTGGGAGTCAGCTGTTCTCTGTGCCGACTGTCAAGCTGACAGCCGGAACAGAGAAGCTGCAGAGCGCCGGCTCCCAACATGTGTGGAGATGGAGGGGGGAGGCCATGCAGGGTGGCTGCGGCGGGCAGGGAGAAATCCCTGTAGCTCCGCTGCCTACAAGAGAAAATAGCAGCGGAGCTGCAGTGATGTGTCTTCCTGCTTCCTGCCCGCACTTCCTCTCACACAGGCGCGTCGCTGGATGACGTCATCATTCAGTGGCCGGCTGTGTCAGAGGAAGGCGATGGAGATGATGCGGCAGAGCGTGAGGAGAGGTGAGAGGGTTGTGTGTGTGTGTGCGTGTGTGTGTGGCATGCTGCAGGGGAATGTGCAGAGAAGTAAATGGTGTGTGTTTGTAGGGGGAGGAGAGGGCAATAATGGGGATGACGGGGAGAGGGCTATGATGGGGATGGGGGAGGAGAGGGCAATGATGGGGCTGATGGGGAGAGGGCAATGATGGGGATGGTGGGGGAGGAGAGGGCAATGATGGGGCTGACGGGGAGAGGGCAACGATGGGGATGGTGGGGGAGGAGAGGGCAAAAATGGGGCTGATGGGGAGAGAGCAGTGATGGGGATGGTGGTGGAGGAGGAAATGATGGAAGTGGTGGAATGGGCAAGGATGGGGATGGTGGGGGAGGAGGAAATGATGGAAGTGGTGGAATGGGCAAGGATGGGGATGATGGGGGAGGAGGAAATGATGGAAGTGATTGAATGGGCAAGGATGGGGATGTGGGGGAGGAGGAAATGATGGATGTGGTGGAAAGGGCAATGATGGGATTGGGGGAGGAAATGCTGGAGGTGGTGCAATGGGCAATGATGGGTGTGACAGAGAAGGCAATGATGGAGGTGGTGAAGAGAGCAATGATGGGATGGGGTAGAGGACAATAATATGTGTGTGGACAATTTGAGCAGGGATAGGGGGGTTTATTATGTGTGGGGAGAATTTGGGGATCGGGAATTTAATGTGTGGGGGAGATTTGAGAACACAAAATGAAGAGCAAAAGGGGAGATGGGGGCATATATGAGGAAACAGTACAGGGGAATGGGGGGCATCTATGAGGAAACAATATTGGGGAATTGGGGGCATGTATGAGGAAACAGTATTGGGGAATGAGGGCATGTATGAGGAAACAATATGGGGGAATTGGGGGGCATGTATGAGAACACAGTATTGGGGAATGAGGGCATGCACGAGGAAACAGTATTGGGGAATGGGGGACATGTATGAGGAAACAGTATGGGGGAATTGGGGGCATGTTTGAGGAAACAGTATGGGGGAATTTGGGGGCATGTATGGGGGAATTGGGGGCATGTTTGAGGAAACAGTATGGGGGAATTGGAGGCATGTATGAGGAAACAGTATGAGGGAATGGGGGGCATGTATGAGGAAACAATATGGGAGAATGAGGACACAGTATTAGGAGCGATGTGAAAAATGTATGTGCATAGAGTACGGAGAGTGAGGGTGATGTGATGTGTGCAGACACAGTATGGGGAGTTAGGTGAGCAGGTAATATAAAAAGTGAGGGGGTAAATATATGAGGAGACAGTATGGTGAACAGGGGGATGGAGAGGAGACAGTATGAGGAGGGAGGGGAATAGTGTGAGGAGACAATATGGGGGACAAATGTGAGTGGGCACAGAATAGAAACTGAGTAGTGGGTTCGTAGCATGAGGGGACAGTGTAAGGGCACAGCCAGGAGGGGACAGTATACCAAGGAGGGGGAGTGTGATGATAGAGTACAGTATAAATACTGGGACCTATAGGGGGGACACAGTATGAGAGGACAGTGTGAAGAGGGGGCCGGTATGGAAAGGAGAGGTCAGTGTGAAGAGCATGTACTATAAGAGGGACAGTGTGGGGGTCATATTTTGTGCAGACAATATAGTGAGGGGCATTTTTTTTATTCAGGAGCATTATAATGACACGTGTATCTTTAAGGGCATCATGTGGAGATTTTCTGTAAAAGAGCGGAGAAGATGGAAGTCTGCAGGGATGGCTGTGGATGAGAAAACGCATCATGGGGTCTGGACAAGATGAAGAAAAGGAGAACGACTCCACAGATGAAGTCATCTATAAGGTACATGGATGTAAATGTTATTCATGATACTGACTAACTCTTTATTTATGTTAGGAGCATTAAAGGGGATGTCCATGTTTGTGATGAGTCTGCAGTTATTCTTTGTGACTGCAGACTTCTGAGTTCTCACAGTGCACCCTGCACACTGTCAGGATTCTCTCGTGCCGGCGATTTACATACATGTGGTCATGTGCTGACTAGACTTGTGTGGCCCCACTAAATGAAAATGAACTGAGCGAGGCCGGGCACGTCTAGTCGGAATGTGGTCAGACGTATAGAAATCGCATGCTTGTGCTGACACGACTGTCCACAGGCAAGGGACAATCCTAAAAGTGTGCAGTGCATTAGTTGTGAGAATTCAGTAGCTGTGATGTCAGGATTCAGCTCTTCAGGTTCCAGTAGTCATCACATGGACACTTCACTCATATGCGACTTTCATACATGTGATCCTGTGACAACGAGCTTCTCTTCTGCTTCTCTCAGTTTTTCACTGATCATTGAGAGCATTAGGGAGAGAAGCTCATCGGTACATGACTAAGTGTGCAAATCACATATGTCCTTGGTGGGGGGGCGCCAAAATGAATTCTTGCCCCGGGTGCCAAAAACCCTAGATACACCTCTGTCAGCACTGACATTATCTACATCATCTCCTCAGCACGGAATTATCTACATCATCTCCTCAGCATCGACATTATCTACATCATTTCTTCAGAACCGACATTATCTACATCATCTCCTCAGCACGGAATTATCTACATCATCTCCTCAGCATCGACATTATCTACATCATTTCTTCAGAACCGACATTATCTACATCATCTCCTCAGCACGGAATTATCTACATCATCTCCTCAGCATCGACATTATCTACATCATTTCCTCAGCGCCGACATTATCTACATCATTTCTTCAGCACCGACATTATCTACATCATTTCCTCAGCACCGACATTATCTACATCATTTCCTCAGCACCGACATTATCTACATCATCTCCTCAGCACCGACATTATCTACATCATCTCCTCAGCATCGACATTATCTACATCATTTCTTCAGAACCGACATTATCTACATCATCTCCTCAGCACCGACATTATCTACATCATCTCCTCAGCACGGAATTATCTACATCATCTCCTCAGCATCGACATTATCTACATCATTTCCTCAGCGCCGACATTATCTACATCATTTCTTCAGCACCGACATTATCTACATCATTTCCTCAGCACCGACATT
The DNA here is from genome assembly GCF_032444005.1 of Ranitomeya imitator. NCBI lineage: Eukaryota > Metazoa > Chordata > Amphibia > Anura > Dendrobatidae > Ranitomeya > Ranitomeya imitator. The sequence continues at coordinate 4,408,346 of NC_091286.1, read as the reverse complement.
ATCTACATCATTTCCTCAGCACCGACATTATCTACATCATCTCCTCAGCACGGAATTATCTACATCATCTCCTCAGCATCGACATTATCTACATCATTTCCTCAGCGCCGACATTATCTACATCATTTCTTCAGAACCGACATTCTCTACATCATCTCCTCAGCACCGACATTATCTACATCATCTCCTCAGCACGGAATTATCTACATCATCTCCTCAGCACCGACATTATCTACATCATTTCCTCAGCGCCGACATTATCTACATCATTTCTTCAGCACCGACATTATCTACATCATTTCCTCAGCACCGACATTATCTACATCATCTCCTCAGCACCGACATTATCTACATCATCTCCTCAGCACCGACATTATCTACATCATCTCCTCAGCACCGACATTATTTACATCATCTCCTCAGCACCGACATTATCTACATCATTTCCTCAGCACCGACATTATCTACATCATCTCCTCAGCATCGACATTATCTACATCATTTCCTCAGCACCGACATTATCTACATCATTTCCTCAGCACCGACATTATCTACATCATTTCCTCAGCACCGACATTATCTACATCATCTCTTCAGCGCCGACATTATCTACATCATCTCCTCAGCACCGACATTATCTACATCATTTCCTCAGCATCGACATTATCTACATCATCTCCTCAGCATCGACATTATCTACATCATTTCCTCAGCACCGACATTATCTACATCATCTCCTCAGCACCGACATTATCTACATAATTTCCTCAGCACCGACATTATTTACATCATCTCCTCAGCACCGACATTATCTACATCATCTCCTCAGCACCGACATTATCTACATCATCTCCTCAGCACCGACATTATCTACATCATTTCCTCAGCACCGACATTATCTACATCATCTCCTCAGCACCGACATTATCTACATCATCTCCTCAGCACCGACATTATCTACATCATTTCCTCAGCACCGACATTATCTACATCATCTCTTCAGCGCCGACATTATCTACATCATCTCCTCAGCACTGACATTATCTACATCATTTCATAGTTAGTAAGGCCGAAAAAAGACATTTGTCCATCCAGTTCAGCCTATATTCCATCATAATAAATACCCAGATCTACGTCCTTCTACAGAACCTAATAATTGTATGATACAATATTGTTCTGCTCCAGGAAGACATCCAGGCCTCTCTTGAACCCCTCGACTGAGTTCGCCATCACCACCTCCTCAGGCAAGCAATTCCAGATTCTCACTGCCCTAACAGTAAAGAATCCTCTTCTATGTTGGTGGAAAAACCTTCTCTCCTCCAGACGCAAAGAATGCCCCCTTGTGCCCGTCACCTTCCTTGGTATAAACAGATCCTCAGCGAGATATTTGTATTGTCCCCTTATATACTTATACATGGTTATTAGATCGCCCCTCAGTCGTCTTTTTTCTAGACTAAATAATCCTAATTTCGCTAATCTATCTGGGTATTGTAGTTCTCCCATCCCCTTTATTAATTTTGTTGCCCTCCTTTGTACTCTCTCTAGTTCCATTATATCCTTCCTGAGCACCGGTGCCCAAAACTGGACACAGTACTCCATGTGCGGTCTAACTAGGGATTTGTACAGAGGCAGTATAATGCTCTCATCATGTGTATCCAGACCTCTTTTAATGCACCCCATGATCCTGTTTGCCTTGGCAGCTGCTGCCTGGCACTGGCTGCTCCAGGTAAGTTTATCATTAACTAGGATCCCCAAGTCCTTCTCCCTGTCAGATTTACCCAGTGGTTTCCCGTTCAGTGTGTAATGGTGATATTGATTCCCTCTTCCCATGTGTATAACCTTACATTTATCATTGTTAAACCTCATCTGCCACCTTTCAGCCCAAGTTTCCAACTTATCCAGATCCATCTGTAGCAGAATACTATCTTCTCTTGTATTAACTGCTTTACATAGTTTTGTATCATCTGCAAATATCGATATTTTACTGTGTAAACCTTTTACCAGATCATTAATGAATATGTTGAAGAGAACAGGTCCCAATACTGACCCCTGCGGTACCCCACTGGTCACAGCGACCCAGTTAGAGACTATACCATTTATAACCACCCTCTGCTTTCTATCACTAAGCCAGTTACTAACCCATTTACACACATGTTCCCCCAGACCAAGCATTCTCATTTTGTGTACCAACCTCTTGTGCGGCACGGTATCAAACGCTTTGGAAAAATCGAGATATACCACGTCCAATGACTCACCGTGGTCCAGCCTATAGCTTACCTCTTCATAAAAACTGATTAGATTGGTTTGACAGGAGCGATTTCTCATAAACCCATGCTGATATGGAGTTAAACAGTTATTCTCATTGAGATAATCCAGAATAACATCCCTCAGAAACCCTTCAAATATTTTACCAACAATAGAGGTTAGACTTACTGGCCTATAATTTCCAGGTTCACTTTTAGAGCCCTTTTTGAATATTGGCACCACATTTGCTATGCGCCAGTCCTGCGGAACAGACCCTGTCGCTATAGAGTCACTAAAAATAAGAAATAATGGTTTATCTATTACATTACTTAGTTCTCTTAGTACTCGTGGGTGTATGCCATCCGGACCCGGAGATTTATCTATTTTAATCTTATTTAGCCGGTTTCGCACCTCTTCTTGGGTTAGATTGGTGACCCTTAATATAGGGTTTTCATTGTTTCTTGGGATTTCACCTAGCATTTCATTTTCCACCGTGAATACCGTGGAGAAGAAGGTGTTTAATATGTTAGCTTTTTCCTCGTCATCTACAACCATTCTTTCCTCACTATTTTTTAAGGGGCCTACATTTTCAGTTTTTATTCTTTTACTATTGATATAGTTGAAGAACAGTTTGGGATTAGTTTTACTCTCCTTAGCAATGTGCTTCTCTGTTTCCTTTTTGGCAGCTTTAATTAGTTTTTTAGATAAAGTATTTTTCTCCCTATAGTTTTTTAGAGCTTCAATGGTGCCATCCTGCTTTAGTAGTGCAAATGCTTTCTTTTTACTGTTAATTGCCTGTCTTACTTCTTTGTTTAGCCACATTGGGTTTTTCCTATTTCTAGTCCTTTTATTCCCACAAGGTATAAACCGCTTACACTGCCTATTTAGGATGTTCTTAAACATTTCCCATTTATTATCTGTATTCTTATTTCTGAGGATATTGTCCCAGTCTACCAGATTAAGGGCATCTCTAAGCTGTTCAAACTTTGCCTTCCTAAAGTTCAATGTTTTTGTGACTCCCTGACAAGTCCCCCTAGTGAAAGACAGGTGACACTGTACAATATTGTGGTCGCTATTTCCTAAATGCCCGACCACCTGCAGATTTCTTATTCTGTCAGGTCTATTAGATAGTATTAGGTCTAAAAGTGCTGCTCCTCTGGTTGGATTCTGCACCAATTGTGAAAGATAATTTTTCTTGGTTATTAGCAGAAACCTGTTGCCTTTATGGGTTTCACAGGTTTCTGTTTCCCAGTTAATATCCGGGTAGTTAAAGTCCCCCATAACCAGGACCTCATTATGGGTTGCAGCTTCATCTATCTGCTTTAGAAGTAGACTTTCCATGCTTTCTGTTATATTTGGGGGTTTGTAACAGACCCCAATGAGAATTTTGTTACCATTTTTCCCTCCATGAATTTCAACCCATATGGACTCGACATCCTCATTCCCTTCGCTAATATCCTCCCTTAAAGTGGACTTTAGACAAGACTTTACATAGAGACAAACCCCTCCTCCTCTCCGATTTTTACGATCCTTTCTAAACAGACTGTAACCCTGTAAGTTGACTGCCCAGTCATAGCTTTCATCTAACCATGTCTCGGTTATTCCCACTATGTCAAAGTTACCTGTAGATATTTCTGCTTCTAGTTCTTCCATCTTGTTTGTCAGGCTTCTGGCGTTTGCGAGCATGCAGTTTAGAGGATTTTGTTTTGTTCCAATCTCCTCACTGTGGATTGTTTTAGAAATGTTCTTACCTCCCTTCAGAGTATGTTTTCCTGGGTCATCTTTGTTCGAGTCTAATGTTTTTCTTCCCGTCCCCTCTTCTTCTAGTTTAACGCCCTCCTGATGAGTGTAGCGAGTCTTCTGGCGAATGTGTGTTTCCCAGGTTTGTTGAGGTGTAGTCCGTCTCTGGCGAGGAGTCCATCATACCAGTAATTCACACCGTGGTCCAGGAATCCGAATCCTTGTTGTCTGCACCATCGTCTTAGCCAGTTGTTTGCATCAAGGATCCTGTTCCATCTCCTGGTGCCATGCCCGTCTACTGGAAGGATAGAAGAAAAAACTACCTGTGCATCCAGTTCCTTTACTTTCTTCCCCAACTCTTCAAAGTCCTTGCAGATTGTCGGTAGGTCCTTCCTTGCCGTGTCATTGGTGCCAACATGTATCAGAAGAAATGGGTGGACGTCCTTGGAGCTGAAGAGCTTTGGTATCCTATCGGTCACATCCTTGATCATCGCACCTGGAAGGCAGCATACTTCTCTTGCAGTTATGTCCGGTCTGCAGATGGCTGCTTCTGTGCCTCTCAGTAGTGAGTCTCCCACCACCACCACTCTTCGTTGCTTCTTGGCTGTACTTTTTGCTGTCACTTGTTGCTGTGTGCCCTTTTCTTTTTTGCTTGCTGGTATTGCTTCATTCTTAGGTGTGCCATCTTCATCCTCTACAAAGATTTGATATCGGTTCTTCAGTTGTGTGGTTGGTGATTTCTCCATGGTCTTCTTGCTTCTTTTGGTCACATGCTTCCACTCATCTGCTTTTGGAGGTTCTCTGACACTTTTTTCACCTTCTGTGACCAGTAGAGATGCTTCTGTTCTGTCTAGAAAGTCTTCATTCTCTTTGATGAGTTTCAAAGTTGCTATTCTTTCTTCCAGACCCCGCACCTTTTCTTCTAAAAGGGCCACTAGTCTACACTTCTGACAGGTGAAATTGGATTCTTCTTCTGGTCGATCTGTGAACATGTAGCACATGCTGCAGCTCACCATGTAGGTTGTCACATCTGCCATGTTGCTCCTAGATCCTGCTGACTTGCTGTGTGTTTTCCTTCTTGTGTAATCTACTCAGCCAAGCTCTCTTGCAATAATGTCCTACAGGCAAAAATATGCAAATTAGCCTCCTGAAGCTTGAATCCCTGGTTTGGTGATGCTTTCGAAGCAGCTGGTCCCGGCTGTACCCAACGATCTTCTAGCTTAGGGAGACTTCGCTTCTCCCAGAAGGCACCTGGAATATGCAAATTAGCCTCCTGAAGCTTGAATCCCTGGTTTGGTGATGCTTTCGAAGCAGCTGGTCCCGGCTGTACCCAACGATCTTCTAGCTTAGGGAGACTTCGCTTCTCCCAGAAGGCACCTGGAATATGCAAATTAGCCTCCTGAAGCTTGAATCCCTGGTTTGGTGATGCTTTCGAAGCAGCTGGTCCCGGCTGTACCCAACGATCTTCTAGCTTAGGGAGACTTCGCTTCTCCCAGAAGGCACCTGGAATATGCAAATTAGCCTCCTGAAGCTTGAATCCCTGGTTTCCTCAGCACCGACATTATCTACATCAGCTCCTCAGCACCGACATTATCTACATCATCTCCTCAGCATCGACATTATTTACATCATCTCATCAGCACCGACATTATCTACATCATCTCCTCAGCACCGACATTATCTACATCATCTCCTCCGCATCGACATTATTTACATCATCTCATCAGCACCGACATTATCTACATCATTTCCTCAGCACCGACATTATCTACATCATCTCCTCAGCACCGACATTATCTACATCATTTCCTCAGCACCGACATTATCTACATCATCTCCTCAGCACCGACATTATCTACATCATCTCCTCAGCACCGACATTATCTACATCAGCTCCTCAGCACCGACATTATCTACATCATCTCCTCAGCACCGACATTATCTACATCATCTCCTCAGCACCGACATTATCTACATCATCTCCTCAGCACCGACATTATCTACATCATCTCCTCAGCACCGACATTATCTACATCATCTCCTCAGCACCGACATTATCTACATCAGTTCCTCAGCACCGACATTATCTACATCATCTCCTCCGCATCGACATTATTTACATCATCTCATCAGCACCGACATTATCTACATCATCTCCTCAGCACCGACATTATCTACATCATCTCCTCAGCACCGACATTATCTACATCAGCTGCTCTTTTTTGGAACCCAGACAGCTATAAAACCCGGCATCTTTTCTTTCTTTTTTTGTGTTTTTGTTTATTTCTGCATCTTTCTATTTGGGATTTGTCTGCATTCCTGTACTTGTCTAAGATTACGTATCTGCTCAGCAGACTCTGGACATGACAGGAACCACAAATTATACTGTGAAATTCCCATATTATTGGGTCTTCAAGCAGAACAAGGACATGAGTCATGGTGCTCACTGGTTTGATCTCACCAATCTGGAGTCAGGACAGAGGAGATGTGTTTCCAGCCAATGTTCCCCAGACATGGAAGGGACATCAAGACGCAGTGTGGACATGTGTGGATCACAGGATGTGTATTATGGCTCATTCACACAGTGGACCAGTATATAGCATTTTACACCCTCTGTTCTGCTGTACAAGCTCCTCAGGACGCAGTATGTATGGCAGTAGAACAGGTGACTGAGCCCACACAGTCTTCATGTACTGTACAGGACTATAGCAGCTGGTACCAGGGCATTATTGTCAATGACTAAGGTCCATCACCAGTGGCAATATTTTGTGGGGTCCCAGGAGGAAGTGATGGTGGGATTTCACAGTGGTTTGTAAAGACAATAGACATTTCATGTCAGACTTTTTTTTGGGTTCACGCTATGCAATGAGCCGCACACTGTGGAGGGCATCAGTGAGGTAGAGGGATGTGTTCTTGAATAAGCACAGGTTCATCCGCAGGGTTTGGCATGGACTCTTGATTTGGTTGGGCTTGACCATTCCGAAGAATAGAGATATAGTCTCAAGTCTCCCTTTGGACAATCACATCCCTGCAAGAGTAGAAAAATTGTAAACAACACAAAGTTTCCAGCAGCCATAAAGTGACAGAAAACTAACTGCAAAATTGAGAGGAGATTAATGACCTACCCTGCCTGCCCAGAGTCACGATGGTTCAGCTACAAACCGAGTTGCACTGACTCGAGGCAGATTTCTTGACCCAAAGTTGACAGCTTCATAGGCATATAGTATATAAGGCTGTCAGGTTCAGGTTAAGAGACCTGCACACAGTATGTGCATCTCGGGCCATGATACATTGATGTGTGAATGTGGCATAACACTGATATAGACAACCTGTCATAAGCTAACACTATATGAAGCCAGCAGAGAACAAAAGGATCTGTACAGAGAGCATTGGGGAATGTGAGGATCTGTACCGAGAGCAGTGGGGAATGTGAGGATCTGTACGGAGAACATTGGGGAATGTGAGGATCTGTACGGAGAGCTTTGGGGAATGTGAGGATCTGTACCGAGAACATTGGGGAATGTGAGGATCTGTACGGAGAGCAGTGGGGAATGTGAGGATCTGTACGGAGAGCATTGGGGAATGTGAGGATCTGTACTGAGAACATTGGGGAATGTGAGGATCTGTACAGAGAGCAGTGGGGAATGTGAGGATCTGTACGGAGAGCATTGGGGAATGTGAGGATCTGTACCGAGAACTTTGGGGAATGTGAGGATCTGTACCGAGAACTTTGGGGAATGTGAGGATCTGTACGGAGAGCATTGGGGAATGTGAGGATCTGTACGGAGAACATTGGGGAATGTGAGGATCTGTACGGAGAGCAGTGGGGAATGTGAGGATCTGTACCGAGAACTTTGGGGAATGTGAAGATCTGTACGGAGAGCTGTCGGGAATGTGAGGATCTGTACGGAGAGTAGTGGGGAATGTGAGGATCTGTACCGAGAACTTTGGGGAATGTGAGGATCTGTACGGAGAGCAGTGGGGAATGTGAGGATCTGTACCAAGAACTTTGGGGAATGTGAGGATCTGTACGGAGAGCATTGGGGAATGTGAGGATCTGTACCGCGAACATTGGGGAATGTGAGGATCTGTACGGAGAGTAGTGGGGAATGTGAGGATCTGTACCGCGAACATTGGGGAATGTGAGGATCTGTACCGAGAGCAGTGGGGAATGTGAGGATCTGTACCGAGAACATTGGGGAATGTGAGGATCTGTACCGAGAGCATTGGGGAATGTGAGGATCTGTACCGAGAACATTGGGGAATGTGAAGATCTGTACGGAGAGCAGTGGGGAATGTGAGGATCTGTACCGAGAACATTGGGGAATGTGAGGATCTGCACCGAGAAGAACATTGGGGAATTTGAAGATCTGTACCGAGAGCATTGGGGAATGTGAGGATCTGTACCGAGAACATTGGGGAATGTGAGGATCTGTACCGAGAACATTGGGAACAGCTAGGTTCTGTTCGGGGAGCACAGAAGACCATAAGAATTTGTACTGGAAACACAGGAGAGCGCAAGAATCTATACTTACCACAAGGCTGTCTCTGGGGATTGGGGAGGGCTGTCCATAGGAGAGCCAATGGAATGTATATGTAACACCCCAGGTAACCATTTGTTACAGTGATGTAGCCTTCCTTTCGGGGAGGGTGGTGTCATACTTGGAGGCAAGGAGGATTCCCTTTATCAGGTAACGCACCCACATTCAACACATTCTGAATCCAGGTCAGAAGGGGGACCTGAATTCAGAGGAGCTTCCCTGGCTTTAAAGGGAATCTGTCACCCAAAAAATGGCCAATAAATAGTGTTGAGCGATACCTTCCGATATCCATAAGTATCGGTATCGGATTGTATCGGCCGATATTCAAAAAAATACCTTTCTTTCCTTGTAGGTTAATTCTACATGAAGGAAAACAACTAAGAATAATGTAGGATGTATTGGGGGAGGTGGAGGAGACATTAAAGGCATAGAGGTTTAGCCCAAGCTCCCCTATGCAATCCTATAGTGTTTTTCCACAATCTAGCTCTATACGGATAGGAAGCCACTAATAGGATAAATTTGAACAAATGTGCAGCAGCCTGCACTAATTGAAAAACGGACAATGGAACGGTTATGAGGCAGTGACGCACCCTGAGCTGACTACAACCAGCGGTGGCTGCAGACCAGACTACAGAGTGAGCTGCTCTCACACAGAGACTGTGCAGACACCTGTGAACAGCGCGGCAAGGCAAAAAATTGGTTCCACACAGCGGTTGCTACAGTAGCCTTGGTAAAGCACAATGAAGCAAATCGCTATCTCTAAACTGGCCCTCATTCAGAACACAGCGTCCTGACCCTAACTAAATTCACAGCAGAGTGAACCCAAAATAGCGGCGGCGACTTTTATAGGGCATCATGACATCATTTCAGCAGCCAATCACAGCCATGGTTTTTTTTTTTGCCTTCCTCTGGATCAACATGTTAGGGCATGTTAGGTTAGGCTATGGGTTGAACTAGATGGACTTAAAGTGTTCCTTCAACCTTAATAACTATGTAACTATGCCAGTAGTTACATGGCTAACATGCATAACAAGATGTGCCCACACTTCTAATCATTCCTCATTGGCTGAATTCTGGCTGTTAGAATTATGGGAACTTCCGATTCTGGTATCCGATATACTGAAAGTATCGGAACTTGGTATCGGAATTCCGATACCACAAATATCGGCCGATACCCGATATTTGCAGTATTGGAATGCTCAACACTACCTATAATCTAAAGGTACCGTCACACTCAGTAATGGTCAGAAATGGTCAGTGCTTACTCAGTGGAATGAGTGCGCCCTGGCTGCAAAGTTCAGAGATGGCCTTTCTGAGGCCATTAAAGATGTTATGGTGGGGTTCCCTGCGCCTACGGGTCTGAATGAGTCTATGACTATGGCTATTCAGATTGATCGGCGTTTACGGGAGCGCAAACCTGTGCACCATTTGGCGGTGTCTTCTGAACAGGCACTTGAGACAATGCAATGTGATAGAGTTCAGTCTAGAAGTGAACGGCAAAACTATAGGCGGAAAAATGGGTTGTGCTTTTATTGTGGTGATTCAGCTCATGTTATATCAGCATGCTCTAAACGCACAAAAAAGGTTGATAAGTCTGTTGCCATTAGTACGTTACAGTCTAAGTTCATTCTGTCTGTGACTCTGATTTGCTCATTATCATCCATTTCCGTCGATGCCTATGTAGATTCAGGTGCTGCCCTGAGTCTTATGGATTGGTCATTTGCCAATCGCTGTGGGTTTAGTCTGGAGCCTCTGGAAGTCCCTATTCCTTTGAAGGGAATTGACTCTACACCTTTAGCTATGAATAAACCTCAGTACTGGACACAAGTGACCATGCGTATGACTCCCGTTCATCAGGAGGTGATTCGCTTCCTGGTATTGTATAATTTAAATGATGTTCTAGTACTTGGTCTGCCATGGTTACAAACTCATAATCCAGTCCTTGACTGGAAAACAATGTCTGTGTTAAGCTGGGGATGTCAGGGGGTTCATGATGATGCACCTCCGATTTCCGTCGCTTCATCTACTCCTTCTGAGGTTCCTGTATTTTTGTCTGATTATCGGGATGTTTTTGAGGAGCCTAAGCTCAGTTCGCTTCCTCCTCACAGGGATTGCGATTGTGCTATAGATTTAATTCCTGGTAGTAAATTTCCTAAAGGTCGTTTGTTCAATCTGTCAGTGCCAGAGCATACTGCTATGCGGGATTATGTTAAGGAGTCCTTGGAAAAGGGACATATCCGTCCATCTTCGTCCCCTTTGGGAGCAGGTTTTTTTTTTGTGGCCAAAAAAGATGGGTCCTTGAGGCCTTGTATAGATTATCGTCTTTTGAATAAGATTACCGTAAAATATCAGTATCCTTTGCCTTTGTTGACTGATTTGTTTGCTCGCATTAAGGGGGCTAAATGGTTCACTAAGATTGATCTTCGGGGTGCGTATAATCTTATACGAATAAAGCAAGGTGATGAGTGGAAAACCGCATTTAATACGCCTGAGGGCCATTTTGAGTATTTGGTGATGCCTTTCGGACTTTCTAATGCTCCTTCAGTCTTCCAGTCCTTTATGCACGATATTTTCCGTGAATATCTGGATAAATTTATGATTGTGTATTTGGATGATATTTTGTTTTTTTTCTGATGACTGGGAGTCTCATGTTCAGCAGGTCAGGAAGGTGTTTCAGGTCCTGCGGGCCAATTCCTTGTTTGTAATGGGCTCAAAGTGTCTCTTTGGAGTCCAGAAGATTTCTTTCTTGGGGTATATTTTTTCCCCTTCTACTATTGAGATGGATCCCGTCAAGGTTCGGGCTATTTGTGACTGGACGCAGCCTGCATCTCTTAAGAGTCTGCAGAAGTTCTTAGGCTTTGCTAATTTCTATCGTCGTTTTATAACTAATTTTTCTAGTGTTGTTAAGCCTTTGACGGATATGACTAAGAAGGGTGCTGATGTTGCTGATTGGTCTCCTGCGGCTGTGGAGGCCTTTCGGGAACTTAAACGCCGGTTTTCTTCTGCTCCTGTGTTGCGTCAGCCTGATGTTTCGCTTCCTTTCCAAGTTGAGGTTGATGCTTCCGAGATTGGAGCGGGGGCGGTTTTGTCACAGAGAAGCTCCGATTGCTCGGTGATGAAGCCATGTGCGTTCTTTTCTAGAAAATTTTCGCCCGCTGAGCGGAATTATGATGTGGGTAATCGGGAACTTTTGGCCATGAAGTGGGCATTTGAGGAGTGGCGTCATTGGCTGGAGGGTGCTAGACATCGTGTGGTGGTCTTGACTGATCACAAAAATCTGATTTACCTTGAGTCTGCAAGGCGTCTGAATCCTAGACAGGCTCGTTGGTCACTGTTTTTCTCTCGTTTCAATTTTGTGGTTTCATACCTGCCAGGTTATTATTATTATTATTATTTATTGTTATAGCGCCATTTGTTCCATGGCGCTTTACATGTGAGGAGGGGTATACATAATGAAAACAAGTACAATAATCTTAAACAATACAAGTCATAACTGGTACAGGAGGAATGAGGACCCTGCCCGCGAAGGCTCACAATCTACAAGGGATGGGTGAGAATACAGTAGGTGAGGGTAGAGATGGTCATGCAGCGGTTTGGTCGATCGGTGGTAACTGCAGGTTGTAGGCTTGTCTGAAGAGGTGGGTCTTCAGGTTCTTTTTGAAGGTTTCGATGGTAGGCGAGAGTCTGATGTGTTGTGGTAGAGGGTTCCAGAGTAGGGGTGATACGCGAGAGAAATCTTGTATACGATTGTGGGAAGAGGAGATAAGAGGGGAGTAGAGTAGGAGATCTTGTGAGGATCGGAGGTTGCGGGTAGGTAAGTACCGGGAGAAGAGGTCACAGATGTATGGAGGAGACAGGTTGTGGATGGCTTTGTACGTCATGGTTAGGTTTTTGTAGTGGATTCTCTGGGCAATGGGGAGCCAGTGAAGGGATTGACAGAGGGGAGAGGCCGGGGAACAGGTGGATTAGTCGGGCAGCAGAGTTTAGAATAGATTGGAGGGGTGCGAGAGTGTTAGAGGGGAGGCCACAGAGCAGGAGGTTGCAGTAGTCAAGGCGAGAGATGATGAGGGCATGGACTAGGGTTTTTGCAGATTCATGGTTGAGGAATGAACGGATTTGTGAAATATTTTTGAGTTGAAGTCGGCAGGAAGTGGAAAGCACTTGGATATGTGGTTTGAAGGAGAGATCAGCGTCAAGGATTACCCCGAGGCAGCGAGCTTGTGGGACTGGGGAGAGTGGGCAGCCATTTACTGAAATGGATAGGTTCGTTGGGGGGGTCGCGTGAGATGGGGGAAAGATGATGAATTCTGTTTTGTCCATGTTAAGTTTCAGAAATCTAGCGGAGAAGAATGGTTCAAAGAATGTGAAGGCGGATGCTCTTTCTAGGAGTTTTGTGCCTGACTCCCCTGGAAATTCTGAGCCCACTGGTATCCTTAGGGATGGGGTGATTTTGTCGGCCGTCTTCCCAGACTTGCGACGTGCTTTGCAGGAGTTTCAGGCGGGTAGACCTGATCGTTGTCCGCCTGAGAGACTGTTTGTTCCGGATAGTTGGACCAGTAGAGTCATCTCCGAGGTCCATTCTTCTGCGTTGGCAGGTCATCCTGGAATATTTGGTACTAGAGACTTGGTGGCCAGGTCTTTTTGGTGGCCTTCCTTGTTGAGGGATGTGCGTTCTTTTGTGCAGTCTTGTGAGGTTTGTGCTCGGGCTAAGCCTTGCTGTTCTCGAGCCAGTGGATTGTTGTCACCTTTGCCTATCCCGAAGAGGCCTTGGACGCACATTTCCATGGACTTTATTTCGGATCTCCCTGTCTCTCAAAAAATGTCTGTCATCTGGGTTGTGTGTGACCGCTTTTCTAAAATGGTTCATCTTGTACCCTTGCCTAAGTTGCCTTCCTCCTCTGAGTTGGTCCCTCTGTTTTTCCAGAACGTGGTTCGTTTGCATGGGATTCCGGAGAACATCGTTTCTGACAGGGGATCCCAGTTTGTGTCTAGATTTTGGCGGACGTTCTGTGCTAAGATGGGCATTGATTTGTCCTTTTCGTCTGCATTCCATCCTCAGACGAATGGCCAGACGGAGCGAACTAATCAGACCTTGGAAACTTATTTGAGGTGTTTTGTTTCTGCTGATCAGGATGACTGGGTTACCTTTTTGCCGCTGGCCGAGTTTGCCCTTAATAATCGGGCTAGTTCTGCTACCTTGGTTTCTCCTTTCTTTTGTAATTCGGGGTTTCATCCTCGTTTTTCCTCTGGTCAGGTGGAGCCTTCTGATTATCCTGGAGTGGACATGGTGGTGGATGGGTTGCATCGGATTTGGAGTCATGTGGTGGACAATTTGAAGTTGTCCCAGGAGAAGGCTCAGCAGTTTGCTAATCGCCGTCGCCGCGTGGGTCCTCGACTTCGTGTTGGGGACTTGGTGTGGTTGTCTTCTCGTTTTGTTCCTATGAAGGTCTCTTCTCCTAAGTTCAAGCCTCGGTTCATCGGTCCTTATAGGATCTTGGAAATTCTTAACCCTGTGTCGTTTCGTTTGGATCTCCCGGCATCGTTTGCTATTCATAATGTGTTCCATCGGTCGTTGTTGCGGAGGTATGAGGTACCTGTTGTTCCTTCGCTTGAGCCTCCTGCTCCGGTGCTGGTGGAGGGAGAATTGGAGTATGTTGTGGAGAAGATCTTGGATTCTCGTGTTTCCAGACGGAAACTCCAATATTTGGTCAAGTGGAAGGGTTATGGTCAGGAGGATAATTCTTGGGTGGTTGCCTCTGATGTTCATGCTGATGATTTGGTCTGCGCTTTTCATAGGGCTCATCCTGGTCGCCCTGGTGGTTCTCGTGAGGGTTCGGTGACCCCTCCTCAAGGGGGGGGTACTGTTGTGAGTTCTGTTTTTGGGCTCCCTCTGGTGGTTACTGATGGTACTGGGGGATTTGTGTTCTGCTGTCTCTGGTGTCCACCTGTTCTATTAGGATTTGGGAGTTTCCTATTTAACCGGGCTTTCTTGTCATTTCCCCACCGGCTATCAAGGTTATCAGAGTGTTTTGTTACCTCAGCTTCTGGCTTCAGTAATCTTCAGGACAAGCTAAGTTTTGATTTTCTTGTTCCACGTTTTGCTTTATTTTTGTCTTGTCCAGCTTGCATATAATTGTCTCTTTGCTGCTGGTTGCTTTAGTGGGCTGTAATTGCTCCTCATGTTCCATGAGTTGGAACATGAGTTCAAGTAATTACAGGATGGTTTTTTTAAGGGTTTTTTGCTGACCGCGCAGTTTACTTTTGTATCCTCTGCTATCTAGTTTTAGCGGGCCTCATTTTGCTGAATCTGTTTTCATACTATGTATGTGCCTTCCTCTCATTTCACCGTCATTATATGTGGGGGGCTGCTATTTCTGTGGGGTATTTCTCTGGAGGCAAGAGAGGTCTGTGTTTCTTCTAATAGGGGAAGTTAGATCTTCGGCTGGTGCGAGATGTCTAGGATCAACGTAGGCACGTTCCCCGGCTATTGTTATTTGTGTGTTCAGGTTTAGGGTCGCGGTCAGCTCAGGTTCCATCACCCTAGAGCTCGTTGGTGCTTGTCCTTTTGTGATTCCCTGCCATTGGAATCATGACACAGTAAACCAGGTAAAGACTTTACAACTTTGAGTCCTCCACTTATTTGCCTGCACACTCTATCCTTGCCCATACACCTTGGGAGCCCTGGGGACCCAGATTCACCTGTGGGAAGCGTCACCATCTTGCTGCAACAACATCACCCCAGAGGACCCCTTTAAGCAGCGTCGGTCTACTCTGACCTAGAACCACAGGTGGCGTCACGAATAGACTTTATTACCAAATTCCCTTTAAAAATGTTCCTCCTTTTAAGTGAGCGCCCAGGGCCACGGACAGGGTCGCAGCCACCGTGACATCCGCAATGGGCGTGCACTAGCGATGTGCTGTCATTGACTGACGGACCCTGGGACGCGGGCTGCAGCGTTTCCGGTCCGTCACTGCTAGTACAGATAGAGCATCTGCTAGCTCTATCTGCACTAGCGCGAAGACATATCGGCACTTGCGTTTTCAGCAGCCCGTTAACGCATGTGTTGAATCGGCTGCTGTTAACACAATGTGAACCTTCCTTATTGGAGGAAGTCTCAGACAGCGACAGTGAGTGGGAGGTTCAGGGTCAGTGGATACATAAGTGGCGAAGGGTTCTGTTAGTGTCAAGTCTCCAAACAGTATCTAGACACATCTGAAGTTTTACGCAGATCACGGGGATGTCTTGGGCCTAGGGCCCAGAAGAAGCATCGGATACTATGGCTCTGTCTTCCCTGAGTGAAGAGGCTGGTTGGGTCATGGAGAGAGGGCAAGATGTGGGCCTCAGAGAAGCTGTAGTGCCGGATACTGTATGTAGTCCCTGGCTGGTACCAACAGGAGCTATTGAGATGGGGTAGTTCAGGCAGAATGGAGGCAAGAACTGATAGCGTGCTGGGCAAAGGGAACACCAACCATAGGGGACTCTTTCATTCTGTATGCTGCAACTGAACTGTATGAAATGCATCCTAATATATGTGCAGCTGTATCCGGTCCGAAGGATGGGGAAGTAACAAGGACTCCTGAACGACAAGTGAGTACAGAACCAATCCCACAGCACGACACACACGTCTGCTTACCATTTAGATAGGGGTTTCAAATGAAGAGAAGTCAGTTCCGGCCCACAGCAAGGGACCTGAGTCTTCCCTTCAGGTGGATCACCACAATCTGTATAGGGAGCAGAGATGACCCCACAGATCTCTACATGGATCAGTGGAGACCACAATGATCTGTACTGGTAGCAGTTGAGACCACCATGATCTGTACCAGGAGCAATAGAAACCACAATGATCTGTAAAGTGAAATTCATCTTCAGCATTTTAGCAGAAGACTGAAGGTTTTGTTACAAAATTGACTGATAACTTGGCTGTTCATAATTCCATCACCCTTGACTAAAGCCCCAGCCCCAGAGCACAGTGCTGCTTCCACCATGTCTCACTGTGGGAATGGTTACCTGCTAGATGTTTTAAGTGTTGACTGTACCTTTTGGAGCTATGACCAGAAAGGATCCTCTGTTTTAGTAGTGTAGACATGCTCAATATTATGAAGTTCTTTTAATACTTCTAATAAATGTGAAGTGTAATTCTAATTTTGCTCTTAATCGCTGGATTTTTTTTCTACATATGATCAAAAGCTACCCCTTGGTCTCATCACACCCAACTCATTTTCCACATACTTCTGGCAGACATCGCTGGGCCAGATGTTTTTCTTTGAAAGAAAAGACTTCCATCTTCTCCCCAATCCCACAGACTGGACACATGAAGAAAATGGAACATTGTGGTCACATGCAGAACATAATCAGGAGTGGCCAGATGGCCCCCAGCATTGACTACGGATTGCAGAACTCGAGATGGACCATGTTACATTTGCAGCAGCTGCTATTGGGTAGAGGATGCGAGAGAGCCAGTGGTACAGAAGTGTTGACTATTATGTGTGATGGGAGGTGTCTGGTTTTATGAGATAGAGGCTTGTTCAAGGTGAAGAAGAGAACCCTCCGCTGTGATCATCCATGTGCAGTCAGTACAGATCTGGCAAAGGACTTATTCCCTCCAAGGATTGTGTAAAAGACCAGGGGCATCCATTACCTGTGGAGTAGATGTTGGTGTAGGTAAGGGTTCTTTACGGTTACAGCAGTCACACTATGGACAGTCCGAGCCTTGGAGGTAGTAATGGCTGACTATGAGCATCAGATGGTGTCTTTGTTGCCCATAACAACCAATCAGAGATCAGCTTTTATTTATAAAACAACACTGCTGATAAGAGAGTTGAGCTGAGATTGGTTGTTATGGGCAGCCAGTCAGAACATGGTATCATAGAGATGCCCTTAATCTGGTAGACTGGGACAATATCCTCAGGAATAAGAATACAGATAATAAATGGGAAATGTTTAAGAACATCCTAAATAGGCAGTGTAAGCGGTTTATACCTTGTGGGAATAAAAGGACTAGAAATAGGAAAAACCCAATGTGGCTAAACAAAGAAGTAAGACAGGCAATTAACAGTAAAAAGAAAGCATTTGCACTACTAAAGCAGGATGGCACCATTGAAGCTCTAAAAAACTATAGGGAGAAAAATACTTTATCTAAAAAACTAATTAAAGGAAACAGAGAAGCACATTGCTAAGAGTAAAACTAATCGCAAACTGTTCTTCCACTATATCAATAGTGAAAGAATCATAAGTGAACGTGTAGGAAAGAATGGTTGTAGATGACGAGGAAAAAGCTAACATATTAAACACCTTCTTCTCCACGGTATTCACGGTGGAAAATGAAATGCTAGGTGAAATCCCAAGAAACAATGAAAACCCTATATTAAGGGTCACCAATCTAACCCAAGAAGAGGTGCGAAACCGGCTAAATAAGATTAAAATAGATAAATCTCCGGGTCCGGATGGCATACACCCACGAGTACTAAGAGAACTAAGTAATGTAATAGATAAACCATTATTTCTTATTTTTAGTGACTCTATAGCGACAGGGTCTGTTCCGCAGGACTGGCGCATAGCAAATGTGGTGCCAATATTCAAAAAGGGCTCTAAAAGTGAACCTGGAAATTATAGGCCAGTAAGTCTAACCTCTATTGTTGGTAAAATATTTGAAGGGTTTCTGAGGGATGTTATTCTGGATTATCTCAATGAGAATAACTGTTTAACTCCATATCAGCATGGGTTTATGAGAAATCGCTCCTGTCAAACCAATCTAATCAGTTTTTATGAAGAGGTAAGCTATAGGCTGGACCACGGTGAGTCATTGGACGTGGTATATCTCGATTTTTCCAAAGCGTTTGATACCGTGCCGCACAAGAGGTTGGTACACAAAAGGAGAATGCTTGGTCTGGGGGAAAATGTGTGTAAATGGGTTAGTAACTGGCTTAGTGATAGAAAGCAGAGGGTGGTTATAAATGGTATAGTCTCTAACTGGGTCGCTGTGACCAGTGGGGTACCGCAGGGGTCAGTATTGGGACCTGTTCTCTTCAACATATTCATTAATGATCTGGTAGAAGGTTTACACAGTAAAATATCGATATTTGCAGATGATACAAAACTATGTAAAGCAGTTAATACAAGAGAAGATAGTATTCTGCTACAGATGGATCTGGATAAGTTGGAAACTTGGGCTGAAAGGTGGCAGATGAGGTTTAACAATGATAAATGTAAGGTTATACACATGGGAAGAGGGAATCAATGTCACCATTACACACTGAACGGGAAACCACTGGGTAAATCTGACAGGGAGAAGGACTTGGGGATCCTAGTTAATGATAAACTTACCTGGAGCAGCCAGTGCCAGGCAGCAGCTGCCAAGGCAAACAGGATCATGGGGTGCATTAAAAGAGGTCTGGATACACATGATGAGAGCATTATACTGCCTCTGTACAAATCCCTAGTTAGACCGCACATGGAGTACTGTGTCCAGTTTTGGGCACCGGTGCTCAGGAAGGATATAATGGAACTAGAGAGAGTACAAAGGAGGGCAACAAAATTAATAAAGGGGATGGGAGAACTACAATACCCAGATAGATTAGCGAAATTAGGATTATTTAGTCTAGAAAAAAGACGACTGAGGGGCGATCTAATAACCATGTATAAGTATATTAAGGGGACAATACAAATATCTCGCTGAGGATCTGTTTATACCAAGGAAGGTGACGGGCACAAGGGGGCATTCTTTGCGTCTGGAGGAGAGAAGGTTTTTCCACCAACATAGAAGAGGATTCTTTTTTTTTTAATTCAAATAAATTTTTATTAAGAATAACAAGGCAATTAACATGTTACATTTACATTTTCAATATAGAGTATTTCCCCCCCCCTCGATCCCAAAGCCCCCCACCCCCACCCCACAAAGCAGCTCATCTTGTTAATTACTACGATCATTAAAACAATAGAGTATCTAATCCCTCAACCACTCGTATAAGCCACACTTCACATTACTATCCCATAGCAATCCATGGAGACCACATTTTACTGAACGTTTCAGTTTTCCCTTTCTTCTTATAAATCCCTTTTTCTAGTGTCAGGCCCTGTTTCACATACTGGACGAATTCTCCTCTTGACGGCGGCTCTTCCCTAATCCAGTTTCGAGCTATTACCTTCCTAGCCATGTACAACAATCTGGCTATAGCTATCTTTAGGTGTTTATCCACTCCAATCTCATCCACGCATCCCAACAAGCAGACAACTGGATCCCTTGGCACCGTGCATCCATACGCACCTTCCATACGACTCAAAACTACCACCCAGAAGGCAGCCAACCTCGGACATGTCCACATCATATGGAAAATGTCTGCATCCGTAGACTTACACCTCGGACATTCAGAGTCATTACGCAATCCTGCCTTATATAGCACCATCGGAGACCTATAAACCCTGTGTATCACATAGAGCTGTGACAGCCTATACGGTTCACTCAGCGACAGTCTTGGGATCCATTCCAACACCGACTCCCAAGTCTCGTTATCTATTGGGCCCAAATCCCTTTCCCATTTAGCTCTTGCCATTATTGGAAACCCCAATAGAAAAGTGTGCAACAGATCCCTGTACAGAGTGGATATGGCTCCTCCAGTCGTCCCATCATTACACACAGAAGAGGATTCTTTACTGTTAGGGCAGTGAGAATCTGGAATTGCTTGCCTGAGGAGGTGGTGATGGCGAACTCAGTCGAGGGGTTCAAGAGAGGCCTGGATGTCTTCCTGGAGCAGAACAATATTGTATCATACAATTAGGTTCTGTAGAAGGACGTAGATCTGGGGATTTATTATGATGGAATATAGGCTGAACTGGATGGACAAATGTCTTTTTTCGGCCTTACTAACTATGTTACTATATGGAAACAACGACGGCCTGAATGGGCCGTAGCCTAAAAATCTGTGTCCTGTAAAAAAAGTCCTGAAGAGGCGATGAGAAAATATGGCGGACAAAGGAATCACCCACTGACTTTTATGGCAAGAGAGCCTGGCTCAGAGGGGGATCCAGAGCCGAGCACCCTGTGTGACATCTATAACGTCCATATCAAAAGATTGACTGTCACTTCCAAACAGACAAATGTGAACAGGTGCAAGCTGAGAGCGCCTTCTCCATATGTAACTAATTAAATTACAGCTACACTCAGACACTATAATATGGAAACACAGAATATATGACATTGGAACTTGGAACGGCATTACTGCTGTAGAAAACAAGTGAAAAAATGAAGGTACTTAGGGCATAAATTGGCCAATTCACATGAGCCCAACAGCCACCACAAGGCGACCTCTTTGTTGGGACCCTAAACCTTACATCATGCCTCTCCCTTTCTAAAAGCAATTATATGGACATGAAGGATCAAGCTCTATTTACAACTGCCATACGCCTTCTGACCGAGCGCCCCACCCAGCATCTTATTACGGTTTTAAATAGAGCTTGATCCCACCTGTCCATATAATTGTACAGAGGCTTCATGTTAGGGTTAGGGTCCCAACAAAGAGGTGCGCCTTGTTGTGACTGTTGGGCTCACATGAATTGGTCAATTTATGCCCTAAGTCTCACCAGCAGTAATGCCGTTCCAGTGTTATATATTCCATGTTTCCATATTACGGCGTCTCAGAGTGCAGCTGTAATTTGTTAGTGGTCTACAAGGTCCAGACAGGGCTGCTGCCTCCCACTGTTGGTGGACCCAGTGGATTTGCTACCGAGTCACCTCCACCTCCTGGATGGTCTCTTGTAGTTGGATATTACATGTCTCAGTAAAAAAAAACGGGCGCTCCAGACATCAGGGACATGGAGTATGTACACATCAATGGGGGCAGTGGTGCCCAGAAATCTTCCAGCAAGATGACCTGAGGGGCCACCGAACTGCCCAGTCGGGTCATGAAGAAGCAGGAGCCCAGGCCCGTCTGCCTGCGGTATCAGAGAAAAAGTGTTAATGGCGGACGATCTACAAGACAATACACAACCCCCACAAGAGCCCCTGCTAATGGCGGTTCGCAGTACAGTGTGTTATACTGGAAGAAGCACGTAAAAGGGAAGTAACTGATTAGGAAACGGCTGTTTCCACAGCACCCCAACATGGATATGGTTGCCGCTGGTAATGCGGTGTGAACTGATTCTGGAATAGCAGCGAAATGGAGACAATCAGGTGGCAGCCATGTTCATCGCATGTTGTGCCATTACCACAAAGCCGCTGACAATTTTCTGACGCCAGAGAACTGAGACTCCACAGCCCCGTAATCGAGACATGGTAATCACGCACCTGAGGACGGTTGGATACAGCTCTGCTGCAAAGAGGAAAGCTGTATTAAATGCCGCTTCTGAGAAACCTTTCCCCATGATGGCTACTAGGGAGTAACTGTCACGATCCATGTTTGGATCTGTGGAAGATCTGGTTTCTTTCAGATTAAAACCGTTTTTTCCTTTCACATCATCGGGGGTTAATGCAGTTTTTCCCCGGTGGCCGCTGGTGTAATTGCATTGCAGCTTGTTCTGCTGTTGTGGGTGGTGACCAATCCCACCTTCCTTTAAAAGGTCACCTGGTGCATCAGCTGACTGTTGGTTATACAGGTCCTTTGGATACCAACCTTGCCGGAATAGGAGCTTGCTGAGTGCTGTTGTTCTACAGCTGAATACTTATTCCTGGTGCCTTACTCTGCGGTGCATTGCAGCAGAGAAAGCTAAGTGTGGTGTTATTGTTTCTTTGTCCCTTTGTTGTTTGTAACTTTCCCAGTGTTGTATTAGTGCAGCGGTGGGACCAGTGCTCTCACCTGCCAGTTCCTTATATAGGGATTAGAGCAGGGCAAGTGAGGGACTAGGTATCCTGGTCGGCGACGGGTTGAAAGAACCCGTATAGGGACGGTAGCAAGATCAGGGCACATCCTCAGATGAGTTCAGGAGGTGCCCATTCCCCGTTCCCTACCGACAGGGCCCACCGTTGTTAAAGTGTCCCCGGCGTACCCTTGTGTGTTTCGTCATTTTGTGACCGACCACCCACCAGGTCGTGTCACACCAGGACAGTCACAGCGTGACAGTACCAAGGACCTGGGAGCAACAACAGCAGGGGTTAACAGAGAGGTGTGGGGGTTACAGGAGACATGGGAGAATATGGTGTGACAGCGGTGAGGTTACAGGAGACGCGGGGGGGTATACGGCGTGACAGCGGTGAGGCTACAGGAGACGTGAGGGTATATGGTGTGACAGCTGAGAGGATACAGGAGACGTGTGGGGGTATACGGGGACAGCGGTGAGGTTACAGGAGACATGTTGGGGTATATGGGGACAGCGGTGAGGTTACAGGAGACGTATGGGGGTATAAGGGGTGACAGCGGTGAGGCTACAGGAGACGTGTGAGGGTATACGGGGTGACAGCTGAGAGAATACAGGAGACTGCAGGGGTATACGGGGTGACAGCGGTGGGGTTACAGGAGACATGTGGAGGCATATGGAGGGACACCGGTGAGTGCACTGAGATTTGTCAGGGTACGCGTTGTGGTTGGCTACCTTGAAGCATGGTGCACGTGAGTCCTATGCAGGTAACAGTGATTATCAGGGACCCTCCTTGGCAGCACTTGCGCCCGATCAGTTGAGCAGGAGGCATACGCCGACCTTCGTTGGTATCTCTATGGCGCCAAATATGAAATGTGTGAGAAACGGACTGAGGTTGAATCCGTTGATGTGAAAACGGATGCCGTAATAGCTGAATGCCACACCAAACCTGCGGGAAGTGAAAAGTTACCACAAAGCCCCGGCCCAGGGGGCTCCTCCACATGGGCAGCACGTAACACACATAGTTACATAAGTTGTACCCCGGTCCATCAAGTTCAACCTTTCTCCACCAATTATAGAGTGGGTACGGAAAGTATTCAGACCCCTTTAAATTTTTTTCTTTTTTTTTTTAAACAATGAATTTTTATTGAAGTTTGCAAATATGGTACAGGAAAAGAAGGAACATTGATATTATACTATAGTGCATTACACCATACAGAAGTGGTAACTGTCCTTCATTTATGTTCCGATAAACTAGCAATAAACTTAACACGAGTCAAAACAAAGGACAAATACAGCAACAAAATCAAAATGGGGGACGAGGGTTAGGGGAGGGGGAAGGGAGGGGAGAACCGAGAAGAGATAATAAATCCATTCCCAGTTGGGTAGTTTAATCAGAAGCCTGAGGACTAAGGTTAGATAATCGAGATACCGGTATAGCGAAGGGGGTATGGCTTGCATAGTCTGCCCAAGGGAGCCAAATAAGTTCAAATCTATCTACTTTGTCGGTGAGTATAGCTGATAGTTTTTTGTTTACCATGTACCATGATAGACGAGATTTAACTCCCGATAGGTCCAAGTTTGTTTTTTTTTTCCAAGCCAAGGCTATTGTTTAGCTGCTAAAAATATAAATGTGATAAGGGCTCGGGAATATCTGGGAATATTGGGGATACGCTTATTTAGTAGAGCTTCCCAGGGGTTTTTCCTAAGATTGATATTCGTTATTCAGAGAATCAAGAAGTATACTCTTGTCCAAAACCTTCGAACTGTTGGGCATAGCCACCAGATATGAAGCATATCTCCTATAGAGTTACATCCTAAAAAACAGTTTGGGGAGTAGTTGGCGACTGCCTTTGCTACCCTGGCTGGGGTCAGGTACCATCTAGTTAGCACTTTATAATTAGTTTCTAACATGAGGGTGTTTAGCATACCTCCAGTGGAGGAAGACCAAATCTGGGTCAATTCCGAGTCCGTCAGGGTTGAACCAATATCAGACTCCCAGCGAGAGGTGTAGCCCAGGCACCGCCTGTGGGTTGGTGAGTTAATGTGTGAATAGAGAAGAGATATGATACCTTGAGAATGTGGGTTTTGGCGGCATCTCTGTTCAAAGGGGGTGAAGGAATAAGGGGGGGCAGAGTTTCTTAGTAAAGATTGAACAAAATTTTTAAGTTGCAAGTATCGAAATATTTCTCTCGGTGGGAGATGGTGTTTTTCACTCAAAGCAGAGAATGGGATAATCCCATCCACGTAGAAGAGATGATGAACTCTCGTTATTCCCGCTGCCACTCATAGTCGGAAGTCCCTAAGGGAATCCACGCCCGGGGGGAACTGGGTATTACCCCACGGGGGGGCCAAGGGTAGAAATGGTGATATTAAGTGTGACGATGACGGTAAAGAGTGGCTCCATTAACCCTAGGGAGACCGCCCTTCCAAACAAAGGAATTAATCGCTCGCTGGACTACTTTAAGGTATTGTGTGGGGACCGAGACTGGCAGGACCCGAAATAGGTAAAGTAGTTTAGGGAGAATAGTCATCTTTAATGCGCGCACTCTGCCGAGCCAGGAAAGATGAAGTTTGCCTCATGACTGGAGTATTAATCGAATTTTACGGAGCATATGAGGATAATTAGCTGCGTATAATGAACTGTACTCTGAAGTAAGTTTCACTCCTAAGTAGTCCAAATGATTGGAGGTCCACTGAAACGGGAAATCTTGTTTTAGTAATGTGATAGTGGAGGGAGGGAGAGTTATATTCATAGCATAGGATTTAGAGGGATTAATTTGTAAACCTGAAATGTGTTCAAAGTTGTTAAGAGTTTGAAGTAGGGCTGGGAGGGATGATCGAGGAGATGTTAGGAGGAGCAGCATATCGTCAGCAAAGAAAAGTTTATGGGGAACTGATGCTATGGTAACTCCCTGGATGGATAGATTGAGACGAAGGTGTATCGCCAAAGGCTCAAATGCTAAAAGAAATAATATGGGTGATAAGGGGCAGCCTTGGCGAGTGCCTCTATGAATAGGGAAGCTTGAGGAGCCATTGTATCGTACATATGCTGAAGGGGAGCTATAGAGGGCCTGAATTAATGTGAGAAAATAAGTAGGGAGACCCCATTTCCGCAAGACCGCAAACAGATAAGACCAAGAAATAGAGTCAAAGGCTTTTTTATGTCAAGCGACAATAACATGCTTGGTATATTACGCTGTCTGCAATGGTGCAACAGGTGAGAGACCCTTCTTATATTATCTGATGCTTGTCTTTTGGGAACGAAACCCACCTGGTCTCTATGTATTTGTATTAAGGTTCCCAGACCCGAGTTTAGGCGTTGAGATAGAATCTTGGCTAATATTTTAAGGTCTATGTTAATTAGGGATATTGGTCTATAATTGGACCATGCTAACTGATCAGAGTTAGGCTTTGGTATCATAGACACAGCTGCTATCAATGATGCCTCTCCAGGTTTATTACCGTCTCTCAAGGAGTTAAAGTAATAGGAAAGATGGGGTATCAGGAGTGGGGCATATTTTTTGTAATATAAGGCTGTAAAACTGTCCGGGCCAGGCTTTTTATTGACTTTCAATTGCTGGATAGCTAACTCTATGTCGTTAGAGGAAATTGATTGAATCGCTGAACCAACCTAACTTGGACCGAGAGCCGGGAGTGGGACGGAGTCTAAAAAAGCTTATAGCTCCTTTGAATCAACAGCTGAAGTGGCGCTATATAATTGTTTTAATTTCTGTTGAAACAATTGAGTAATCTTTAGCGGGTTGGACGTGATTCCTGAAGGCGTATGTAATCTTACTGGGGGGCGGGGTTGGGGTAGGCATTTTAACTGTCGTGCTAAATTAAAATTGTTTTTATTATTAAGGGCATAAAACCATTGTTGGGACCAGCGTATGGGTCGGTCAGCATTTTCAGATAGACAGAGGTCAAGTTCAGTTCGAGCGTGAGTGAGGTCTTTGTATATATCAGGGGAAGGCGAATTCTTCAATTGAGTCTCAAGCACTGATACCCTGTCCTCCAATTCAGCCACCTTTGCACATCTCTCTTTTTTTCCTGCGGGAGGACACTTGAATACAGAGGCCTCTCAACACTGCCTTATGACCTTCCCACAACGAAATTGGAGAAGAAGCTGATTGAAGATTTAAAGAAATATACTCTTTGAGGTGACCCTTTAATTTTAGAGCGATGTCAGGGTAGGAGAGCAGACAGTCGTTCAAGGTCCAATTGTATGAGTGAGGTTTAGACCCCTTTAAATTTTTCACTCTTTGTTTCATTGCAGCCATTTGGTAAATTCAAAAAAGTTCTAGCCAAGGTTACAACAAAATTTCTGCAGTACTCAAGGATCCTAAGAGCACAGTGGCCTCCATAATCCTTAAATGGAAGAAGTTTGGGAACACCAGAAGTCTTCCTAGACCTGGCCGTCCAGCCAAACTGAGCAATTGTGGGAAAAGAGCCTTGGTGAGAGAGGTGAAGAAGAACCCCAAGATCACTGTGGCTGAGCTCCAGAGATGCAAAAGGAAGATGGGAGAAAGTTCCACAAAGTCACCTATCACTGCAGCCTCCACCAGTCGGGCCTTTATGACAGAGTGGCCCGACAGAAGCCTCTCCGCAGTGCAAGACATATGAAAGCCCGCATAGAGTTTACTAAAATACACATGAAGGACCCCCAGACTATGAGAAATAAGATTTTCTGGTCTGATGAGATGAAGATAGACCTTATTGTTGATAATTCTAAGTGGTATGTGTGGAGAAAACCAGGCACTGCTCATCACCACCCCAATACAATCCCAACAGTGAAGCATGGTGGTGGCAGCATTATGCTATGGGGGTGTTTTTCAGCTGCAGGGACAGGACGACTGATTGTCATTGAAGGAAACATGAATGTGGCCAAGTACAGAGATATCCTGGATGAAAACCTCTTCCAGAGTGCCTTGGCCCTCAGACTTGGCCGAAGGTTCACCTACCAACAAGACAATGATCCTAAGGACACAGCTAAAATAACAAAGGAGCGGCTTCAGGACAACTCTGTGACCATTCCTGACCGGCCCAGCCAGAGCCCTGACCTAAACCCAATGGAGCATCTGTGGAGACCTGAAAATGGTGTCCACCAACGATCACCATCTACCCTGACGGAACTGGAGAGGATCTGCAAGGAAGAATGGCCGAGGATCCCCAAATCCAGGGCAGAAAAACTTCTTGTATCATTCCCAAGAAGACTCATGGCCGTACTAGCTCAAAGGGGGCTTCTCCTCAATACTGAGCAAAGGGGCTGAAGAATTATGACCATGTGATATTTCAGTTTTTCTTTTTTAATAAATTTGCAAAAATTTTCTACATTTGTTTTTTTCAGTCAAGATGGGGTGCAGAGTGTACATTAATGAGAAAAAATTTGAATTTGCCAAATGGCTGCAATGAAACAAAGAGTAAAAAATGTAAAAGGGGTCTGAATACTTTCCGTACCCACTGTACATTATGTCCCTGATTTAACTATAACCCACAATGTTCTGTATATCGAGGAATCATCTGACCTCTTGTATAAGAGCTGGTCTAGTGTCGGCCATTACTACCTCCTGTGGTCGGCATGCTACAGTCTGACTGCTCTAACTGTAAAGAGCCCTTTCCTGTTCAGCTGCCGAAATTGCTTTTCTTCCACCAGTAATGAGTGCTCCCTAGTCCTTAGTATGGTCCTTGGAAGAAAGAAGACCTTGTGGTCCCCAGTGCTCCCAGTAGACATCCCTTCTATCCTCGCTGCTCCCAATACAGATCCCCACTGCTCCTGGTACAGATCCCCGCTGCTCCTGGTACAGATCTCCGTGGTCCCACTGCTCCCGGTACAGATCCCCGCTGCTCTCGGTACAGTTCCCCGCTGCTCCTGGTACATATCCCCGTGGTCCCTTCTGCTCCTGGTACAGATCGCTGCTGCTCCCGGTATAGATCCCTGCTGCTCTCGGTACAGATAACCATGGTCCCCACTTCTCCTAGTACAGGTCCTGCGGTCCCCCCTGATCTCCGTACAGATCCCTGCTGCTCCTGATACAGAGCTCCACTGCTCCCGGTACAGATTCCTGTGGTCCCTGCTGCTCCTGGTATAGATCCCCGTTGCTCCTGGTACAAATCCCTGCGACCCACTCTGCTCCCAGTACAGATCCCGGTTGCTCAGGGTACAGATGCCTGCAGCCCCCTCTACAGATCCCCATGGCCCACTCTGCTACCAGTACAGTTTCCTGTGGCCCTTGCTGCTCCCGGCACAGATCCCAGTACAGATCCTGAGGTCCCCGCTGCTCCCGATACAAATCCCCATGGTCCCCGCTGCTCCCGATACAGGTCCCCACTGCTCCTGGTACAAAACCCCATGGTCTCCACTGCTCCCGGTACAGATCCCCGCAGTCCCCGCTGCTTCCAGTAAAGATCCCTGCTGCTCACGGTACAGATCTCCACTGCTCCCGGTAAAGACCCCCACACTCACAGCTGCTCCTGGTACAGATCCCTGCGACCCTGGCTGCTCCCGGTACAGATCCTTGCGTTCCCCGCTTCTCCCAGTACAGATATCAGCGTTCCTCACTGCTCCCAGTACAGATTCCTGCGGTCCTCACTGCTCCCAGTGCAGATCCCTGCGGCCCCCGCTTCTCCCAGTACGGATCGTTGCGTTCCCCACTGCTACCAATACAGATACCTGCATTTCTTACTGCTCCCAGTAGAGATTCCTGCGGTCCCCACTGCTCCCAGTACAGATTCCTGCGGTCCCCACTGCTCCCGGTACAGATCCCTGCGGTCCCCACTGCTCCCAGTACAGATCCCTGCGGTCCCCACTGCTCCCGGTACAGATTCCTGCGGTCCCCACTGCTCCCGGTACAGATTCCTGCGGTCCCCACTGCTCCCAGTACAGATTCCTGCGGTCCCCACTGCTCCCAGTACAGATCCCTGCGGTCCCCACTGCTCCCAGTACAGATTCCTGCGGTCCTCACTGCTCCCAGTACAGATCCCTGCGGTCCCCACTGCTCCCAGTACAGATCCCTGCGGTCCCCACTGCTCCCAGTACAGATTCCTGCGGTCCTCACTGCTCCCAGTACAGATCCCTGCGGTCCCCACTGCTCCCAGTACAGATCCCTGCGGTCCCCACTGCTCCCGGTACAGATCCCTGCGGTCCCCACTGCTCCCAGTACAGATTCCTGCGGTCCCCACTGCTCCCAGTACAGATTCCTGCGGTCCTCACTGCTCCCAGTACAGATCCCTGCGACCCCCGCTTCTCCCGGTACAGATCGTTGCGTTCCCCGCTGCTCCCAGAACAGATCCCTGCGGTCCCCACTGCTCCCAGTATAGATCCCTGCGGTCCCCACTGCT
The DNA here is from genome assembly GCF_032444005.1 of Ranitomeya imitator. Taxonomy (NCBI): domain Eukaryota; kingdom Metazoa; phylum Chordata; class Amphibia; order Anura; family Dendrobatidae; genus Ranitomeya; species Ranitomeya imitator. Next base: position 4,378,694 of record NC_091286.1, on the reverse strand, counting down.
CCCAGTACAGATCCCTGCGGTCCCCACTGCTCCCAGTACAGATTCCTGCGGTCCTCACTGCTCCCAGTACAGATCCCTGCGGTCCCCACTGCTCCCAGTACAGATCCCTGCGGTCCCCACTGCTCCCGGTACAGATCCCTGCGGTCCCCACTGCTCCCAGTACAGATTCCTGCGGTCCCCACTGCTCCCAGTACAGATTCCTGCGGTCCTCACTGCTCCCAGTACAGATCCCTGCGACCCCCGCTTCTCCCGGTACAGATCGTTGCGTTCCCCGCTGCTCCCAGAACAGATCCCTGCGGTCCCCACTGCTCCCAGTATAGATCCCTGCGGTCCCCACTGCTCCCAGTACAGATCCCTGTGGTCCCCACTGCTCCCAGTACAGATCCCTGCGGTCCCCGCTTCTCCCGGTACAGATCGTTGCGTTCCCCGCTGCTCCCAGTACAGATCCCTGCGGTCCCCACTGCTCCCAGTACAGATTCCTGCGGTCCCCACTGCTCCCGGTACAGATATCAGCGTTCCTCACTGCTCCCAGTACAGATCCCTGCGGTCTCCACTGCTCCCAGTACAGATCCCTGTGGTCTCCACTGCTCCCAGTACAGATTCCTGCGGTCCTCACTGCTCCCAGTACAGATCCCTGCGGTCCCCACTGCTCCCAGTACAGATCCCTGTGGTCTCCACTGCTCCCAGTACAGATTCCTGCGGTCCTCACTGCTCCCAGTACAGATCCCTGCGACCCCCGCTTCTCCCGGTACAGATCGTTGCGTTCCCCGCTGCTCCCAGAACAGATCCCTGCGGTCCCCACTGCTCCCAGTATAGATCCCTGCGGTCCCCACTGCTCCCAGTACAGATCCCTGCGGTCCCCACTGCTCCCAGTACAGATCCCTGCGGTCCCCGCTTCTCCCGGTACAGATCGTTGCGTTCCCCGCTGCTCCCAGTACAGATCCCTGCGGTCCCCACTGCTCCCAGTACAGATCCCTGCGGTCCCCACTGCTCCCAGTACAGATCCCTGTGGTCCCCACTGCTCCCAGTACAGATCCCTGCGGTCCCCACTGCTTCCAGTACAAATCCCTGCGACCCCCGCTTCTCCCGGTACAGATCGTTGCGTTCCCCGCTGCTCCCAGAACAGATACCTGCATTTCTCACTGCTCCCAGTATAGATCCCCGCGGTCCCCACTGCTCCCAGTACAGATCCCCGCGGTCCCCACTGTTCCTGGTACAGATACCTGTGGTCTCCACTGCTCCCAGTACAGATCCCTGCGGTCCCCACTGCTCCCAGTACAGATCCCTGCGGTCCCCACTGTTCCCGGTACAGATACCTGTGGTCTCCACTGCTCCCGGTACAGATCCCTGTGGTCCCCACTGCTCCCAGTACAGATCCCCGCGGTCCCCACTGTTCCTGGTACAGATCCCCGCGGTCCCCACTGTTCCTGGTACAGATCCCTGTGGTCCCCACTGCTCCCAGTACAGATCCCTGTGGTCCCCACTGCTCCCAGTACAGATCCCTGCGGTCCCCACTGCTCCCAGTACAGATCCCTGCGGTCCCCACTGCTCCCAGTACAGATCCCTGCGGTCCCCACTGCTCCCAGTACAGATCCCTGCGGTCCCCACTGCTCCCAGTACAGATCCCTGCGGTCCCCACTGCTCCCAGTACAGATCCCTGCGGTCCCCACTGCTCCCAGTACAGATCCCTGCGGTCCCCACTGCTCCCAGTACAGATCCCTGCGGTCCTCACTGCTCCCAGTACAGATCCCTGCGACCCCCGCTTCTCCCGGTACAGATCGTTGCGTTCCCCGCTGCTCCCAGAACAGATACCTGCATTTCTCACTGCTCCCAGTATAGATCCCCGCGGTCCCCACTGCTCCCAGTACAGATCCCCGCGGTCCCCACTGTTCCTGGTACAGACACCTGTGGTCTCCACTGCTGTTTATATCCCATTTGGACAACGTACCATTTATGACGACTCTTTTTTTTTCTGTCATTTAGCCAATTCCTTACCCATCTGCATAGGATTTCCTCCAGTTCTTGGTTCTCTAGCTTCAGTATAAGGCTTTTATGTGGTAGAGGATCAGAATCAAGATAAATCCCATCATCCGAACGACCAACATCCAGATCTACACTTACCTTTTCGTAGATCCCGGCCATGTTGTCAGACACGACTTAGTCTTCATGAACACATGCTGGTTGCCAGTTATTACATTATTCTCTGGAATATATGGCTGCAGTCATCTCTCATAATGCCCTCATATATGTCACATTACCGATTTCAGACTTACCGGACGGTAGTGTCCTGAATCCATCACTTTACCTTTCTTATACACCGGTACCATGTCAGCCTTCTCCAATCCCGTGGCACCGACCCTGTTACAAAACAGTCTAAGAATATAAGATACAGTGGTCTGTCAATTATTGAGCTCAGTTGTCTCAGGTTTACCGCAACAGAGAGGAGCCAGGAGACCGCAGCGTCTGATTTCTCCGACTCCTGCACTGATTAGAAGCACTTCATCTTCATACCGTATTAAATGGTGCAGGTTTCTTTTAGCAGTGCAGTGGTTGATTTGCTCAGTTGAGAGCTCCTGGAAGCTTCCCTGCATTAAGGTTCGCAGCTGTGCACTGTTAGCCACTCCCATCTCCTAAATAATCTGGGCCCTAGCTAGCACTCATTGTCGGAGTAGCTTTTGCTGCATGACTGGAGGTTGTTGTTGGTTATTATAGGAGGTGTTTGGTGGATTTATCTGTGCCTGTTGCTAGGTTTTGAGTGTGTGATAATTCCCTTTCTTCTCCTACTTTGGTTTAACCCCATCCTCCACTCCTCGATGCATTCCTCTGTTGTCTGTGCGAGTATAGTTGTATGATTGGTATTTTCCTTTTTTCCTGTTCGCATAACCTTGTTAATCTGGTTGGTGTATTACAATACACTACTACTTCCCTCTTCCCTGGGTGGGGGAAGGGTACAGACTGAGGGCAGATTCAGAAGTTAAGGCAAGGTACGTGGCTCTGGCATCTTCACCATCAGAAGTAATCTGTGGAGCAGGGTGAGCTGGAGAGCCCCTAGCGTTAGGGACAGTGAAGAAACCCCTGGTCTTCTGACACCCAACAACGGAGTTATGACATCAGCTCCCTCAGTATCCGTGGATGAATGCCATCTGGGCTGCGGGATATGTCAATGTTTAATTTGCTCAGACACAGGTGTACTCCTTCTAGTGTTACATTAGTTATATCAGGTGGTGAACTTTGATTTTTGCCCTGTTCCGTGATCCCTGGAAAAGACAGCCTTGCGCCCCCGGTCATGTGCATGTTGACGTCAGCTGCTGGCCTCTAATTGGCCGGCAGCGTGTATTAGCACGCACAGACCCAACGTGAATGTGCATCCATCTAGTTTACGTAGCGGACTGCTCACTCGTACTGGCCCAATCGCGGTCGTGACCACTGAGATCGTGGTCTTTACACTACTGCATATGGATAAGAAACACAAACCTGAACTAGATTGGGTACAGAGAAGAGCAGCCAAGGATATTATGGGAATGGGTTGACCACAGGAGACGAGTTATTAAACTTGAGGTTATTTCATTTTGAAGGCTGAGGGGCGATCTTATTACAATGTAGAAATATATGCGGGGACAGTACAGAGGTCTGCATAATGGTGACTACACCTAGTCCTGTGTGACAAGGAGACGTCCTTGTACGTCTACTGGAAAGAAGGTTCAATCATAATCACACACAGTGATTCTTTACTGTAAGAGCAGTGAGATTATGGAATTCTTTGCCACATGATGCTATTATGGCTGACTCACTATAAAAGTAGACATTGATCCAGGGAACTCGTCTGATCCCGTATGAGTCAAGGAGGACTTTTTTTTATTAGTCTCTGCCCCGTGGGGTTTTGCTTCATCTGAATCATCATGCTGGGTTATAGGTTGAACATGTTGGACTTCTGCCGGCCTTGTATCTGATCTGGGGAACACTATGAGGATCAGGATGTGGCATCAGAGTGGTAGGAGGAGATTATCCAAAGTGCCGATGTCAGTGGGGCCAGGCGGCCATTTGATTTTCATAGGGCCCCTGGATCTGGAATTGGACCTGCAGTGGCTCTCCCTCCTCTCCCCATTAAGAACACATGAAGGCGGGATAAAACAGATTATCTCGTTCACCAAACAGCCACACATGTCCACCGACATTCTGTACCCCGAATCTGCAGGGAGCCCAGACCCACTCTACATCCCCAGGAGTAGTAGTGGGGTGTCCTACCACATAACCCCCAGACACAGGGTGTTCTTCCTGAGTTGTCGGGTCCTCACAAGATCCCAGAAGTTGTACCTTCTAACCTCCAACGAGACCGTCTTCTGCAGAACTTGTCCTCCTTTACGCCCCTCCACTCAGTATATAGCACCCCAACTCCACCTATACGCCCCTCCACCCAGTATATAGCACCCGACTCCTCCTATACGCCCCTCCACTCAGTGTATAACACCCCAACTCCTCCTATACGCACCTCCACTCAGTATATAGCACCCCGACTCCTCCTATATTCCCCTGCACTCAGTATATAGAACCCTGACTCCTCCTATACGCCCCTCCACCCAGTATATAGCACCCCGACTCCCCCTATACACCCCTCCACCCAGTATATAGCACCCCGACTCCTCCTATACGCCCCTCCACTCAGTATATAGCACCCCGACTCCTCCTATACGCCCCTCCACTCAGTATATAGCACCCCGACTCCTCCTATATGCCCCTCCACTCAGTATATAGCACCCCGACTCCTCCTATATGCCCCTCCACTCAGTATATAGCCCCCCGACTCCTCCTATACGCCCCTCCACTCAGTATATAGCACCCCGACTCCACCTATATGCCACTCCACTCAGTATATAGCACCCCGACTCCACCTATACGCCCCTCCACCCAGTATATAGCACCCCAACTCCTATACGCCCCTCCACTCAGTATATAGCACCCCGACTCCTCCTATACGCCCCTCCACCCAGTATATAGCACCCCAACTCCTCCTATACGCCCCTCCACTCAGTATATAGCACCCCGACTCTTCCTATATGCCCCTCCACTCAGTATATAGCCCCCCGACTCCTCCTATATTCCCCTGCACTCAGTATATAGAACCCCAACTCCTCCTATACGCCCCTCCACCCAGTATATAGCACCCCGACTCCTCCCATACGCCCCTCCACCCAGTATATAGCACCCCGACTCCTCCTATATTCCCCTCCACCCAGTATATAGCACCCCGACTCCTCCCATACGCCCCTCCACCCAGTATATAGCACCCCGACTCCTCCTATATTCCCCTCCACTCAGTATATAGCACCTCGACTCCTCCTATACGCCCCTCAACTCAGTATATAGCACCCCGACTCCTCCTATATTCCCCTCCACTCAGTATATAGCACCCCGACTCCTCCTATACGCCCCTCCACTCAGTATATAGCACCCCGACTCCTCCTATACGCCCCTCCACCCAGTATATAGCACCCCGACTCCTCCTATACGCCCCTCCACCCAGTATATAGCACCCCGACTCCTCCTATACGCCCCTCCACTCAGTATATAGCACCCCGACTGCTCCTATATGCCCCTCCCCCCAGTATATAGCACCCCGACTCCTCCTATATTCCTCTCCACTCAGTATATAGCACCCTGACGACTATTTTTTTTACAGGGGATAATGGCTTCAATGGAATGGGCAGGAAAGCATACTTTTTTTTATTTCAAATAAAAGGAGTGTGTAATTTATTTCAATTAAAAGACTTTATTCTGGCTGTGTGTTTATTTAAAACTTACTTTGGGGTTAATAATGGATAGGCGTTGTAACGGGGTCTACCAATCTGGGGTACCTCTTTCAGTAACACTCCGTGTTTCAGGAGGTCCACTCTGCTTTGGCTGGAGTCTGAATGAAGGACGCTGGCTGGAATTGCTTGGTTACATGGGCGCATATAAAAGATCACTGCTTCTCCATGTATTTCCAGTCTGACAACACTTTACTCACAGGACACGGAATATATCACAGATACAGAGGGCAGGCCAAAAGAAAAGCGGCAGGCCAGACATACATTACAATAGCCGCAGGTGGCCAGAGCCTGCCGATATTTACTGTGGGAATTACAAAGGTGGGGGGGCGGACAAAAGGGGAATATCGTGTCCCCTCTGCCCAGGAGCGCAGCCTGTGGGGTGATGCATTAGGGACATGCCTCTCACATGGAACCTATTATACATACAACTGCACAACATATTCTGGGTGCTGAGTGGTTCCGTAACACGTAACAGGCATCTCATAGACGAATCTCCATTACTAACCTGTGGGATTGATATCAGCGGGGATAAAACAGCTGACATCAACCCCACAACCATTACCCCACGTGCCAGTGCTACAGGTTTTTTTTGCACCTTTTCTGGGGCGGCGAGGGGGTTGCTATTTTTAGACTGGGAGCCATTATACATGGTCCCTTACCAGCCTGAGAATACCAGCCCACAGCAGTCTGCTTTAGTTTGGCTGGTTGTCAAAACCGGGGGGACCCCACGCTGTTTTTTAAAAAAATTTATTTAAATAATTTTTTAAAAATGGCTTTGGGACCCCTTTATTCTTGATAAAAAGCCATGATAAAGCTGACAGCTGAGGGTTGCAGCCCTCAACTGTCAGTTTACCATGCTGGTTATCAAAAGTAGAGGGGAACACATAGCATTATTTTATTTATTTATAGCACAGGCATTGGCCGAAGAATATTATTAGCGAGAGCAGACGTAGGCTGATGGGAGTAAAACTCACATCAGCTGATGCTCTCTGACCAGCACTTTTTACATCCGGTCACAGCTGCTGGATCACGCTAAAAGCGTGGGAACCGCAGCTTTCTAACCTGCGGTAATGATCTTACCGACGATCAGAGGTAGTCTTTGCCACGCTGTCATGCAGATGGCACTGTGGCAAACAGATGTTCGGGTATCCCATTCAACTGAAGAAGTTTGTATACTGTTCTGGTACCCAAACCAAACTTTATTTAAATGTTTGACCGAACCCGCCAGACCTGAATTTCCAGGGGTTCACTCATCACTAAACTTGGTGTATTGGAAACACCCATCGGGTGTAGAGGTCGTATTCTCTTTGACCGTTTGGGTTGTTAGGTCAAGGTCGGTGATGTACCTTGCTGACCCTAGTCTCTCAATTAGCTCATCGATCTCATTCGGCTTACAATAATCATATAGGTCTGCAAGGGTAAATTGTTTGAAAAGTAAGAGATGATTTTTATGTACTTTCGATAGCTGAAGTAAAAATATCGAAAAAAATCCATCATGTACATTTTTTTTTTTAACAAACACTGACTTCATAAACTTTCTTGCACCATAATTTGATCCCTTAGTGTGACGATTGGTGGGTGATTTTGGCGTCATTAGATGTTCCTGGGCTGATGGAAAAATGTAACACTGAGTACAATGTAAGCGAGTGGAGACTATTGATTCATCCCAAAAAATTCAGAAAGCTACAATGGCAGCAAGTATGCTTCAGTGCCTTTAGGGCATTCTGTGCAGTTGGAGAAAAGCTATGATGAGAATTTAGACATTATTCCCAAGAAACTTCACTATGAGGAATAGGGATGGTCAAAATGTGGTGATCTGAAAGTTCTCTTCGCTCCATGGGCAGCAAGGATACAGAAGGACCCAAGGTTTTGTGTGAATGGAACAGCCGGGATAGGCCTCATAATTGAAGCCAAAAAGTTAGCCAACGAGAACATTTTTGCAACCTGTACTCGAGAACATAGTTGCAGAAAGTTTACGTGATCCCATTAAAATTCTCCTGCAACCACTCCACATTAAGACAGAAGGAGAGACTTAAGTACCTTTTTTGACAAAGTCACTGGTAAAGCACTGGAGTACTTATTAGCTTCAGTGATATGAACCTAGGAAAAAGCTCCAGCACACTAAGTGCTAAGAGGGGTTAGTCGGATATGTTTAGGGCTAGAATGAGTGATCAGCTGTAGAGTGGGGGGGAAGTCCAGAGGATAAATACACAGCCTTCTGGCTCATTCCGTGTTAGGTGTGTTTGGAGGTGCAAGCTCCAGAGCAGTGTTTTCATGAGAAGAATAGCAGAACTTTTTTTGTTATTTGTTCCTGAGCGGGTGGATCCTAGCAGGAACACGGACCGTGCCAAACGTTATCTTTTTGTTTTCCCGTTAGGCCAGGAAGGTCATGCTTGTTTTGCTAACGATTCACTGGTTTATGCAGTACCTTTAATAAACCAGTGGAATATTTGAAGAGACTGCATTCTTGTGTCTACCTCAATGCGCAGCTGAGTGAGCCAATCTACCACAGTTAGTGTTAGTAAAGCGGGCAAGATCCCCAAAAAGCAAGTGTGACAGTTGTGGACAAACTGGGTGAAGGTGGCTATAGGAATGGAACAGTGGTCAGACAAAATGGAGGAGCTGATAAAGCACCTGGTCCAAAGCCTGCAGCAGCAGTACCAACAGCACAACAAGCAGCAGCTCCAGTAACAGCAGCAAGCCCAGCAGGAGACAACTAAATTCCTGATACAGAGATCCAACAGCAGCCATGCCAGATAGAACTCCTGACGGGGGATATCCGCAACTGAGAAATCGCCTCACCCTAAGACAAACACCCTCGCTCCCAAATGTTCGACCTACTACATCTGGTACGGAGTGCTTGCAGCTGGAGTCCTCCACCCCAGCCCAGAAGATCGAGTTGATATGAACATACAGACCTGGGTTGCCCATAGAGACTTCCGGAGTGCGGAAGACCTGATTGGCCTAGTGGAAAGGTACCAGGTGGTCAAGACGTCCTTAAAGAAACCAGGCGGTGTTGCATCCCCATACTGGGGTAACCAGAAAGAGCTTAACTCTCAAAGGAGGGTAATAGAGCCACAACTGAGAGGGAGACCGAGGTCCCATTTGACCAGATTGTCATGGACCTTGTCGGGCCTTCAGTTAAGTCTGCCAGAGAGCACCAATATATCCTGGTGGTCATGGACTATGCAACATGGTACCGGAGGCGGTACGACTATAAAACTCCTCCGTCCTTAGCATAGCCCGAAGGTTAGTTCATATATTCTTCCGGACGGGCCTGTCAAAGTAGATCCTTATGGACCAAGGAACGCCGATTATGTCCAAGGTAATGACAGAGTTATGTAAGGCTCTCCAGATTACACAATTCAGGAGGTTGGTGTACCATCCACAGACAGACGGCCTGGTGGAGAGGTTCAATAAGACCTACAAGTACACGCTTAAGAAGGTAATTGGAAAGGATGGCTGGTTGCTGGGGGTTTGCTTACTTCTGTACCTGCTGTTCTCTATTAGATAAGTTTCACAGGCCTCTTCGGGGCTTTCACCGTTTGATTTGCTACATGGATGGCACCCTCAAGACTTCTAGATATTGCGAAGGAAACCTGGGAAGCAGAGCTTACACCCCATCGGAGTATCATTGAGCATATAGCCCAGATGTTGATCGTGAAGGAGAGCTTCCTTCAAGCACAAGAGGCCCAGGTAAGGGTCTAGAATCGGTTAGCGAGGCCGAGACAGTTTAGCCCTGTAGACCGAGTGTTGGTGTTGATCTCCATGCTTGAAAGTAAATTTCTGGCCAAGTGGCAGGGGCCATACTAGGTGGTCAAAACTGAGCGACGTCAGCTACAAGGTCCACTAGCCACGGAGAAGAAAGCTCTACCAAGTGTATCACATTAATCTGCTTAAACCACGGTGAGACAGGGAACCGTTGGAAGCTATGTGCCTGGGGGCCAATCCTGAGGCCAAGGTCGAGGATGTCACAGTGGCAGAGACACTTCCACCGGCCCAGAAACAACAGTGCTGAGAACTGCTTCAGCAGAACTGGGAACTGTTTTAGAAGTTGCTAGGATTTACGCAGGTAGTGGAGCACAAAATTCTGATGGTACCACATGTGCGGGTGAACCAAAAGCTGTATAGAATACCTGAAACCCGCCGCAAGGTGATTTAGAAGGAGGTTAGGATAATGTTGAGCCTGGACATCATCGACGAGTCAAAGAGAGGCTGGTCCAGCCCTATTGTCCTCATGCCGAAGCCTGATGGAGAGTGGTGTTTTTGCAATGACTACAGAAAACTAAATGAGGTGTCTAAATTCGACGTGTATCCAATGTCCCACGTCAATGAACTCAGAGAGGCTAGCGCCAGCCAGATACATCACCAATTTGGACCTAACAAATGGGTACCAGAATGTCGTTTCAAACCAAAAAAATGGGAAACAACAATGCCCAAATAATAAATGTAAAATCTTTATTGAAAAAAATCTATACTAAAACATCTTAAAACTGATGAAGTAAAGTGCTAAAGTGTGCAGGTGGTGTTCGGGCAATCGCCGCCCGATGCCAGCTTATTCTGACAGCTGACACCCGGCAATAAGTGCTAGGAGCGGTCACAGACCACTCCTAGCACTTTAACCCCCGAAATGCTGCGATTGAATGAGATTGCAGCATTCCGGGAGCCGGCAGAGGGCCAACAACCGCGGGGTCCTGATCGTTGCTATGGTGACCCAATGTCATCATGATGACATCCGGGTCACCAGAGCTAGGAAACATACTGATCATGCACAGTGCATGATCAGAAAGTCTCTTGTCAGTGCAGAGCTCACAGTTTCTACAGCACAGGGATGCTCCTGCATCCCCATGGTATACAAGGGATCAGCTTGCAAATAATGATAGTCCCATAGTGGGACAAAGGCAAAAAGTTAGAAAAAAGTAAAAACATTTTTTTTTAAATAATTGTAAAAATATTTTAAAAAATAATAAAAAGATATTGTATCTACAAATAAATATTTGAATGAAAAATTATAAACAATAAAAGTACACATTTTTGGTATCGCCACCTACGCAAAGACCCGACCAATAAAACTGTTCCACTAGTTAACCCCTTTAGTGAACACCATAAAAAATAAAAAACAAGACAAAAAACAATGCTTTATCATCATACCCCCAAACAAAAAGTGTAATAAAACACGATAAAAAAGACAGATATAAATAACCATGGTACCACTGAAAACGTCATCTTGTCCCGCAAAAAACGATCCACCATACAGCATCATCAGCGGAAAAATAAAACAGTTATAGCTCTCAGAATAAAGCCATGCAAAAATAATTTTTTTTTTAGATAAAATAGGTGTTTTTGTGTAAAAGCGTCAAAACATAATATAAATGAGGTATCGCTGTAATCGTACTGACCCGAAGAATAAAACTGCTCTATCGATTTTACTACACATGGAACGACATAACTACCCCCGCCCCCCCAATAAGAAATTCCTGAATTCCTGGTGTTTGATCATTCTGCCTAATAAAAACCGGAATAGAAAGTGATCAAAAAATGTCACGTGCCCAAAAATTGTACAAATAAAAACATCAACTCGTCCCACAAAAAACAAGACCTCACATGACTCTGTCGGCCAAAATATGGAAAAATTATAGCTCTCAAAATATGGTGATGCAAAAACTATTTTTTTGCAATAAAAAAGCGTCTTTTAGTGTGTCACGGCTGCCAATAATAAAAATCCGCTATAAATCTGGTATCGCTGTAATCGCACCGACCCAAAAAACAAAGTTGCCTAATCACTTATACCGCACGAGGAACAACGTAAAAAATAAACAAAAAACAATTTTTTAACCTGCTGTTGATTTGTTCATTCTGCGTCCCAAAGATCGGAGTAAGGCTCGGCGCACATTTATCCTGCACTCTGTGCTGAGCGCTTACACCGGGGTTTCCGTGTAAATCTCTGAAATACGCGATTCAGGCAGAACCTCTGGTGGAAAATTCCCTATGAGGCAGATGGAGGCACTGTGGACACAGACTGACCTGTGATCCGGCGGTGTCCGTCTGTTTAGATTGCATAAAAGTGACATCGGCCACAGTTTTGTGCACTTCTGAAATGAAGGACACCGCTGAACTGAGGCCAGACGGAGTCCAGAGTAACTCCGCTTCCTCATTATAGAGACTGGATCCCTCTGGGGTTTCAACTGAATCACATCACTCAGAGATATAGATGGAAACACCAAAGCAAGTGCTCACCATACAGCGCCGGATAACTGTGATCTCAAACTTTATGTAAAATGTTCCCAATAAAAGCTTCAGCTCAATCCACAAAAAAACAAGCCCCGCTCAGGTCTGTCATCTGTTATTAGAAATATTGGGGGCTTTCACGTTACTAGTAGCAATAAGGTTCTGTAAAAGTGAAGTGGCTCCTCACCCACCAAAAGTAATTCAGCAAATTCTGCGCTCTCAAATGCCCCCTCCCTTCTGAGCCCCAGTGTACCTAAACCACATATCGTGTTCACATTTGGGATTTCTGAAGCGATGAGAGCCCGCCTTACTTAAGGGTGCATGCCTCCAGAAGCAGGGGCTGGACAGAATGTACTGGTCACTACAACGTACTGGTCACTACAATGTACTGGCACTACAGCGTAGTGGTCACTACAACGTACTGGTCACTACAGCGTAGTGGTCACTACAATGTACTGGTCACTACAGCGTAGTGGTCACTACAATGTACTGGCACTACAGCGTAGTGGTCACTACAACGTACTGGTCACTACAGCGTAGTGGTCACTACAATGTACTGGTCACTACAATGTACTGGTCACTACAATGTACTGGCACTACAGCGTAGTGGTCACTACAACGTACTGGTCACTACAGCGTAGTGGTCACTACAATGTACTGGCACTACAGCGTAGTGGTCACTACAACGTACTGGTCACTACAATGTACTGGCACTACAGCGTAGTGGTCACTACAACGTACTGGTCACTACAGCGTAGTGGTCACTACAATGTACTGGTCACTACAGCGTAGTGGTCACTACAATGTACTGGTCACTACAGCGTAGTGGTCACTACAATGTACTGGCACTACAGCGTAGTGGTCACTACAACGTACTGGTCACTACAACGACAGTTTGCAATTTTCACTCTGTAACATTCATTGCTGCTTGCTTCTGGAAAATACCCATTGAGTCAAAATTGTCACTACACCTGTAGATAAATTCCCCAAGGTGTATAGTTTCCAAAATGGGGACACTTGAGGGAGGATTCTGCTCTTCTAGCAATTAGGGGCTCTGTAAATGGAGTCTGCAAACTGTTCTAGGTAAATCTGCGCTCCAGGAGGCAAATCGCTCCATCCCTCCCGAGTCTCTCTGTATGGCTAAGTTGTGCAGCCACGTATGAGGTATTGCCACATTCAGTAGAAATTGTGCACACTAGCACACGAAGTGCGGAGAGGGGTTGGTCGGCCGTGTTTAGTGCTAGGGTGAGTGAACAGCTGTAGAGTGGGGGAAGTCCAGAGGATAAATACACAGCCTTCTGGCTCATTTAGTGTTGGGTGTTTCTGGAGGTGCAATCTCCAGAGCTGTGTTTTCAGAAGCAAAGCTGAACTTTTTTTTGTTAACCAGCAGACTGATCGCCACAGCAACATGGACTGGGCCTTCAGTTATATTTTTGTTTTCCCGTTAGGCCAGAAAGGCTGTGTTTGATTTGCTAAGGCTGCACTGGTTTATGCAGAACCTTTAATAAACCAGTGGAAGATTTAAAGAGACAGCGTTCCTGTGTCTACCTGTATGTGCAGCCAAGTGAGCCGATCTACCACACTGTACCAAGTTTCACGGACTGTCTGAAGCAAAACTGAAGGAAGGCATTTTTGTGGATCCGGATATTTGGAAACTCATGAACAACAAAGTGTTCAAAACAAAAATGAAAGCCGTTAAGAAAAGGGCATGGGATTCTTTTAAAGAAGATGTGAAGAAATTTCTAGGTAACAACAAAGATCCAAAACACAAGTCCATTGTGATGAACATGCGGAAACGGTTCAAAGCCTTGGGATGTCTGATGAATAGGAAGTTACATTTTTTACACTCCCATAGTGACAACTTTCCTTAAAACCTTGGTGTTGATCGCGAAGAGCAAGGAGAAAGTTCACCAGCAAATCAAGGAGATGGAATGTGAACATGATGGGGGACTACTGCTGGATGCTTCACAGAGGAGGTCCGCAGGCCTTCTATCAAGAGAAACTTTGATGAATAAAGGAAAAGGTGCCAGAATTTATTTCCAATAAAGTTTCAGAATGAATGTGCAATACATTTTTATAGATGTATTTTATATAGAGAGATTTTATATAGCATTGGGTACATTTTTGGTTACAGCAAAGATTTTTGAGAGCTGGCCACTTACTAAAGACTATTGGTCCAATGCACGTAGAGCGGAGTCCACAGCTGTAATGGATGCAGAGCGCAGACTTTTCCAGCATGGAGCACCGGTTAGGTATATATTATTGTTGTTTTATTAGATGGCAAAATAGAAAAAATAGGCACGCACTTACCCTGTTGCGGTGAATATCACTTTATTAGGACATATAAACAAACGGATAGCAGGGAGGGATAGAGTCAGCCACGGACAACGATCGTTTCGTGCTCTACGGCACTTCAACGGCCCAGTGACCAAACAGCGACGCTGCAGCGATCCGGATCGTTGCAGCGTCGTTTAGTGTGAAGGTACCTTTACAGCCTATAGTGCCATTGTGTGGATGGGGATTGTAGACCCAGGGGGGCTGTCACCACAGGGGGTCTCACATCAGTCCCAGGTGATGGGCTGCTGGAATTGATTCATTCATTGTGCTAAAAACAAATGTTAAGTGGGCGGGAGAGAAAGAAGCCACAACTTTTAATCAGGAGTAGAGATGGCTACCTGGATCGCCCCGGCTGATCATCTGCCCGGCGCCCAACAAACAGGATCTCCATGCATGTGTTGTGACAGTGAAACAGCCGCGACACATGCAGCTGCGGCCTGGACGGCTGATCAGCCGGAGCGCTCCAGGTATCCGGGTTCCCTCTGCAGCTTATTTGGTAAGCGCTATAACTTGCCGAATAAGAGGGAACCCGAACATATTCACTCATCTCTAGTCAGGAGCTGGGAGAGTGACATTGAGGGGAGAGGATCTAGGCTAAGGTCCTGGAGCCATGGATGGATGGTTGGAGATCGGTTGCCGGCTAGACTAGATCCACCTGCTACGGTTGAGGGATTTGTCATCTGGATTTCATGAACTGTGACTACAGACTATACTGGCGGGAGATACGAAATCTGTAGGCCAACCACAAGTTGGGAGACAGCGAGTATCCCCTGGTATGGGGGCAGTAGGACTATCGGCCCCAGGGTGGGGATCTTACGGACTGGGGGCAATTGATTTTGGCTATTTACCTGGATTTTCTGTACAATCATGGATGTAAGGAATAAAAAAAATAGTTGCATTGTTAACCTGCCTAGTTGATTATTACAACCTACAACTTCAGATCATCACACTGGGTATCTCCTGTACATACGGTAATTATCTACGTGCAGCTGGTATAACCTGGGCATCGCTCGTATATAATTATATATGCACCGCTAGTAAAACCTGATGTGTCCTCTGACTGTACCATTGATCCTCCCACCTCTGCCCTGATGCCACCCTTGGACTTACCGATGTGCCCACTGACTACCATTGATCCTCCCACCTCTGCCTCCCCTGGACTTACTGCTTTCCCACTGACTACCATTGATCCTTCCACCTCTGCCTCCCCTGATGCTTCCCCTGGACTTACTGCTTTCCCCACTGACTCTACCATGGATCCTTCCCCCTCTGCCCTGATGCCACCACTAAACTTACCGATGTGCCCACTGATAATGATGCCACATACACACACACATTAGACTCGAGCAGCTGAAATAAGACGTACAGCCATTCTATAGCAGGCTTTATTTCATGTTATTATGGGATGTTGTAATGCAATAAGAAGCGTTTCATACTGCTGCTCCCCAAAGTCTTTACAGGTTGTGAGGAAAAACAGACTTTTGGTTTCGCATGTGTCTGCTGCCTGCCCCATAACATGCGTGTGGGTTCGGCCTGGCACACATGGGGACTGTTACAATCTGGTTGCGGTGTGTAAACAATTTTGGACAAGTCTTCTGATCCCGTGCCATCTCCACTCAGTCAAAGATCTTCATTCTCTGGAATGAGGGGAGTGCACAAACCTACATCCCGGTCTCATTGTCACTTTGTGCTGCATTGTGGTATACTGTGGTGCCCCCAAAATACAGATCGAGCGCATGTGGCCAACACGGCGGTGTGTTATGGTGTCTCCTAAGAATGTCCGGTCTGTGCTCAGCCCTTGTACTCAAAATTGCTATTCCGCCCTTTCATCATGAAAATGTCTGGAAGGGCTCATTGACGGAGACAATTTGTTGGTGAGTCTTGTGTCCCTGGGTGAAGAGTTCTAATTACTGGAAGCCTCTCTGCTGTATGGATGCGTTACCACATACTGTATACAGTATATGGCTAGTGTGTGCTGGCGGGTGCAGGTATACAGTGATAACAGTCTACTGACTGACACAGAAAAGCGAAAAGCAGACATGGCTGCTCTGCCCGGGTGTTCATTATAGCTCCTGTAGCCTTGGTCAGCAGGTCACACAGTGA
This sequence comes from Ranitomeya imitator, assembly GCF_032444005.1. Lineage (NCBI taxonomy): Eukaryota > Metazoa > Chordata > Amphibia > Anura > Dendrobatidae > Ranitomeya > Ranitomeya imitator. Next base: position 4,362,219 of record NC_091286.1, on the reverse strand, counting down.
ACATGGGCTGCTTCTTTATCGTCCTTCAGATTATTGTTGTAATGCTCAATCTTAGCAACAAACTTCAAATGTGAAAATAAAATGATTGGTTTGTGATCGGCAGAGATCTGGTTCCTTTGCACAGTCTTCATATGGGACTGTGTATATTCCGTAGCACTGGTTGAATGAAGAGCAATGTCCCCTAGTAGAGCTGGAGTGAGGCTGGTGTGTGCACCGAGGGGCCATTACCTACCATTGCCTCTACCATCACTTGTTCCGTACTTTACTTTTGTTGCCAGATTTGGCACTTGCACCTTCAGTCTTTGTCCCTTTCTTGCAACCACAGGGGTTGCTGGACACTCGCCAGGGACTTGAGCTCGTGGTTGAAGTCTGGGAGTTGGTTGTACATGGTGAGATGTGGCAACTGGTCTTCTGTGCCGGGATGGAGATGGACTTTCTGTTCTGGTGAGAGACTGGCTTCGTGGCGATGGACTGAGTGTTCGCACTGGAACCACTGGAGTCTTGGGTGGTCCGCGATTGACTCTCCGTACATTGGTTCTAGAAGGAATCGGACTTGAAAGAGGGGGAAGCCTCATATGTAAGGATTTAGGCTTGTGGTCAGGGGAGAGCCCAGTACTGCCAACAATAGCTGCCCATGGAGTCTGGCACCTATATAAATCAGGAGAAATGAAGGTAAAATGTAGGTCAGAAGGAAGAACAATAATGTGTAAAATACAGATATACAGTACGGTGACAAAAATGGGCAAAAGGGGCATTAACAAGCCAGGAAACAGCCATTGGGTATGGCACCCACCAAGGAAGCCAGAATAAGTCACCAAGTATGGTACCTTTCATGGGTGCAATTCTAATAATAATAACTTTAGTTATATAGCGCCAACATATTCTGCAGCACTTTACATTTTAGAGGGGACTTGTCCAGACAATGGACATTAGGCATAACAATAATCACATAAACAGATACTAAGAGGAATGAGGGCCCTGCTGCTCGCAAGCTACAATCTATGAGGAAATAGGGGAGACACGAGAGATGGATGGTAACAATTGCTTTCATTGTTCGGACCGGCCATAGTGTAAGGATTGGGTGTTCATGTAAAGCTGCATGAACCAGTTATCAGCATGAATAAAAAGTACAGACAAAGAGGCTATTAAATGCATAAAGCGTGTCAGAACATGATACGAAGAACCTGGTTTTGGTGCGAATTTTGAATGGGCAACAGGGATAGTTAAATAAATGTGGGGAGGCGGTGGGCCAGTCTGAAGAACTGCGTTTTTATGGCACGCTTACAACTGTGGGGATTGGGGATTAATCGAATTATCCTGGGTAGTGCATTCCAAAGAATTGTCGAAGGATATGAGAAGTCTTGGAGACGGGAGTGGGAGGTTTTGATTATTGAGGATGTTAACCTCAGGACATTAGCAGAAGGAGGGCACGGGTAAGGTGGTAGGCAGAGACCAGAGAGGAGATGTAGGGTGGTGCTGAGCCATGGAGGGCACGGGTAGGGTGGTAGGCTGAGACCAGGGAAGAGATGTTAGGGTGGTGCTGAGCCATGGAGGGCACGGGTAGGGTGGTAGGCAGAGACCAGGGAGGAGATGTAGGGTGGTGCTGAGCCATGGAGGGCACGGGTAGGGTGGTAGGCAGAGACCAGGGAGGAGATGTAGGGTGGTGCTGAGCTATGGAGGGCACGGGTAGGGTGGTAGGCAGAGACCAGGGAGGAGATGTAGGGTGGTGCTGAGCTATGGAGGGCACGGGTAGGGTGGTAGGCAGAGACCAGGGAGGAGATGTAGGGTGGTGCTGAGCTATGGAGTGCTTTGTGAATGAGGGTAATAAGTTTGTACTGGATTCTGGAGTGGATGGGTAACCAGTGCAATGATCCTGGCTGCAGCATTCAGGACAGATTGGAGCGGGGAGAGTTTGGTAAGAGGGAGGCCGATTAATAGAGAGTTAAAAAAAGTTACAATAGTCCAGACGAGAATGAATAAGAGAAACAGTAAAAGTTTTTGGAAGTCAAAAGTAAGAAAAGGGCGAATTCTAGAAATGTTTTTGAGATGCAGGTAAGAAGAGCGAGCCAGTGATCGGATGTGGGGGGTGAATGAAAGCTCGGAATCAAGAATGACCCCAAGGCAGCGGGCATGTTGCTGGGGAGTAATGGTGGGACCACACACAGAGATGGCAATGTCAGGCAAAGGTAGGTTAGTAGAGGGAGAGAACACGAGGAGTTCAGTTTTTGACAGGTTCAGTTTCTGACAGAGGGAGGACATGATGTTAGAGACAGCGGTAAGACAATCACTGGTATATTGTAATAAATAGAGACTTTAGTGAGGGCAGTTTCAGTAGAGTGTAAAGAGCGGTGTAATGCTACTTTCACACTGGCGTTTTTAGGAATACGTCGCAATGCGTCGTTTAGGGGAAAAAAACGCATCCTGCAAAGTTGTTTGCAGGATGCGTTTTTGCCCCATAGAGTAACATTACCGACGCATTGCGACGTATTGACACGTCGCAACCATCGTGCGACGGTTGCGCCGTGTTGTGGCGGACCGCCGGGAGCAAAAAACATTAAATGTAACGTTTTTTTGCTGCCAACCGACCGCTTTTTCCGACCGCGCAATGCGACGGGCCGAATTCTGACGCTAGTGTAAAAGTAGCCTAACGGAGTCTACTGTGCTGTAGTACCTCTTTCAGCACCCCCCGTGTTTCAGGAGGTCCACTCTGCTTTTGCTGGATTCTGAATGAAGGACGCTGGCTAGGATATCTTGATTACATGGGAGCATATAAAAGCTGACTGCTACTCCAGGTATTTCCAGTCTAAAAGAACACACTTTATTTACAACACACAGAATATATAACACAGATACACAGGGCAGGCCAATAGAAAAAACAGGCCAGACATACATTACAATAGCCGCAGGGGGCCGGAGCCTGCTGGTATTTACTGTGGGAATTACAAAGGTGGGGGAGGACAGAAGGGGGATATAGTGTCCTCTCTGCCCAGGGGCGCAGCCTGTGGACTGATGCATTTCACATGGAACATATTATACATAATAAATATATAGCATAACATATTATTGGCGCTGGGGGTTCTGTAACAAGCGGGAACCGGGTTGAAGAGGGTCGAGAAGAGAGTTGTCGGAGATATAGCGGATAAGACGGGAGTGGACCAGGCGTTCCAGGAGTTTAGAGATGAAGGGAAGTTTAGACACAGGTCAATAGCAGCAAAGTTCTGGTCGAGGGATGTTTTTTAAGTAATGGATGTATGCTGGCATGTTTAAATGAGGAGGGAAAGATACCGGAAGAGAGAGAGAGGTTGAATATTTTTGTTAGGTGAGAGGTGACAGCCGGGAAAGGGACTGGAGGACATGTGACGGAATAGGGTCACTGGTGCAAGTAGTAGCACGAGAAGATGCATGGAGCCTGATTACTTCTTCTTCAGTGACTGGTTCAAAGTCAGAGAGTGAACTAGATACAGTGGGGGACGGAGGACAGTGCATGGAGTGAAGGGACTGGGAGAAAATTTCCTGTCGGATATGGTCAACTTTTTTTTTTTTTCTTTGAAATAATTGGCCAGATAATCATGGCACAGATCCGTGGTTGGGGCCTGCACTCTTGGATTGCGTAGGGAATGAAAAGTGTCAAAGAGACGTTTAGGATTATTGGATAGTGAGGTAATGAGGGTGTTGACATAGGTTTGTTTGGAGAGATGAAGAGCAGAGTTGTATGTTTTAAGCATAAGCTTGTAATGGATGAAATCTCTGGGCAGACTGGATTTTCTCCACAGCCGTTCAGCGCACCTGCAGCACCGCTGTAGGAAACGTGCCTGCAGCATGTGCCAGGGTTGTCGCCGTCCGTGCAGAGTTGTTCTATGCACAGTTTCATCCAGGGCACTTGGCTGGTTTTTACTGTAAATATAAAGAAACACGCAAAGATATCAGGAAGAGAATTGTGGACTTGCTCAAGTGTGGTTCATCCTTGGGTACAATTTAAGATACCTGAACGTGCCTCGTTCATCTGTACAAACAATTCTACGCAAATACAAACAAGATGAGAATGTTCAGCCATCATACCGCTCAGGGAGGAGATGGGTTCTGTGTCCCAGAGATGAACATGCTTTGGTCCAACATGTTCACATCAACCCAAGGACAAAAGCAAAAGAGCTTGTGAAGATGATGGTGGAAGCTGGTAAGATTGTGTCAATATCCACAGTGAAACGAGTACTGCATTAACATGGGCTGAAAGGCCACTCTGCCAGAAAGAAGCCATTACTTCCAAAGAAACATAAAAAAACAACCAAATTAATGTTTGCAACCAAGAACAAAGATCTTAATTTTTGAGACATGTCCTGTGGTCTAGTGAAATTAAAATTGAACTTTTTGGGCATAATGACCATCATTACGTTTGGAGAATAAAGGGAGAAGCTTGGAAGCTTAAGATCACCATCCCTACTGTGAAACACGGGGTGGCAGGGTGTTGTGGGGATGTTTTCCAGGAGGGACTGGTGCACATCACAAAATAGATGGCATCATGAGAAAAGATGGTTGTGGCAATACATCTCAAGACACCAGCCAAGAAGTTAAATCTTGGGAGGAAATGGGTCTTCCAAGTAGACAATTGCTAAAATGGTAACAAAGTGGCTTAAGTATAACAAGGTCAATGTTTTGGAGCGACCATCACAAAGCCCTGATCTCAATCCTATTGAAAATTTATGGGCAAAGCCGAAAAGGCCGGTGCGAGCAAGGGACCTACAAACCTGGATCAGTTACACGAGTTGTCAGGAGGAATGGGCCCAAATTCTGACCAACTTGTGAGAATCTTGTGGAAGGATATCCCACACATTTGACCCAAGTCATTCAGTTTAAGGGCAATGGTACTTCAAATACTAATGAAATGGATGGAAACTTTTGACTTTGCAGTAAGTACTAAAAATACCTTATAACATTCTCTCTCTCTCTCGCATTCTGGCAATTGGCTAATAATAATTATGTTAATCCTAATTTATCTAAAACGGGAAAGGTTTATTCTGATTTCATGTCAGATATTGAGAAAAATATGCAGTTGTGTCTTTTTATATAGTGGATGGAAACTTCTGGTTTTAACTGTATATAAGTACTTGGATAAGAATACAGTAATTAACCAGAGCCAGCATGAGTTTGTAGCAAACAAGTCATGTCTGACTAATCTAATTTCCTTCTATGATTACTATGGAATCACTGATTGGGTGGATCAGGGAAATGCGGTAGATATAGTATATCTCTATTTCAGCAAAGAATTTGAAAAAGTATCTCATACTATCCTTATTGAAAAAATGACCAAATATGGGATTGATAAGGCTACGGTTAGGTGGATTCATAAATAGATCAGTGATCAAGAGTGGTAATAAATGGCTGCACATCCAGTTGGAAGAGTGTTTCAAGTAGGGTACCACAAGGCTCTGTCCTGGCTCTAGTGTTTCAAGTAGGGTACCACAAGGCTCTGTCCTGGCTCTAGTGTTTCAAGTAGGGTACCACAAGGCTCTGTCCTGGCTCTAGTGTTTCAAGTAGGGTACCACAAGGCTCTGTCCTGGCTCTAGTGTTTCAAGTAGGGTACCACAAGGCTCTGTCCTGGCTCTAGTGTTTCAAGTAGGGTACCACAAGGCTCTGTCCTGGCTCTAGTGTTTCAAGTAGGGTACCACAAGGCTCTGTCCTGGCCCCAATGTTGTTCAACATTTGTATAAATGATCTAGATAAAGGAACTGATGGTAAACTAATCCAATTTGCAGAGGATGCAAAGGTAGGAGGGATAGCTAAAGGCCCCGTCACACATAGCGAGATCGCTAGCGAGATCGCTGCTGAGTCACAAGTTTTGTGACGCAACAGCGATCTCAGTAGCGATCTCGCTATGTGTGACACGTACCAGCGATCAGGCCCCTGCTGTGAGATCGCTGGTCGTGTCGGAATGGCCTGGGCCATTTTTTGATCGTTGAGGTCCCGCTGACATCGCTGAATCGGCGTGTGTGACGCCGATTCAGCGATGTCTTCGCTGGTAACCAGGGTAAACATCGGGTAACTAAGCGCAGGGCCGCGCTTAGTAACCCGATGTTTACCCTGGTTACCATCCTAAAAGTAAAAAAACAAACGCTACATACTTACCTATCGCTGTCTGTCCTCGGCGCTTTGCTTCTCTGGTCTGGCTGTGAGCGCTGGTCAGCCGGAAAGCAGAGCGTGCTCACAGCCAGACCAGAGAAGCAGAGCACCGAGGACAGACAGCGGTAGGTAAGTAACATAGTAACATAGTAACATAGTTAGTAAGGCCGAAAAAAGACATTTGTCCATCCAGTTCAGCCTATATTCCATCATAATAAATCCCCAGATCTACGTCCTTCTACAGAACCTAATAATTGTATGATACAATATTGTTCTGCTCCAGGAAGACATCCAGGCCTCTCTTGAACCCCTCGACTGAGTTCGCCATCACCACCTCCTCAGGCAAGCAATTCCAGATTCTCACTGCCCTAACAGTAAAGAATCCTCTTCTATGTTGGTGGAAAAACCTTCTCTCCTCCAGACGCAAAGAATGCCCCCTTGTGCCCGTCACCTTCCTTGCTATAAACAGATCCTCAGCGAGATATTTGTATTGTCCCCTTATATACTTATACATGGTTATTAGATCGCCCCTCAGTCGTCTTTTTTCTAGACTAAATAATCCTAATTTCGCTAATCTATCTGGGTATTGTAGTTCTCCCATCCCCTTTATTAATTTTGTTGCCCTCCTTTGTACTCTCTCTAGTTCCATTATATCCTTCCTGAGCACCGGTGCCCAAAACTGGACACAGTACTCCATGTGCGGTCTAACTAGGCATTTGTACAGAAGTATGTACTGTTTGTTTTTTTTTACTTTAACGATGGTAACCAGGGTAAACATCGGGTTACTAAGCGCGGCCCTGCGCTTAGTTACCCGATGTTTACCCTGGTTACCGGGGACCTCGGGATCGTTGGTCGCTGGAGAGCGGTATGTGTAACAGCTCTCCAGCGACCAAACAGCGACGCTGCAGCGATCCGGATCGTTGTCGGTATCGCTGCAGCGTCGCTATGTGTGACGGGGCCTTAACACTAGAGAAGCTTGAACAATGAGCAGTGACTCACAAAAAGGTATTTAACAGGGAGAAATGCAAGATTATACATCTGAGCAAGAAAAACTAAAATTACATCTATAGAATAGGAGGAATAGAACTAATTAACAGCACGTGTGAAAAAGACTTGAAAAATAGGGGAGTCAGGGAGACGTAGAGTCAGCTCACTGTGTGTGCAGTTGATGGATGCAGCTGGTTGTCTTGCACGGAGCAGCCCGGCATTCGGCTTGAAGGCAAAGCAGGAAAAGAAAATTCCAGCGCGACCGTGATGAAGAGGTAAGTAAAATCCATGTTTTATTAGATCAGATTATAAGTGAAGAGTGTTCACACAGTATAGCAGCAGTGTGTCAATTCAACGCGTTTCAGCTAATGAAAGCCTTACTAATGGTTACAAACTGTGTACTGAAGTCATGGTTATATATAAAACAAGCAATAGAATATGCTAGTGAAGGGCCAATAGCAATGAAGCAAGTAAATGAGTCTAATAAAAAACACCTGGAGAGAATCTGAAAGACGAGAACCAACAAAGAAAAAAATAATCCATTTTTCTTATTATATAGGAAAAAACAAACGTATTGTTTTAATACTGTCTCACATTTACACCAGAGGTGATCGTAGTATTTAACTCGAAAATCCAAACGCATTCTTTGTTCAAAAATGTTTCTCCTATAGTTACCACCTCTTACAGGCTTGATCACCTTTTCAATAGCTCTGAATTTAACTTGATAAATCACCTTTGTGATGATGAGAGACTGCAGAGATCTTAATAGTGCTAATCGCATCAGCACATGAGATGCCACCATACTAAAATCCTATATATAGTAGTGTGGCTAATGGTCGCATGGTCGATGGGAGGTATGTGTCGCAGAGATGGCTTGTCTCTGATGTAACCTGGAGTATTTTCTCCAGTGGATGAAAGCACCAAGAGGTTCGTTTGGTGCACCTGGGTCCGGGTTGCGGGTAGCTATGAGATATGGGGGGGTCAAGCTACCCACATAACTCCTCTGTGGGTGTGGCTACAGCCTATTTAATGGAGGCTGTTTGTCACATGGTCTGAGACTGGAGGCTTCCAGTGTGTGTTCTGCTGAGGCACTGACCTGACCTGAGAGGGCGGATCCGCTGTGCTATATGAACTGTTTTTTTCTGCTTGTTTCCATTTTGTGCCACAAAAGGCTATCTTTTGTTTTCTTAAACTTAAACAGGTTTATGGAGCAAATAAACCTGATGGACTTTTTTTTATGAAAACTGCTTCCTGTGCTAACCCGCAGCCGAGTGAGTAAAACCTTACAATATATATCGAATGCTGCTGGACTGTGTGAACACTCTTCACTTTTAATCTGATCTAATAAAACAAAGATTTTACTTACCTCTCCATCACGGTCTCGCTGGAATTTTTTGTTTCCTGAAAAAGACTTGGGTATACTAATAGATCACAGACTGCACATGAGTCAACAGCGTAATGCAGCAGCAAAAAAGGCAAACACAGTTCTAGGATGTATTAAGAGAAGCATAGAGTCTAGATCATATGAAGTAATTATCCCCCTCTACTCCTCCTTGGTCAGACCTCATCTGGATACTGTGACCAGTTCTGGGCTCCACATTTAAAAAATAAAAGACATTGAAAAACTGGAGCAAGTTCAGAGAAGAGCGACCAGAATGGTGAGTGGACTGCAAAGTATGTCCTACGAGGAACTGTTAAAGCATCGGGGAATGTTTAACTTGCAAAAAAGAAGACTAAGAGGAGACTTAATAGCTGTCTACAAATATCTGAAGGGCTGTCACAGTGTAGAGGGGTCATCATTATTCTCATTTACACATGGAAACACGAAAAGCAATGGACGAAACTGAATGGGAGGAGACACAGATTAGATACTAGAAAAAACTTTTTGACAGTGAGGGGGATCAATGAGTGGAACAGACGGCCACGAGAGGTGGTGAGTTCTCCTTCAATTGAAGTCTTCACACAGAGGCTGGACAGACATTTGTCTGAGATGGTTTTGTGACTCCTGCATTGAGCAGGAGGTTGGACACGATGACCCTGTAGGTCCCCTACAAATCTAACATTTTAGGAGTCTATGATCCAGTGACACTAGTGGCTGTTGGTTGTATGCTCAGTGACACTAATGGCCGGTGGTTGTATGCTCAATGACAGTAATGTCTGGTGGTTATATGCCAGGTGACAGTAATGGTCAATGGTTGTATGCCCAGTGACAGTAATGGCCAATGGTTCTACATCCAGTGACATTAATGGCTAGTGGTTGTATGCCCAGTGACAGTAATGGCCAATGGTTCTACATCCAGTGACATTAATGGCTAGTGGTTGTATGCCCGGTGACAGTAATAGCCAATGGTTGTATGCCCAGTGACTGTAATGGCTAGTGGTTGCATGCCGGTGACAGTAATAGCCAATGGTTGTATGCCCAGTGACTGTAATGGCTAGTGGTTGCATGCCCGGTGACAGTAATGGCCAATGATTCTACGTCCAGTGACATTAATGGCTAGTGGTTGCATGCCGGTGACAGTAATAGCCAATGGTTGTATGCCCGGTGACTGTAATGGCTGGTGGTTGTATGCCCGGTGACAGTAAAGCTTAGCGGTTGTACAATGTGTGACAGTAATAGCTGGAGGTTTTACCCTCAGTAACAGTAATAAATTTCAGCTGCAATATTTCCCTTGTTGTTGCCGGTGTATGGATTATTATGGTACACATAATGTTGTAGGTTATAGATAATTTATAACTGGGGGACAAAGGTTGAACAAAGACCTAAGTCCATCAAGACCTATGTAACTATAGGTTTGGCTTAAAGCTGAATTTTCCCCTTTTTTCCTGTTGTACAATAACAAATTACATTGTGGTACCGTGTTAGCCAGAAAAATCGATGTGAATACTTTTCTGCCCAATGATGATAAAAGTTTTCTCAGAGTGATGCCTTTATTGGCTAACCAGAAAATAATATGTTTGCAGCTTTCAGACCACAGAGCCTCCTTCTTCAGGCAGGATTACAAGTAGATTAATAAGAAAAAGTACAACATTTAAGGGATACTACAGTATATAATAAATAATTCCAAACTCCTTGAGCAGCACGTCCATGCTGAACTTTCCTCTCACTTTGCATCTAACTCCCTCTTCGACAACCTACAATCTGGTTTCCGTCCCCACCATTCCACTGAGACTGCCCTGACCAAAATTACTAATGACTTACAGCCAAAGCTAACAGACAATTCTCTATATTCCTCCTCCTAGACCTGTCCTCTGCCTTCGACACAGTTGACCACTGCCTCCTACTACAGATCCTCTCTTCCTTTGGGGTCAAAGACCTCGCCCTATCTTGGATCTCCTCATAACCCACCAACCGCACATTTAGCGTTTCCTACTCCGATACTACCTCCTCATCTCGCCCCCTCTCTGTTGGTGTCCCCCAAGGCTTTGTCCTAGGACCCTTACTCTTCTCAATCTATACACTCGGCCTGGGACAAATCATAAGGTCCTATGGCTTCCAGTACCATCTATATGCCGATGACACTCAGATCTACCTCTCTGGCCCAGATGTCACCTCTCTGCTCTCCAGAATCCCAGAGTGTCTATCAGCCATATCCTCCTCCTTCTCCTCTCACTTCCTCAAGCTCAATGTGGACAAATCTGAACTCATTATCTTTCATCCATCACACATATCTTCCCTACCTGATCTATCTATCAAAATAAATGAAATCGCACTTTCCCCGGTCCCCAAAATCCGCCGCCACGGAATAACCCTTGACTCTGCCCTGTCCTTCAAACCGCACATCCAAGCTCTCGCCACCTCCAGCTCAAAAATATTTCCAGAATCCGTCCTTTTCTCAACCCACACTCTACCAAAATGCTCATAGTAACATAGTAACATAGTTAGTAAGGCCGAAAAAAGACATTTGTCCATCCAGTTCAGCCTATATTCCATCATAATAAATCCCCAGATCTACGTCCTTCTACAGAACCTAATAATTGTATGGTACAATATTGTTCTGCTCCAGGAAGACAACCAGGCCTCTCTTGAACCCCTCGACTGAGTTCGCCATCACCACCTCTTCAGGCAAGCAATTCCAGATTCTCACTGCCCTAACAGTAAAGAATCCTCTTCTATGTTGGTGGAAAAACCTTCTCTCCTCCAGACGCAAAGAATGCCCCCTTGTGCCCGTCACGTTCCTTGGTATAAACAGATCCTTAGCGAGATATTTGTATTGTCCCCTTATATACTTACACATGGTTATTAGATCGCCCCTCAGTCGTCTTTTTTCTAGACTAAATAATCCGAATTTCGCTAATCTATCTGGGTATTGTAGATTTCCCATCCCCTTTATTAATTTTGTTGCCCTCCTTTGTACTCTCTCTAGTTCCATTATATCCTTCCTGAGCACCGGTGCCCAAAACTGGACACAGTACTCCATGTGCGGTCTAACTAGGGATTTGTACAGAGGCAGTATAATGCTCTCATCATGTGTATCCAGACCTCTTTTAATGCACCCCATGATCCTGTTTGCCTTGGCAGCTGCTGCCTGGCACTGGCTGCTCCAGGTAAGTTTATCATTAACTAGGATCCCCAAGTCCTTCTCCCTGTCAGATTTACCCAGTGGTTTCCCATTCAGTGTGTAATGGTGATATTGATTCCTTCTTCCCATGTGTATAACCTTACATTTATCATTGTTAAACCTCATCTGCCACCTTTCAGCCCAAGTTTCCAACTTATCCAGATCCATCTGTAGCAGAATACTATCTTCTCTTGTATTAACTGCTTTACATAGTTTTGTATCATCTGCAAATATCGATATTTTACTGTGTAAACCTTCTACCAGATCATTAATGAATATGTTGAAGAGAACAGGTCCCAATACCGAGCCCTGCGGTACCTCATGCATGCCCTAATCATCTCCCGCCTCGACTACTGCAGCATCCTCTGGCCTACCTCCTAACACTCTCGCACCCCTCCAGTCCATCCTTAACTCTGCTGCCCGACTAATTAATCTCTCTAATCGCTACACTCCCGCTTCATCTCTTTGAAAATCCCTTCACTGGCTCCCAATTTCCCAGCGTATCCAGTTTAAATTACTAACACTGACCTACAAAGCCATCCATAACCTTCTCCTCTGTATATTTCCACACTAATTTCTCAATATCTTCCCTCACGTAAACTCCGGTCCTCCCAAGACCTCCTTCTCTCCTCCACACTTATTCGCTCCTCACTCAATCGCCTCCAAGACTTCTCCCGAATATTACCAAACACAAATCAGGACTATAAAGATCACGGGTTTCTTCTCATGTCCATACTCCAATGTGGTGTATATGACACAATGTACAAGGTGCCTTGGAGGTCTCTATATTGGGGAAACCAAGAAAAAACTACAAACTAGGATGAATCTACACAGACACACAATCAGGAATGAGATGGACGCGCCTGTGGGAAAACATTTCTCTGGACCTGGGCATTGTATGACACTTATAAGTCTTAATACTAAAATGTCATTTTAAGGACGACAGAGAAAGAAAAAAATTGGGAATTCAAACTGATGAAGATGTTCAATTCTTTGACCCTAGCACTCAGTATAACACCTGGATTTATGACACACTACATGGACACACTTCACACCTCCACCAGCACCAGATGGACTCCAGATAACTGAAGGTACCTTCACACAACGATATTGTTAACGATATCATTGCTTTTTGTGACGTAGCAACGATATCGTTAATAAAATCGTTATGTGTGACAGCGACCAACGATCAGGCCCCTGCTGGGAGATCGTTGGTTGCTGAACAAAGTCCAGAACTTTATTTTGTCGCTGGATCTCCCGCTGACATCGCTGGATCGGCGTGTGTGACACCAATCCAGCGATGTCTTCACTGGTAACCAGGGTAAACATCGGGTAACTAAGCGCAGGGCCGCGCTTAGTAACCCGGTGTTTACCATCCTAAAAGTAAAAAAAACAAACAGTACATACTTACCTACCGCTGTCTGTCCCCGGCGCTGTGCTCTGCACTCCTCCTGTACTGGCTGTGAGCGTCGGTCAGCCGGAAAGCAGAGCGGTGACGTCACCGCTCTGCTTTCCGGCCGCTGTGCTCACACAGACAGTACAGGAGGAGTACAGAGCACAGCGCTGGAGGACAGACAGCGTTAGGTAAGTATGTACTGTTTGTTTTTTTTACTTTTAGGATGGTAAACACCGGGTTACTAAGCGCGGCCCTGCGCTTAGTTACCCGATGTTTACCCTGCTTACCGGCATCGTTGGTCGCTGGAGAGCGGTCTGTGTGACAGCTCTCCAGCGACCAAACAGCGACGCTGCAGCGATCCGGATCGTTGTCGGTATCGCTGCAGCGTCGCTTAATGTGAAGGGGCCTTAAGAAGAATGTTCCCACCACCTCTCCATTTGTAACCAAATGCCTAATTTGATTTCCTTGGCTTATCTTTAGGAGGCCTCACACCTCCCACCTCATACAAATGTCCTACTGTACTATCCCTTAAATGTCATGCTTTTTCTTATTAATCTATTTGTAATATTGCCTGAAGAAGGAGCCTCTGTGTTCTGAAAGCTGCAAACATATTTTCTAGCTAGCCAACAAAGGGATCACTCCGAGTATACTTTTGTCATCATTGGGCAGAAAAGTATTCACACCTTTTTTCTACCAATGTTAAAAATTTAGGGGGTTCCCCAGGGCTCATGCATGAATGGGCTAGAATTTCATCAATTCCTCAGCATTCAGATAACTCCTGTAAAAGAATGCGGTCTATATCTTCATAAACTGGTGACTTTATGGACCCTGGTGCTCCTTGACAGATGACCATCACCATAGACTCAGTCTGATTCAGTTCTCCACTAATCTGCCCATAACATACTTGTTGAACAGATTCATATCCACTAATAATCAAGTCCATCCAGGACACCCAATTATTAAAGTTCACTAACAATGTTCATCTCTATCTCTGGGCACAACCATAAGATTTATTGCTTTGTAGGCATCAACGCCAACTCTTTATTGGTATTTCCATGATGAAGCCCATACACTACTGTCCTGTCCAATCTTACCTTAGGGCAGCTGTGGATTCTTTCAATTTGCTGACATTTGGAGATGGTGGCCCCAGGAGCCGTGGATCATTGACTGGTGTGATGGGACGTGGGATCTTGCTTTTTGAAAACTCTTCCTTTTTTATACATAATGGTTTCTCTTTCCTTACTTTTCTGGGGATTGAGTCTTCAAGCTCGGGAGTGTCTTCCTCAGACCCCGTTGTAGACAACGTTTCAGATGTTCTCCTCCGATCTTCACTAGATGAAGCAGATGATGAACCCGCTGAAGCCAAACGCTGGAGTCGGATCTGCCTTTTCTCTATCACCAGGCGAGCCAGATCCAGTTGCTTTGTTCTCTTTTGAAACCTCTCTTTGGTAGAGTTGGACATAGACCTATCTGATCCTGTGTCTTCCTCTGACAGAAATACAGGGATGCGACTTCTAAAGTGCACCCTAGCAGCTTCACTCGAAGCCTTGCTGGTGCCAAGGTCAGTTTCATTAAGGCGATGACTGGAAAGAACAATCTTTTCCTGCTTGCGGTCTTCATTTATCATGACTTTCTCTAACTGCTCTTTGGATCTCCTTACTCCATTTACTTCATGTGGATCCAGCTGATGATCCTCCAAGTGATGTGCTGACATTGCATAGGAGTCAATTTCAACTTTCCCCACCGCAGAGGTAATAGCTCCCTTCTGTCTCTGCACTCCACATTCCTCAGTTTCCTGAATAATAGCCTCCTCCGACTGTCCCGGAGCTGGATATTCCTCCAATCTAATCAGCTGCCCGGTGGAAGACATAACATTTAGGTGTGTCTTTTCAGCAATGTGAACAAATGTGCGTTCAACTTTGGTAAAGGGAGAAGAGGCGGCAGCGGTGGCAGCAGCGATGCAAGGAGGTTTTGGTTCTGATTTAAGTATGGAAGATAAAGTACCTGGTTCAGACACATCCAACTGACTGCCCGTGGGTGGGGGCCTCTCTCCTTGAGGCGTCAAAGCAGCAAGTGTTCCCAGGTCAAGGTCTGGCATGAGTTCATTAGTGACTGGTGACTTCTTCAGGTCTCCAGGAGAAAACAGCACTAAGGTCTTTGAGCCTTCCTCCAGTTCCAGGTCATTCTCTGCCGTGGAAGCTCTTCCTCTAGAATCTTTCTGGTCATCTGCCAGTAACGTAGAAGGAGCCCCTTCCTGACTCCTCTCCGTACTTTTCTGACTGACATCACTACTGGATCCACTCTGCAGATCTATATCCTCCCCCAGAAGCTCGGCCTCCTCTTCCTCTGTCTCCTCCTCGGTTTCTTCATCTCGTGGACATCTGCCATTGATGATGATGTGGGGTTCAGGAGCATGCATGGCAGGCAGGACCACACTGGAAAAGTCCACCTTCTTCATCCTGTGAGGAACACGCAGCAGTTCTTTGCTATCTGATATGTCTTTCTTAAAGTCTTGGTAAGACAAGCTTAAAGGCACGACCTTGGGCACTCCATTAATTTCAAAGTGCTTCAGGTTCAGGACCTGTGTGAGAGATACAGAAACACCACATATTAGTGAGAGGAACAAGGTGTACAAATCCACGATGAAAGGGAGACCGCACCACCTGTCCCGAGGACCGTACACAGTCTACAATCTATGTATACAGCTTGTACGTAGCAGGAAGAGGCACATATGGATATTACAGCTCACCATTCCTATAGATTCCGCCTCACCACCACCAGAGCTGCAGCACCCCCGACCTTCTGTCTCTTCCCCATTATCACAAAGAACGCACGTCCGCAAGGACAGGGTCCTCTCCCCTCTGTGCCAGTCTGTCATTGGAAATTTGTTTACTGTAAACGATATCTATAACTCTGTATGTAACCTCTTCTCATGTACAGCACCATGGAAATAATGGTGCTATATAAATAATAATAATAACAGATGTTGGATTGGTTTAGGATGGAAGGTGGTGGAACACAGAGATCCCATAACTGCGATGCTCAGGTGAAGGGTTAGTCTCACCGCTCCTTCAGTGTTTGTTCTCTGGCTCCACTTCATCTCCTCTTCCTCTCACTGTCGGGGTACCTCAGGGCTCAGTTCTTGGCCCCCTTCTCTTCTCTCTCTACACGGCCCCAACTGGACAGACCATCAGCAGATTTGGCTTTCAGTACCATCTTTATGCCGATGACACACAACTATACACGTCATCCCCTGACCTTACCCCCGCTGTACTACAGAACGCCACTGACTGTCTGTCCGCAGTCTCCAACATCATGTCCGCTCTCTATCTGAAACTCAACCTCTCCAAAACTGAACTTCTTCTGCTCCCGCCTTCTACTAACCTCCCTAAATCTGACATTTCCCATATACAATCTCTTGCCCGCTCGTGCCGCTTACACCTAAAGAACATCTCTAGAATCCGCCCTTTTCTCACCATGGAAACAACAAAAACCCCTCACTGTAGCCCTGATCCACTCCCGCCTGGACTACTGTAAACGCTCTATTAATTGGCCTCCCCCTCACTCGACTTTCCCCTCTCCAGTCCATCCTTAATGCAGCAGCCAGGGTCGTCCATCTGGCTAATTGTTACTCGGACGCGTCCGCTCTTCGCCAGTCGTTACACTGGCTACCCATTCATTACAGGATACAATTCAAAGTACTTGTTCTCCCCCACAAAGCTCTCCTCAGTGCGGCACCCCCTTACATCTCTTCCCTCATTTCTGTCTATCGGCCTAACTGACCGCTGCGCTCTGCAAACGACTTTCGACTAACCTCTGCACTAATCCGTACCTCCCACTCCCGACCACAAGACTTCTCCCGTGCTGCGCCAATCCTCTGGAATGCTCTACCCCAAGATATTAGGACCATCCACAACTTGCATAGTTTTAGGCGCTCGCTCAAAACTCATTTGTTCAGAGGGGCCTATCACGTTCACTAATCAAAGTCATTTTATGTTTGTGTGTGTGTAGCCCATTCACTATCTCCATCTACCCCCCCACTCCCTGAAGATGGCCGGACCCTCATTGTAAATACATCATTGTAAATACACACCTGTACTTTGCATCTCCCCATCTCATTATAGATTGTAAGCTCTCACGAGCAGGGGCGGCTTATTTCGCTTTAATTATTGTATTGTTAACGTTGTTACTTATGACTTTTGTGTTTGATACTGTTAAACTGTAAAGCGCTGCGGAATATGTTGGCGCTACATAAATAAAGATTATTATTTTTACTATATTATTATTATTATAGTCCAGCACTACTTGAAAGGTAAGATTTCACTTTTATTCCTCCATTACAGATTTTGTGCATCAGTAATAGAGAAATCCAGATCCGTTGTGCCAGTGTCTTCCGGACTTGTTTCGAGCTTCAAAGAGAACTTACTCAGCTAAGGGGACAACCTTTGTCACAAGGCTTTTAAACTAAGAGGACAGCGCAATTGTAGAATCGAGTAATGCATCATTTTATCAGTAATCTTCCTTTTACCCGAGTGCTCGACTCTACACCTAGGAACACGAAATAAGTCCGGGGAGACACTGTCACAACGAAAACAAGTCCAGGGAGACGCTGTCACAACAAGAACAAGCATGGGAATACGCTGTCATGTCATGATAAAGCCAAAAATGTCATATTGTGAGTTTAGTTTCAGAAGGTTACACACACTGCAGCTTCGAGCCCCTTTTCTCACCCTCTGCATTAGCTCATACCACAAACAAAGCCCTATGCAGATACTGTGCAACTTGATACTAATGTGTGAGCAGGGTGTGGCTTTTAAACTGCAGACGTCCAATCCTGTAAAGCCACTCGCTTTCCCCTCCCCTTGCCCAGAAATGCCTTTGTCTGGGGACTTCCAAAAACGTAAATAACTCGGAAAAGAGTGCATATCATTACTCCGCACACTCAGTGATGTCAGGACAGAGGGCGTATCATTACTCCGCACACTCAGTGATGTCAGGACAGAGGGCGTATCATTACTCCGCACACTCAGTGACGTCAGGACAGAGGGCGTATCATTACTCCGCACACTCAGTGACGTCAGGACAGAGGGCATATCATTACTCCGCACACTCAGTGATGTCAGGACAGAGGGCGTATCATTACTCCGCACACTCAGTGATGTCAGGACAGAGGGCGTATCATTACTCCGCACACTCAGTGATGTCAGGACAGAGGGCGTATCATTACTCCGCACACTCAGTGACGTCAGGACAGAGGGCGTATCATTACTCCGCACACTCAGTGATGTCAGGACAGAGGACGTATCATTACTCCGCACACTCCGTGATGTCAGGACAGAGGGCGTATCATTACTCCGCACACTCAGTGACGTCAGGACAGAGGACATATCAATACTCCGCACACTCAGTGATGTCAGGACAGAGGGCGTATCATTACTCCGCACACTCAGTGACGTCAGGACAGAGGGCGTATCATTACTCCGCACACTCAGTGATGTCAGGACAGAGGACATATCATTACTCCGCACACTCAGTGACGTCAGGACAGAGGACATATCATTACTCCGCACACTCAGTGACGTCAGGACAGAGGGCGTATCATTACTCCGCACACTCAGTGACGTCAGGACAGAGGGCGTATCATTACTCCGCACACTCAGTGACGTCAGGACAGAGGGCGTATCATTACTCCGCACACTCAGTGACGTCAGGACAGAGGACATATCATTACTCCGCACACTCAGTGACGTCAGGACAGAGGGCGTATCATTACTCCACACACTCAGTGATGTCAGGACAGAGGGCGTATCATTACTCCGCACACTCAGTGACGTCAGGACAGAGGGCGTATCATTACTCCGCACACTAGGTGACGTCAGGACAGAGGACGTATCATTACTCCGCACACTCAGTGACGTCAGGACAGAGGGCGTATCATTACTCCGCACACTCAGTGACGTCAGGACAGAGGGCGTATCATTACTCCGCACACTCAGTGACGTCAGGACAGAGGACGTATCATTACTCCGCACACTCAGTGACGTCAGGACAGAGGGCGTATCATTACTCCGCACACTCAGTGATGTCAGGACAGAGGGCGTATCATTACTCCGCACACTCAGTGACGTCAGGACAGAGGGCGTATCATTACTCCGCACACTCAGTGACGTCAGGACAGAGGGCGTATCATTACTCCGCACACTCAGTGACGTCAGGACAGAGGGCGTATCATTACTCCGCACACTCAGTGACATCAGGACAGAGGGCGTATCATTACTCCGCACACTCAGTGACGTCAGGACAGAGGGCGTATCATTACTCCGCACACTCAGTGACGTCAGGACAGAGGGCGTATCATTACGGGGGACTTTAACTACCCGGATATTAACTGGGAAACAGAAACCTGTGAAACCCATAAAGGCAACAGGTTTCTGCTAATAACCAAGAAAAATTATCTTTCACAATTGGTGCAGAATCCAACCAGAGGAGCAGCACTTTTAGACCTAATACTATCTAATAGACCTGACAGAATAACAAATCTGCAGGTGGTTGGGCATTTAGGAAATAGCGACCACAATATTGTA
Organism: Ranitomeya imitator; assembly: GCF_032444005.1. NCBI lineage: Eukaryota > Metazoa > Chordata > Amphibia > Anura > Dendrobatidae > Ranitomeya > Ranitomeya imitator. The sequence goes on along the minus strand of NC_091286.1, from coordinate 4,342,576 downwards.
CAGTTTCACCTGTCTTTCACTAGGGGGACTTGTCAGGGAGTCACAAAAACACTGAACTTTAGGAAGGCAAAGTTTGAACAGCTTAGAGATGCCCTTAATCTGGTAGACTGGGACAATATCCTCAGAAATGAGAATACAGATAATAAATGGGAAATGTTTAAGAACATCCTAAATAGGCAGTGTAAGCGGTTTATACCTTGTGGGAATAAAAGGACTAGAAATAGGAAAAACCCAATGTGGCTAAACAAAGAAGTAAGACAGGCAATTAACAGTAAAAAGAAAGCATTTGCACTACTAAAGCAGGATGGCACCATTGAAGCTCTAAAAAACTATAGGGAGAAAAATACTTTATCTAAAAAACTAATTAAAGCTGCCAAAAAGGAAACAGAGAAGCACATTGCTAAGGAGAGTAAAACTAATCCCAAACTGTTCTTCAACTATATCAATAGTAAAAGAATAAAAACTGAAAATGTAGGCCCCTTAAAAAATAGTGAGGAAAGAATGGTTGTAGATGACGAGGAAAAAGCTAACATATTAAACACCTTCTTCTCCACGGTATTCACGGTGGAAAATGAAATGCTAGGTGAAATCCCAAGAAACAATGAAAACCCTATATTAAGGGTCACCAATCTAACCCAAGAAGAGGTGCGAAACCGGCTAAATAAGATTAAAACAGATAAATCTCCGGGTCCGGATGGCATACACCCACGAGTACTAAGAGAACTAAGTAATGTAATAGATAAACCATTATTTCTTATTTTTAGTGACTCTATAGCGACAGGGTCTGTTCCGCAGGATTGGCGCATAGCAAATGTGGTGCCAATATTCAAAAAGGGCTCTAAAAGTGAACCTGGAAATTATAGGCCAGTAAGTCTAACCTCTATTGTTGGTAAAATATTTGAAGGGTTTCTGAGGGATGTTATTCTGGATTATCTCAATGAGAATAACTGTTTAACTCCATATCAGCATGGGTTTATGAGAAATCGCTCCTGTCAAACCAATCTAATCAATTTTTATGAAGAGGTAAGCTATAGGCTGGACCACGGTGAGTCATTGGACGTGGTATATCTCGATTTTTCCAAAGCGTTTGATACCGTGCCGCACAAGAGGTTGGTACACAAAATGAGAATGCTTGGTCTGGGGGAAATTGTGTGTAAATGGGTTAGTAACTGGCTTAGTGATAGAAAGCAGAGGGTGGTTATAAATGGTATAGTCTCTAACTGGGTCGCTGTGACCAGTGGGGTACCGCAGGGGTCAGTATTGGGACCTGTTCTCTTCAACATATTCATTAATGATCTGGTAGAAGGTTTACACAGTAAAATATCGATATTTGCAGATGATACAAAACTATGTAAAGCAGTTAATACAAGAGAAGATAGTATTCTGCTACAGATGGATCTGGATAAGTTGGAAACTTGGGCTGAAAGGTGGCAGATGAGGTTTAACAATGATAAATGTAAGGTTATACACATGGGAAGAAGGAATCAATGTCACCATTACACACTGAACGGGAAACCACTGGGTAAATCTGACAGGGAGAAGGACTTGGGGATCCTAGTTAATGATAAACTTACCTGGAGCAGCCAGTGCCAGGCAGCAGCTGCCAAGGCAAACAGGATCATGGGGTGCATTAAAAGAGGTCTGGATACACATGATGAGAGCATTATACTGCCTCTGTACAAATCCCTAGTTAGACCGCACATGGAGTACTGTGTCCAGTTTTGGGCACCGGTGCTCAGGAAGGATATAATGGAACTAGAGAGAGTACAAAGGAGGGCAACAAAATTAATAAAGGGGATGGGAGAACTACAATACCCAGATAGATTAGCGAAATTAGGATTACTTAGTCTAGAAAAAAGACGACTGAGGGGCGATCTAATAACCATGTATAAGTATATAAGGGGACAATACAAATATCTCGCTGACGATCTGTTTATACCAAGGAAGGTGACGGGCACAAGGAGGCATTCTTTGCGTCTGGAGGAGAGAAGGTTTTTCCACCAACATAGAAGAGGATTCTTTACTGTTAGGGCAGTGAGAATCTGGAATTGCTTGCCTGAGGAGGTGGTGATGGCGAACTCAGTCGAGGGGTTCAAGAGAGGCCTGGATGTCTTCCTGGAGCAGAACAATATTGTATCATACAATTATTAGGTTCTGTAGAAGGACGTAGATCTGGGGATTTATTATGATGGAATATAGGCTGAACTGGATGGACAAATGTCTTTTTTCGGCCTTACTAACTATGTTACTATGTTACTATGTTACTCCGCACACTCAGTGACGTCAGGACAGAGGACGTATCATTACTCCGCACACTCAGTGACGTCAGGACAGAGGACGTATCATTACTCCGCACACTCAGTGACGTCAGGACAGAGGGCGTATCATTACTCCGCACACTCAGTGACGTCAGGACAGAGGGCGTATCATTACTCCGCACACTCAGTGACGTCAGGACAGAGGGCGTATCATTACTCCGCACACTCAGTGACATCAGGACAGAGGGCGTATCATTACTCCGCACACTCAGTGACGTCAGGACAGAGGGCGTATCATTACTCCGCACACTCAGTGACGTCAGGACAGAGGGCGTATCATTACTCCGCACACTCAGTGACGTCAGGACAGAGGACGTATCATTACTCCGCACACTCTGACGTCAGGACAGAGGACGTATCATTACTCCGCACACTCAGTGATGTCAGGACAGAGGGCGTATCATTACTCCGCACACTCAGTGACATCAGGACAGAGGGCGTATCATTACTCCGCACACTCAGTGACGTCAGGACAGAGGGCGTATCATTACTCCGCACACTCAGTGACGTCAGGACAGAGGGCGTATCATTACTCCGCACACTCAGTGACATCAGGACAGAGGGCGTATCATTACTCCGCACACTCAGTGACGTCAGGACAGAGGGCGTATCATTACTCCGCACACTCAGTGACGTCAGGACAGAGGACATATCATTACTCCGCACACTCAGTGACGTCAGGACAGAGGGCGTATCATTACTCCGCACACTCAGTGACATCAGGACAGAGGGCGTATCATTACTCCGCACACTCAGTGACGTCAGGACAGAGGGCGTATCATTACTCCGCACACTCAGTGACGTCAGGACAGAGGGCGTATCATTACTCCGCACACTCTGACGTCAGGACAGAGGACGTATCATTATTCCGCACACTCAGTGACATCAGGACAGAGGGCGTATCATTACTCCGCACACTCAGTGACATCAGGACAGAGGGCGTATCATTACTCCGCACACTCAGTGACGTCAGGACAGAGGGCATATCATTACTCCGCACACTCAGTGACGTCAGGACAGAGGGCGTATCATTACTCCGCACACTCAGTGACGTCAGGACAGAGGACGTATCATTACTCCGCACACTCAGTGATGTCAGGACAGAGGGCATATCATTACTCCGCACACTCAGTGACGTCAGGACAGAGGGCGTATCATTACTCCGCACACTCAGTGACGTCAGGACAGAGGGCGTATCATTACTCCGCACACTCAGTGACGTCAGGACAGAGGACGTATCATTACTCCGCACACTCAGTGACGTCAGGACAGAGGGCATATCATTACTCCGCACACTCTGACGTCAGGACAGAGGGCATATCATTACTCCGCACACTCAGTGATGTCAGGACAGAGGGCGTATCATTACTCCGCACACTCAGTGACGTCAGGACAGAGGGCGTATCATTACTCCGCACACTCAGTGACGTCAGGACAGAGGGCGTATCATTACTCCGCACACTCAGTGACATCAGGACAGAGGGCGTATCATTACTCCGCACACTCAGTGACGTCAGGACAGAGGACGTATCATTACTCCGCACACTCAGTGACGTCAGGACAGAGGGCGTATCATTACTCCGCACACTCAGTGACGTCAGGACAGAGGACGTATCATTACTCCGCACACTCTGACGTCAGGACAGAGGACGTATCATTACTCCGCACACTCAGTGACGTCAGGACAGAGGGCGTATCATTACTCCGCACACTCAGTGACGTCAGGACAGAGGGCGTATCATTACTCCGCACACTCAGTGATGTCAGGACAGAGGGCGTATCATTACTCCGCACACTCAGTGACGTCAGGACAGAGGGCGTATCATTACTCCGCACACTCAGTGACGTCAGGACAGAGGGCGTATCATTACTCCGCACACTCTGACGTCAGGACAGAGGACGTATCATTACTCCGCACACTCAGTGACGTCAGGACAGAGGACGTATCATTACTCCGCACACTCAGTGATGTCAGGACAGAGGACGTATCATTACTCCGCACACTCAGTGACATCAGGACAGAGGGCGTATCATTACTCCGCACACTCAGTGACGTCAGGACAGAGGACGTATCATTACTCCGCACACTCTGACGTCAGGACAGAGGGCGTATCATTACTCCGCACACTCAGTGACGTCAGGACAGAGGGCGTATCATTACTCCGCACACTCAGTGACGTCAGGACAGAGGACGTATCATTACTCCGCACACTCAGTGATGTCAGGACAGAGGGCGTATCATTACTCCGCACACTCAGTGACGTCAGGACAGAGGGCGTATCATTACTCCGCACACTCAGTGACATCAGGACAGAGGGCGTATCATTACTCCGCACACTCAGTGACGTCAGGACAGAGGGCGTATCATTACTCCGCACACTCAGTGACGTCAGGACAGAGGGCGTATCATTACTCCGCACACTCAGTGACATCAGGACAGAGGGCGTATCATTACTCCGCACACTCTGACGTCAGGACAGAGGACGTATCATTACTCCGCACACTCAGTGACGTCAGGACAGAGGGCGTATCATTACTCCGCACACTCAGTGACGTCAGGACAGAGGGCGTATCATTACTCCGCACACTCAGTGACATCAGGACAGAGGGCGTATCATTACTCCGCACACTCAGTGACGTCAGGACAGAGGGCGTATCATTACTCCGCACACTCTGACGTCAGGACAGAGGACGTATCATTATTCCGCACACTCAGTGACATCAGGACAGAGGGCGTATCATTACTCCGCACACTCAGTGACATCAGGACAGAGGGCGTATCATTACTCCGCACACTCAGTGACGTCAGGACAGAGGGCATATCATTACTCCGCACACTCAGTGACGTCAGGACAGAGGGCGTATCATTACTCCGCACACTCAGTGACGTCAGGACAGAGGACATATCATTACTCCGCACACTCAGTGACGTCAGGACAGAGGGCATATCATTACTCCGCACACTCTGACGTCAGGACAGAGGGCATATCATTACTCCGCACACTCAGTGATGTCAGGACAGAGGGCGTATCATTACTCCGCACACTCAGTGACGTCAGGACAGAGGGCGTATCATTACTCCGCACACTCAGTGACGTCAGGACAGAGGGCGTATCATTACTCCGCACACTCAGTGACGTCAGGACAGAGGGCGTATCATTACTCCGCACACTCAGTGACGTCAGGACAGAGGGCGTATCATTACTCCGCACACTCAGTGATGTCAGGACAGAGGGCGTATCATTACTCCGCACACTCAGTGACGTCAGGACAGAGGGCGTATCATTACTCCGCACACTCAGTGACGTCAGGACAGAGGGCATATTTTCACCCTTGCTGCGTTGGGAGTTAGTTTTCAGAGTTGGTCCACGAAGCGAGCCAACAACAGCTCAGCAAAGCGGTGCTCATGCATCTGGATGTATCTCCTGAGCACACGTCCGCCATGCTGATATGAAATGAGCTAAACGACCAGTAAGTTTTCATTATTCCATTTTAATCCTATTTATTTTGTAATTTGCAATGTACATATGACTGTCTTCCTTGTAATATCTTTTCTACTTTGTAAACACCAACTTTTTATGGAGTAAAATATATAATTTACTAGCTGTCTCTTCCTGCTCTATGAACTAACTGTCGCTTCCTCTGAGGTGAATTACGCTACTGATTTGGGTTGGCTCCGGACCCGTTAACCTTTGTTCCCGCCTGAGTGGGAGTAGTTATATCGCCCTCGCTGCAGCGTGCCCAATAGCCAGTACATAGCAGGCAGCCTTTCTGGCGACTAATTACCCTAGGTGCAGTACCTAATCTGACCTGAGGGTAAGGGGGGCGCCAGAGAGCTGCAAGTTCCAAACCGCAACTGGGAAGCGAGATATAGATAAATCCCCTTCAGAAGGAACCAGGGGCAACCAAACCACCCTGGTTCGTGACAAATTGGTGTGAGTGGTGGGAACAATAAAGATATCCTCCCCGGGATCCCTGACATATTGTTACCAGCACGGTGTGAACCATGATACATTTGTCACAAGGAAAACAAGTCCGGGGAGACACAGTCACAACGAAAACAAGTCCGGGGAGACACTGTCACAAGGAAAACAAGTCCGGGGAGACACGGTCACAAGGAAAACAAGTCCGGGGAGACACCGTCACAAGGAAAACAAGTCCGGGGAGACACGGTCACAAGGAAAACAAGTCCGGGGAGACACGGTCACAAGGAAAACAAGTCCGGGGAGACACGGTCATAATGAAAACAAGTCCGGGGAGACACGGTCACAAGGAAAACAAGTCCGGGGAGACACCGTCACAAGGAAAACAAGTCCGGGGAGACACGGTCACAAGGAAAACAAGTCCGGGGAGACACCGTCACAAGGAAAACAAGTCCGGGGAGACACCGTCACAAGGAAAACAAGTCCGGGGAGACACGGTCACAAGGAAAACAAGTCCGGGGAGACACTGTCACAAGGAAAACAAGTCCGGGGAGACACTGTCACAACGAAAACAAGTCCGAGACACCGTCATAATGAAAACAAGTCCGGGGAGACACGGTCACAAGGAAAACAAGTCCGGGGAGACACCGTCACAAGGAAAACAAGTCCGGGGAGACACGGTCACAAGGAAAACAAGTCCGGGGAGACACCGTCACAAGGAAAACAAGTCCGGGGAGACACCGTCACAAGGAAAACAAGTCCGGGGAGACACCGTCATAATGAAAACAAGTCCGGGGAGACACTGTCCCAAGGAAAACAAGTCCGGGGAGACACTGTCACAACGAAAACAAGTCCGAGACACCGTCATAATGAAAACAAGTCCGGGGAGACACGGTCACAAGGAAAACAAGTCCGGGGAGACACCGTCATAATGAAAACAAGTCCGGGGAGAAGCTCTCACAGAGTGTGCAGAGCAGTCATCAAAGCAATAGGTGGCTACTTTGGAGAACGTAGAATATAAGACATATTTTCAGTTGTTTCACACTTTTTTGTTAAGTATATAATTCCACATGTGTTAATTCATAGTTTTGATGCCTTCAGTGTGAATGTACAATTTGTATGTTTGTCATGTGATGAGGGCGTGGCTTGCTAACATTTAAAGTCCCAGTCCACATGGTATCTTTACGCTCTTTATTATTGCATACAATACATTTCCCTTTGCGTTTATGATATAAAATCACCGAGAAGCCGCGTGACTTACGATCACCTCAGCGATTCCTTTGGATATTGTAAAAACTTTTCTAAATAACTTACAAAAAGAAAAATCAATTTTCCTATATGTCTCCAAAACACGAGGCTGAGAGACGAACTCAGAGGTGAACATGGTGCCAACTCCAAGAGACGAGCCAATGAGAGTGCACCTCCTCACACCAGCTATCGCCCTTCACATAACTCCACCAATCAGCTCGCTGCATGCACCATACACAGTCGCGTGGCTCCACGTTCCGGCACCTTCTACAGGGGTCTCTAGCTCACAGTTTTCCCTTTCTGTAAGACCTTATGTGGTAGAGAAGTTAGTCGGCCACAGAACACACGTGGCAGAAGAGGTGGCGGCCATGACGACAGACATACCACTCTCTGGTCACGTGGGGCACGCTCTGCAGACCCTCTAACTTTCAGCAGCAGCAGTGTAAATTCAAGCTCAAAGAAGAAAGTTCTGGGTAATAGACGACAAATCCCCCCTCAAATGAGGTCTGCATTGTACTCACATAACACTGCGGAGGCAGCACAGGAATCCCCCCACCCAAACAATGTCCCCGAACATACACAGCATAGTCACAGCAGCACCTGCCTCCCACATCATACACCTCGGGGTACACGGAGTAAGAGGTCGTGGAGTGAGAGGAAGGGCGGGGAGTGTGAGGGAGGGTCGGGGAGTGTGAGGGAGAGGAGTCGTGGAGTGTGAGGGAGGGTCGGGGAGAGTGAGGGAGGGGTCATATAGGGAGGGGAGAAGTCGTGGAGTGAGGGGAGGGGTCGGGGAGTGTGAGGGAGAGGAGTCGTGGAGTGTGAGGGAGGGTCGGGGAGAGTGAGGGAGGGGTCATATAGTGAGGGAAGGAGTCGTGGAGTGAGGGAGGGTCGGGGAGTGTGAGGGAGGGGTCATATAGTGAGGGGAGAAGTCGTGGAGTGAGGGGAGGGGTCGGGGAGTCTGAGGGAGAGGAGTCGTGGAGTGTGAGGGAGGGTCGGGGAGAGTGAGGGAGGGGTCATATAGGGAGGGGAGAAGTCGTGGAGTGAGGGGAGGGGTCGGGGAGTGTGAGGGAGGGTCAGGGAGAGGAGTCGTGGAGTATGAGGGAGGGTCGTGGAGTGAGGGGTCGGGGAGAGTGAGGAGAGGAGTCGTGGAGTGTGAGGGAGGGTCGGGAGAGTGAGGGAGGGGTCATATAGTGAGGGGAGGAGTCATGGAGTAAGGAGAGGGGTCGGGGAGAGTGAGTGAGGGGGTCATCTAGTGAGGGGAGGAGTCATGGAGTGAGGGGAGGGGTCGGGGAGTGTGAGGGAGGGAGGGTCGGGGAGAGTGAGGCAGGGGGTCATAGTGGAGGGAGGAGTCGGGGAGTGTGAGGGAGGGTCGAGGAGAGAGGAGCGGAGTAGTGGAGTGAGGGGAGGGGTCAGGGAGTGTGAGGGGAGGAGAGAAGGGTCGGGGAGTGTGAGAGGAGGGTCGGGGAGAGAGAGGAGTCGTGAAGTGTGAGGGAGGGTCAGGGAGAGTGAGGAGGAGTCATGGAGTGTGAGGGAGGGTCTGGGAGAGAGGAGAGGAGTCGTGGAGTGTGAGGGAGGGCCAGGGAGAGTGAGGAGAGGAGTCGAGGAGTGAGGGGAGGGGTCATGGAGTGAGGAGGAGTCGTGGAGTGTGAGGGAGGGTCGGAAAGAGTGAGGGAGGAGTCGTGGAGTGAGGGGAGAGGTCGGGGAGTGTGAGGGAGGGTCAGGGAGTGTGAGGGAGGTCGGGGAGAGTGAGGAGAGGAGTCGTGGAGTGAGGGGAGGGGTCATGTAGTGAGAGGAGGAGTCATGGAGTGAGGAGAGGAGTCGTGGAGTGAGGGGTCGGGTAGTGTGGGAGGGTCGGGGAGAGAGGAGAGGAGTCGGGGAGTGTGAGGGAGGGTCAGGGAGAGTGAGGAGAGGAGTCGAGGAGTGAGGGGAGGGGTCATGTAGTGAGGGGAGGAGTCGTGGAGTGAGGGGAGGGGTTGGGGAGTGTGAGGAGAGGAGTCGAGGAGTGAGGGGAGGGGTCGGGGAGTGTGAGGGAGGGTCAGGGAGAGTGAGGAGTGGAGTCATGGAGTGTGAGGGAGTGTCGGGGAGAGCGAGGAGAGAAGTCGTGGAGTGAGGGGAGGGGTCATATAGTGAGGGGAGGAGTCATGGAGTGAGGAGTCGTGGAGTGAGGGGAGGGGTCGGGGAGTGTGAGGGGAGGGTTGGGGAGAGTGAAGAGTCGTGGAGTGAGGGAGGGGGTCGGGGAGTGTGAGGGGAGGAGTACATGGAGTAAGAGGAGGGGTCACAGAGTGTGGAGAGGGGCCATTGAGTGTAAGGGAGGGTCAGGGAGAGTGAGAGGAGGATGGGTTGGCAAGTGCGAGGGGAATATTAGAGAGTGTGTGAGAGAAAGGAGGGGAAGTGGCGTGTAAGGGTGGGTCGAGGAGATTGAGGGGAGGGGTCATGGAGTGTGATGGGAGGGAAGTATGGGGGAGGGGAGTAGAGTGACGGGAGTGGTACATGGAGTAAGATGATGGGTCGGGGAGTGTGATGGAGTGTTGGGGAGAGTAAAGAGAGGCTCAGGAAGTGTGAGGTACATGGAGTAAGAGAAGGGGTCAGAGTGTAAAGGAAGAGATCGAGGAGTGTGGGGGGGTCAGGGAGGGGTAGCTGTGAATGAGGAAAGGGGTCACAGTGAATGAGGGGAGGGGCCAAGGAGAGTGAGGGGAGGGGTATATGGAGTAAGAGAAGGTATTGGAACATGTAAAGAGAGGGGTCAGGGAGTGGGAGGAGTGGTTGGAGAGTGTGAGGGGTTGGGTAAGCAGAGGGGTCGTAGGGTGGGAGGGGAGGGGTCACGGAGAGTGTGAGGGGAGGATGGGTTGGGGAATGAGAGGCTTCGAGGAGTGTGAGGGGTTGCGGGACGGAAGGAGTTGGGAAGTGTGAGGGGAAGGGTTGCCTAGTGTGATGGGTTGCGGAGTGTGATGGGAGGGGTCAGAGAGTGGTTGTGGCATGTGAGAGGAGTGGTACACAGAGTAAAAGAAGGGTCGGGGAGGGTTAAAGGGGATTCAATGAACGTGAGAGGAGGGGTACAAAAAGTAAGAGAAAAGGCCAGGAAGTGTGAAGGAAGGCGTCGGGGATTGAGAGGGGGCGGGGAGTTTGAGGAATTGGGTCAGGGAGTGGGAGGGGAGGAGTCGGGGAGTGTAAGAGGAGGGGTCACGGAGTATAAGGTGAAGGGTCATGAAGTGTGAGGGGAGGGTTCGGGGAATGTGAGAGGAGGAGTCAGAGTAGAGGTCGCGAAGTGTGAGGTGTCATGGAGTGTGAGGGGAGGAGTCGGTGAATGAGGAGAGGGGTCAGGGAATGTGAGGGGAGCGGTTGGGGAGTGTGAAGGGAGGGGTCAGAGTGTGAGGAGAGTGGTTAGTGTGGGGAAGGGATGGGTACTACGAGAAGAGTGTGAGGGGAGTATGAAAGAAGGTATACACGGAATAAAAGAAGGGGTCGGGGAGTGTCATGGAGGTTTGAGGAGTGGTCGCAGAGTATGAGAGGGGTCGTGGGGTGACAGGAGGAGCCATGGAGTGAGCGGTGGGGTCTGGGAGTATAAGAGGAGGGGTCGGGGAGTGTGAGAGGAGGGGTCGGGGAGCGTGAGAGGAGGGGTCGGGGAGTGTGAGAGGAGGGGTCGGGGAGTGTGAAAGGAGGGGTGCAGGGAGTAAGAAGAGGGTCAGAGAGTGTGAGACGAGGAGTCGGGAGACTGGGAAGGGGAGTGAAAGGAGGAGTTGGCAAGTGTGAGGAGGGGTCATGCAGTGTGAGAGGAGTGGTCACGGAGAGTGAGAGGAGTGGTCGGAGAGTGTGATAAGTGAGGTTGCAAGTTGTGAGAGGAGGGATCACGGAGAGTGAGAGGAGGGATCACGGCAAGTGAGAGGACTAGTTGCGGAGTGAGGGGAGGTGTCGCGGAGTGTGAAGAGGGGTCACAGTGTGTGAGGAGGGGTTGGGAGAGTGAGAGGTGGAGATATATAGAATATGGGGAGGAGCTATATAGAATCATTGAAGAGGTATGGGGTGGAGTCATATCATGGGAAGGATATATGGTGGAGTTATATAGAATAATAGGAGGGGTATGGGGAGGAGCTATATAGAATAACAGCTGGGGTATGGGGCGGAGTTATATAGAATAACAGCTGGGGTATGGGGCAGAGTTATATAGAATTAAAGGAGGGGTATGGGGAGGAGCTATATAGAATAACAGCTGGGGTATGGGGCGGAGTTATATATAATAACAGCTGGGGTATGGGGCAGAGTTATATAGAATTAAGGGAGGGGTATGGGGAGGAGCTATATAGAATAACAGCTGGGGTATGGGGCGGAGTTATATAGAATAATGGGAACTGTAAGAGGCAGAGACTATAGAATTATAGGAGGGGTTTTAGAAGGAGTTATATAGAATAATAAATGGGGTATGGAGCGGAGTTATAAAGAATAATAGGATGGCAATGGGGAGGCGCTATATAGAATTATAGGAGGGGAATGGGGCGGAGTTATATAGAATTATAGGAGGGGTATGGGGCAGAGATTATAGAATAATGGGAGGGGTTTTGGAAGGAGTTATATAGAATTATAGGAGGGGTGTGGGCGGGGTTATATAGAATGGTAGGAGGGGTATGGGGAGGAGCTATGGGAAGTCTTTTCATGAACCCCCATAATATAACAGTTATGTCGGAGGGTTATATGGTGCAATATGGCGTAATGGGGGTAACAGGACTTCTATGGGGAGGTGATGGAGAGGGTCCACAGGAGAGGTGGTCCACGGAGGCATAAATGCTAGTTGATAGGGAGTGGTGGGATCTCAGAGATCGGATGTCATGGAGCCATAACACTGACGTCACGTCTGGCATGGAGTGCGGTAATGCTCAGTCATTCTATATGCTGCAGTACGGTCATTTCCCAGCACACCTCTGATAAAGAGCCCTTTGTGTAAGGGGCTTATAATGCATTGCGGGGGGACAATTAGGCACAGCAGGGCAGTATGGGGTGCGGGCAGGTGGCGCAGGCGTGCAAAGTGAGGCATGCAGTTCCCTGTGCCCAGTTCAGTCTTCCTTCTGCAGTGCAAATGGTCTCCCAGAGACCAATAACTGAAAGAAGACTGCACACGGAGGTCCACATGTGGCGGGACAGTCCAAGGTGAAAGCAGCAACATCGCAAGAAGCAGCAGCGCAGCGACCAGCTGCCGAGGGGCTAAGATGGCAGGGTGGAGGAGCTGACGGGAGAGTTCTTGGAGTGAGGCCTGTGACTCAGTGTGGAGACATTGTCCTCTAGGATGAGTCAGTCAGAAGACGCTGGTGCCCCCGAAGTTCAGCGCCACCCTTGAACAGCTCCAGTGCTGGTTATAGAGTAACAGAAGAATGATGGAGCCGGGAGGATCTCTCCACTAGAGAAGACCAGAAGTTCTCCGAGGGAGAAGGAAGCAGGACACCTCTGAGGTGGGAAGCTCAATAATGGACACGGCCTTCACGTGATTGTATTGCATTATATCAAGGCTCATCTTCATCCTTCTTCCGGCCCCTTCTGCCGCCCTGGACAACGCTGTATTGCTATGTTTTGTGAGTGAAGCGTGCCCACACCTGCTGGAGCTGGGATCGGGAGATACGGAGCACAGAGGGCACCAGTCTGTGGTTCCCAGCAGGCAGTGGTGGGTGTCGGCGGTGAGGCAGACGTACGGGACTACTCTCTGCAGAGCGGCTGCGCTGGATGAAGGTGCCAGTAGGATGTGGGTAATGCTCTGTTTCCAGTGTAGAGGATGAGAAGACAGAAGATGCCAGTCTACGAAGGGGGCTGTACCTCGGCAGGGGGTGCTGGGAGAGCCTGTCCTCCTCCAGCTGAAAAACATCAAGAAGAGCGGAGGGAAAGGAGTCAGGCAATGAAGAGACTTTCTTCCTGCTTCTAGCTACGTGTTGCGTTAGTGCATGCTGTGGGAGTCTTCGGGGAGCACCCCCGTATCTTGGGCCTGCACCACCTGCCCCTCCCAATAAAGCTGCTTGAGCGGCAGCGGGTGAGATCTGAGAAGCGGCGGGCGATGAAGTCAATCAGTCACACATTTTTGGATCAAGAGGTAGAAATGACATGAGCACGGCCTCGAGCTGCACGGTGAGGTCAGTGTTACTCCTTACGGTACGTGGTCTCTGTCACTGTACATCATATCCCTTAGGACTGGGTGGTAATCATCCACCTCCAGTTAACTACTTGTACCCCCTGAACCTACTCTGACCATACGGATGGAGCGCAGCAGTGGAGTACATTGTATTACGGTCAGGACACAAAGCTGCCGAACACACGTCTGTATGGCCAGTGTCAGAAGACCTTGTTGGGGAGATGAATATGAGGAACACAGCCAGATAGTCAACAGCTGCATTGGGACTATCACTGAGGTCCAAACCATCTACAGACCAGAGTTGTGAGGCTACGTCCACAGTGTTCATCTAGGTCATTCACCAGAACCAGAACCAGCACACAACACAAGTCAGACACTGACATTCTCTGCAGATTCCCCTGCACATGGTGAACAATGCTGCATGGGAAATCGTATCAACCAGAGAAACTGTGATAACTACAATGTAACCTATCACATCGTGACAGCCATGATGTAACCCAGTACAAAATGTGACAACTACACTGTAACCCGTCATACAATGTAACTATAATGCAACCCATCACTATATAACTACAATGTAACAACAATGTAACCCATCCCACAATCCAACTATAATGCAATCACACAATATAAACTACAATGTAACCATCATATAATACAATTACAAGGAGACCCATCACAGAACATAACTACAATGTAAGTCTCGTACAATGTAACTACAATGTAACCCATGACACAATATAACTACAATGTAACCCTTCATAGAATATAACCCTTCATGCAATATAAATACAACGCAATCCTTTATACAATATAACTACAATGTAACCCATCATACAACATAACTACAACGAAACTCCCCACACAGCATAACTACAATGTAACCCAACAAAGCATATAACTACAATCTAACCCATCATACAACATAACTACAATGTAACCCATCACAATAAAACTATAATGTAAGCCAAACATAACTACAATGTAACCCATCATACAATATAGCTACAATGTAACCCAAGAATATAACTACAATGTAACCCATCATACAACATAACTACAACGAAACTCCCCACACAGCATAACTACAATGTAACCCATCAAAGCATATAACTACAATGTAACCCATCACATAATATAACTACAATGTAACCATCACACAAGATAATTCATCAAATATATCTACAATATAACCCATCATACAATATACCGTAACTATCATACAACTACAATGTAACCCATGACACAATATAACTACAATGTAACCCTTCATACAATATAAATACAATGCAATCCTTTATACAATGTAACCCAAGAATACAACTACAATGTAAGCCATCATACAACATAACTACAACGAAACTCCCCACACAACATATCGTAACTAAAATGTAACCCATCAAAGCATATAACTACAATGTAACCCATCATACAATATAGCTACAATGTAACCCAAGAATATAACTACAAGGTAACCCATCATACAATATAGCTACAATGTAACCCATCATACAACATAACTACATCGAAACTCCCCACACAGCATAACTACAATGTAACTCATCATACAACATAGCTACAATGTGACCCATCACAATAAAACTTTAATGTAAGCCAAACATAACTACAATGCAACCCATCAAAGAGTATAACTACAATGTAACCCATCATACAATATAGCTACAATGTAACCCAAGAATATAACTACAAGGTAACTAATCATACAAAATAACTACAATGTAACTCATCACACAATATAACTACACTGTAACCCATCACTTAATATAACTATAAAGTAACCATCACTCAATATAATTCATCAAATATAACTACAATGTAACCTATCATACAATATACCGTAACTTTCATACAACTACAATGTAACCCATGACACAATATAACTACAATGCAACCCTTCATACACCATAACTACAAAGTAACCCATCATACAACATAACTACAAAGTAACCCATCGTACAATATACCGTAACTATCATACAACTACAATGTAACCCATGACAATATAACTACAATGTAACCCTTCATACAATAAACTCTTTATACAATATAACTACAAAGTAACCCATCAAACAATAAAACTACAATGTAATCCATCATACAGTATAGCTACAATGTAACCCAAAAATATAACTACAATGTAACCCATCATACAAAATAACTGCAATGTAACCACAATGTAACCCACTATATAACATAACTACAATGTAAACCATCAAAGAATATAATTACAATGTAACCCATCATACAACTACAATGTAACCCATCATACAACAACTACAATGTAACCCATCATACAACATAACTGCAATGTAATCCATCATTATTTTTATTTATTTTAATTGTATTTTTGCATTCTGTGCAAGCTGGGGTGTGGCCTCCTTTTCCTGAGCTGAAAATTACATCTAAAGGATTCTCCAGACTGGGATCCACTTGTTGGGACCCGGTCCATTTGTCTGCCCTTATTCACACACGGAGGTCAACTTTGACACATGGTAATGTTTTAATATTAGACTGTGTATGACTGTCCCGATCAGAGTTACCTTGACGTGGTGGGATGGCTTTTAAGCTATTTTTGATCAAAAACAGTATTAATAAGAACTCTAATTTAAAGGCACTTTTGCTTTGTACTTATTTAGTTACAGCAGGGTTTTTGCTCATATTGTTTCTTGTAGGTTTTGTATGTTTTATGGCCAATGTGAACATGCGTTTATGTGTTGCATGTATACCATTTCAAACCAAGCTCAATTTTTGTGTTTTTTTTCTTTGTATTTTTGCATTCTGTGCAAGCTGGGGTGTGGCCTCCCTTTCCTGAGCTGAAAATTACATCTAAAGGCTTCTCCAGGCTGGTGTCCACTGGTCGGGACCTGGTCCGTTTGTCTGCTCTTATTCACACACGGAGGTCAACTTTGACACATGGTAAGGTTTTAATGTGAGACCGTGTAGGACTGTCCCGATCAGAGTTACCTTAACGTGGTGGGATGGCTTTTAAGCTATTTTTAATCAAAAACAGTATTACTAAGAACTCTGTTATTTAAATGCACTTTTCCTTTTACTTATTTAGTTACAGCAGGGTTTTTGCTCATTTTGTTTCTTGTAGGTTTTGAATGTAATCCATCATACAACATAACTACAATGTAACCCATCAGAGAACATAACTACAATGTCAGCGTCACACAGGCAATCTCTTATAACACAAGCCACGTGATCCTTCATGAACTGTATACCGTCAGCACGGAGTCTTCTTTTTCTAATCCCTCCATATATCGCTGATAATGCCCAGTTACCTCCTCCTTGTCCATCCTATATCTCCTCTCTACCACCCTTTTCACCACTCCTCTCAGTACTGGAGTTAACTATGATACTACCCTCAGGCAGCACCCCATGGACACGTCTACTGCTCCTCATAATCGGCTCCACCTTGGGGCTCACGTTGGAGAGGATGCAGAGTTCCTTCTGCTTGTAACCACAGGTGGTGAGAACGTTACATGTCAGGTCAGTAGTGCTGTCACCTTCCCTCCCCCACAGACAGGGTTTCATGTCTTGCAGCGGTACCTCGCAGTTGAACTGTAGCCCCATAGCGTCTTCGGTCATCTCTTACCTGTCTCTGAGGACCAGTGGGATCAGACTCCCTCCTTCGCTGTCGGGCTGCTGATGCTGAATGGGAGTGGGATGGACTGGCTGGTGGGGGTTCAGCCCTGTTTTCTGAGCCCTCATTCCGGAAAGATGTTTCTTCCTCGGCCACAGTCTGCATGGCCCGGGGTCTGACTTCATGCACCTTTGGCCTCACTGCTGCATCTGCCCCCCCAGACCTTCGTCTCTCCTCCCCATCATCCAGGGGTCGGAGTTCCTCGGGCTCCTCATCGGTGGTGCCTGAGGTTGTTGGCTCTGCCCCAGGGTGGAAGTCCTTCAGCTCAGTCTCTTTGTCAATGATAACCCATTCCTTGCTATCAAAGTCCTCCTCCTCTGCCAGTGGTACGGAGCGGAAGGCATTGCTTAGGGCTTCGTGCTCCACGGACGCGGATACCTCCATACGGCCACTGGCCTGTCGGTCGACCTGACCTGTATCGATGGACAACATCTGTGCAGGCTGTGAGGAGCAGACTTGACGTGAAGGAGACGCAGGAAGGTCCATACGGGATCTGGATGAGAGAAGACAAAGCTACAGTCAAAAGAAGAAGAACAACCTGCATGGTGGGACACTGCAGAGAACCCCTATGGACCACAGTCTCACGGGGACGGCAGCTTACGGGCAGAATATTACCCTGACCTGGGGCAAAGGTTGTAGGAAGCATAAAAGGTCTGCTCTCCGTGGCTGTAGGAGGAGCTGTAGCTGGGGGAGTAGTCATGCTTGACAGGAGTAGTGTGGAGGTGGCACAGGCCAGTGACAGCCATGACTTGTGTGCCAGTGTGGTTTCTGGTGGTGACAACCTCTGATATGCCAGTGAGACTTATATACAAGCTGTTTTTGTAGAGTCTGAGTCGTTTGCGGTCAGTCTCACCTCCTCTCCGGTAGATCCACTCGATCCGCCGTGGACAGTCGCTCTGATTCGGGGCTGTTAACACGTCTGTAACGGAGGGAACGGGCCTGTGTGGTGGGCGACTCTGGAGGGGCCCGGACAGGAGAACTAGGACAACCATGACGACTGTGTTCATCCTCCATCAGGCATTGTGTCTGGGGGGACAAGAGGCCGGTAGTAATGTGACTGGACGCTATGCCGGAGTTATGGGGGCTCCGGCCACCACTGACCTTACTGATACTGATCCTCAACTTGTTCCTATTCACGTCCGTCTCCTCCCAGACCTCGGTGTCGTTGAAGCCGACATTGGGGACCTGCCCAGTGATGTCCGCTGGCCGGCCGAGAAGGATGGGGGGCGCATTCTCCTGGTCACTGAGGTGTTCTCCCTGGAGCACATCTTCAGTGTTCTCCCGCAGTAAGTCCCCTGGCACTGGGGTCACGTTCACCACCCTGAAAGAAGCAGGAGAATAAAGGGTTAACGTCTGATACAGGGGTCTGACTGATGAGTGACCCCAGAAACAAGGAAATTCAGTGGCACCAAGAAATCAGGAGAGAAGACCGGGAAGGACTGAAAGGGACACCCCCACTCCTACCCAAACATGGCCGCCGTCTGCCGGGTGTTCTGCTGCGGAGGCGTGGACGTGCTGGTGGAAAGTAGAATGTCCGTCCCTCCTTTTTCCCAGTCGAAGGCCTCGTTCTCTGTGATTCCGCGCTCCTTCATACTGTTCTCAAAGACGGACATGATCATCTGCAAGAAGGAGGAGACCCTGCGACAGCTGGACACATGGACAGATGACAGAAGCTGTGGTGGTGGGGCGGACCAGGGACATCCACATACCACTACCGCTCATATATGGCCGGTATGTACCGCGGGGTCCTGCGCTGTACAGTGGACTGCCTCCATATCCTGCATGGGTGTGTGGCCTCTGACCTCAGTTGAGAGGGGGGGGGGGGATTCTGCTCTTCTAGCACTTAGGGACTCTGTATATGGAGTCCGCAAACTATTCCAGGAAATTCTGCTTCCAGGAGGCAAATAGCTCCGTCCCTCCCGAGTCTCGCCGTACGACTAAGCAGTGCTGCACAGCAGAAATTGTGGGACAAATTTTGGTGCCAGTTTTACCCATTTCTAAGTGTGAAAATGTAAAATCTATTCCGAAAACTAAATTTTTGGTGATAAAAATATAATTCTTCTTTCTTCACCGCTGAGTGGTATAAAACTGTGTGACCAACCCGTGGTATCAATATGATCACTGCACTCCTAGATGAATTCATTGGGGGTTGTAGTTTGTAAAATGACATCACTTATGGTTTTTTTTTGCTGTTCTGGCAGCTCAGGGGCGCAGCCAAGCTGACATGGCCCCCCTCAAACCAGTCCAGAAAATCAGCACTGTAATATGGTGCCTCTTCCCTTCTGAGCTTTGCACTGTGCCTCAAATGTAGTTTTCCCCCACATAAGGGGTATCGGCGTACACAGGAGAAATTGCACAACAAATTGTATGGAGCATTTTCTCCTGTTACCTTTGTGAAAATAAAAAAGGGCCTATAAGAACATTTTTGTTTCAAAAAATGTGTTGTTTTTTTTTTTATTTTCAATGCCCTACCTTATAAACTTCTGTGAAGCACCTGGGGGTTCAAAGTGCTCACCACACATCTAGATACATCCCTGGAGGGGTCTAGTTTCCAAAATGGTGTCACTTTTGGGAGGTTTCCACTGTTTAGGAACATCAGGGGCTCTCCAAACGGGACGGGGCGTGCACTAATGATTCCAGCCAAATTTGATCTCCAAAAGTCAATTGGCGTTCCTTCCCTTCCAAGCCCTGCGCACAAACAGTAGTTTTCCCCACATACGGGTTATCAGAGAAATTGCACAATGAATTTTGGGCTCCATTTTCTCCTCTTACCATTGTGAAAATAAAAACAATTGAGGCTAAATTAAAATATTTGTGAAAAAATAAAATGTTCATTTTTCCATCCACATTACTTCAGCTCCTGTGATGCACCTGAAGGGTTAATAAACTTCTTGAATGGGGTTGAGCACCTTGAGGGGTGCAGTTTTTAGAATGGGGTCACTTTTGGGTATTTTCTGCCATATAGACCCCTCAAAGTCACTTCAAATGTGATGTGGTCCCTAAAAAATGGCTTTCTAAATTTTGCAGGAAAAAGAAAAAAAATTGCTGGTCAACTTTGAACCCTTATAACGTCCTAACAAAAAAAAGAAAAAAAGTTTCAAAAATTGTGCTGATGTAAAGTAGACATGTGGGAAACGTTCGTTATTAACTATTTTGTGTGACGTCACTCACTGGTTTAGGGACATAAGAATAAAATTTAGAAAATAGTGAAATTTTCAAAACGTTTTACCAAATTTCCGATAATTTCACAAATAAAACACAAGTCATAGCTACGACATTTTACCACCATCATGAAGAACATGATGTCATGAAAACAAATCTCAGAATCACCAGGATCCGCTGAAGGGTTCCAGATTTAAAACATGGAGCTCGGTCCTTGAGGGGTGTAGTAGTTCACTCAGGAAAAATGGGAACACCGTCTCTTTAAATCCTTGTTGGTTTATTGTCAAGCAGCATAAACCAACTAATAGGGAAACAAAACTCAGCCTTTCTGGCTAAAACAGGAACAAAACAAAAGGAAAACAACAATGCTGCAGCACAGTCCGTATGTTGTGGGCGGCTCCCCGCTCTGGAGGAGCACAGGTTCAGTCTGCGCTCCATGAGCCACAAAGCCTCTGGACACTCTTCTCTTCCGGCTAGCCGAAACCCCATCATGTGACCACATGATCATGACCTCATGCAGGTGCTCGCAGGTCTGCCCGGGAGATAAAGTGGACCTTCTCCCACCCGCTCTATGAGGGTCCACATAAAACCAGCCCTTTTATGCAACTTAACCCTCTTAACATGTAGTGTGGAGAAAAATGCTCTGGTTTCATATCACTGACGCCGATAAGCGCAGTGACACCTATCTCCCCTCTATCACCCTGCCAGTAACTCCGTCACAGGGGATAAATATATAACCTAACCTTGGGCTGCACTTTTACTCGATCCATACGTTTCTCGGTTGACCTTTTCATGCTACCGGGGCTGGTTTCTGGCCTGATATAATCCCGGTATCGGACCAGGCTTATGTCTTATGGTGGCAGTCCTACCACGTTGGCAAGATGCGGTCTCTCATCCTGTCAGGGTTGTGAGTGAGGGTTGTGCCACGCCGGCAGCTCTGTGGGCCACCCTCCCTCTCCAGGTCTCCTGGGCTCGAGTGGATAGGGTGTGTATGTAAAACTTTGCCCATATCCCTAGAGGGTGCAGAATGTCATGTTGGTGGAAGTGGGGAGACCGTAGTGTGTGACATCCCCCGATGTATTGGTGACATCATCCAGGGCTGCGAGGTTCTTCACAGATAGATAATAGAAGGATAGAGGTCAGCAGAGAAGCCAGGTGCTCTGGAGGGTTCTGGGGACACTGTGCGCAGGGGGCTCCTCAGCACAACCCTCGTTAACCAAGCTGCA
Organism: Ranitomeya imitator; assembly: GCF_032444005.1. Taxonomy (NCBI): domain Eukaryota; kingdom Metazoa; phylum Chordata; class Amphibia; order Anura; family Dendrobatidae; genus Ranitomeya; species Ranitomeya imitator. Next base: position 4,320,926 of record NC_091286.1, on the reverse strand, counting down.
GTTTCTAGGGAATGGTTAGAAACAGATCTGTCTCTATCTGGGTCCTGCAGTGGGGGAAGCTGCGTGCTGAGGACAGGCGACTACCTGGTAGTCCGGCTTGGTGAAGTAGTCCAGACTAGAGATGTGCTCCAGGAAGAGGTGGAACTCGGACGGCATGTGCTTCAGGAGCATCCGGTGGTCATACTTCTCCTTGATCATCCCCACCTGCTCCTGGAGACAACAAGCAACACTGTGCTCAGTGTACAGGGCACATGGCGGCCGGCACACTGCACCACATGGTCCCCGCCATCTTACCTTATCTTTAATCTTCCTCCAGGGCAGCTGGCCCACGGCAAACTCCACCAACATATAGAATAGCGACCACAGGTCGTCGTGTCGGCCCATCTCCTGGAGAGGCAAAGGAAAAGTCTCTCAGCAGAGTATAATACAGCTACTTGAGGGGGATGGGCAGATACGGCTACATGAGGATAGGGGGACGGGCAAATACGGCTATGAGAGGGGAGGGGGGACGGGCAAATACATCTACGAGAGGGGAGGGGGGACGGGCAGATATGGCTACCAAGGTAAGGCAGACAGGTAGATATGGCTACCAGAAAGGAGGCCGACGGGCAGATATTGCTAACAAAGTGGAGGGGGATGAGCAGATTAGGCTACCAGGTGGAGGGGTAAATACAGCTACCAGAAAGGACCGGGATGGACAGATAAGTCTAGCAAAGGTGATTGGGGGGGGGATTGGTAGATACAGTTACCAGAGGGGAGGGGGACAGGCATATACAGCCACCAGAGGGGAGGAGGAATGTCAGATATGGCTACCAGAGGAGGCGGGGGGACAGACCAATTTTGCTGCCAGAGGGGGGTTGGGGGGGAAGAGCAGATACGACTACTAGAGGAGGTGGTGGTGGAATGGGCATATATGGCTATCAGAGGAGGTGGAGGGGCAGGCTGATATGATCTACCAGGAGGGAGGGGGGATTGTCAGATAAGGCTGTCAGAGGAGATTCGGGACAGGCAGAGATGGGTATAATAGGAGATGGGAGCATGGACATATATGGCTACCAGCGTAGGTGGCGGGACAACCAGATACAGCTACCAGAGCGGAAGGGGGCAGCCAGATATGGCTACCAGAAGGTAGGGGGACGGGCAGATACGGCTACTAGAGGAGGTGAGAGGATGGGCAGATATGGCTACCAGAGAAGAGGTGGACTGGCAGATATGGCTAATAGAGGTGGGGGGGGGGGGGGAGACAGGCGGATATGGCTCCCAAAAGGAGGTGAGTGGACGGGAAGATACAGCTAGCAGAGGAGGCGGGGGGGGGGACAGGCAAATTTTGCTGCCAGAGGGGAGGGGGGACGAGCAGATACGACTACTAGAGGAGGGGAGGGGGGAAACGTAGATATGGCTACCAGAGGGGAGGGGTAGCAGATAGAGCTACCAGAGGAGGTAGAGGGGACAAGCAGATACAGCTACCAAAAAGGAGAGGGGATGGCAGATACGGCTACCAGAGGAGATAAGCAGATACAGTTACTAGAGGGGTGGGAGTATGGGCAAATACGGCTACCAGAGGAGGAGGTGGGATGGGCAAATATGGCTATCATAGTGAGGGCTGGCCTAATATGGTTACAGAACCCAGGGACTATAATTTATCCTGGAAATGCATGTACATTATAGCACAGATATTAGCTTATATAGATTTCATTTCTGGTGCATGGATGAGCAAAAATATGAAAGATCTGGAAAATCACTCAATATATGCAAAGGTTGGTTGATTGGTTAAGGAGCGTCTTGGCTGGGGATCATCTTGGCCGGGGAGCGCCTTGGCCGAGGAGCGCCTTGGCCGGGGAGCGCCTTGACCGGGGAGCGCCTTGGCCGGGAAGCGCATTGGCCGGGAAGCGCATTGGCCAGGGAGCGCATTGGCCAGGGAGCGCATTGGCTGAGTAGCGCCTTGCCCGGGGAGCGCCTTGCCCGGGGAGCATCTTGGCCGGTGAGCGCCTTGGCTGAGGAGCATCTTGGCCGGTGAGCGCATTGGCCGGGGAGCGCCTTGGCTGAGGAGCGCATTGGCCGGGGAGCGCCTTGCCCGGGGAGCATCTTGGCCGGTGAGCGCATTGGCCGGGGAGCGCCTTGGCTGAGGAGCGCATTGGGGCCCTCCGATCTCATTACAATTACAGTCTGTCCTCTCTGGCTGTGGATCCATTTCACATATATTATATATATATATATATATAAAATATTTAGAGCTGGGATTTAGGAGAACCCGGCTCAATAAACCCCAATACAGAAAGGTCTCACTTACCCTGTTCTTGTGTGCATTGACAGAGGCGTAGCGGACGGTCCCTCGAAATCCAGCTACATTTCGAGGCTGCGGGGGGATTAAACACAGAAGGGTAGCTGCCAGTCCAACTGAGAATGAGCCCCCACTGCTCTCTGATGTGCATTTATTGTGAGGATGGATTATGTGTCCTGAACAAATCTCCTCCTGAATGAAATCCTTCGCCAATTACCCAGCAATGATCCCCTACATAACATGCGTCCCCTCCTGATCTGAAGGCTGCCCCTCTGCTCACAAGAGGCCGATGATCCCCAACATGTATAAAATGAAAGAAACAAAGTAAGAAAAACCATAAAGAATCAGCAAAAGAAAGAAAAAACAGAAGAATTCAGAAATCAAGGACGACCAAAGAAAATTACCCAGGGCCCCCAGCCACCTCCTAAATAAGCAGAGAGACCTGGAAAGGTGGCCGCCCCTTCAGGGCTTCTATCTACGGCGTCTCCATGATCCCCACCAGTCGATCCAAGTGTAACTGTAAAATAGCTCAAACCAAGGAGAAGATGGATGATGGACACTCACACTGCGCATCCCAGGTGTCAAAACTAAACTGCGGCGCAACGGCTCGAAAAATAAACTGAAAAACAGAAAGAATAAAATAATGGAAACCAAACAACGTCATCAACGTAAAATGACCAATAAAAGGCCCCACCCAGAGGGGAACAGCACTCGGCACCGGCGGCTGCTCACACCCGCCCCACTCACCGGACGGACCTCCCCGTTTGTGTTGGTGTATTGACGGGCCAAACCAAAGTCCAGCATGTAGCACTTCCTGTAGGTGGAGGGCAGGCGACCCATGGCGAAGTTAGACTGTGGAGCAGACAGGACACCGTTAGGACCTGCAGAGCTGTGCTCCGGCCGCAAATACGAGCACGAGTCTCATTACTGAATAATAAGGAGAAACCAATGTAAGAAACTGGACGGAGGAAGAAGAAGCAACAGTAGACCTTCACAATCATAAGGACCAGGGAAAGCATGAGCCAGGCCATTAAATGATCGATAGATAATAGATAGATGATAGATAATAGATAGATAATATATAGAGAGATAATTAGATAATAGATATAGATAGATAAATAGAAAGATAATAGATAGATGATAGATAGATAAATAGATAATAGATAAATCATAGATAATAGATAATATATAAATAGATAAATAAGAGATAACAGATTGATAATAGATATCTCTAACCTCCTCTTTTGGCCTCTCGCAGCATACTAACGGTACCGTCACACTCAGCGACGCTGCAGCATTACCGACAACGATCCGGATCGCTGCAGCGTCGCTGTTTGGTCGCTGGAGAGCTGTCACACAGACCGCTCTCCAGCGTCCAACGATGCCGGTAACCAGGGTAAACATCGGGTTACTAAGCGCAGGGCCGCGCTTAGTAACCCGATGTTTACCATGGTTACCATCGTAAAAGTAAAAAAAAAAAACACTACATACTTACCTTCCACTGTCTGTCCCCGGCGCTCTGCTTCTCTGCACTGACTGAGCACAGCGGCCGGAAAGCAGAGCGGTGACGTCACCACTGTGCTTTCCGGCTGGCCGGCGCTGACACAGGATGCAGGAGGAGTGCAGAGAAGCAGAGCGCCGGGGACAGACAGCAGAAGGTAAGTATGTAGTGTTTGTTTTTTTAACTTTTACGCTGGTAACCAGGGTAAACATTGGGTTACTAAGCGCGGCCCTGCGCTTAGTAACCCGATGTTTACCCTGGTTACCGGCATCGTTGGTCGCTGGAGAGCGGTCTGTGTGTCTTCTGTCTGTGAAGACATCGCTGAATCGGCGTCACACACGCCGATTCAGCAATGTCTGCAGGAGGTCCAGCGACGAAATAAAGTTCTGGACTTTCTGCAGCGACCAACGATGGCACAGCAGGGGCCTGATCGCTGCTGTGTGTCCAACTGAACGATATCGCTATCCAGGATGCTGCAACGTCACGGATCGCTAGCGATATCGTTGTGAAGTAGTTTAGTGTGAAGGTACCTTAACTCTCCTACTCATGAAGACAGAAACTCCCAGTACCTGTTCTCTAGGCTTTGCTCAGTGGATGATTTCCCCTCTCCCGCTCTGACCACAACCTTCTTTCATTCTCTATCAAGAACTGCCATCCCGCTCAGGTCACCCCCACTTTCCACACTTATAGAAACATACAGGCCATTAACACCCAGAAACTTATGAAGAACTTGCAGTCCTTATAGGCCCCAATCTCCTCCATCTCATGTCCTGATTCTGCTCTGAAGCAATACAATGAAACCCTGCAAAGTGCCCTGGGTGAAGCTGCTCGGCACAGACGGCAACAACCGTGGCACACGCTGCAAACACGTTTCCTGCAGCAGTGTTCCAGGTGCGCCGAACGTCTGTGGAGAAAATCTAATCTACCCAAAGATTTCAGCCATTATAAGCTTATGCTAAAAACATACAACTCTGCCCTTCACCTCTCCAAACAAACCTATTTCAACACCCTCATCACCTCATTGTCCAATAACCCTAAGAGTCTCTGACACTTTTCATTTCCTACTCAACCCAAGAGAGCAGGCCCCAACCACAGATCTCCACACCGACGATCTGGCCAATTACTTCAAAGAAAAAATTAACCACATTCGGCGGGAAATTATCTCCCAATCCTCTCATACCATGCACTGTCCTCCCTCCCCCACTGCATCTAGTTCACTCTCTGACTTTGAACCAGTTACAGAAGAAGTAAGCAGGCTCCTTGCATCTTCTCGCCCAACCACGTGCACCAGTGACCCCATTCCGTCACATCTCCTCCAGTCCCTTTCCCCGGCTGTCACCTCTCACCTAACAAAAATATTCAACCTTTCTCTCACTTCCGGTATTTTTCCATCCTCATTTAAGCATGCCATCATACATCCATTACTTAAAAAAAACCATCCCTCGATCAAAACTGTGCTGCTAATTATAGACCTGTCTCTAATCTTCCCTTCATCTCTAAACTCCTCGAACGCCTGGTCCACTCCCGTCTTACCCGCTATCTCTCAGATAACTCTCTTCTCGACCCTCAATCTGGTTTCCGCTCTTTACACGCTACTGAAACTGTCCTCACTAAAGTCTCTAATGACCTACTAACAGCTAAATCTAATGGTCACTACTCCATGCTAATTCTCCTGGATCTCTCCGCAGCATTCAATACTGTGGATCACGGGTGTCAAACTGCATTCCTCGAGGGCTGCAAACAGGTCATGTTTTCAGGATTTCCTTGCATTGCACAGGTGATAATTTAATCAACTGCAGAGAATGATTCCAGCACCTTGTGCAATGCTAAGGAAATCTTGAAAACACGCATGGTTTGTGGCCCTCGAGGAATGCAGTTTGACACCCCTGCTGTGGATCATCAGCTCCTCCTCACTATGCTCCTATCGGCCTCAATTACACTGTTCTCTCCTGGTTCTCCTCCTATCTCTCTGACCGATCCTTCACTGTATTTTTTGCTGGTTCCTCCTCCTCCTCACCTTCCCCTTACTGTTGGGGTTCCTCAAGGTTCAGTCCTAGGCCCCCTCCTCTTCTCTTTGTACACTGCCCCTATTGGACAAACAATCAGTAGATTTGGTTTCCAGTACCATCTCTATGCTGACGACACCCAATTATACACCACTTCTGATATCACGCCGACCTTTTCAGAAAAAACCGGAGATTGTCTTACCACTCTCTCAAACATCATGTCCTCCCTCTATCTGAAACTGATCCTGTCAAAAACTGAACTCCTCGTGTTTTCTCCCTCTATTAACCTACCTTTACCTGACATTGCCATCTCCGTGTGCGGTTCCACCATTACTCCAAAGCAACATGCCCGCTGCCTTGGGGTCATCCTTGATTCTGACCTTTCATTCACCCCCCACATTCGATCACTGGCTCGCTCTTCTTACCAGCATCTCAAAAACCTTTCTAGAATTCGCCCTTTTCTTACTTTCGACTCTGCAAAAACTCTGACTGTTTCACTTATTCATTCTCGTCTGGACTATTGTATATCTCTACTAACCCGCCTCCCTCTTACCAAACTGTCCCCGCTCCAATCTGTCCTGAATGCTGCTGCCAGGATCATATTCCTCACCAACCGTTACACTGATGCCTCTACCTTGTGCCAGTCATTACACTGGCTACCCATCCACTCCAGAATCCAGTACAAAACTACTACCCTCATCCACAAAGCACTCCATGGCTCAGCACCACCCTACATCTCCTCCCTGGTCTCAGTCTACCACCCTACCCATGATCTCCGTTCTGCTAATGACCTGAGGTTAGCATCCTCAATAATCAGAACCTCCCACTCCCGTCTCAGACTTCTCACGTGCTTCGCTAATTCTTTGGAATGCACTACCTAGGTTAATAAAATTAATCTCCACAGTTTTTAGCCTGCCCTAAAAACGCATTTGTTCAGACTGGCCTACCGCCTCAACGCATTAACCTAACTATCCCTGTGTGGCCCATTCAAAAACCTTAAACCTCATACACTATATGCAGTTATTAGCCCTCTGTGTCTGTACTGCTACATACTTAGGCTGATAACTGGTTCATGCAGCTTTACATGAACACCCGAGCCTTACACTATGGCCGGTCCGAACAACGAAAGCAATTGTTACCATCCACCTCTCCTGTCTCCCCTTTTCCCATAGATTGTAGCTTGCGAGCAGCAGGGCCCTCACTCCTCTTGGTATCTGGTGATTTATGTGTTTATGGTTATTCTGCAATGTCCATTGTCTATACACGTCCCCTCTAAAATGTAAAGTGCTGCGGAATATGTTGGTGCTGCAGAAATAAAATTATTATTATAGATAATAGATGATATTCTCCTTTCGTGAGAAGCGCCTGTATATATCATCACAAAGTGAATTTATTTCAGTTCTTCAATACAAAAGTGAATCTGCTATATTCTATAGAGTCATTACACCATGTTCCAAATTATTATGCAAATGACATTTTTCTCGGATTTTCCTAAATGGTCGGTGCAAATGACAGTCAGTCTAATAAAAGTCATCACCCGTTAGATTATACATCAAATTTTATTGAAGAAACCTCCCAATGATAACAGTATAATCTCCAAAATGAATAAAACCCCACAATGCACTGCTCCAAATTATTAGGCACAGTAGAATTTCTATACGTTTGATATAAAGAACTGAAAAGTCTCATTTGTGGAATTTGCAGCATTAAAGGCTAGCGTCACATTGCGTTAGGGCAGTCCGTTTAGCGCATAGCGCTACGGACTGCGCTAACGCAATGTCCCAAAAGGGATCGCGTTAGCGTGCGCTAGCGATGTGTTCGCCATTACAGGCACTGGCGGCGTTAACGAACTACATTAAACCGCGTTATGCCGTGGTGTAACGTAGTCCGTTAAACGCGGTCACATAACGCAATGTGATCCTAGCCTAGGAGGTCACATTCACTGAACAAAGAAGCTATTTAACTCCAAAACCTCCTAACAGCCAAGTTACATGTAACATCGGAGCCTTCTTTGCTGTCACCTTCACAATTCTTGCCTCCATTGAACTTGTGAGTTTTTGGAGAGTTTCTGCTTGTATTTCTTCCCTCCCAGAGCTGCTGTTTTGATGTGAACGGCCTCCCACCCTCATAGATCTTGTGCTTGATGATTCTCCAAAGGTTCTCTATAGGGTTGAGGTCAGGGGAAGATGGCGGCCGCACCATGAGTTCATCTCCTTTCATGCCCATAGCAGCCAATGACTGAGGTATTATTTGCAGCATGAGATGGGGCATTGTCAGCATGAAGATGATTTTGCTCCTGGTTTCGGCTTTTAGACCATGGAAGAAAGTTGTCAGTCAGAAACGCTATATACTTTGCAGAGGTCATTTTCACACCTTCAGGAACCTTAAAGGGCCCTACCAGCTGTTTCCCCGTGATTCTGGCCCAAAACATGACTCCTCCACCTCCTTGCTGACGTCGCAGCCTTGTTGGGACATGGTGGCCTCCACCGACCATCCACTACTCCATCCATCTGGACCATCCAGGGTTGCTCGACACTCATCAGTAAACAAGACTATTTGAAAATTAGTCTTCATGTATATCTGGACCCACCGCAACGGTTTCTGCTTGTGAACACTGTTTAGGGGTGGCTGAATAGTAGGTTTATGCACCACTGCAAGCCTTTGAAGGATCCTACACCTTGAGGTTCGAGGGACTCCAGAAGCACCAGCAGCTTCAAATAACTGTTTGCTGCTTTTAATGGTATTTTGGCAGCTGCTTTCTTATTCCCATGAATTTGTCTGGCAGAAACCTTCCTCATTAAGCCTTTATCTGCATGAACTCTGTGCTCTGTTTCAGTCACAACTCTCTTCACAGCATGATGATCAAAGTTTTTGTGAAGTATCTAATGTTTTCATACCTTTCCAAGGCATTGCATTAATTAACGCTTTTCAGCAGCAGAGAGATCATTTTTATTTCTCATATTGCTTGAAAACTTTGGCCTGATTAATAATGTGGAACATCATTTTTAAGTAGTTTTCCTTTAATTAGAATCACCTGGAAAACTAATTATCACGTGTTTAACCCCTTCATGACCCAGCCTATTTTGACCTTAAAGACCTTGCCGTTTTTTGCAATTCTGACCAGTGTTATGAGGTAATAACTCAGGAACGCTTCAACGGATCCTAGCGGTTCCCAGATTGTTTTTTTCGTGACATATTGGGCTTCATGTTAGTGGTAAATTTAGGTCAATAAATTCTGCGTTTGTGATAAAAACGGAAATTTGGCGAAAATTTCGCAATTTTCACATTTTGAATTTTTATTCTCTTAAACCAGAGAGATATGTGACACAAAATAGTTAATAAATAACATTTCCCACACGTCTACTTTACATCAGCACAATTTTGGAAACAACATTTTTTTTTGTTAGGAAGTTATAAGGGTTAAAATTTGACCAGCGATTTGTCATTTTTACAACGAAATTTACAAAACCATTTTTTTTAGGGACCACCTCACATTTGATGTCAGTTTGAGGGGTCTATATGGCTGAAAATACCCAAAAGTGACACCATTCTAAAAACTGCACCCCACAAGGTACTCAAAACCACATTCAAGAAGTTTATTAACCCTTCAGGTGCTTCACAGCAGCAGAAGCAACATGGAAGGAAAAAATGAACATTTAACTTTTTAGTCACAAAAATTATCTTTTAGCAACAATTTTTTTATTTTCCCAATGGTAAAAGGAGAAACTGAACCACAAAATTGTTGTCCAATTTGTCCTGAGTACGCTGATACCTCATATGTGGGGGTAAACCACTGTTTGGGTGCACGGCAGGGCTTGGAAGGGAAGGAGCGCCATTTGACTTTTTGAATCAAAAATTGGCTCCACTCTTTAGCGGACACCATGTCACGTTTGGAGAGCCCCCGTGTGCCTAAAAATTGGAGCTCCCCCACAAGTGACCCCATTTTGGAAACTAGACGCCCCAAGGAACTTATCTAGATGCATAGTGAGCCCTTTGAACCCCCAGGTGCTTCACAAATTGATCCGTAAAAATGAAAAAATACTTTTTTTTTTTTTTCACAAAAAAAATCTTTTAGCCTCAATTTTTTCATTTTCACATGGGCAACAGGATAAAATGGATCCTAAAATGTGTTGGGCAATTTCTCCTGAGTACACCAATACCTCACATGTGGGGGTAAACCACTGTTTGGGCACATGGTAAGGCTCGGAAGGGAAGGAGCGCCATTTGACTTTTTGAATGAAAAATTATTTCCATCGTTAGCGGACACCATGTCGCGTTTGGAGAGCTCCTGTGTGCCTAAACATTGGCGCTCCCCCACAAGTGACCCCATTTTGGAAACTAGACCCCCCAAGGAACTTATTTAGATGCCTAGTGAGCACTTTAAACCCTCAGGTGCTTCACAAATTGATCTGTAAAAATGAAAAAGTACTTTTTTTTCACAAAAATTATTTTCGCCTCAATTTTTTCATTTTCACATGGGCAGTAGGATAAAATGGATCATAAAATTTGTTGGGCAATTTCTCCCGAGTACGCCGATACCTCATATGTGGGGGTAAACCACTGTTTGGGCACACAGCAGGGCTCGGAAGGGAAGGCGCGCCATTTGACTTTTTGAATGGAAAATTAGCTCCAATTGTTAGCGGACACCATGTCGCGTTTGGAGAGCCCCTGTGTGCCTAAACATTGGAGCTCCCCCACAAGTTACCCCATTTTGGAAACTAGACCCCCCAAGGAACTTATCAAGATGCATATTGAGCACTTTAAACCCCCAGGTGCTTCACAGAAGTTTATAACGCAGAGCCATGAAAATAAAAAATAATTTTTCTTTCCTCAAAAATGATTTTTTAGCCTGGAATTTCCTATTTTGCCAAGGATAATAGGAGAAATTGGACCCCAAATATTGTTGTCCTGAGTACGCTGATACCCCATATGTGGGGGTAAACCACTGTTTGGGCGCACGGCAGGGCTCGGAAGGGATGGCACGCCATTTGGCTTTTTAAATGGAAAATTAGCTCCAATCATTAGCGGACACCATGTCACGTTTGGAGAGCCCCTGTGTGCCTAAACATTGGAGATCCCCCAGAAATGACCCCATTTTGGAAACTAGACCCCCAAAGGAACTAATCTAGATGTGTGGTGAGGACTTTGAACCCCCAAGTGCTTCACAGAAGTTTATAACGCAGAGCCATGAAAAAAAAAAAAAAATTATTTTCTCAAAAATGATCTTTTAGCCTGCAATTTTTTATTTTACAAAGGGTAACAGGAGAAATTTGACCCCAAAAGTTGTTGTCCAGTTTCTCCTGAGTACGCTGATACCCCATATGTGGGGGTAAACCACTGTTTGGGCACATGCCGGGGCTCGGAAGTGAAGTAGTGACGTTTTGAAATGCAGACTTTGATGGAATGCTCTGTGGGCGTCACGTTGCGTTTGCAGAGCCCCTGATGTGGCTTAACAGTAGAAACCCCCCACAAGTGACCCCATTTTGGAAACTAGACCCCGAAAGGAACTTATCTAGATGTGTGGTGAGCACTTTGAACCCCCAAGTGCTTCATAGAAGTTTATAATGCAGAGCCGTGAAAATAATAAATACGTTTTCTTTCCTCAAAAATAATTATTTAGCCCAGAATTTTTTAATTTTCCCAAGGGTAACAGGAGAAATTTGACCCCAATATTTGTTGTCCAGTTTCTCCTGAGTACGGTGATACCCCATATGTGGGGGTAAACTACTGTTTGGGCACATGCCGGGGCTCGGAATTGAAGTAGTGACGTTTTGAAATGCAGACTTTGATGGAATGCTCTGCGGGCGTCACGTTGCGTTTGCAGAGCCCCTGATGTGGCTAAACAGTGGAAACCCCCCACAAGTGACACCATTTTGGAAACTAGACCCCCCAAGGAACTTATCTAGATATGTGGTGAGCACTTTGAACCCCCAAGTGCTTCACAGACGTTTACAACGCAGAGCCGTGAAAATAAAAAATCATTTTTCTTTCCTCAAAAATGATGTTTTAGCAAGCATTTTTTTAGATTCACAAGGGTAACAGGAGAAATTGGACCCCAGTAATTGTTGCGCAGTTTGTCCTGAGTATGCTGGTACCCCATATGTGGGGGTAAACCACTGTTTGGGCGCACGTCAGGGCTCGGAAGTGAGGGAGCACCATTTGACTTTTTGAATACAAGATTGGCTGGAATCAATGGTGGCGCCATGTTGCGTTTGGAGACCCCCTGATGTGCCTAAACAGTGGAAACCCCTCAATTCTAACTCCAACACTAATCCCCCCACACCCCTAACCCTAATCCCAACTGTAGCCATAACCCTAACCGCAACACACCCGTAACCCCAACACACCCGTAACCCCAACACACCCCTAACCCTAACCACAACCCTAATTCCAACCCAACCCTAAGGCCATGTGCCCACGTTGCGGATTCGTGTGAGATTTTTCAGCACCATTTTTGAAAAATCCGCGGGTAAAAGGCACTGCGTTTTACCTGCGGATTTACCGCGGATTTCCAGTGCTTTTTGTGCGGATTTCACCTGTGGATTCCTATTGAGGAACAGGTGTAAAACGCTGCGGAATCCGCACAAAGAATTGACATGCTGCGGAAAATACAACACAGCGTTCCCGCGCGGTATTTTCCGCACCATGGGCACAGCGGATTTGGCTTTCCATGTTTACATGGTACTGTAAACCTGATGGAACTCTGCTGCGGATCCGCAGCCAAATCCGCACCGTGTGCACATAGCCTAATTCTAAAGGTATGTGCACACGCTGCGGAAAACGCTGCGGATCCGCAGCAGTTTCCCATGAGTTTACAGTTCAATGTAAACCTATGGAAAACAAAAATCGCTGTACACATGCTGCAGAAAAACTGCACGGAAACGCAGCGGTTTACATTCCGCAGCATGTCACTTCTTTGTGCGGATTCCACAGCGGTTTTACAACTGCTCCAATAGAAAATCGCAGTTGTAAAACCGCATTGAAATGCGCAGAAAAAACATGGTAAATCCGCCATAAATCCACAGCGGTTTAGCACTGCGGATTTATCAAATCCTCTGCGGAAAAATCCACAGAGGACCAGAATACGTGTGCACATACCGAAACCCTAACCCTAGCCCTAACCCTACCCCTAACCCTAGCCCTAACCCTACCCCTAACCCTAGCCCTAACCCTAACCCTAACCCTAACCCTAACCCTAGCCCTAACCCTACCCCTAACCCTAGCCCTAACCCTAACCCTAACCCTAACCCTAGTTCTTACCCCAACCTTAGTGGAAAAAAAAAATAAATTATTTTTTTTATTGTCCCTACCTATGGGGGTGACAAAGGGGGGGGGTCATTTACTTTTTATTTTTATTTTGATCACTGAGATATAACCTCTCAGTGATCAAAATTCACTCTGGAACGAATCTGCCGGCCGGCAGATTCGGCGGGCGCACTGCACATGCGCCCGCCATTTTGGATCGGAACACGGGGGGGTGGATTGGAGCACGGAGTGGGGGATCGCTGTGCGGGCGGGTGGATCGGAGCGGGGGGGGGGGGGGAATCGCTGTGCGAGGGGGGGGGATCGGAGTGCGGGGGGGGTTTGATTGGAGCACGGGGGGTGTGATTGGAGCACGGGGGGAGCGGGCAGGAGGACGGGGGAGCGGAGCACAGGACCGAGGGGAGCGGACCACAGATCGGGGGGCTGGGGGGGTGATCGGTGGGGTGGGGTGGGTGCACATTAGTGTTTCCAGCCATGGCCGATGATATTGCAGCATCGGCCATGGCTGGATTGTAATATTTCACCATTTTTTTAGGTGAAATATTACAAATCGCTCTGATTGGCAGTTTCACTTTCAACAGCCAATCAGAGCGATCGTAGCCACGAGAGGGTGAAGCCACCCCCCCTGGGCTAAACTACCACTCCCCCTGTCCCTGCAGATCGGGTGAAATGGGAGTTAACCCTTTCACCCGGCCTGCAGGGACGCGATCTTTCCATGACGCATATGCTGCGTCATGGGTCGGAATGGCACCGACTTTCATGACGCAGCGTATGCGTCAAAGGTCGGGAAGGGGTTAAGATTGATTTCAGTTATCTATTGAGCCCTGAGACACAATACCATCCATAAGTTTATTTGAAAAAACAAAACAATTAAATCTTTATGACACTTAAATCCAATTTGCATAATAATTTGGAATACAAATGTACACACAGAGTGATCTATTTCATGTGTTTATTTCTGTTAATGTTGATGATTATGGCTTACAGCCAATGAAAACCCAAAAGTCATTATCTCAGTAAATTAGAATACTTTATAACACCAGCTTGAAAAATTATGGTCGGTCTACTGAAATGTATAAATAAAGGAAGGTACCACGTTAAGAGGGAAATAAAGACGCCCCGGCCGGTGGGGTTCCCGGGTGCTCGGCAGAAGTATGGCCGACACTGTAAGGAGCGTGTGACGTCCCTGAGCTATGGAGACTGTCTGGGGCCAAAAAACCAACGCGTTTCAAAGGCAAAAAACGGCCTTCATCAGGGTTCAGGGTACTCCTGACGAGCACCTAAGAACGCCACCGGCCGCACACTCCTGTATACTGGATGCTGTTAACCCTTCACACTAGCCGAGGTAAGGAGCCTCACATCTATCTACATAGCTTTTGTTTCGCTCAGCAGGTGCACTGCGCACTAATTCGCACTTGGTTTCATAGGTCACTGCAGGTCGTGCCCGAGATTTTCCTTTTTCCTTGCAGAAGTTAGCTCCAAGTAGCACAACATGCTCACTGGCATTGGTCCCTGGAATCCACCTGTAGAATATGGTTTGCAATTATTGATTAATTCCTGCACCAGATTTAAATAGCTGGGTTTTATCATATGTATTATTATCCGATTTATTTCCCCCATAGTGCGGTACCTTCCTTTATTTATCAGTACAATTATTCTGACAGGGCAGGCACAACCACTGTCTTGGTACCAGCAGCTCCCATATTCTGGCTTTTGGTTAGCGCCAGTGTCTGTTCAGTAAATGCCCTCAGTACTTGGTCGCGGCTCCTTGTGCATCAATTACTGCATCATTGCGGCGTGGCATGGAGGCGATCAGCCTGTGGCACTGCTGGGGGGTTATGGAAGCCCAGGTTGCTTTGATAGCAGCCTTCAGCTCGTCTGCATTGTTGGGTCTGGTGTCTCATCTTCCTCTTGACAATACACAGATTCTCTATGGGGTTAAGGTCTGGCGAGTTAGCTGCCAATCAAGCCCAGTGATACTGTTGTTTTTACACCAGGTATTGGTACTTTTGGCAGTGTGGACAGGGGCCAAGTCCTGCTGGAGAACGACATTTCCATCTCCAAAAAGCTTCCCTGACAGGGACTGGTGGTATATATACCACCCTCACTGCAGACTGCCCGATAACCAGTACGTGACAGGGCAGCCTCTCCGATGGCCAGTTATCCTAAGTGCAGTTCCCTGACTGACCTGAGGATAAGGGGGCACCAGAGAGCTGCGACTGTGTAAGCTCCATCACAGATTGGTGAAAGCAGGGGGATATCCGTATCCCCCCAGTCCTCTCGTGTGTGTGTTTAACTTACAATAATAGATAGATACAGTACAGACCAAAAGTTTGGACACACCTTCTTATTTAAAGATTTTTCTGTATTTCCATGACTATGAAAATTGTACATTCACAATGAAGGCATCAAAACTATGAATTAACACATGTGGAATTATATACTTAACAAAAAAGTGTGAAACAACTGAAATTATGTCTTATATTCTAGGTTCTTCAAAGTAGCCACCTTTGCTTTGATGACTGCTTTGCACACTCTTGGCATTCTCTTGATGAGCTTCAAGAGGTAGTCACCGGGAATGGTTTTCACTTCACAGGTGTGCCCTGTCAGGGTTAATAAGTGGGATTTCTTGCCTTATAAATGGGGTTGGGATCATCAGTTGTGTTGTGCAGAAGTCTGGTGGATACACAGCTGATAGTCCTACTGAATAGACTGTTAGCTGCTTTTTTATCGCCATAATACAAATTCTAAGTAAAGAAAAACGAGTGGCCATCATTACTTTAAGAAATGAAGGTCAGTCCGAAAAATTGGGCAAACTTACTCCTGTCCACAGAATCAGTCAGACTGACCTCTACAACATGGGCAAGACCAAAGAGCTTTATAAGGATGTCAGGGACAAGATCATAGACCTGCACAAAGCTGGAATGGGCTACAAAACCGTAAGTAAGACGCTGAGTGAGAAGGAGACAACTGTTGGTGCAATAGTAAGAAAATGGAAGAAATACAAAATGACTGTCAATCGACATCGATCTGGGGAACCAGGCAAAATTTCACGTCGTGGGGTATCCTTGATCATGAGGAAGGTGAGAGATCAGCCTAAAACTACACGGGGAGAACTTGTTAATGATCTCAAGGCAGCTGGAACCACAATCACCAAGAAAAACATTGGTAACACATTACGCCGTAAAGGTGTAAAATCCTGCAGTGCCCACGAGGTCCCCCTGCTCAAGAAGGCACATGTGTAGGTCCATCTGAAGTTTGTCAATGAACACCTGGATGATTCTGTGAGTGACTGGGAGAAGGTGATGTGGTCAGAGGAGACAAAAATTGAGCTCTTTGGCATTATCTCATTTCGCCGTGTTTGGAGGAAGAGAAATGCTGCATATGACAAAAGAACACCGTCCCCACTGTCAAGCATGGAGGTGGAAACATTATGTTTTGGGGATGTTTCTCTGCCAAGGGCACAGGACTACTTCACCGCATCAATGGGAGAATGGATGGAGCCATGTACCGTAAAATCCTGAGTGACAACCTCCTTCCCTCCACCAGGACATTAAAAATGGGTTGTGGCTGGGTCTCCCAGCAAGACAATGACCCAAAACATAAAGCCAAGGCAACAAAGTAGTGGCTCAAAAAGAAGCACATTAAGGTCATGGAGTGGCCTAGCCAGTCTCCAGACCTTCATCCCATAGAAAACCTATGGAGGGCGTTGAAGCTCCGAGTTGCCAAGTGACAGCCTCAAAATCTTAATTATTTAGAGATGATCTGCAAAGAGGAGTGGAGCAAAATTCCTCCTGACATGTGCGCAAACCTCATCATCAACTACAAGAAACGTCTGACTGCTGGGCTTGCCAACAAGGGTTTTACCACCAAGTATTAAGTCTTGTTTGCCAGAGGGATCAAATACTTATTTCTCGCTGCAAAATGCAAATACATTTTATATAAAGTATACAATGTGATTTTCTGGATTTTATTTTTGATATTCTATCTCTCAATGTTAAATTTAACCCATCTTTAAAATTATAGACTGTTCATGTCTTTGTCAGTGGTGTGAGGCAGTGACTGGTGTTACATGTGAAGGTCGCTGTTTGTTCCCTCCAGGATGTGCACAGAGGCATATTGAGACCATGGGAGTGCATTGTAGTCACAGGCGTAGCTGTGATTGAAATGCAAAATAAAAAGTGTTAGTCCTGGACAAGCCATTCCAGGGCAGATTTAGGAAAACCTGCTGGGCTTTTGTGTTTTGAAATGAATTACGGGATGGTAGTGGTGCAGTCCATTTCATTCCTGGCCGGGTTTTCCATGTGGCTGAAGGCCGCAGATTAAAGTTGAGTACCCTGCAGTATAGGGTTTGGGTGTGTCAAGTTCGGAGTCAGTGTCAGTCTGGTGTTGGCAGGAGTACAGAGCCGGAGGCTCTGCAGAGCTCCACACTGTGAGGCAACACAGGCAAGCAGAACCAAACAGCCAAGTCAGCTGAAAAGCCTGGCACCCACATCATACACAGCGGTGCAGTCGCCCATGGCAACACAGGAGGTGGACTGGCGTGTTTAGTGACTGTAAACTGGAGGATCCCGGCTGCGATCCGGAGGATATCGTGTGCTGTGTTTTTTTTTTGTTGAACATTAAAGAGATGTTTTGCTTTGAACTTTGCTGGGTCACTGCCTCATCACTGCATAGAGTGCTACCACTGCGATACAGTGGGCCAACTTATAAAATCAGCAAGGGATCAAATACTTATTTCCCCCACTGTAGATAGATAGATAGATAGATAGTATATGTATATAGATAATAGATATATAGATAATAGATACATAATAGACAGATAGATGGTATACGTATATAGATAGATAATAGATGTATAGATAATAGACAGATAGATAGATAATCTAATATATAATTGCCTAGAATACTACTTCCTGCAATTTGTGCCAACTTCCGTGGCTTTGTCCGGAGCTAATGTCCGGAGCTAATGTCCGGAGCTAATGTCCGGAGATAAGTGACGTCAACAGTGTCCAGTGTCTGATTGGTTGCCGCCTGCTGCGAGCGACCAATCAGAAACGTGCCGTACTGTGACACACTCCGCCCGCCATTTTGGTGTGATTTTTGAATTTTTACCTCACAGCAAGTTTCTACTGCGTGGAGGCGGGCCCAGTGACGTTGCTCTTCAAGCTCCTGCCGAATTTCGTCAAAAAAATGATAATACCATTTACCAAAACTATATATATTTAGTTGTGAAGTGGTTCAGTGACATTTTCACACCAATTTTGAACTTTTGTTTGGTGTTTTCTCCATATACTGCCTATTATTTTTGTTCTTTCTTACTATTATTTATTAATTGTATTATTCTTACATTTGAATAAATAAAGTATATATGGATTCTAGACTCCCGATTCTTTAGAATCGGGCTGCCATCTAGTAGATACATAATAGAGATATACAATAGATGCATAATAGATAGATGATAGATAATAGACAGATAATGGATAGATCGATAGATAGATAGACAGATAATAGACAGGTCACCAAAGGTCTTCCATGTAGTCACCCCGCATGTGTTCTGCCGCATCTTCCCTTCTCACACGTCTACAGCAGATACAAGCAAGTTAAAGATGAAATGATCTCTAAAAGGGCTAAAGTTAAAGAAGACAAATTTCCGTTGTATTTTAGGCAAAAAAAGAAAATATATATTGTCATTTTTAAAATTACAAAAAGGAAATGGGCCGATGCACAAGTTTGTGCACCCTTGGAGATTTGTGTGCTCAAATAACTCTGACCAAGATTTCAGACTTAAATTAGTCTGTTGGGGTTATGGCTCGTTCACCATCATTGTTAGGAAAGGCCAGGTAATGCAAATTTCCAGCTTTATAATAACCGAGCCTCCTCTAACCAAACTCTGTGCCAAAATCCAGCAGTCATGGGTTCTTCTAAGCAGCTGCCGAGCACTCGGAAAATGAGAATGGTGGAGGCCACAAAGCAGGAGAAGCTATAAGAAGACAGCAAAGCGTTTACAAGTTGCCTTGTCCTCAGTTCCAAACGTAATTAAGCAATGTCAGTTACTAGGAACAGTGGAGGTCAAGATAAGGTCTGGAAGATCAAGCAAAATGTCAGTGAGAGCTGCTTGTAGGATTGCCAGAGAGACAAATCAGAACCCCTGCTTGACTGCAAAAGATCTTCAGAAAGATTTAGCAGACTCTGAACAGTAGAACAATGTACCACCACTCCAGAGACACCTGCACAAATATGCCCTTCATGGAAAAATCATCAGAAGAAAACCTCTCCTGGGTCCTCACCATAAAATTCAACATCAGAAGTATGCAAAAGAACATCTAAACAAGCCTTATGCATTTTAGAAACAATACCTGTGGACCAATGAGGTTTAAATAGATCTCTGTGGTCACAATGGTCAGAGGTATGTGTGGAGAAAAAAAAGACCACAAAATTTCAGGAAAAGAACATCTCGCAAACCAGTAAGCATGGGGGAGGATCAATCACGCTTTGGGGTTGTGTTGCAGCCAATGGAAAGAGGAACATTTCACGGGTAGAGGGAAGAATGGATTTAATGAACGTTCAACAAATTCTTAATGCAAACATAACACCATCTATAAAAAAAGCTGAAGGTGAAAAGAGGAAGAGGAAGAGGATGGCTGCTACAAATGGAGAGAGATCCTGAACACACGTCAAAATCCACAATAGACGACCTCAGAAGGCGCAAGCTGAAGGTTTTACAATGGCCCTCACAGTCCCCTGATCTGAACATCATTGAAAATCTGTGTCTAGACCTCAAAATAGCAGAGGATGGAAGACGCCCCAGGAATCTCACAGAACTGGAAGAATTCTCCAAGGTGCCCAAGGTTTTGCATGCACCCATTTACATTTTTGGCATTTTTTAAATTGTTAAAGATGACATTTTTTGCCTAAAATACAAAGTAAATGTGTCATCTTTAACTTTAGGCCTTTTAGAGATCATTTCATCTTCAACTTGCTTAGCTATTCACAAGAACAGTCATTTTGACCAGGGGTGCCCAAACCTTTACATGCCACTGTATCTCTACACATTCCGCCAGCAGATATGTCCACACATCAACCCTCCAGCAGATATCTCCACGCATCAATCCTCCATCAAATATCTCCACATATCACATCTCCCTCAGATATCTACACACATCAACCCTCCAGCAGATATCTCCACATATCACGTCTCCCTCAGATATCTCCACACATAATTCCTCCAGCAGATATCTCCACACATCATCCCACCAGCAGATATCTCCACACATCGTCCCTCCAGCAGATATCTCCACACATCAACCCTCCAGCAGATATCTCAAACATCAACCCTCCAAATATCTCCACATATCACATCTCCCTCAGATATCTCCACACAATTCCTCCAGCAGATATCTCCACACATCAACCCTCCAGCAGGTATCTCCACACATCAACCCTCCAGCA
Source organism: Ranitomeya imitator (assembly GCF_032444005.1). Lineage (NCBI taxonomy): Eukaryota > Metazoa > Chordata > Amphibia > Anura > Dendrobatidae > Ranitomeya > Ranitomeya imitator. Next base: position 4,300,423 of record NC_091286.1, on the reverse strand, counting down.
GATATCTCCACACATCAACCCTCCAGCAGATATCTCCACACATCAACCCTCCAGCAGATATCTCCACACATCGTCCCTCCAGCAGATATCTCCACACATCAACCCTCCAGCAGATATCTCCACACATCAACCCTCCATCAAATATCTCCACATATCACGTCTCCCTCAGATATCTCCACACATTTCCTCCAGCAGATATCTCCACACATCAACCCTCCATCAAAGATCTCCACATATCACGTCTCCCTCAGATATCTCCACACATCGTCCCTCCAGCAGATATCTCCAAACATTGTCCGTTCAGCAGATATCTCCAAATATCACGTCTCCAGTAGATGCAGACATCTCCACACATCATCCCACCAGCAGATATCTCCACACATCGTCCCTCCAGCAGATATCTCCACACATCAACCCTCCAGCAGATATCTCCACATATCAACCCTCCAGCAGATATCTCCACACATCAACCCTCCATCAAATATCTCCACATATCACATCTCCCTCAGATATCTCCACACATCGTCCCTCCAGCAGATATCTCCACACATCAACCCTCCATCAAATATCTCCACATATCACATCTCCCTCAGATATCTCCACACATCGTCCCTCCAGCAGATATCTCCAAACATTGTCCGTTCAGCAGATATCTCCAAATATCACGTCTCCAGTAGATGCAGACATCTCCACACATCATCCCTCCAGAAGATATATCAACACATCATCCCTGCAGCAGATATCTCCACATATCACGTCTCCAGCAGATATCTCCACATATCACGTCTCCAGCAGATATCTCCACAGATCACGTCTCCAGCAGATATCTCCACAGATCATGTCTCCAGCAGATATCTACAGACAAGTCATCTCCAGCAGATATCAGCACACATTGTCCTTCTGGCAGGTATCTGTACATGGAGGCCCCCAGAATATAGAACTCACAGGCTTGATGTCACGGTGCAGGAAGCCCACTGAGTGGATAGAATCTATAGACTCCAAGATTTGTTTCCCTAGGCGGAGGGTGGTGCTCATGGTGAAGGTGCCACGGGGTTGACTCCTACGCAAATCTGCCAAGTTCCGTCCCTGTGATCAATGAAGATGGTCAGTAATGAACATGTATTCAGCAGTTAAGATGGTCCTGCGACATTAGCGTCCATTACACGCCACTATGTATGATCATGGTTCTCCAGAAGAAATAAAGCATGGTGTGACCAACCATAGGCTCTATGCTGCACAAGATGGGGCGATCGATTAGAAAGCATATCATGTGATCTTCTCTTTACATTATACTGTATACACTGGATATAAAAAGTCTACACACCCCCTCGTAAAATGCCAGGTTTTTGTCAGGTAAAAAATCCTACAAGAGGAATCATTTCTGAACGTTTCCCCCATTAATATTGCCCATAACCTGTACATGATCCATTAAATAATAAACTGACACCACATTAGTGTAGCTTTGTTTTAACTGTGCACACCCTCCTATATCTGGGGCTGGGGCTGTGGTTGTGCTCAGAAGCAGCTGATCACATTTCCTCATGTTACACAGTAGTCAGTGCTTGGCCGCCATCATGTACAGTAATTCTGATTAACCCATGAGAAAGTGTCGCTGTTCCAGAAGGATTTTCCTGACCGTTTCTGGTCTGTAAACAGCTGACAACACAGCAAAGGATCTCACTGTGGAAAGTTGTCAGTCAGGAACAGTTACAAATACATTTCCCAGGCATCAGATCTACCATGGAGGCTGTGAAGACACCAAGAAGGGGCTGAAATCTGGCGCAACAGCGACATTACCAAAAATTGGACATCCCCCAAAAAGCAACAAAAATATATGGTGAAAATTGGCCCAGGAAGCTACAAAGACGCCAACAGCAAAAAGGCTAACTGTGCTTTCAGGTAACTGACCAGAAAATCTGTCCGTGTGAAAGGAGGAACATCACGATACGGTCACGCCGTGACTCATTCTGCATTCTCACCCGTTCTCCCCTCTCCTCGCTCAGTCTGTAACCTGCAATCCATCTTTGCTGGAGGAGACGAGCTGCTGGGATTTCCCAGATGAAGAGCAATATTAAAAAGGTGAAAAAAAGGTCTGAAATGATTGCACTACGTGACAAAAACCAGGAGTTGTACCCGGGGCGTGTAGACTTCTATCCACCATACATGGTGGTACAGTAACTATCGCCTCCTCTTTATAGCCTCCCACCCCCGACGCTACACCTGGGGTCCTCTCATGTTCAGGTGTGCACCAGGCATAGCATCTTACCTGGAGCTGCATGACGACATAGTTGAACTTCTCGTTTCGTCCACAACCAATAAATCTGCAGACATGATCCTTTCCTGTAGAGATACAAGCAGGGAGACTGGGGAAGATGTGGGTCGTGGAGCAGCGCTGCCCCCGTGTTCTGCACGGGTGAATTCATTATCGTCACGGCGTCAATCATGGCCTCACATGTTGTCTCTATGGGTATCCTCAAATCCCGACATGTTGGAGGAAGAGGAGCACGTGGAGAAGGCCAGGTCCAGCAGAAACTCACCGGGAACGAGCTCGCCAGGGCGCACACGCTCTACGGGAACCCTAATGTGCCTGTGAGAACTGCTGTAAGCATGAACCCTACACAACGGAGTGTGGGCCGAAGATCCAACGCAGGCTGTGGACGATGGGAACCATGCCATCACGTCTTACATGAACAGATAGGGGGATTACGGCCACGTTCAGTATGTGTAGGATAAAAACCAGGAGTGGACGTATGGTATATCAATCATGTAAGGGGCACAGGGAATCTAACGAGGTGAGGAAATCCCTATTATTAAAGATCAGAACTTATTATTTTACATATATCTATGTGGGGACCAAATAATATCCAATAATACGTCACAAAGAACACAGGACTCAAAAAACAAGGTCAGGCGGGGGGTGTCCTAACATTTTCCCTAAAGAACAGCCCTGCCTGACCATGGAGGTTGGCACAAGTTATGGTGCCCTCATATATGGAGCCAAAGACTGGTGCTGCCCAATATATGATCAGGCGTATATATAACCCCAATATCCATAAGTGACCATAGACAATATGTCGCATGGAGAACGGGTCCATGCAGATAATGAAGCGCTGAATCCCACCAATACAGAGATATACAGCGGCATCCTTACTCCCATATGGGCTGATCAAGAATAAAGAAACGGGCCCAGACCAGATGCAAAGAGTTACTTCAGTGAGAAGGACCCCATAAAGCTACCAAAGTGCCGCCACCTCAACGCGTTTCCCCATTCATACTGCTTCATCAGGAGGAATTAGAAGGTAAGTCCATAATGGGCGGTTTTCTGGAGTCAAAATGGAACACGAGTGGGTGAAAAATGCAGAATTGATGCACGTGTTCCAATTATACTTTTCCTCTGATTTTCCCACTCCTGATTTTGGCTTAAATTTGCTGATGTAAAATACTGACCAAATGTGGAACATGTGAATGTGGCCTAAATCTGAGGAGCTAAGTGTTCCTCAGGAATAAGAGAAACTGTTTCTAGTCTCTTGTAATCACCTTGAAGCTTCTTTAAGACCGCCACCTCCATCTTCAGAACTTGCTTAGGTTGCTGTGCCGACTCCACCTTCAATGCAACATTTTCCCGAGTCAGCAGGTCCATGGCCTCATAGATCTCACCAAATCCTCCTCCGCCAATCTTCTTCAGCTAGAATAAATGCAAGACAATCAGCAATCAAAGATGTCACGGATGACAGTTCCAGTTTATACATCAAGACAGCCGATGTTCTCACCAGGTTGCCTACAATAGCCCATCATACATCATCAGAATGGTATATACATGAACCCAAAATACATTATCACCATGGTGTTTACACCACACACCAGGGACATCACCAGGGTGTCTACAACAATCCAACAGATATTCTCACGATGATGTCTACAAAGAACCCATCAGACATTATCACCATGACATCTACACCAATCCACCAGACATTCCCACCATGGTGTCCACACCAATCCACCAGACATTCCCACCATGGTGTCCACACCAATCCACCAGTTCGCATACCAGGGTCTAAAAGAACCCGACACATATCATCACCAGGGTGTCTACACTAACCCACCAAAACATTATTACCATGGTGTCTACAAGAACCCCCTACTCCACACCGCGCTGTGATGGATGCCTCACACACTGATGGACCCATAAGACAGATATCGTTGATAAAGGCTACAAGCCGAAACGTTGGATTACTTTGTCTATAAATCATTAAGATCGGTGGATTAATGAATATAACCTTTTGAAAAGTTTACGTTTGTTACATTTTCTGTGCCAAAGGTTATCTTTACAACAAGAACCTGACAGTATCACAATGGCGTCTGCACTAGGGTTGAGCGAAACGGATGAGACAAATTCAAAAATCGCCGACTTTCGGCAAAGTCGGGTTTCATGAAACCCGACCCGATCCTAGTGTAGGATCGGCCATGAGGTCGGCGATCTTCGCGCCAAAGTCGCGTTTCATATGACGCGTTCAGCGCCATTTTTCATCCAATGAAGGAGGACGCAGAGTGTGGGCAGCGTGATGACATAGGTCTGAGTCCCCACCATCTATAAAGGGGCGTTCCCGCCGACCGCCATCTTACTTCTGCTGATCTGAGCATAGGGAGAGGTTGCTGCCGCTTCGTCAGAAGCAGGGATAGCGTTAGGGAGGGAAGATTAACCCCGAAACTGCTTGTGCTGTAGCGATTTCCACTGTCCAACACCACCTTTTCTTTGCAGGGACAGAGGAGGCCAGATTTTTGTGCATCATCTCTGTAGCTTATTAGGCTGCCCTATAAGGCTCCCTGATGGCTGCATTGCTGTTTGCACACCGCTGTGCAAACCAACTGCTTTTTTAAAAGCAAAAATCCTGTTGCTCCTTTCTGCACAGTTCTCTTGTTTATTTGTCCACACTTGTGTGCAGCAGTCCTTTTTATTGCGGTCATACTTGTCCTGAGATCATTGTAGGGAGATTGAAATTGTACTACAGTCCTTGTATTTTTTCATATATCTTCCAGCCACTTTCTGCCACTTAGATTGCGTTGTTATATACACAGGGCCTGAGTTTTGGTTCAGTCTCCCTCCCCCCCCCCCAAAAAAAAAGGGAGATTTAAATTCTCAACAAGTTTATATACACCTTCTACCTTGTTTTACAGTACCATATAACGATTGTTATTTTTGTTAGATTTTCCAAAAAATGAGGAAGTCTGGTGGAAGAGCCCATGGGCGGTGGTTACCAGCTGGTACTGATGATGGTGGTGGAGCATCTGGTGGTAGTGGCAAAAGCACAATAGCACCTAAGGCTAGGTTTAGATTGCGTTAGGGCAATCCGTTTAGCGCTAAGCGCTAGCGGATTGCGCTAACGCAATGTCTTTTTCGGGGTCGTGTTTAACGTCCCGGCTCTCGCAGATCCCCGATCTGCGAGAGCGGGGAACGGACCTCAGGCGCGCGGCGGACGCTGCAAGCAGCGTCCTAGGCACGTCACAAAACACCGGCACATCGCTAGCGCGTGCCGAAAATGGCATGCGCTAGCGATGAGTGTTCCCATTGCTGCCAATGGGCGCGCTAACGGACGCGTTGCACGGCGTTAATTTCGCCGTGCAACGCTGTTCGTTAGCGCGGTCCCATTAACGCAATCTGAACCTAGGTTAAGGCTCGAGGTGTTGAGCCAGTGTCATCGTCTGGCTACACAAGGCCTCGAAGGCTCCCTTATCTGGGAGTAGGAAAATGGCTTTTAAAGCCGGAGCAGCAGGAAAAAGTTTTGGCTTTCCTTGCTGACTCAGCCTCTAGCTCTTTCGCCTCCTCTTCAGAATGTTCCAAATCTAAAAGCAGCGAGTCGTCAGTGGATGTTCCCAGTCAGGAACAAGTCGCTTCCTTGTGGCCTTCACCCAAACCAAAAGTGAAGGATGCGTCAGGCGACACAACAGGTTACTCCATGGAGCTCTTTACACATACCGTGCCTGGGTTAGAGAGGGAAATTGTTAACTGCCCATTACAAGATGAATCGGACATGGAGTGCACAGATGCACAGCCACAGCTAGATTATAATGCTGTTCCATTGACTCCAATCACTACATTGCCCTCGCGCCTCCCACTGCCAGAGACACTTTTGCGAACTATGAGGGGCCCTGTGCCAGTGACATCGCCAACGAGTATGCCCCCCCATCTGATGAAGGAACCTGCACTTTCATCTGCACCTTCCTCTTTGTCCCCATGTAAGGTGGTATGGTATGCGGGAAGGGGAACCTCACTTTCAGCAGGGTCAGATTCTGGCTGTGTAGAGTGCACGGGGAATGTAGTGGTCTGGGTCAATGTACCAGCAGACTCATCTAGCAGTGGCTGGGCAATGGGCAGGATGAGGAGGAAACACAGATATAGGCCCAAATAATAAAGTGGGCTAAATGCAGTTCAAAATTGGTAACAGGACTAAACTGGCGGCATTGCTAGGTATTGGGGTGGGCTCCTCTGCTGAGTAGCAGACAGTGGTAGTTGGGACAAAGTATTAACTGGTCTAAATGGAGACCAGGGCCCCTGTATATTTTAACTATCATTTCAACAATTTTGTATTGGCGGTGCCATTGAAGGATTTAACAGCACAGACTACACAGTGGTGGAGCAGGGAGAGGTAAGTATTGCAAGTGGTAGAGCGCTGTTCGAGCTGGGGGGACACTCTCTCGTGGGCGGTGGTACTGGCACAGGGCCCCTCATATTACGACGGTGTGTCTGACGTTGGTTGTGCACCACCACCATCAGAGACACTTCATTATACTATGAGGGACCCTGTGCCAGTGCCGTCGCCCAAGAGTGGGGACACCCACCTGTCCAGGCAAACGGCACTCGCACGGGTGCTTGCGCCAGGTGGTGACCACGGCCCTGTGGGGGGAGTCACACCATTTAGGGAGGTATAAAAATGGCCTATGGTGGACATTCAGCAGCTGCAAATGGAGGAATTTGAGCAGTCAGTAACAGGAGGCCAAAAGCAAGACATTTTTCAGGCAAGCTACGTGTCAGCAGGAGAAGGTGGGGCAAAATAATTAGAAATCCATGAGTGGTTCATTTTAATGAAGGTTAGATCATCAACATTTTGGGTAGCCAGACGTGTCCTTTTTTCGGTCAGTATTGAACCAGCAGCACTGAAGACTCTTTCTAATAGCACACTAGCTGCTGGGCAAGAGATGTTCTGTAATGCATATTCTGCCAATTCAGGCCAGGTGTCTAATTTAGATGCCCAGTAATCAAAGGGGAATGACGGTTGAGGGAGAACATCGATAAGGGCGGAAAAATAGTTAGTAACCATACTGGACAAATGTTGTCTCCTGTCACTTTGAATCGATGCAGCAGTACCTGTCCTGTCTGCGGTCATTGTGAAAATACTCCACAACCTTGTCGTAAAACCCCTCTGTCCAACGCCACTTCTGATTTGTGCACCTCTAACACCTCTGCCCTGTTGCCCCCTACGGCTCATGTGACGACCATCACCGTCGCTGTGTGCTGGGAATGCCTGAACCAAACGGTCTACAAGAGTTGCTTGTTTGGTGGCCAATATTTGCTCAGGGTTCTCATGTGACATGATATTTTGTAATTTGCCTTTGTATCGTGGATCCAGGAGGCAGGCCAACCAGTAATCGTCATCGGTCATCATTTTTTAGAATGCGGGGTTCCCTTTTTATGATACGCAAGGCATAATCAACCTTGTGGGCCAATGTTCCAGGTGTCAATTCACTGCTTGTGCTGGGTTGAGGAGCACTTTCTTGCAAATCAACATCAGTTGTGTCCCGCAAAAACCCTGTAGCTGACCTTGCAACACCACCAGTTTGTATTGCCCCCTGAGAAGCATCCTCCTCCCATAAATATTCAGCCCCATCATCCTCCTCCTCCTCCTCTTCATCCACCACCTCGTCCAGGAGAGTTCCCTGAGCAGACAATGGCTGACTGTCATCAAGGCTTCCCTCCTCCTCGGCTGCAGACGCCAGCTCCTTTATGTGCGTCAAACTTTGCATCAGCAGACGCATTAGTGGGATGCTCATCCTTATGATGGCGTCGTCTGCACTTACCAGCCGTGTGCATTCCTTCAAAACAGTGAAGGACTTGACACAGGTCTTGTAGCCTCGACCACTGAACACCAGACAACTCCATGTCTGCCATCCAACTGCCTGCCCGTGTATGTGTACCCTCCCAAATAAATTACAGTAGGCCTCTGTTCGCACAGCCTCTGAAGCATGTGCAGTGTGGAGTTCCACCTTGTTGCAACGTCGATTATTAGGCGGTGCTGGGGGAGATTCAGCGATCGCTGATGGTTCAGCATACGGCTGGAGTGTACGGGCGAACGGCGGATGTGCGAGCAAAGTCTTCGCACCTTCAGGAGCAGGACTGGTAACTCCGGATAATTTTTTAAGAAGCACTGCACCACCAGGTTCAAGGTGTGAGCCAGGCAAGGTATGTGTTTCAGTTCTGAAAGGGCTATGGCAGCCATAAAATTCCTTCCGTTATCACTGACTACCTTGCCTACCTCAAGATGTACACTGCCCAGCCATGACTGAGTTTGTTGCTGCAAGTACTCGGCCAGTACTTCCGCGGTTTGTCTGTTGTCGCCCAAACACTTCATTGCCAATACAGCCTGCTGACACTTACCACTAGCTGTTCGATAAAGGGACACCCCGTGTGCAACACTGGCAGCTGCGGATGGAGTGGTCGGGCAACTGCGCTCTGTGGACGAGGACAAGGAGGAGGACGAGGACGAGGACGAGGACGAGGAGGAGGAGGAACGCCTACAGCCAACTGTTTCCTAGACCATGGGCTAGGCAGAACTGTCCCACTATGGCTGTCCCCTGTGGACCCGGCATCCACCACATTAACCCAGTGCGCCGTGATGGACACGTAACATCCCTAGCCATGCATATTGGTCCACGCATCTGCTGTGAGGTGCACCTTTCCACTGACTGATTGTCTCAGTGCATGGACAATGCGGTCTTTGACATGCTGGTGGAGGGCTGGGATGGCTTTTCTTGCAAAGAAGTGTCGACTGGGTAGGTCATAGCGTGGTACTGCATAAGCCATCAGGTCTTTGAAAGCTTTGCTTTCAACCAACCGGTAGGGCATCATCTCTAACGAGATTAGTATAGCAATGTGGGCGTTCAAACCCTGTGTACGCGGATGAGAGGATGAGTACTTTTCCTAATGAGAGTCTCTTGTAGGGTGAGCTGGACTGGAGAGCTGCATATGGTGGAACTAGTGGTGGGGGTTGTGGACATGGCGGATTGAGAGAGGGTTGGTGATGGTATTCTTGATGTTGGCCTACGTACAGTGTTTCCTACCAAAAACCCTGTGAATCCCTGACTGCTTTGGCCTTGCAACGATACCTCCACATTTGCTGCTGGTGGTGTCCTAACCGGTGGGCTTACATTGAGAGAAGCAATGTTGCGTTGCTGACTACCTTCATTCTGAGCAGGTGCACCAACGGTACGGGACGTTTGGTAGTTAGTCCAGGCTTGCAAGTGCATGCTGGTTAAATGTCTAAGCATGCACGTTGTATTTAAACTTTGGAGATTCTTCCTTCTGCTAAAGGTCTTTGAACATTTCTTACATATAACTTTGGACTGATCATTCGGATCTTGGATAAAAAATTCCCACACTGCACTCTTCCTACTATGGAATACCTTTTCAGGCTTTGCACGCTGTTCTCCTTTCACCGGATGGCCACGCTATCCTAAAAGTGTTTTTGACAAACGTTTTTGGCCTAATACGGGCCTGCCAGATGAAAGCTGTTGCGATGTAGATGGCTGCTGCGGATCATCCTCCTCCGCTTCAGAGCTACTGCCAGCGGCACCCTGTTCCCCCAATGGCTGCCAATCTGGGTCAACAACTGGGTCATCTATCACCTCCTCTTCAATGTCATGTGCACCTTCCTCTGTGTCACCGTGTAAGGTGCTGTAGCGTTCGTGATGGGGCACCATAGTCTCCTCAGGGTCAGATTCTGGCTCAGTACACTGCGAGGGCAATGTAGTGATCTGAGTCAATGGAACAGCATTATAATCTAGTTGTGGCTGTGCATCCGTTTACTCCATGTCCGATTCATCTTGTAATGGACAGTTAACAATTTCCCGTTCTAACCCAGGCACGGTATGTGTAAAGAGCTCCATGGAGTAACCTGTAGTGTCGCCTAACGCATCCTTCACTTTTGGTTTGGGTGAAGTACACAAGGAAACGTCTTGTTCCTGACCGGGAACATTCACTGACGACGCGCTGCTTTTATAATTTGAACTTTCTGAAGAGGAGGCGAAAGACCTAGAGGCTGAGTCAGCAAGGTAAGCCAAAACTTTTTCCTGCTTCTCCGGCTTTAAAAGCGGTTTTCCTACTCCCAGATAAGGGAGCCTTCGAGGTCTTGTGTAGCCAGATGATGAGGCTGGCTCAACACCTCCAGCCTTAGGTGCTATTGTGCTTTTGCCACTACCACCAGATACACCACCACCACCATCAGTACCAGCTCGCAACCGCCGCCCACGGCCTCTTCCACCTGACTTCCTCATTTTTTGGAAAATCTAACCAAAATAACAACTGTTATATGGTACTGTAAAACAAGGTAGAAGGTGTATATAAACGTGTTGAGATTTTAAATCTCCCTTTTTTTTTGGGGAGACTGAACCAAAACTCAGGCTGTGTGCATAAAACAACACAATCTAAGTGGCAGAAAGTGGCTGGCTGACATACTCCAAACTAACAGGACAGAAGTATATCCACTTTGTGATAATTTGAATCTCCCTTTTTTGGGATGGAAACTAAACCAAAACTCAGGCCCTGTGTATAAAACACCACAATGTAAGTGGCAGAAAGTGGCTGGAAGATATATGAAAAAATACAAAGGCTGTAGTACAATTTCAATCTCCCTACAATGATCTCAGGACAAATATGGCAGCAATAAAAAGGACTGCTGCACACAAAAGTGTGGACAAATAAACAAGAGAACTGTGCAGAAAGGAGCAACAGGATTTTTGCTTTTAAAAAAGCAGTTGGTTTGCACAGTGGTGTACACACAGCAATGCAGCTATCAGGGAGCCTTATAAGGCAGCGTAATAAGCTACAGAGCTGATGCACAAAAATATAAACTCCACTGTCCCTGCAAAGAAAAGGTGGTGTTGGACAGTGGAAATCGCTACAGCACAAGCAGTTTGGGGGTTAATGGACCCTGCTTAACGCTATCGCTGCTTCTGACGAAGCGGCAGCAACCTCTCCCTATGCTACGATCGGCAGAAATAAGATGGCGGTCGGCGTGCACGCCCCTTTATAGCCCCTGTGACGCCGCAGAAAGCAAGCCAATCACTGTAATGCTCTTCTCTAAGATGGTGGGGACCGAGACCTATGTCATCACGCTGCCCACACTCTGCATCCTCCTTCATTGGCTGAAAAACGCCGCTGAACACGTCATACGAAACGCGACTTTGGCACGAAGATCGCTGACCTCATGGCCGATCCCACACTAGGATCGGGTTTCATGAAACCCGACTTTGCCGAAAGTCGGCGATTTTTGAATTTGTCCGATCCGTTTCGCTCAACCCTAGTGTCAACACTAGAGTAGAGTGAATTTGTTTAAGTTTCCTCTTATTCGGCAAGCTATAGCGCTTACCGAATAAGCTGCAGAGGGAACCCGGCTTCCTGGATCGTGCTGGCTGATCGGCACCGCAGCTGCATGTGTCGCGGCTGTGTCACAGTTACAGCACATGCATGGAGAGCCCAACAAAAAGCTTGCTGAATAAGAGGGAACCCGAACAAATTCGCTCAACTCTAGTCAACACCAATACATCAGACGTTCTCACTATAGTGTCTACACCAACACCAAACATTATCCCCATGGTGTCTACACCAGTTCACTAGACGTTCTCACCATGGCATCTAAAGAAACACACAAGACATTCTCATCAGCATGTCTATACCAACAAAGACGTTATCACCGAGGTATGTACACCAATCCATCAGATGTTCTCACCATGGCATCTACAGCAACAGACCAGACATTCTCACCATGTAGTCTATACCAACACAGCAGATCTTATTCTCACCATGGTATCTACACCAACATACCACATGTTATTCTCACCACGATGTCTACACCAACCCATCAGGCATTTTCACCATGGTGTCAATATTGGCACACCAGACATTGCTCTCACCACGGTGTGAACAACAATACAGCTGACGTTCTCACCGTGGAGTCTAAACCAACACACCAGACATTATCACCATGGGACCTACACCAACATACCACATGTTCTCACCATGGTGTCCACATCAACCCACCAGACGTTCTCAACATGGTGTCTACACCAACACAGCTGAAGTTGTCACTGTGGAGTCTAAACAAACACACCAGACATTATTATCACCACAGTATGTACACCAGCAAATCAGACGTTCACCATGGTGTCCACATCAACCCACGAGATGCTCTCACCCTGGTGTCTGCACCAACACATCAGAAGGTCTTACCACGGTGTCTACACAAATATACATATGATGGTGAGAATGTCTACTATATCAACACACAAGTTTTTCACCATAGTGTCCGCTCTAACACATCAGACGTTCTCAGCACGGTGTCTACACAAACACGTGAGGGTGGATAAAAATCAATGTTTTTTTTTTTAAAAATAATAAAATAAAAAAATAAACAAAAAAAAAAAAAATCGGATTTTTTTATTTAAATCGTATTTTTTTTTTTTATTTAAATCGGATTTTTTTCAATAAACTGCTTTTTGAGGAAAATATTTTACCATCCAAAAGGTTCTTCCATCATGAGATAAAGCTGAGTTGTTTAACTCCGTAGAATAAAGGCTGTATATGTGCAACATTCACAATGCCATGCTCTTCCAGAGGTTTCTGTAGGATTAGTGGGCAGTTTCTCTCCTATATTATCACAGACGCTCGCTTTACTTACGCAGTTCTCAAAACTGAATTTGACTCCGCAGAGGTCCCAGCCTCTTCTTCACGGCAAAAATGTTACAACATGAACAGAGTTGAGAAAAAGACCTTAATCCTATTGTTCTACAAACCTATGAATACAGAATCAACCCCTTCAGTGCCAAGTCCAAGAAGTTAGACAATATGTTTCTGATTGTTTGGAGTGGAATAGATCTGCACAACACAAGAAGAATGTGAATCTAAGTGTGAGGAGGAGGAAGGGCAAGCAGACAAGAAAATGAAAGTGAAACTTTGAGCACAATACTGCAGCATAGCCACAGACAGACAAGTCTGGATCTGTTTGTGTGTACGATCTGAGGTTTATTACATTCTTTTCTTATAATGGCAGCAGGCCGTAAAAGAGACCCAGTTTGGGAATATTTTAATGAAGCTCCTTCGCCTATCGGTAAGGCAGGCATGCTTGCAAAATGCAAACGATGCAACAAAGATGCAAGGCCTGGTGGCGCGAATGAGGCAACATCATGAGAAGTGCGGTGATGAAGAGGAGTCAAAGATGAGAGACAAAGAATGTAATAAACCTCAGATCGTACACACAAACAGATCCAGACTTGTCTGTCTGTGGCTATGCTGCAGTATTGTGCTCAAAGTTTCACTTTCATTTTCTTGTCTGCTTGCCCTTCCTCCTCCTCACACTTAGATTCACATTCTTCTTGTGTTGTGCAGATCTATTCCACTCCAAACAATCAGAAACATATTATCTAACTTCTTGGACTTGGCACTGAAGGGGTTGATTCTGTATTCATAGGTTTGTAGAACAATAGGATTAAGGTCTTTTTCTCAACTCTGTTCATGTTGTAACATTTTTGCCGTGAAGAAGAGGCTGGGATCTCTGCAGAGTCAAATTCAGTTAGGTAGAAACTTAGATTTAAATCACTGATTTAAATCAAGCCTTACTGACTAGTGATTTAAATCGTGATTTAAATCAGTTAGATTTAAATCAAATCCACCCACGGTGAAACACCAGACATTTTCATTCCAGTGTCTACACCAGTAAACACATTATACTCCCCATATTCTACACTAGCACAACATACACCAGATACTCTACAGGCTTCTTCTTCAACATCTTCACCAGCATACCGCAGGTTAGGACGGGGTACCAGCACAGTCCGTGTAGCCTTCTTACCACTTTCCAGCGGTCTTTCACCACGTAACTGACTGGCAGGATGTCTACTTGTTCGGCTCCACCACTCATGTTTCCGTCGTCCCTGATCACCGCAGCTAAGCACTGCATGGGCCACCCAGACAGGATTCGCCCAGCCCCAGACCTAATAGAGACATTGACCTGTGGGAAGATAAAACAGGATAAAGATGTGATAATCCACATGACAGGATCTGGTCTGCAGTCACAATAATCAATAATATATAACCCACACCGGTGGACCACGCCGGGCGCACACTACAGTGCACAGCCAATTACAAGAGGATAATTCTCATTATGAGTAAACACCCAAATGCTGCAGAACGTGCGTATCCGAGCTGGGCTCAGCTATTCTGGGCCTGTCCTGATCCCCTGGGGCTCAGCCTCTCGTGCTGGACTCGGAGACAGATGTCAGATTCCTGCTGACGGCAGCGATAGTGAGAGAAAAGTGTTCGGATGAGCCCAGCCATTTAGAAACAGTCAGATGCAGGAGAGCGGTGGCAACCAGATGCCTTCAGAGTCATCAGTGGATATCCAAGGGATGAATACATAGCAAAAGTGCAGATGGTCCTCTCCCACATAAGACACCCAAAGGCTCAGAAAACAGCACGGAATATAGGTCCTAGTGCGTGTGTTAGCACCTAAGGGGACAGTAAACAAGGCGTGGGAATATCCAGCTCCGGCACACCAATGTTCTGCACATCAAATCATAGTGAAGGACATAATGGTTCCGTCTGTACTGTGCTCAGATGCCGAACGCTGGGTGACAGAAGCTGCAGACAAAGATGGAGAAGAGTGAAATGAAGCGCTGTCCTGGAGCACGGGGTTATCCCGGTCCCGGAGGCTGCAGGTTGGGGCACGAAAAAAAGCTCACGTCATAAGCACAGATGTAAAAGGGCGCACACCCAAACTACACCATCAAGACTCACATCATTCCAGGTCGAAAGTGCAGCACCATCTGTCTGACCGGGCAGACATGGTCACCTTGGTCCAGTCAGTGTGGCCAAGGCACCCACATCCCATACTGATGACCATTCTACAGACACTGCCCTCCTCCCTAACCCATATCCCACACGGATGACCATTCTACAGACACTGCCCTCCTCCCTACCCTAATCCATATCCCATACTGATGACCATTCTACAGACATTGCCCTCCTCCCTAACCCATATCCCATACTGATCACCATTCTACAGACACTGCCCTCCTCACTAATCCATATCCCTGATGACCATTCTACAGACACTGCCCTCCTCCCTAATCCATATCCCATACTGATCACCATTCTACAGACACTACCCTCCTCACTAATCCATATCCCACACTGATGACCATTCTACAGACACTGCCCTCCTCCGTAACCCATATCCCATACTGATGACCATTCTACAGACACTGCCCTCCTCCCTAACCCATATCCCTGATGACCATTCTACAGACACTGCCCTCCTCCCTAACCCATATCCCACACTGATGACCATTCTACAGACACTGCCCTCCTCCCTAACCCATATCCCATACTGATGACCATTCTACAGACACTGCCCTCCTCCCTACCCTAATCCATATCCCATACTGATGACCATTCTACAGACATTGCCCTCCTCCCTAACCCATATCCCACACTGATCACCATTCTACAGACACTACCCTCCTCACTAATCCATATCCCATACTGATGACCATTCTACAGACACTACCCTCCTCACTAATCCATATCCCATACTGATGACCATTCTACAGACACTGCCCTCCTCCGTAACCCATATCCCATACTTGTGACCATTCTACAGGAGGTACCCCCCTACCTAACCCATATTCCATATTGATGACCATTCTACAGACACTGCCCTCCTCCGTAACCCATATCCCATACTTGTGACCATTCTACAGGAGGTACCCCCCTACCTAACCCATATTCCATATTGATGACCATTCTACAGACACTACCCTCCTCCCTAACCAATATCCAACAATGATGATGCTTCTACAGACACTACCCTCCTCATTAACCCATATAATACACTGATGACCATGCTACAGACAGTAGCCTCCTCCTTAATCCATATCCCACACGGATGACAATTCTACAGGCACTACCCTCCTACCTAACCCATATCCAATATTGATGACCATTCTACAGACACTGCCCTCCTCCCTAACCCATATAATACACTGATGACCATCCTAGACACTACCCTCCTCAGTAACCCATATAATACACTGATGACCATTCTACAGACACTACCCTCCTCACTAACCCACATAATACACTGATGACCATTCTACAGACACTACCCTCCTTCACTAACGTCTTTGCAGATCAATCTCTAAATCATCAAGATTCTGAGGCGGTCGCTTGGCAACTTGAAGCTTCAACTCTCTCCATAACTTTTCTATGGGATGAAGGTCTGGAGACTGGCTAGGCCACTCCATGACCTTAATGTTCTTCTTTTTGAGCCACTCCTATGTTGTCTTGGCTGTATGTTTTGGGTCATAGTCTTGCTGGGAGACCCAGCCACGACCCATTTTTAATGTCCTGGTGGAGGGAAGGAGGTGGTCACTCAGGATTTTACGGTACATGGCTCCATCCATTCTCCCATTAATGCAGTGAACTAGTCCTGTACCCTTAGCAGAGAAACATCCCCAAAACAATGTTTCCACCTCCATGCTTGACAGTGGGGATGGTGCCCTTTGGGTCATATGCAGCATTTCTCTTCCTCCAAACACGGCGAGTTGAGTTAATGCCAAAGAGCTCAATTTTTGTCTCATCTGACCACAGGACCTTCTCCCAATCACTCAAAGAATCATCCAGGTGATCATTGTCGTGTACTTAAAAACGGGGAAAAAATTCCAAGTGCGGTGAAATTGCAAAAAAAGTTCAATCCCACACTTTTGTTTTGCTTTTTTTTTACTAGGTTCACTAAATGCTAAAACTGACCTGCCATTATGATTCTCCAGATTAGTACGAGTTCATTTTTAAGTGGTAAAAAAAAAAAAAAAATTACAATGTTAGTTAGAAAAAAAAAAATTGTGCCATTTTCCGACACCCGCAGCGTCTCCATTTTTCGGGATCTGGGGTTGGGTGAGGGCTTATATTTTGCATGCCGAGCTGACGTTTTTAGTGAAACCATTTGGTGCAGATCCGATCTTTTGATCGCCCGTCATTGCATGTTATTGCATGTTTCGACCAAAAAAAACGAAATTCTGACTTTTTATCGCTACGCCTTTTAGCGATCAAGTTAATCCTTTTTTTATTGACAGATCGGGCGATTCTGAATGTGGAGATACCAAATATGCGTAGGTTTGAAATTTTTTTTTATTGTTTTATTTTGAATGAGGCGAAAGGGGGGTGATTTGAACTTTTATATTTTTGTAACTTTTTTTTTATATTTTTAAGAACATTTTGTTTTTTTTACTTTTGGCATGCTTCAATAGCCACTTTGGGAGACTAGAAGCTGGCACAACTCGATCGGCTCTGCTACATAGAGGTGATGATCAGATCACCTATATGTAGCAGAATTGCTCACCTGCTATGAGCGCCGTCCACAGGGTGGCGCAAATAGCAAGCCGGCAGCGACAACCATAGAGGTCTAAAGGAGACCTCTGGTTGTTATGCCAACCCACCGGTGACCGGCGATCACGTGAAGGGGCCACCAGTGGGCGGATTTCCGTCTTGATGGCCAGAAGCGCAAGTTAAATACCGCTGTTAGAGTTTGACAGCGGCATTTCACGGTTTAATAGCCACTGGTGGATGGTGAATCCACCAGAGGCTGTTCTGGGCACATGTCAGCTGTTCAAAACAGCTTACATGTGCCAGGAAAGACCAGGGCTCACCAACGGAGCCCACATCAAAGGGAGGGAGTCCGACATCAGTGTAAATGTACGCCCAATGTCGGAAGGGGTTAATGCAGGTCACGAGTTGATTAGGAGCGTCTAATTGGTCTGTAGGAGTCAGAACTCTTGGTTGATAGGGGATCAAATACTTATTGTGTAAATTATATAAATGTATGTGTATTTTGCAGTGAGAAATGTGATTTTCTGGATTTTATTTTTGATATTCTATCTCTCAATGTTAAAATTAACCTACCCTTAAAGTTATAGACTGTTCATGTCTTTGTCAGTGGGCAAACTTACAAAATCAACAAGGGATCAAATACTTATTACCCCCACTGTATGCTACCCTCCCCTCTAATCCATACCGTACCCTGATGACATTCGGCAGACACTACCCTCTTCTGAATCCCATATCAAAAGCCGATGACCATTTTACGGATACTGCCCTCCTCCCTAACCCACACCAAGCACTGATGACCATTCAACAGACACAACCCTCCTTCCAAACCCATACCCTACACCGATGACCATTCCAAAGTCATTACCATCCTCCATAACCTAAAACCAACAACAACGACCTTTTTACAGACCATACCCTCCTCCCTAACCGATATCCAACATGGATGACCTTTCTATAGACACTCCCCTCCTCCCTAACTCACATCCAACACAGACAGACACTCACGTCCTCCTTGACCTATACCCTACACTGATGAGCCTCTTCTCCAAGTCATATGCTAGACCTATGACTCTTCTGCAGACACTACCCTCCTCCATAAGCCATATCCAACACTATGATGACTATGAGAGGACACTACCCTCGTCTCTAAGCCATACTGCACATTGATGCCCCTTTTACGGACACTGCTGTCCTCCCTAAATCCATATCCTAAACTGATGACTTCTCCAGACACTACCCTCCTGCCCAACTCATGTCGTATACTGATGACCCTTCTACAGACACTACCCTCCTGTCGTATACTGATGACCCTTGTACAGACAATGCCCTCTTCCCTAACCCACTGATCAACCATCTACAAACAAAAAATTCTCCTTAACCCATATGCAAAACTGATGACCTTTCTACAGATACTACCTTTCTCCCTAACCAATATAGTCTGCTCAGGGCCGGCGTTAGGGGCAGGCAGACTAGGTAGCCAGTGGCCGCATTATACTCTACGGGGGGGCTGAATTATACTCTGTGAGGGAGGGGGTCTGCATTATACTCTATGAGGGAACTACATTATACTATATGAATGGGGCTGCATTATACTCTATGGGGGGCTGAATTATACTCTATGAAGGAGGGAGTCTGCTTTATACTGTATGATGGGGTCTGCTTTATACCTTATGAGGGGGCTGCATTATACTCTATGAATGGGGCAGCTTTATACTCTATGGGGGGCTGAATTATACTGTATGAGGGAGGGGGTCTGCTTTATACCTTATGAGAGGGTCTGCTTTATACTCTGAGGGAGGGGGTCTGCTTTATACTGTATGAGGGGGTCTATGAGGGAACTACATTATACTCTATGAATGGGGCTGCATTATTCTATGAGGGGGCTGCATTATACTCAATGAGGGATGCAGCTTTATACTCTATGGAGTGGCTACATCATACTCTATGGGGTGGCTGCACTATACTTTATGGGGTGGCTGCATTATACTCTGAGGGGTCCTGCCTTATACTATGAGAATTTATAGCAGAAGAATGCTGGCACTTAATCCTTGGCTGAAGCAGCTGTGTACCACAAGTCTTTTAGCTAACCACCATCAACCATCAAAATACAGATGCATGAAACCCGTTGAAGCGCATTGAGCATGAAACGGCTGTCTTTTCCTAAAGTCCCCCACATTCCTCCAACTGAACCCGCTACCACATGACTGAATAAATAAAGTTTTAATCGGAGGGCGAGTGGTACCTTTTCTTCTGTTTTAAACATTGATTATACTATAGTAGGACTGCCTTATACTCCAAGGACTATGGGGAGTGAATTATACTATATGTACTATATAGGACATGCAATATACTGTATAAAGTACTATGGAGAATCTATTATATTATATGAAGGACTATGGGATGCATTATACTATGGGGAGTCCAATTTACTATATGGAGGACTATGGGGGTGCATTATACAATATGTTGGACTATGGGATGCATTATATGATACTGAGTACTATGGAGAGTGCATTATACTATAGGGAGGATATGGGCTGTGCACTATAATATATGAAAGCCTATGCTGAGTGCATTATACTGTATGGGGGACTATGGGGTGTATTATACTGTATAGAGAACTATAGGGTGTACGTTACACTGTATGGAGAACTATGGGGTGTGCATTATACTATATGGAGTTCTATGGGGAGTGCATTATACTATATGGAAGACTATGGGGCGTGTATTATACTATATGGAGTGCTATGGGGCACATTATACTATATATAGGACTATGGGGAGTGTATTGTACAATATGGAGAGCTATGAGGCACATTATACTGCATGGAGGACAATGAGGAGTGTATTATATTATATGGAGGACTATGGGGAGTGTATTATATTATATGAAGGACTATGGGAAGTGCATTATACTATATGGAGGACTATGGGGTGTGCATTATACAATATGGAGGACTATGGTGTGCATTTTACTATGTGGAAGACTATGGAGTGTATAATACTATATGGAGGACTATGGGGTGTGCATTATACAATATGGAGAACTATGGTGTGCATTTTACTATGTGGGAGACTACGGGGTGTACAATACTATATGGAGGACTATGAGGAGTGCACTATACTATATGGAAGACTATGGGGTGTGCATTATACAATATGGAGGACTATGGGGTGAATTATACAATGTGGAGGACTATGGGGTGTATTATACTAAACAATCAAAATGCTGCCTATTCATCGAGTGATTGGATTGTTTATGCTGGAACAAAAATCATTGTTCTCTGTAGCACATCGCCGGTGTAAACTGCAGATACTGATACTGTATGGGGACAGATTGATCTATTAGTGATTGTTCTATCCCTATCATTGTTCCTCAGCCGGTGTAAAGAGGCCGGGAAACAAGTGTTGAACGACTTCAATATTCTCGATAACGCTCGTCTAGCGTCCTGAACTCACTGCATGTAAATATAACCAAAATGTTTCTGTGTGATGGTGCAATATGTGAGCATTTGGGGTCCTACTTTAAACTTTTGCCCAGGCCCCACTTTGTGTAAAACCGGCAATGAGTAAACTGATGACCCTTCTACCCACACTACCCTCCTCCCCAACCCATATGCTACATTGATGAGCTTTCTACAGACACTACCCTACTCCCTACCCCATTTCCAACCCCAATGACCCTGCCACAGACTCTACCCTCCTTCCTAATCCATAGTGTACACTGATGACCTGTCTACAAACTAATCACCTTTCTGCACAGAACTTTTTAGTACATAAAAACCCCTTTCCCCACAGCCTTTCCATTTCGAGAGACATGATTCTTACTGTGCTCTTCTTGCCATGGCTGGACTGAGATGAGAGTAAATCCAGGGAACAATAAGGGAGGAAGACAAGACACATGATAAGACACAGGAGTAAACTGTACATGCAGAATGTCAAAAGCAAGTGATGCACGAGCGTGGCCAGAGCAGAGCTAAGCGCACAAGCAGAAGCCTTCCAATAGATGGCCCATCACAACCCTTCCCAGAAACAGCAGTAACATGGTGCCTTCTCTATTCCAACCCACTGTACATTATTACGAGGAGTCAATCAGGTCAGTGTAACCATCTCATGACAGCTTTGTAATGGATTCTGATCATCATCTGATAGTCACATCCAGAGCTGCACTCTCAATTCTGCAGGTGTTCGCTTAGCTCAGAGTTCTCCCAATAGTTTCTCCTGCTTCAGACAACGCAGAGCAGATCCTGCTATGGTACAAGTTAACCTACGAAAATTTCATAGAACGCAATCTACTAAAAGACCATCCTTGGCCAAAATGATGGACGCCCTCATGTAAAAGGACGATCACTCAGCTTTACTACTTAATAGCAAATCAAGGAATTACAAATATGACATTAACCAATGCTTAATAGTTGCATGAAAACTCAGTAACTAACAGGAAATTATTGTTATTCGTAAAGGTTTCTCCAGATCAAGAAAAGAATATGGAATCACGGCAATAGAAAACCCAGCGACCACTTTGCTTTCTTCACGTTAGTAATGTGTGAATTCTCAAAGGTACAGATCTCACCAATTATAAATATTCTACATCAATATGGTTCCAATTTCCTCAATGAGATGGTAACAGATGGGCTAAATTCTCGAAAGATCGGGGGAACATCAGCTTTATCCTCTAAGATAGGGATACAAGGGATACAGATTGACCCTTTCCACAATTATCTGGGACAGAATTGCCTTGTTGATGAATCGTTGACAGATCGGCTTGATCCTTGCTGATTGTGGGACATATTGGCCTTATCCTTGATCATCGGGAGACACAACAGCCTTACCCTTGATGATCGAGTGATAGAGCGGCCTTCTCCTTGATGATCTGGCAACAGATTGGCCTTATCATTGATCAATGGATAGATCTGCCTTATTCTTGATGATCAAGGCACAGATCAACCTTATCATTGATGCTAGGAGACAGATTAGCTTAACCCTTGATGCTCGGGGACATATCGGCCTTATCTTTGATGATCGGGGACAGAACTGCCTTATCCTTGAAGATCGAGGGACAAATCAGCCTTATCCTCGAAGATGGAGAGACAGATCGGCTTTATCCTCGAAGATTGAGGGACAGATTGGCCTTATCCTTGATGATCAGGGTACAGATCAGCCTTATCCTTGATATTTGGGAGACAGATTGGCCTTATCCTTGATGATCGGGTGATAGAGCGGCCTACTCCTTGATGATCTGGCGACAGATTAGCTTTATCCTTGATCAATGGATATATCTGCCTTATCCTTGATGATCAAGGGACAGATCAACCTTATCCTTGATGCTAGGGGGACAGATTAGCTTATCCCTTGATGCTCGGTGGACATATCGGCCTTATCCTCAATGATCGAGGGACTGACCAGCCTTATCCTCGAAGATCGAGGGACAGATCAGCCTTATCCTCGAAGATTGAGAGACAGATCGGCCGTATCCTTGATTAGGGGATAGATCGGCCTTATCCTGGAAGATTGGGGGACAGATCAGCCTTATCTTCAATTGTTGGGGGTATAGAGCGGCCTTATCCTTGATGATCGGGAGACAGACTGGCCTTATCCTTGATGTTCGGGTGACAGACCACCCTTCTCCTTGATGATCTGGCAACAGATTAGACTTATCCTTGATTAATGGATAGATCGGTCTTATCCTTGATGATCGAGGGACAGATTAGCCTTATCCTCGAAGATCGAGGGACAGATCGGCCTTATCCTGGAAGATCGGGGGACAGATCAGCTTTATTATCGAAGATCGGGGGACAGATAGGCCTTATCCTCGAAAATTGATGAACAGATCGGCCTTATCCTTGATGATCAGGTGACAGATCAACCTTATCCTTGAAGATCGAGGGACAGATCGGCCTTATCCTCAATCGGGGGACAGCTCAGCCTCATCTTCAATGATCGAGGGACAAATCAGCCTCATCCTCAATGATCGAGGGACATATCGGCCTTAACCTTGATGATCGAGGGACATATCGGCCTTATCCTCAATCGGGGGACAGCTCAGCCTCATCCTCAATGATCGAGGGACAAATCAGCCTCATCCTCAATGATCGAGGGACATATCGGCCTTAACCTTGATGATCGAGGGACAGATCGGCCTTATCCTCAATCGGGGGACAGCTCAGCCTCATCCTCAATGATCGAGGGACAAATCAGCCTCATCCTCAATGATCGAGGGACATATCGGCCTTAACCTTGATGATCGAGGGACATAATAATAATAATAATAATATTATTATACATTTTTATAGCGCCATTTATTCCATGGCGCTTTACATGTGAATACGGGGCAAATATAGACAAATACATTAAACATGAGCAGATAACAAGGCACACGAGTACATAAGGAGGGAGGACCATGCCCGCGAGGGCTCACAGTCTGCAGGGGGTGGGTGAGGATACACTAGGAGAGGGAAGAGCTGGCTGTACGGCTGTTCAGTAGGTTGAGGATCACTGCAGGCTGTAGGCTTGTCGGAAGAGATGAGTCTTCAGGTTCTTTTTGAAGGTTTCTATGGTAGGCGCAAGTCTGATGTGTTGGGGTAGAGAGTTCCAGAGTATGGGGGAAGCACGGGAGAAGTCTTGGATGCGGTTATGGGAAGAAGAGATGAGAGGGGAGTAGAGAAGGAGGTCTTGGGAGGATCGGAGGTCGCGTGTAGGTAGGTACCGGGAGACCATGTCACAGATGTATGGAGGAGACAGGTTGTGGATGGCTTTGTATGTCAGTGTGAGGGTTTTGAACTGGAGTCTCTGGGCGATAGGAAGCCAGTGAAGGGCTTGACACAGGGGAGAGGCTGGGGAATAGCGGGGGGACAGGTGGATTAGTCGGGCAGCAGAGTGTAGGATGGATTGGAGTGGTGCCAGAGTGCTAGAGGGGAGTCCAGAGAGTAGGAGGTTGCAGTAGTCGAGGCGGGAGATGATAAGGGCATGCACTAGCGTTTTTGCAGTGTTGCGGTCAAGGAAAGCACGGATCCGGGAAATATTTTTGAGTTTGAGACGACAGGAGGAGGCAAGGGCTTGGATATGTGGCTTGAAAGAGAGGGCAGAGTCGAGGATCACCCCGAGGCACCGGGCGTGTGGGACTGGGGATAGTGAGCAGCCATTGACATTGATGGATAGGTCTGGTGGAGGGGTAGAGTGAGATGGGGGAAAGATGATGAATTCTGTTTTGTCCATGTTCAGTTGTAGAAAGCGAGCAGAAAAGAAGGCTGAAATGGCAGACAGACAGTGCGGGATTTTGGTAAGCAAGGAGGAGAGGTCAGGTCCGGAGAGGTAGATCTGCGTGTCGTCAGCGTAGAGATGGTACTGCATACCATGGGATTCTATGAGCTGTCCCAGGCCGAAAGTGTAGATGGAGAAGAGTAGGGGTCCTAGAACAGAGCCTTGAGGAACACCGACTGACAAGGGGCGAAGTGAGGAGGTGGTGTGGGGGAGGAAGACACTGAATGTTCGGTCTGTCAGATATGACGAGATCCAGGAAAGGGCCAAGTCTGTGATGCCAAGGGATGAGAGGATTTGTAGCAAAAGGGAGTGATCTACAGTGTCAAAGGCAGAAGACAAGTCCAGGAGAAGGAGGACAGAGTAGTGTCGCTTGCTCCTGGCAGTTAGTAGGTCATTGGTGACTTTAGTTAGGGCAGTTTCAGTTGAGTGATGGGAACGGAAGCCTGATTGTAACCGATCAAAGAGGGAGCAGGAGGAGAAGTGGGAGGACAGTTCAAGATGGACGTGTTGCTCCAGCAATTTGGAGGCATAAGGGAGAAGAGATATTGGGCGATAGCTAGACACAGAGGATGGGTCGAGGGAGGGCTTTTTGAGGATGGGTGTGATCTTGGCATGCTTGAAGGATGAGGGAAAGACACCTGTTGTGAGTGAGAGGTTGAAGAGGTGCTTTAGGGTTGGGATGAAGACCGTGGAAAGGTTAGGGATGAGGTGGGATGGGAGCGGGTCAAGCGTGCAGGTGGTGAGGTGTGATCTTGACAGGAGGGTGGAGAGCTGATCTTCTGTCATGGTGGAGAAGCTGGTTTTGGAGGAGCAGGGTTGAGCAGCTAAGAGGGGCAGTGGGCGCTGTGGGCCAAAGCTTTCTCTGATCGTATCGATCTTCTGTTTAAAGAAAGAGGCGAAGTCATCAGCAGAAATGAGGGGGGAGGGAGGAGGTGCGGGGGGACGGAGTAGAGAATTGAAAGTGTTGAAAAGCTGTTTAGGGTTGTGGGACAGGGAGGATATGAGGGATGAGAAGTAAGTTTGTTTTGCGGCAGTGAGCGCAGACTTGAAGCTGGCGAGGGACTGCTTGTATGCAGTGAAGTGGTCGGCAGAGTGGGATCGCTTCCATCTCCGCTCAGCAATCCTGGAAGCCCGTCTCAATTCTTTGGTCAGGCTGGTCAGCCAGGGCTGCCTGTTAATTGTACGAGTTTTACTATGCATGAGTGGGGCGGCCGAATCGAGTGTTGTTGTTATTGTGGTGTTATAAAAAGTGGCAGCAGCATCTGTGTCATGAAGGGAAGCTATGTCTGTGAGAGGGAGAAGGGACTCAGAGAGTGATTGTAAGTTGAGATGTTTGAGATTTCTGCGAGGGTGAGTGAGTTATTATAGTACAATATAGAAAAATCAGCCGCACTCCCATGGTACATCTCTGCAAAAATGCGATGCATTTATTCACATGTGCTGAGACATACAGATACTTTTCAGATGGGATCCTTATTGTATATAGTTTTCTGTAAATAATGATTATGTTCATCTGGTTTTGTCTTTATGTAAAGCACCCCATATGTATATAACACTAATTGTTATTTGTGTTTGATTACAGTTTGAGAAAGACCCGAGGCAGGGTCGAAACGTTACTACTTCGTTTATACTCCCTGCTGTGTGTGTATATATATGAAAATTTTGTCTCAACACATGTGAATAAATACATCACATTCTTGCAAAGACACACCACAAGAGTGCGGCTGACTCCTCTATATTGGACTTGTTGTTGGGTTTTTCCCAAGTACAGCCAGCACCAACCTAAGATAGCTGAGTGCGCTCCTTTTTTCTTAATATAAGTATTATAGTAGTTATATTCTTGTACATAGGGGACAGTATTATAGTAGTTATATTCTTGTACATAGGGGCAGTATTATAGTAGTTATATTCTTGTACATAGGGGCAGTATTATAGTAGGTATATTCTTGTATATGGGATAAGTATTATAGTAGTTATATTCTTGTACATAGGAGCAGTATTATAGTAGTTATATTCTTGTACATAGGGGCAGTATTATAGTAGGTATATTCTTGTATATGGGATAAGTATTATAGTAGTTATATTCTTGTATATAGGAGCAGTATTATAGTAGTTATATTCTTGTACATAGGGGCAGTATTATAGTAGTTATATTCTTGTACATAGGGGCAGTATTATAGTAGTTATATTCTTGTACATAGGAACAGTATTATAGTAGTTATATTCTTGTACATAAGAGCAGTATTATAGTAGTTATATTCTTGTACATAGGAGCAGTATTATAGTAGTTATATTCTTGTAAATGGGAGCAGTATTATAGTAGGTATATTCTTGTATATGGGATAAGTATTATAGTAGTTATATTCTTGTATATAGGAGCAGTATTATAGTAGGTATATTCTTGTACATGGGATAAGTATTATAGTAGTTATATTCTTGTATATAGGAGCAGTATTATAGTAGTTATATTCTTGTATATAGCAGTATTATAGTAGTTATATTCTTGTACATAGGAACAGTATTATAGTAGTTATATTCTTGTACATAGGGGCAGTATTATAGTAGTTATATTCTTGTACATAAGAGCAGTATTATAGTAGTTATATTCTTGTACATAGGAGCAGTATTATAGTAGTTATATTCTTGTACATAGGGGCAGTATTATAGTAGTTATATTCTTGTACATAGGGGCAGTATTATAGTAGTTATATTCTTGTACATAGGGGCAGTATTATAGTAGTTATATTCTTGTACATAGGAGCAGTATTATAGAAGTTATATTCTTGTACATAGGAGCAGTATTATAGTAGTTATATTCTTGTACATAGGGGCAGTATTATAGTAGTTATATTCTTGTACATAGGAGCAGTATTATAGTAGTTATATTCTTGTACATAGGGGCAGTATTATAGTAGTTATATTCTTGTACATAGGGGCAGTATTATAGTAGTTATATTCTTGTACATAGGGGCAGTATTATAGTAGTTATATTCTTGTACATAGGGGCAGTATTATAGTAGTTATATTCTTGTACATAGGGGCAGTATTATAGTAGTTATATTCTTGTACATAGGAGCAGTATTATAGTAGTTACCGTATATCGGCCTTATCCTCGAAGATCGGGGGACAGATCGGCCTTGTCCTCGATCGGGGGACAGATCTTTATCCTCGATGATCGGGGGACAGCTCAGCCTTATCCTTGATGATCGAGGGACAGATCAGCCTTATCCTCGAAGATCGGAGGACAGATCAGCCTTATCCTCGATGATCGGGAGACAGATCGGCCTTATTCTTGATGATCGGGTGATAGAGCGACCTTCTTGATGATCCGGCGACAGATTAGCCTTATCCTTGATGCTCGGGAGACAGATCTGCCTTATACTTGATAATCGAGGGACAGATGAGCCTAACCCTTGATGCTCGGTGGACATATCGGCCTTATCCTCGATGCTAGGGGACAGAACTGCCTTATCCTCGAAGATCAAGGAACAGTTCAGCCTTATCCTCAATGATTGAGGGACAGATCAGCCCTATATTCCAAGATCGATGCAGTGATCAGAATTATTCTAGAAAATCGAGGGACAGATCAGCCTGATCATCGAAGATTGAGGGACAAATCGGCCTTATCCTTGATGATTGGGGGACAGATCGGCCTTATCCTCGATACTTGGGGGACAGATCTTCCTTTTCCTCGATGATCAGGGGACAGCTCAGCCTTGTCCTCGATGATCGAGGGACAGATCTGCCTTATCCTCGAAGCTCGGGGGACAGATGGGCCTTATCCTTGATGATCCGGGGACAGCTCAGCCTTTTCCTCAGTAATCGAGGGACAGATCGGCCTTATCCTTGATGAAGAAAGGGACAGCATTGCTTTTCAGGATGGAAAGTGTCGAGAATTTTGTAATTTCCACCATTGTGAGGCTGTCTGCTGACCGTATCAATGAGCCACTGTTCATGATCCCTTCTATTTAGCTCACCGTCTCCTGCTTTTTCTTTGGCTTTCAGGAATGTAAATCCCATTTCCTTCAGATGATTTTCAACAGATCATTCACAGACATCGGCTAATGAATCTGCCCCTTTCTGTCTTGCTTTACCAGGATGATCGCTTCTCTTATGTTTCGCACTTGCTGTGGACTGGGAGCCAGAGTCGTCCTCTGAGGCAAAAGAGACTCCATCATGGAGTTAAATAACATTGGAGCCATCATTTTTCTATAACCAGGTTGTGCTGGGATTGTTCTAGAAATGGAAACTCATGATTTTCTCTTGATATGGAGAAACTGTCATCATTGGTAATAATTCTGTGTGTGACAATTACTGTTCTGGGTCATACAGTACAGACCAAAAGTTTGGACACACCTCATTTAAAGATTTTTCTGTATTTTTATGACTATGAAAATTGTACATTCACACTGAAGGCATCAAAACTATGAATGATTACATGTGGAATTATATACTTAAAAAAGTGTGAAACAACTGAAATTATGTCTTATATACTAGGTTCTTCAAAGCTGCCACCTTTTGCTTTGATGACTGCTTTGCACACTCTTGGCATTCTCTTGATGAGCTTCAAGAGGTAGTCACCGGGAATGGTTTTCACTTCACAGGTGTGCCCTGTCAGGTTTAATAAGTGGGATTTCTTGCCTTATAAATGGTGTTGGGACCATCAGTTGTGTTGTGCAGAAGTCTGGTGGATACACAGCTGATAGTCCTACTGAATAGACTGTTAGAATGTGTATTATGGCAAGCGCTACAAAGAAACTGGCTCACGAGGACCGCCCCAGGAAAGGAAGACCAAGAGTCACCTCTGCTTCTGAGGATAAGTTTATCTGAGTCACCAGCCTCAGAAATCGCAGGTTAACAGCAGCTCAGATTAGAGACCAGGTCAATGCCACACAGAGTTCTAGCAGCAGACACATCCCTACAACAACTGTTAAGAGGAGACTTTGTGCAGCAGGCCTTCATGGTAAAATAGCTGCTAGGAAACCACTGCTAAGGACAGGCAACAAGCAGAAGAGACTTGTTTGGGCTAAAGAACACAAGGAATGGACATTAGACCAGTGGAAATCTGTGCTTTGGTCTGATGAGGCCAAATTTGAGATCTTTGGTTCCAACCACCGTGTCTTTGTGCGACGCAGAAAAGGTGAACGGATGACTCTACATGCCTGGTTCCCACCGTGAAGCATGGAGGAGGACGTGTGATGGTGTGGGGGGCTTTGCTGGTGACACTGTTGGGGATTTATTCAAAATTGAAGGCATACTGAACCAGCATGGCTACCACAGCATCTTGCAGCAGCATGCTATTCCATCCGGTTTGCGTTTAGTTGGACCATCATTCATTTTTCAACAGGACAATGACCCCAAACACCTCCAGGCTGTGTAAGGGCTATTTGACCAAGAAGGAGAGTGATTGGGTTCAGGTCTGGTGACTGTGGAGGCCAGGTCATCTGGTGTAGCACCCCATCGAGATGGTTTGGGGTGAGCTGGACCGCAGAGTGAAGGCAAAAGGGCCAACAAGTGCTGAACATCTCTGGGAACTCCAAGATTGTTGGAAGACCATTCCCGGTGACTACCTCTTGAAGCTCATCAAGAGAATGCCAAGAGTGTGCAAAGCAGTCATCAAAGCAAAAGGTGGCTACTTTGAAGAACCTAGAATATAAGACATAATTTCAGTTGTTTCACACTTTTTTGTTAAGTATATAATTCCACATGTGTTAATTCATAGTTTTGATGCCTTCAGTGTGAATGTACAATTTTCATAGCCATGAAAATACAGAAAAATCTTTATATGAGAAGGTGTGTGCAAACTTTTGGTCTGTACTGTATGTGATTGGTGCGGACCCCGTCCTCTAATCTGCTCATCATTTTGGCCAGAAGTTGTGGTGTCAATAACAGGATTTGAGCTCCAGGACTTACAGCAGCGAGGAGGAAGATTGCAGCTCTGGATGGGAGTGGAGAGGACCAGACGGCCCAATGTCACTTTGGCATCCACGTGTCCAGCAGCACCATGACACCAGCTCTACCACCTTTATATAGCATGGCGCTTACTGGGTCAGCTACAGACGCTCCACATGATGTGGTATCACAGGGCGGTACGTGAGGGGTGGCACATGCACATCGGTCAGTGGGCAGTAACAAGAGCATGCAGCACCAGGTAGGAAGCCGACATTGCTTGTGCTCGAGATCAGAGGGTAGCGGCAGCCGAGGCGGAGAAGAGATGCCGCATTCTGATATCACAGCCATGCATCAACAAAACGATTAGCCAAGACTCGGCCTGGACATATGTCCGTGTAGTATGCATGTAACGGCTCCAAGTAAGGGCTCCTAATACTTCATATTATAAGCCATCTATGATACCTTCAGCTACTTTATATCAACTCTCCCAACTCTTCCTGCAACTCTCCCATCACTGCAGATAGCCCAGCCCACTCCTCCATACAACCCCACCCATTCCGCCATATAACCCCACCCATTCCTCCATATAATCCCACCCATTCCGCCATACAACCCCACCCATTCCTCCAAACAACCCCACTTGTTCCACCATATAACTTCACCCATTCCACCATATAATCCCACTCATTCCTCCATATAATCCCACCCATTCCGCCATATAACCCCACCCATTCCTCCATATAATCCCACCCATTCCTCCATACAACCCCACCCATTCCTCCAAACAACCCCACTTGTTCCACCATATAACTTCACCCATTCCACCATATAATCCCACTCATTCTTCCTCCATATAACCCCACTCATTCCTCCATACAACTCTGCCCATTCCTCCATACAGTTCCACCCATATAACTCCACCTGTTCCTCCATATAATCCCACCCATTTCTCCATATAACCCCACTCATTCCTCCATATAACCCCACTCATTCCTCCATATAACCCCACTCATTCCTCCATATAACCCCACTCATTCCTCCATATAACCCCACTCATTCCTCCATATAACCCCACTCATTCCTCCATATAACCCCACTCATTCCTCCATATAACCCCACTCATTCCTCCATATAACCCCACTCATTCCTCCATATAACCCCACTCATTCCTCCATATAACCCCACTCATTCCTCCATATAACCCCACTCATTCCTCCATACAACTCTGCCCATTCATATAAAGTTCCACCCATTCCTTCATATAACCAAAACCATTCCCCCATACAAGTCTGCACATTCCTCCATACAATTCCACCCATGTAACTCCCACCTGTTCCTCCATATAAATATAACCCCACTCGTTCCACCATATAACTACACTCGCTCCTCCATATAACCCCACTTGTTCCTCCATACAACTCTGCCCACTCCTCCATACAAATCCACCCATTCCTCCATGCAACTCCGCCCATTCAGAAAAAACTCCACCCATTCCTCCATATAACTGTTAAAAGTGTGTCACGCCAACCTGGGAGATCTGGGGGTAGAAGATCACTGCGTATTGTGAATCACATAGCTTCTATTTAGCCTGTGTGTTTGGATCCCATATTAAATGAATTTGATTTCTTTTAAAGCTGAAGAGGTTATTGACCCTTTCTATGCTGGTCAGAGACATGTAGCTCCATTTCAGCTGCTTCTGACCAGGTCGTTAACACTTCCTATAAAACCTGTCCAGACCCTCTCTGTCCTGCCTGGGTAAGCTCTGCTTCCTTGGTCTTTGCTGTGCTGAAAAGGAGATCATTGTGGCTATTGGAGATTCGTCTTCTGATGCTGTGCGCTTTAGGTAAGTGTTGTGGAGAGAAGTTGTTGTGGAGGTGTTCTGTAGCAAGGGTGTGTTATCTCCTGGTCCCTGTTCCCATTTAGTTTATTCCTCCCTGTCCCCATCCTCCTCCCTATTGTTGGTTGGTGCTTTTGTATGATAGAGGGTCTCTATTATCCCTATTTTGTGTGGCTTGTTCACATTACATTTCTGTCCCAGACTACATGGGAGGGGAGAGGCCAGAGATTAACAGGAGAATAGTGAGGTCAGAGACTCGGGCCTCTCTACCATCAAGAGTACCGCTGGGTCAGGGATAGTTAGGGTCTCGGTTCCAGGGATAGTTTGAGACCCTACTCCCCTACCCAAGACCATCACAGTGACAATAACCCCACCCATTCCTCTATATAACCCCACCCATTCCTGATATAGCCCCGCCCCTTCCCCATATATCACACTGTTCACTCCTCCATACAACCCCACCAACTCCTCCATACAACTCTGCTTATTCCTCATATAACCCCACCCATCCCTCCATATAAGAACTTCCTCTAACCTCTCCTATGAACCTAAACCATCCACTCTACATCCCTCCACCTGATTCCTCTGCTCTGCCTCCTACTGATGCTTTAGGGGATTACCATGCAGTTTTGACGTTTGGGAGGAAGTTTGTGCCTATTAAATATTCAGTAAGTCGAGGTTCTGACTTCTAAGAGCAGACAGATGGAGGCCATAAATCATCCATCTCTGGCCCAAGTCAGCGTCATGCACCTCTAACTCCTCCCACTGCGAGATGATGTCATCAGCGCTTCCGCCGTGGGGGGAGTTAGGTGGTTACGGCCCACCATGCACAGGCCGGAACGTCCGATACATCAGATGTATCAATAGCCCTGGGGGAGCGATGCCAACCAGAAGCATGCCAGGAATTACCCAGTCTCTCACCATCTTGCTAATGACCGCAGAGAGATCGGACGCTTTCCTGCCCCGGCCTCATTCAGCTATGATCCTGTGAATTAAAACAAGGTCCACGGCAAGTCACGAGAAGCAGAGGGCAGCCACATACAAACCTGTCATCCTGCCCCCACGCAGGACTGACGGACACAACATTGGCCACATCTCTGCTTGCTGCCAGGAGAACATGAAGGGGTTTTCCCACGAGCAAAACTTCATTTTAATCAATAGATCTTGGAATAATAATAACTTCCACAATTGGATCTGATAAATAAAATGGTCTTATAATCTGCCCCTGCTGTGTACTGTGTAATGTCCGACCATAAAGGAACATGGTCTGATCCTACCACATCTCCTGGGTGGGGGGACGCAGCAGAGTATTCACACATTGCAGCAGGGGACCACAGATGATTTTTTCTGTGAGGTAAAACATTTCATGCCCGTTTTTAAACAAAGGTTTACTTCAAAGAAAGAATAATCTGTGATGCCGGCTGTAATGTCTGAATACTCTCCCGCTTCCTCCCCCCCGCCTTGGAGAAGTGGTATGATCAGACCATGTTCCTGTACGATTGGACACGACCATTACACAGGACACAGCAGGGACAGATTATAAGATTATCTCAGCACAGGAACATTATATTTATCACATCCAATTGTGGAAATTATTATTATATAAAGGGAAAGATAGTTAATCAGTGTCCGACAGTGATGACATCTGCTGCAGGCAGTCAGTGATTGGCTCCAGCGGTCACCTGAACCACAGAAATGACATCATCTCTGCAGAGGAGTCCGTGGATAATACATACTAAGGGAATTACTGCACAGATTAAGTATATTTAAGATATAAAAATAAATCACATTGTTTTACAAAATTTGCCCTAGAATGTTATAATGAAATCCGTTTTAAAACCGAACTAAGTCCTGATAACAGCTGTAGGTTTGTTCCAATGTATCCAGTGCAGACTACGCCCCATCGAGGCCTCCGTACCGCCCTGTACCGCACAGAACCCGGCACTCTGCTCCTCTGCGCCACTGATGGAAGTATCTTCCCCCCCACAAAAGGAAAGACACGGGCAAATGCCACAGGAGTCGAGATCCGCGTGGCCCCAGAGACGCAATCACTGAACCTCCCCACCTGCCCCAAAATTAACACTTCAAAAGACCCCCTAAAACGCCAGTGAGATGCCCAAACCAAGATATCAGCCCCCAAAGTAAATGCCCCTATACAATGCACATCCCCCAAATGGTGGCGGCTACGTGCAGACCCCAGAGATACAAGATCTCCACACCTTCCTGACTGGAGGACCAGCAATGGGCATGACGGGAGTAACAATATCATCAGCAGTAATAACACGACCCGCTAAACATAAGTGTACCGGGCACTGGGCATAGAGTCTGCCCCTACTGCTTCATAACTGGAGTATTAATATACCCGGCACTGGTTATAGAGACACTACTGCTTCATAACTGGAGTATTAATATACCCGGCACTGGTCAGAGTCACTACTGCTTCATAACTGGAGTATTAATATACCGGGCACTGGTCATAGAGTCACTACTGCTTCATAACTGGAGTATTAATATACCCAGCACTGGTTATAGAGACACTACTGCTTCATAACTGGAGTATTAATATACCGGGCACTGGTCATAGAGACACTACTGCTTCATAACTGGAGTATTAATATACCGGGCACTGGTCATACAGTCACTATTGCTTCATAACTGGAGTATTAATATACCGGGCACTGGTCATAGAGACACTACTGCTTCATAACTGGAGTATTAATATACCCAGCACTGGTTATAGAGACACTACTGCTTCATAACTGGAGTATTAATATACCCGGCACTGGTTATAGAGACACTACTGCTTCATAACTGGAGTATTAATATACCGGGCACTAGTCATAGAGTCACTACTGCTTCATAACTGGAGTATTAATATACCGGGCACTGGGCATAGAGTCTGCCCCTACTGCTTCATAACTGGAGTATTAATATACCCGGCACTGGTCAGAGTCACTACTGCTTCATAACTGGAGTATTAATATACCGGGCACTGGTCATAGAGTCACTACTGCTTCATAACTGGAGTATTAATATACCGGGCACTGGTCATAGAGTCACTACTGCTTCATAACTGGAGTATTAATATACCGGGCACTGGGCATAGAGTCTGCCCCTACTGCTTCATAACTGGAGTATTAATATACCCGGCACTGGTCAGAGTCACTACTGCTTCATAACTGGAGTATTAATATACCGGGCACTGGTCATAGAGTCACTACTGCTTCATAACTGGAGTATTAATATACCGGGCACTGGGCATAGAGTCTGCCCCTACTGCTTCATAACTGGAGTATTAATATACCCGGCACTGGTCAGAGTCACTACTGCTTCATAACTGGAGTATTAATATACCGGGCACTGGTCATAGAGTCACTACTGCTTCATAACTGGAGTATTAATATACCGGGCACTGGTCATAGAGTCACTACTGCTTCATAACTGGAGTATTAATATACCGGGCACTGGTCATAGAGACACTACTGCTTCATAACTGGAGTATTAATATACCCGACACTGGTTATAGAGTCACTACTGCTTCATAACTGGAGTATTAATATACCGGGCACTGGTCATAGAGTCACTACTGCTTCATAACTGGAGTATTAATATACCGGGCACTGGTCATAGAGACACTACTGCTTCATAACTGGAGTATTAATATACCCGACACTGGTTATAGAGTCACTACTGCTTCATAACTGGAGTATTAATATACCCGACACTGGTCATAGAGTCACTACTGCTTCATAACTGGAGTATTAATATACCGGGCACTGGTCATAGAGAAACTACTGCTTCATAACTGGAGTATTAATATACCGGGCACTGGTCATAGAGACACTACTGCTTCATAACTGGAGTATTAATATACCGGGCACTGGTCATACAGTCACTACTGCTTCATAACTGGAGTATTAATATACCGGGCACTGGTTATAGAGACACTACTGCTTCATAACTGGAGTATTAATATACCCGACACTGGTTATAGAGACACTACTGCTTCATAACTGGAGTATTAATATACCCGGCACTGGTTATAGTCACTACTGCTTCATAACTGGAGTATTAATATACCGGGCACTGGTTATAGAGACACTACTGCTTCATAACTGGAGTATTAATATACCCGACACTGGTTATAGAGACACTACTGCTTCATAACTGGAGTATTAATATACCCGGCACTGGTCATAGTCACTACTGCTTCATAACTGGAGTATTAATATACCGGGCACTGGTTATAGTCACTACTGCTTCATAACTGGAGTATTAATATACCGGGCACTGGTTATAGAGACACTACTGCTTCATAACTGGAGTATTAATATACCGGGCACTGGTCATAGAGTCACTACTGCTTCATAACTGGAGTATTAATATACCGGGCACTGGTCATAGAGACACTACTGCTTCATAACTGGAGTATTAATATACCGGGCACTGGTTATAGTCACTACTGCTTCATAACTGGAGTATTAATATACCGGGCACTGGTCATAGAGACACTACTGCTTCATAACTGGAGTATTAATATACCGGGCACTGGTCATAGAGACACTACTGCTTCATAACTGGAGTATTAATATACCGGGCACTGGTCATAGAGTCACTACTGCTTCATAACTGGAGTATTAATATACCGGGCACTGGTCATACAGTCACTACTGCTTCATAACTGGAGTATTAATATACCGGGCACTGGTTATAGAGACACTACTGCTTCATAACTGGAGTATTAATATACCGGGCACTGGTCATACAGTCACTACTGCT
Organism: Ranitomeya imitator; assembly: GCF_032444005.1. Taxonomy (NCBI): domain Eukaryota; kingdom Metazoa; phylum Chordata; class Amphibia; order Anura; family Dendrobatidae; genus Ranitomeya; species Ranitomeya imitator. The sequence goes on along the minus strand of NC_091286.1, from coordinate 4,263,005 downwards.
TCATAACTGGAGCATTAATATACCCGACACTGGTTATAGAGACACTACTGCTTCATAACTGGAGTATTAATATACCCGACACTGGTTATAGAGACACTACTGCTTCATAACTGGAGTATTAATATACCGTGCACTAGTCATAGAGTCACTACTGCTTCATAACTGGAGTATTAATATACCCGACACTGGTTATAGAGTCACTACTGCTTCATAACTGGAGTATTAATATACCGTGCACTAGTCATAGAGTCACTACTGCTTCATAACTGGAGTATTAATATACCCGACACTGGTTATAGAGTCACTACTGCTTCATAACTGGAGTATTAATATACCGTGCACTAGTCATAGAGTCACTACTGCTTCATAACTGGAGTATTAATATGCCGTGCACTAGTCATAGAGTCACTACTGCTTCATAACTGGAGTATTAATATACCGGGCACTGGTCATAGAGACACTACTGCTTCATAACTGGAGCATTAATATACCCGACACTGGTCATACAGTCACTACTGCTTCATAACTGGAGCATTAATATACCCGACACTGGTTATAGAGACACTACTGCTTCATAACTGGAGTATTAATATACTGTGCACTAGTCATAGAGTCACTACTGCTTCATAACTGGAGTATTAATATACCGGCACTGGTCATAGTCACTACTGCTTCATAACTGGAGTATTAATATACCGGCACTGGTTATAGAGACACTATTGCTTCATAACTGGAGTATTAATATACCGGGCACTGGTCATAGTCACGATTGCTTCATAACTGGAGTATTAATATACCGGGCACTGGTTATAGAGAAACTACTGCTTCATAACTGGAGTATTAATATACCGGGCACTGGTCATAGAGACACTACTGCTTCATAACTGGAGTATTAATATACCCGACACTGGTCATAGAGACACTACTGCTTCATAACTGGAGTATTAATATACCCGGCACTGGTCATAGAGACACTACTGCTTCATAACTGGAGTATTAATATACCGGCACTGGTTATAGAGACACTACTGCTTCATAACTGGAGTATTAATATACCGGGCACTGGTTATAGTCACTACTGCTTCATAACTGGAGTATTAATATACCCGGCACTGGTCATAGAGTCACTACTGCTTCATAACTGGAGCATTAATATACCCGACACTGGTCATACAGTCACTACTGCTTCATAACTGGAGCATTAATATACCCGACACTGGTTATAGAGACACTACTGCTTCATAACTGGAGTATTAATATACTGTGCACTAGTCATAGAGTCACTACTGCTTCATAACTGGAGTATTAATATACCGGCACTGGTCATAGTCACTACTGCTTCATAACTGGAGTATTAATATACCGGCACTGGTTATAGAGACACTATTGCTTCATAACTGGAGTATTAATATACCGGGCACTGGTCATAGTCACGATTGCTTCATAACTGGAGTATTAATATACCGGGCACTGGTTATAGAGAAACTACTGCTTCATAACTGGAGTATTAATATACCGGGCACTGGTCATAGAGACACTACTGCTTCATAACTGGAGTATTAATATACCCGACACTGGTCATAGAGACACTACTGCTTCATAACTGGAGTATTAATATACCCGGCACTGGTCATAGAGACACTACTGCTTCATAACTGGAGTATTAATATACCGGCACTGGTTATAGAGACACTACTGCTTCATAACTGGAGTATTAATATACCGGGCACTGGTTATAGTCACTACTGCTTCATAACTGGAGTATTAATATACCCGGCACTGGTCATAGAGTCACTACTGCTTCATAACTGGAGTATTAATATACCCGACACTGGTTATAGAGACACTACTGCTTCATAACTGGAGTATTAATATACCGTGCACTAGTCATAGAGTCACTACTGCTTCATAACTGGAGTATTAATATACCGTGCACTAGTCAGAGTCACTACTGCTTCATAACTGGAGTATTAATATACCGGGCACTGGTTATAGTCACTACTGCTTCATAACTGGAGTATTAATATACCGGGCACTGGTCATAGAGACACTACTGCTTCATAACTGGAGTATTAATATACCGGGCACTGGTTATAGAGACACTACTGCTTCATAACTGGAGTATTAATATACCCGACACTGGTTATAGAGTCACTACTGCTTCATAACTGGAGTATTAATATACCGGGCACTGGTCATAGAGACACTACTGCTTCATAACTGGAGTATTAATATACCGGGCACTGGTCATAGAGTCACTACTGCTTCATAACTGGAGTATTAATATACCGGGCACTGGTCATAGAGACACTACTGCTTCATAACTGGAGTATTAATATACCGGCACTGGTTATAGAGACACTATTGCTTCATAACTGGAGTATTAATATACCGGGCACTGGTCATAGTCACGATTGCTTCATAACTGGAGTATTAATATACCGGGCACTGGTTATAGAGAAACTACTGCTTCATAACTGGAGTATTAATATACCGGGCACTGGTCATAGAGACACTACTGCTTCATAACTGGAGTATTAATATACCCGACACTGGTCATAGAGACACTACTGCTTCATAACTGGAGTATTAATATACCCGGCACTGGTCATAGAGACACTACTGCTTCATAACTGGAGTATTAATATACCGGCACTGGTTATAGAGACACTACTGCTTCATAACTGGAGTATTAATATACCGGGCACTGGTTATAGTCACTACTGCTTCATAACTGGAGTATTAATATACCCGGCACTGGTCATAGAGTCACTACTGCTTCATAACTGGAGTATTAATATACCCGACACTGGTTATAGAGACACTACTGCTTCATAACTGGAGTATTAATATACCGTGCACTAGTCATAGAGTCACTACTGCTTCATAACTGGAGTATTAATATACCGGGCACTGGTCATAGAGTCACTACTGCTTCATAACTGGAGTATTAATATACCCGACACTGGTTATAGAGTCACTACTGCTTCTTAACTGGAGTATTAATATACCCAGCACTGGTTATAGAGACACTACTGCTTCATAACTGGAGTATTAATATACAGAGCACTGGTTATAGAGACACTACTGCTTCATAACTGGAGTATTAATATACCGGTACTGGGCATAGTCACTACTGCTTCATAACTGGAGTATTAATATACCGTGCACTGGTCATAGAGTCACTACTGCTTCATAACTGGAGTATTAATATACCGGTACTGGGCATAGTCACTACTGCTTCATAACTGGAGTATTAATATACCGTGCACTGGTCATAGAGTCACTACTGCTTCATAACTGGAGTATTAATATACCGGGCACTGGTCATAGAGACACTACTGCTTCATAACTGGAGTATTAATATACCGGTACTGGGCATAGTCACTACTGCTTCATAACTGGAGTATTAATATACCGTGCACTGGTCATAGAGTCACTACTGCTTCATAACTGGAGTATTAATATACCGGTACTGGGCATAGTCACTACTGCTTCATAACTGGAGTATTAATATACCGTGCACTGGTCATAGAGTCACTACTGCTTCATAACTGGAGTATTAATATACCCGGCACTGGTTATAGAGACACTACTGCTTCATAACTGGAGTATTAATATACCGGGCACTGGTCACAGTCTCTACTGCTTCATAACTGGAGTATTAATATACCCGGCACTAGTCAGTCACTACTGCTTCATAACTGGAGTATTAATATACAGGCCACTGGTCATAGAGACACTACTGCTTCATAACTGGAGTATTAATATACAGGCCACTGGTCATAGAGACACTACTGCTTCATAACTGGAGTATTAATATACAGGCCACTGGTCATAGAGACACTACTGCTTCATAACTGGAGTATTAATATACCCGGCACTGGTCATAGAGACACTACTGCTTCATAACTGGAGTATTAATATACAGGCCACTGGTCATAGAGACACTACTGCTTCATAACTGGAGTATTAATATACCCGGCACTGGTCATAGAGACACTACTGCTTCATAACTGGAGTATTAATATACCGGGCACTGGTCATAGAGACACTACTGCTTCATAACTGGAGTATTAATATACCCGGCACTGGTCAGTCACTATTGCTTCATAACTGGAGTATTAATATACCGGACACTGGACATAGAGTCACTACTGCTTCATAACTGGAGTATTAATATACCGGGCACTGGTTATAGAGACACTACTGCTTCATAACTGGAGTATTAATATACCCGACACTGGTTATAGAGACACTACTGCTTAATAACTGGAGTATTAAAATACCCGGCACTGGTCATAGAGACACTACTGCTTCATAACTGGAGTATTAATATACCGGGCACTGGTCATAGAGTCACTACTGCTTCATAACTGGAGTATTAATATACCCGGCACTGGTCATAGAGACACTACTGCTTCATAACTGGAGTATTAATATACCGGGCACTGGTTATAGAGACACTACTGCTTCATAACTGGAGTATTAATATACCGTGCACTGGTTATAGAGACACTACTGCTTCATAACTGGAGTATTAATATACCGGGCACTGGTTATAGAGACACTACTGCTTCATAACTGGAGTATTAATATACCCGACACTGGTTATAGAGACACTACTGCTTAATAACTGGAGTATTAAAATACCCGGCACTGGTCATAGAGACACTACTGCTTCATAACTGGAGTATTAATATACCGGGCACTGGTCATAGAGTCACTACTGCTTCATAACTGGAGTATTAATATACCCGGCACTGGTCATAGAGACACTACTGCTTCATAACTGGAGTATTAATATACCGGGCACTGGTTATAGAGACACTACTGCTTCATAACTGGAGTATTAATATACCGTGCACTGGTTATAGAGACACTACTGCTTCATAACTGGAGTATTAATATACCGGGCACTGGTCATAGAGACACTACTGCTTCATAACTGGAGTATTAATATACCCGGCACTGGTTATAGAGAAACTACTGCTTCATAACTGGAGTATTAATATACCGGGCACTGGTCATAGAGACACTACTGCTTCATAACTGGAGTATTAATATACCCGGCACTGGTTATAGAGACACTACTGCTTCATAACTGGAGTATTAATATACCGGCACTGGTTATAGAGACACTACTGCTTCATAACTGGAGTATTAATATACCGTGCACTGGTTATAGAGACACTACTGCTTCATAACGGGAGTATTAATATACCCGGCACTGGTTATAGAGACACTACTGCTTCATAACTGGAGTATTAAAATACCGGGCACTGGTCATAGAGTCACTACTGCTTCATAACTGGAGTATTAATATACAAGGCACTGGTTATAGAGAAACTACTGCTACATAACGGGAGTATTAATATACCCGGCACTGGTCATAGAGACACTACTGCTTCATAACTGGAGTATTAATATACCGGGCACTGGTCATAGAGACACTACTGCTTCATAACTGGAGTATTAATATACCCGGCACTGGTCATAGAGACACTACTGCTTCATAACTGGAGTATTAATATACCCGGCACTGGTAATAGAGACACTACTGCTTCATAACTGGAGTATTAATATACCCGGCACTGGTAATAGAGACACTACTGCTTCATAACTGGAGTATTAATATACCCGGCACTGGTCAGTCACTATTGCTTCATAACTGGAGTATTAATATACCCGGCACTGGTCATACAGTCACTACTGCTTCATAACTGGAGCATTAATATACCCAGCACTGGTTATAGAGACACTACTGCTTCATAACTGGAGTATTAATATACCGGGCACTGGTCATAGAGACACTACTGCTTCATAACTGGAGTATTAATATACCGTGCACTGGTCATAGAGACACTACTGCTTCATAACTGGAGTATTAATATACGGGGCACTGGTCATAGAGTCACTACTGCTTCATAACGGGAGTATTAATATACCCGGCACTGGTCATAGAGTCACTACTGCTTCATAACTGGAGTATTAATATACCGGGCACTGGTTATAGAGACACTACTGCTTCATAACTGGAGTATTAATATACCGGGCACTGGTTATAGTCACTACTGCTTCATAACTGGAGTATTAATATACCGGGCACTGGTCATAGAGACACTACTGCTTCATAACTGGAGTATTAATATACCGGGCACTGGGCATAGAGTCTGCCCCTACTGCTTCATAACTGGAGTATTAATATACCGGGCACTGGTCATAGAGACACTACTGCTTCATAACTGGAGTATTAATATACCGGGCACTGGTCATAGAGTCACTACTGCTTCATAACTGGAGTATTAATATACCCGGCACTGGTCATAGAGTCACTACTGCTTCATAACTGGAGTATTAATATACCGGGCACTGGTTATAGTCACTACTGCTTCATAACTGGAGTATTAATATACCGGGCACTGGTTATAGAGACACTACTGCTTCATAACTGGAGTATTAATATACCCGACACTGGTTATAGAGACACTACTGCTTCATAACTGGAGTATTAATATACCGGGCACTGGTTATAGTCACTACTGCTTCATAACTGGAGTATTAATATACCGGGCACTGGTCATAGAGTCACTACTGCTTCATAACTGGAGTATTAATATACCCGGCACTGGTCATAGAGTCACTACTGCTTCATAACTGGAGTATTAATATACCGGGCACTGGTCATAGAGTCACTACTGCTTCATAACTAGAGTATTAATATACCCGGCACTGGTTATAGAGACACTACTGCTTCAAAACTGGAGTATTAATATACCGGGCACTGGTCACAGTCTCTACTGCTTCATAACTGGAGTATTAATATACCCGGCACTAGTCAGTCACTACTGCTTCATAACTGGAGTATTAATATACCGTGCACTGGTCATAGAGACACTACTGCTTCATAACTGGAGTATTAATATACCCGGCACTGGTCATAGAGACACTACTGCTTCATAACTGGAGTATTAATATACCGGGCACTGGTCATAGAGACACTACTGCTTCATAACTGGAGTATTAATATACCCGGCACTGGTCAGTCACTATTGCTTCATAACTGGAGTATTAATATACCGGACACTGGTTATAGAGACACTACTGCTTCATAACTGGAGTATTAATATACCGGTACTGGGCATAGTCACTACTGCTTCATAACTGGAGTATTAATATACCGGGCACTGGTCATAGAGTCACTACTGCTTCATAACTGGAGTATTAATATACCGGGCACTGGTCATAGAGACACTACTGCTTCATAACTGGAGTATTAATATACCGGCACTGGTTATAGAGACACTATTGCTTCATAACTGGAGTATTAATATACCGGGCACTGGTCATAGTCACTATTGCTTCATAACTGGAGTATTAATATACCGGGCACTGGTTATAGAGAAACTACTGCTTCATAACTGGAGTATTAATATACCGGGCACTGGTCATAGAGACACTACTGCTTCATAACTGGAGTATTAATATACCCGACACTGGTTATAGAGACACTACTGCTTCATAACTGGAGTATTAATATACCCGGCACTGGTCATAGAGACACTACTGCTTCATAACTGGAGTATTAATATACCCGACACTGGTTATAGAGACACTACTGCTTCATAACTGGAGTATTAATATACCGGCACTGGTTATAGAGACACTACTGCTTCATAACTGGAGTATTAATATACCGGGCACTGGTTATAGTCACTACTGCTTCATAACTGGAGTATTAATATACCGGGCACTGGTCATAAAGTCACTACTGCTTCATAACTGGAGTATTAATATACCCGGCACTGGTCATAGAGTCACTACTGCTTCATAACTGGAGTATTAATATACCCGACACTGGTTATAGAGACACTACTGCTTCATAACTGGAGTATTAATATACCGGGCACTGGTCATAGAGTCACTACTGCTTCATAACTAGAGTATTAATATACCCGGCACTGGTTATAGAGACACTACTGCTTCAAAACTGGAGTATTAATATACCGGGCACTGGTCACAGTCTCTACTGCTTCATAACTGGAGTATTAATATACCCGGCACTAGTCAGTCACTACTGCTTCATAACTGGAGTATTAATATACCGTGCACTGGTCATAGAGACACTACTGCTTCATAACTGGAGTATTAATATACCCGGCACTGGTCATAGAGACACTACTGCTTCATAACTGGAGTATTAATATACCCGGCACTGGTCAGTCACTACTGCTTCATAACTGGAGTATTAATATACCGGGCACTGGTTATAGAGACACTACTGCTTCATAACTGGAGTATTAATATACCCGACACTGGTTATAGAGACACTACTGCTTAATAACTGGAGTATTAAAATACCCGGCACTGGTCATAGAGACACTACTGCTTCATAACTGGAGTATTAATATACCGGGCACTGGTCATAGAGTCACTACTGCTTCATAACTGGAGTATTAATATACCCGGCACTGGTCATAGAGACACTACTGCTTCATAACTGGAGTATTAATATACCGGGCACTGGTTATAGAGACACTACTGCTTCATAACTGGAGTATTAATATACCGTGCACTGGTTATAGAGACACTACTGCTTCATAACTGGAGTATTAATATACCCGGCACTGGTCATAGAGACACTACTGCTTCATAACTGGAGTATTAATATACCGGGCACTGGTTATAGAGACACTACTGCTTCATAACTGGAGTATTAATATACCCGACACTGGTTATAGAGACACTACTGCTTAATAACTGGAGTATTAAAATACCCGGCACTGGTCATAGAGACACTACTGCTTCATAACTGGAGTATTAATATACCGGGCACTGGTCATAGAGACACTACTGCTTCATAACTGGAGTATTAATATACCCGGCACTGGTCATAGAGACACTACTGCTTCATAACTGGAGTATTAATATACCGGGCACTGGTTATAGAGACACTACTGCTTCATAACTGGAGTATTAATATACCGTGCACTGGTTATAGAGACACTACTGCTTCATAACTGGAGTATTAATATACCGGGCACTGGTCATAGAGACACTACTGCTTCATAACTGGAGTATTAATATACCCGGCACTGGTTATAGAGAAACTACTGCTTCATAACTGGAGTATTAATATACCGGGCACTGGTCATAGAGACACTACTGCTTCATAACTGGAGTATTAATATACCCGGCACTGGTTATAGAGACACTACTGCTTCATAACTGGAGTATTAATATACCGGCACTGGTTATAGAGACACTACTGCTTCATAACTGGAGTATTAATATACCGTGCACTGGTTATAGAGACACTACTGCTTCATAACGGGAGTATTAATATACCGTGCACTGGTCAGAGTCACTACTGCTTCATAACTGGAGTATTAATATACCGGGCACTGGTCATAGAGTCACTACTGCTTCATAACTGGAGTATTACTATACCCGGCACTGGTTATAGAGTCACTACTGCTTCATAACTGGAGTATTACTATACCCGGCACTGGTTATAGAGACACTACTGCTTCATAACTGGAGTATTAAAATACCGGGCACTGGTTATAGAGACACTACTGCTTAATAACTGGAGTATTAATATACCGGGCACTGGTTATAGAGACACTACTGCTTAATAACTGGAGTATTAATATACCGGGCACTGGTTATAGAGACACTACTGCTTAATAACTGGAGTATTAATATACAAGGCACTGGTCATAGAGTCACTACTGCTTCATAACTGGAGTATTAATATACCGGGCACTGGTTATAGAGACACTACTGCTTAATAACTGGAGTATTAATATACAAGGCACTGGTTATAGAGAAACTACTGCTACATAACGGGAGTATTAATATACCCGGCACTGGTAATAGAGACACTACTGCTTCATAACTGGAGTATTAATATACAAGGCACTGGTTATAGAGAAACTACTGCTACATAACGGGAGTATTAATATACCGGGCACTGGTAATAGAGACACTACTGCTTCATAACTGGAGTATTAATATACCCGGCACTGGTCAGTCACTATTGCTTCATAACTGGAGTATTAATATACCGGGCACTGGTCATAGAGTCACTACTGCTTCATAACTGGAGTATTAATATACCCGACACTGGTTATAGAGACACTACTGCTTCATAACTGGAGTATTAATATACCGGGCACTGGTCATAGTCACTACTGCTTCATAACTGGAGTATTAATATACCCGGCACTGGTCACAGTCACTACTGCTTCTTAACTGGAGTATTAATATACCCGGCACTGGTCATAGTCACTACTGCTTCATAACTGGAGTATTAATATACCCGGCACTGGTCATAGTCACTACTGCTTCATAACTGGAGTATTAATATACCCGGCACTGGTCACAGTCACTACTGCTTCTTAACTGGAGTATTAATATACCCGGCACTGGTCAGTCACTATTGCTTCATAACTGGAGTATTAATATACCGGGCACTGGTTATAGAGACACTACTGCTTCATAACTGGAGTATTAATATACCCGGCACTGGTTATAGAGTCACTACTGCTTCATAACTGGAGTACTAATATACCGTGCACTGGTCATAGAGACACTACTGCTTCATAACTGGAGTATTAATATACCCGGCACTGGTCATAGAGTCACTACTGCTTCATAACTGGAGTATTAATATACCCGGCACTGGTCACAGTCACTACTGCTTCTTAACTGGAGTATTAATATACCCGGCACTGGTTATAGAGACACTACTGCTTCTTAACTGGAGTATTAATATACCCGGCACTGGTTATAGAGACACTACTGCTTCATAACGGGAGTATTAATATACAGGGCACTGGTCATAGTCACTATTGCTTCATAACTGGAGTATTAATATACCGTGCACTGGTTATAGAGACACTACTGCTTCATAACGGGAGTATTAATATACCCAGCACTGGTTATAGAGACACTACTGCTTCATAACTGGAGTATTAATATACCGGGCACTGGTCATAGAGACACTACTGCTTCATAACTGGAGTATTAATATACCGGGCACTGGTCATAGAGACACTACTGCTTCATAACTGGAGTATTAATATACCGGGCACTGGTCATAGAGACACTACTGCTTCATAACTGGAGTATTAATATACCGGGCACTGGTCATAGAGACACTACTGCTTCATAACTGGAGTATTAATATACCCGGCACTGGTTATAGAGACACTACTGCTTCATAACTGGAGTATTAATATACCGTGCACTGGTTATAGAGACACTACTGCTTCATAACGGGAGTATTAATATACCCAGCACTGGTTATAGAGACACTACTGCTTCATAACTGGAGTATTAATATACCCGGCACTGGTCACAGTCACTACTGCTTCATAACTGGAGTATTAATATACCGGGCACTGGTTATAGAGACACTACTGCTTAATAACTGGAGTATTAAAATACCCGGCACTGGTCATAGAGACACTACTGCTTCATAACTGGAGTATTAATATACAAGGCACTGGTTATAGAGAAACTACTGCTACATAACGGGAGTATTAATATACCGTGCACTGGTAATAGAGACACTACTGCTTCATAACTGGAGTATTAATATACCCGGCACTGGTTATAGAGACACTACTGCTTCATAACTGGAGTATTAATATACCGGGCACTGGTCATAGAGACACTACTGCTTCATAACTGGAGTATTAATATACCCGGCACTGGTTATAGAGACACTACTGCTTCATAACTGGAGTATTAATATACCCGGCACTGGTTATAGAGACACTACTGCTTCATAACTGGAGTATTAATATACCGGGCACTGGTCATAGAGACACTACTGCTTCATAACTGGAGTATTAATATACCGTGCACTGGTCATAGAGGCACTACTGCTTCATAACTGGAGTATTAATATACCGGGCACTGGTCATAGAGACACTACTGCTTCATAACTGGAGTATTAATATACCGGGCACTGGTCATAGAGACACTACTGCTTCATAACTGGAGTATTAATATACCGTGCACTGGTCATAGAGGCACTACTGCTTCATAACTGGAGTATTAATATACCCGGCACTGGTCAGTCACTATTGCTTCATAACTGGAGTATTAATATACCGGACACTGGTCATAGAGACACTACTGCTTCATAACTGGAGTATTAATATACCCGGCACTGGTCAGTCACTATTGCTTCATAACTGGAGTATTAATATACCGGGCACTGGTTATAGAGACACTACTGCTTCATAACTGGAGTATTAATATACCCGACACTGGTCATAGAGTCACTACTGCTTCATAACTGGAGTATTAATATACCCGACACTGGTTATAGAGACACTACTGCTTCATAACTGGAGTATTAATATACCCGGCACTGGTCAGTCACTATTGCTTCATAACTGGAGTATTAATATACCCGACACTGGTTATAGAGACACTACTGCTTCATAACTGGAGTATTAATATACCCGACACTGGTTATAGAGACACTACTGCTTCATAACTGGAGTATTAATATACCCGACACTGGTTATAGAGACACTACTGCTTCATAACTGGAGTATTAATATACCCGGCACTGGTCAGTCACTATTGCTTCATAACTGGAGTATTAATATACCGGGCACTGGTTATAGAGACACTACTGCTTCATAACTGGAGTATTAATATACCCGACACTGGTCATAGAGTCACTACTGCTTCATAACTGGAGTATTAATATACCGGGCACTGGTCATAGAGACACTACTGCTTCATAACTGGAGTATTAATATACCGTGCACTGGTCATAGAGACACTACTGCTTCATAACTGGAGTATTAATATACCGTGCACTGGTCATAGAGGCACTACTGCTTCATAACTGGAGTATTAATATACCGGGCACTGGTTATAGAGACACTACTGCTTCATAACTGGAGTATTAATATACCCGGCACTGGTCATAGAGACACTACTGCTTCATAACTGGAGTATTAATATACCGGGCACTGGTCATAGTCACTACTGCTTCATAACTGGAGTATTAATATACCGGGCACTGGTCATAGAGACACTACTGCTTCATAACTGGAGTATTAATATACCGGGCACTGGTCATAGAGACACTACTGCTTCATAACTGGAGTATTAATATACCCGGCACTGGTCATAGAGTCACTACTGCTTCATAACTGGAGTATTAATATACCGGGCACTGGTCATAGAGTCACTACTGCTTCATAACTGGAGTATTAATATACCCGGCACTGGTCACAGTCACTACTGCTTCATAACTGGAGTATTAATATACCCGACACTGGTTATAGAGTCACTACTGCTTCATAACTGGAGTATTAATATACCCGGCACTGGTCACAGTCACTACTGCTTCATAACTGGAGTATTAATATACCGGGCACTGGTCATAGAGACACTACTGCTTCATAACTGGAGTATTAATATACCCGGCACTGGTCATAGAGTCACTACTGCTTCATAACTGGAGTATTAATATACCGGGCACTGGTTATAGAGACACTACTGCTTCATAACTGGAGTATTAATATACCCGACACTGGTCATAGAGACACTACTGCTTAATAACTGGAGTATTAATATACCGGGCACTGGTCATAGAGTCACTACTGCTTCATAACTGGAGTATTAATATACCCGGCACTGGTCACAGTCACTACTGCTTCTTAACTGGAGTATTAATATACCCGGCACTGGTCAGTCACTATTGCTTCATAACTGGAGTATTAATATACCGGGCACTGGTCATAGAGACACTACTGCTTCATAACTGGAGTATTAATATACCCGGCACTGGTCAGTCACTATTGCTTCATAACTGGAGTATTAATATACCGGGCACTGGTCATAGAGACACTACTGCTTCATAACTGGAGTATTAATATACCGGGCACTGGTCATAGAGTCACTACTGCTTCATAACTGGAGTATTAATATACCCGGCACTGGTCATAGAGTCACTACTGCTTCATAACTGGAGTATTAATATACCGGGCACTGGTCATAGAGTCACTACTGCTTCATAACTGGAGTATTAATATACCCGGCACTGGTCACAGTCACTACTGCTTCATAACTGGAGTATTAATATACCCGACACTGGTTATAGAGTCACTACTGCTTCATAACTGGAGTATTAATATACCCGGCACTGGTCACAGTCACTACTGCTTCATAACTGGAGTATTAATATACCGGGCACTGGTCATAGAGACACTACTGCTTCATAACTGGAGTATTAATATACCCGGCACTGGTCATAGAGTCACTACTGCTTCATAACTGGAGTATTAATATACCCGGCACTGGTCACAGTCACTACTGCTTCTTAACTGGAGTATTAATATACCCGGCACTGGTCAGTCACTATTGCTTCATAACTGGAGTATTAATATACCGGGCACTGGTTATAGAGACACTACTGCTTCATAACTGGAGTATTAATATACCCGACACTGGTCATAGAGTCACTACTGCTTCATAACTGGAGTATTAATATACCGGGCACTGGTCATAGAGACACTACTGCTTCATAACTGGAGTATTAATATACCGTGCACTGGTCATAGAGACACTACTGCTTCATAACTGGAGTATTAATATACCCGACACTGGTCATAGAGTCACTACTGCTTCATAACTGGAGTATTAATATACCGGGCACTGGTCATAGAGACACTACTGCTTCATAACTGGAGTATTAATATACCATGCACTGGTCATAGAGACACTACTGCTTCATAACTGGAGTATTAATATACCGTGCACTGGTTATAGAGACACTACTGCTTCATAACGGGAGTATTAATATACCCAGCACTGGTTATAGAGACACTACTGCTTCATAACTGGAGTATTAATATACCGGGCACTGGTCATAGAGACACTACTGCTTCATAACTGGAGTATTAATATACCGGGCACTGGTCATAGAGACACTACTGCTTCATAACTGGAGTATTAATATACCGGGCACTGGTCATAGAGACACTACTGCTTCATAACTGGAGTATTAATATACCGGGCACTGGTCATAGAGACACTACTGCTTCATAACTGGAGTATTAATATACCCGGCACTGGTTATAGAGACACTACTGCTTCATAACTGGAGTATTAATATACCGTGCACTGGTTATAGAGACACTACTGCTTCATAACGGGAGTATTAATATACCCAGCACTGGTTATAGAGACACTACTGCTTCATAACTGGAGTATTAATATACCCGGCACTGGTCACAGTCACTACTGCTTCATAACTGGAGTATTAATATACCGGGCACTGGTTATAGAGACACTACTGCTTAATAACTGGAGTATTAAAATACCCGGCACTGGTCATAGAGACACTACTGCTTCATAACTGGAGTATTAATATACAAGGCACTGGTTATAGAGAAACTACTGCTACATAACGGGAGTATTAATATACCGTGCACTGGTAATAGAGACACTACTGCTTCATAACTGGAGTATTAATATACCCGGCACTGGTTATAGAGACACTACTGCTTCATAACTGGAGTATTAATATACCGGGCACTGGTCATAGAGACACTACTGCTTCATAACTGGAGTATTAATATACCCGGCACTGGTCATAGTCACTACTGCTTCATAACTGGAGTATTAATATACCCGGCACTGGTCACAGTCACTACTGCTTCTTAACTGGAGTATTAATATACCCGGCACTGGTCACAGTCACTACTGCTTCTTAACTGGAGTATTAATATACCCGGCACTGGTCAGTCACTATTGCTTCATAACTGGAGTATTAATATACCGGGCACTGGTTATAGAGACACTACTGCTTCATAACTGGAGTATTAATATACCCGGCACTGGTCATAGAGACACTACTGCTTCATAACTGGAGTATTAATATACCGGGCACTGGTCATAGAGACACTACTGCTTCATAACTGGAGTATTAATATACCGTGCACTGGTCATAGAGACACTACTGCTTCATAACTGGAGTATTAATATACCCGACACTGGTCATAGAGTCACTACTGCTTCATAACTGGAGTATTAATATACCGGGCACTGGTCATAGAGACACTACTGCTTCATAACTGGAGTATTAATATACCGTGCACTGGTCATAGAGACACTACTGCTTCATAACTGGAGTATTAATATACCCGACACTGGTCATAGAGTCACTACTGCTTCATAACTGGAGTATTAATATACCGGGCACTGGTCATAGAGACACTACTGCTTCATAACTGGAGTATTAATATACCATGCACTGGTCATAGAGACACTACTGCTTCATAACTGGAGTATTAATATACCGTGCACTGGTTATAGAGACACTACTGCTTCATAACGGGAGTATTAATATACCCAGCACTGGTTATAGAGACACTACTGCTTCATAACTGGAGTATTAATATACCGGGCACTGGTCATAGAGACACTACTGCTTCATAACTGGAGTATTAATATACCGGGCACTGGTCATAGAGACACTACTGCTTCATAACTGGAGTATTAATATACCGGGCACTGGTCATAGAGACACTACTGCTTCATAACTGGAGTATTAATATACCGGGCACTGGTCATAGAGACACTACTGCTTCATAACTGGAGTATTAATATACCCGGCACTGGTTATAGAGACACTACTGCTTCATAACTGGAGTATTAATATACCGTGCACTGGTTATAGAGACACTACTGCTTCATAACGGGAGTATTAATATACCCAGCACTGGTTATAGAGACACTACTGCTTCATAACTGGAGTATTAATATACCCGGCACTGGTCACAGTCACTACTGCTTCATAACTGGAGTATTAATATACCGGGCACTGGTTATAGAGACACTACTGCTTAATAACTGGAGTATTAAAATACCCGGCACTGGTCATAGAGACACTACTGCTTCATAACTGGAGTATTAATATACAAGGCACTGGTTATAGAGAAACTACTGCTACATAACGGGAGTATTAATATACCGTGCACTGGTAATAGAGACACTACTGCTTCATAACTGGAGTATTAATATACCCGGCACTGGTTATAGAGACACTACTGCTTCATAACTGGAGTATTAATATACCGGGCACTGGTCATAGAGACACTACTGCTTCATAACTGGAGTATTAATATACCCGGCACTGGTTATAGAGACACTACTGCTTCATAACTGGAGTATTAATATACCGGGCACTGGTCATAGAGACACTACTGCTTCATAACTGGAGTATTAATATACCGTGCACTGGTCATAGAGGCACTACTGCTTCATAACTGGAGTATTAATATACCGGGCACTGGTCATAGAGGCACTACTGCTTCATAACTGGAGTATTAATATACCGGGCACTGGTCATAGAGACACTACTGCTTCATAACTGGAGTATTAATATACCCGGCACTGGTTATAGAGTCACTACTGCTTCATAACTGGAGTATTAATATACCCGGCACTGGTCACAGTCACTACTGCTTCATAACTGGAGTATTAATATACCGGGCACTGGTCATAGAGACACTACTGCTTCATAACTGGAGTATTAATATACCCGGCACTGGTCATAGAGTCACTACTGCTTCATAACTGGAGTATTAATATACCCGGCACTGGTCACAGTCACTACTGCTTCTTAACTGGAGTATTAATATACCCGGCACTGGTCAGTCACTATTGCTTCATAACTGGAGTATTAATATACCGGGCACTGGTTATAGAGACACTACTGCTTCATAACTGGAGTATTAATATACCCGACACTGGTCATAGAGTCACTACTGCTTCATAACTGGAGTATTAATATACCGGGCACTGGTCATAGAGACACTACTGCTTCATAACTGGAGTATTAATATACCAGGCACTGGTCATAGAGACACTACTGCTTCATAACGGGAGTATTAATATATCCGGCACTGGTCATAGTCACTACTGCTTCATAAATGGAGTATTAATATACCCGGCACTGGTCATAGAGACACTACTGCTTCATAACTGGAGTATTAATATACCCGGCACTGGTCACAGTCACTACTGCTTCATAACTGGAGTATTAATATACCGGGCACTGGTTATAGAGACACTACTGCTTCATAACTGGAGTATTAATATACCCGGCACTGGTCATAGAGACACTACTGCTTCATAACTGGAGTATTAATATACCCGACACTGGTTATAGAGACACTACTGCTTCATAACTGGAGTATTAATATACCGGGCACTGGTCATAGAGACACTACTGCTTCATAACTGGAGTATTAATATACCCGGCACTGGTCATAGTCACTACTGCTTCATAACTGGAGTATTAATATACCCGGCACTGGTCACAGTCACTACTGCTTCTTAACTGGAGTATTAATATACCCGGCACTGGTCACAGTCACTACTGCTTCTTAACTGGAGTATTAATATACCCGGCACTGGTCAGTCACTATTGCTTCATAACTGGAGTATTAATATACCGGGCACTGGTTATAGAGACACTACTGCTTCATAACTGGAGTATTAATATACCCGACACTGGTCATAGAGTCACTACTGCTTCATAACTGGAGTATTAATATACCGGGCACTGGTCATAGAGACACTACTGCTTCATAACTGGAGTATTAATATACCGTGCACTGGTCATAGAGACACTACTGCTTCATAACTGGAGTATTAATATACCCGACACTGGTCATAGAGTCACTACTGCTTCATAACTGGAGTATTAATATACCGGGCACTGGTCATAGAGACACTACTGCTTCATAACTGGAGTATTAATATACCATGCACTGGTCATAGAGACACTACTGCTTCATAACTGGAGTATTAATATACCGTGCACTGGTTATAGAGACACTACTGCTTCATAACGGGAGTATTAATATACCCAGCACTGGTTATAGAGACACTACTGCTTCATAACTGGAGTATTAATATACCGGGCACTGGTCATAGAGACACTACTGCTTCATAACTGGAGTATTAATATACCGGGCACTGGTCATAGAGACACTACTGCTTCATAACTGGAGTATTAATATACCGGGCACTGGTCATAGAGACACTACTGCTTCATAACTGGAGTATTAATATACCGGGCACTGGTCATAGAGACACTACTGCTTCATAACTGGAGTATTAATATACCCGGCACTGGTTATAGAGACACTACTGCTTCATAACTGGAGTATTAATATACCGTGCACTGGTTATAGAGACACTACTGCTTCATAACGGGAGTATTAATATACCCAGCACTGGTTATAGAGACACTACTGCTTCATAACTGGAGTATTAATATACCCGGCACTGGTCACAGTCACTACTGCTTCATAACTGGAGTATTAATATACCGGGCACTGGTTATAGAGACACTACTGCTTAATAACTGGAGTATTAAAATACCCGGCACTGGTCATAGAGACACTACTGCTTCATAACTGGAGTATTAATATACAAGGCACTGGTTATAGAGAAACTACTGCTACATAACGGGAGTATTAATATACCGTGCACTGGTAATAGAGACACTACTGCTTCATAACTGGAGTATTAATATACCCGGCACTGGTTATAGAGACACTACTGCTTCATAACTGGAGTATTAATATACCGGGCACTGGTCATAGAGACACTACTGCTTCATAACTGGAGTATTAATATACCCGGCACTGGTCATAGTCACTACTGCTTCATAACTGGAGTATTAATATACCCGGCACTGGTCACAGTCACTACTGCTTCTTAACTGGAGTATTAATATACCCGGCACTGGTCACAGTCACTACTGCTTCTTAACTGGAGTATTAATATACCCGGCACTGGTCAGTCACTATTGCTTCATAACTGGAGTATTAATATACCGGGCACTGGTTATAGAGACACTACTGCTTCATAACTGGAGTATTAATATACCCGACACTGGTCATAGAGTCACTACTGCTTCATAACTGGAGTATTAATATACCGGGCACTGGTCATAGAGACACTACTGCTTCATAACTGGAGTATTAATATACCGTGCACTGGTCATAGAGACACTACTGCTTCATAACTGGAGTATTAATATACCGGGCACTGGTTATAGAGACACTACTGCTTCATAACGGGAGTATTAATATACCCAGCACTGGTTATAGAGACACTACTGCTTCATAACTGGAGTATTAATATACCGGGCACTGGTCATAGAGACACTACTGCTTCATAACTGGAGTATTAATATACCGGGCACTGGTCATAGAGACACTACTGCTTCATAACTGGAGTATTAATATACCGGGCACTGGTCATAGAGACACTACTGCTTCATAACTGGAGTATTAATATACCGGGCACTGGTCATAGAGACACTACTGCTTCATAACTGGAGTATTAATATACCGGGCACTGGTCATAGAGACACTACTGCTTCATAACTGGAGTATTAATATACCCGGCACTGGTTATAGAGACACTACTGCTTCATAACTGGAGTATTAATATACCGTGCACTGGTTATAGAGACACTACTGCTTCATAACGGGAGTATTAATATACCCAGCACTGGTTATAGAGACACTACTGCTTCATAACTGGAGTATTAATATACCCGGCACTGGTCACAGTCACTACTGCTTCATAACTGGAGTATTAATATACCGGGCACTGGTTATAGAGACACTACTGCTTAATAACTGGAGTATTAATATACCGGGCACTGGTCATAGAGACACTACTGCTTCATAACTGGAGTATTAATATACCGGGCACTGGTCATAGAGACACTACTGCTTCATAACTGGAGTATTAATATACCGGGCACTGGTCATAGAGACACTACTGCTTCATAACTGGAGTATTAATATACCCGGCACTGGTTATAGAGACACTACTGCTTCATAACTGGAGTATTAATATACCGTGCACTGGTTATAGAGACACTACTGCTTCATAACGGGAGTATTAATATACCCAGCACTGGTTATAGAGACACTACTGCTTCATAACTGGAGTATTAATATACCCGGCACTGGTCACAGTCACTACTGCTTCATAACTGGAGTATTAATATACCGGGCACTGGTTATAGAGACACTACTGCTTCATAACTGGAGTATTAATATACCCGGCACTGGTCACAGTCACTACTGCTTCATAACTGGAGTATTAATATACCGGGCACTGGTCATAGAGTCACTACTGCTTCATAACTGGAGTATTAATATACAAGGCACTGGTTATAGAGAAACTACTGCTACATAACGGGAGTATTAATATACCGTGCACTGGTAATAGAGACACTACTGCTTCATAACTGGAGTATTAATATACCCGGCACTGGTTATAGAGACACTACTGCTTCATAACTGGAGTATTAATATACCGGGCACTGGTCATAGAGACACTACTGCTTCATAACTGGAGTATTAATATACCCGGCACTGGTTATAGAGACACTACTGCTTCATAACTGGAGTATTAATATACCGGGCACTGGTCATAGAGACACTACTGCTTCATAACTGGAGTATTAATATACCGTGCACTGGTCATAGAGGCACTACTGCTTCATAACTGGAGTATTAATATACCGGGCACTGGTCATAGAGACACTACTGCTTCATAACTGGAGTATTAATATACCGGGCACTGGTCATAGAGACACTACTGCTTCATAACTGGAGTATTAATATACCGTGCACTGGTCATAGAGGCACTACTGCTTCATAACTGGAGTATTAATATACCCGGCACTGGTCAGTCACTATTGCTTCATAACTGGAGTATTAATATACCGGACACTGGTCATAGAGACACTACTGCTTCATAACTGGAGTATTAATATACCCGGCACTGGTCAGTCACTATTGCTTCATAACTGGAGTATTAATATACCGGGCACTGGTTATAGAGACACTACTGCTTCATAACTGGAGTATTAATATACCCGACACTGGTCATAGAGTCACTACTGCTTCATAACTGGAGTATTAATATACCCGACACTGGTTATAGAGACACTACTGCTTCATAACTGGAGTATTAATATACCCGGCACTGGTCAGTCACTATTGCTTCATAACTGGAGTATTAATATACCCGACACTGGTTATAGAGACACTACTGCTTCATAACTGGAGTATTAATATACCCGACACTGGTTATAGAGACACTACTGCTTCATAACTGGAGTATTAATATACCCGACACTGGTTATAGAGACACTACTGCTTCATAACTGGAGTATTAATATACCCGACACTGGTTATAGAGACACTACTGCTTCATAACTGGAGTATTAATATACCCGGCACTGGTCAGTCACTATTGCTTCATAACTGGAGTATTAATATACCGGGCACTGGTTATAGAGACACTACTGCTTCATAACTGGAGTATTAATATACCCGACACTGGTCATAGAGTCACTACTGCTTCATAACTGGAGTATTAATATACCGGGCACTGGTCATAGAGACACTACTGCTTCATAACTGGAGTATTAATATACCGTGCACTGGTCATAGAGACACTACTGCTTCATAACTGGAGTATTAATATACCGTGCACTGGTCATAGAGGCACTACTGCTTCATAACTGGAGTATTAATATACCGGGCACTGGTTATAGAGACACTACTGCTTCATAACTGGAGTATTAATATACCCGGCACTGGTCATAGAGACACTACTGCTTCATAACTGGAGTATTAATATACCGGGCACTGGTCATAGTCACTACTGCTTCATAACTGGAGTATTAATATACCGGGCACTGGTCATAGAGACACTACTGCTTCATAACTGGAGTATTAATATACCCGGCACTGGTCATAGAGTCACTACTGCTTCATAACTGGAGTATTAATATACCGGGCACTGGTCATAGAGTCACTACTGCTTCATAACTGGAGTATTAATATACCCGGCACTGGTCACAGTCACTACTGCTTCATAACTGGAGTATTAATATACCCGACACTGGTTATAGAGTCACTACTGCTTCATAACTGGAGTATTAATATACCCGGCACTGGTCACAGTCACTACTGCTTCTTAACTGGAGTATTAATATACCCGGCACTGGTCAGTCACTATTGCTTCATAACTGGAGTATTAATATACCGGGCACTGGTCATAGAGACACTACTGCTTCATAACTGGAGTATTAATATACCCGGCACTGGTCAGTCACTATTGCTTCGTAACTGGAGTATTAATATACCGGGCACTGGTCATAGAGACACTACTGCTTCATAACTGGAGTATTAATATACCGGGCACTGGTCATAGAGTCACTACTGCTTCATAACTGGAGTATTAATATACCCGGCACTGGTCATAGAGTCACTACTGCTTCATAACTGGAGTATTAATATACCGGGCACTGGTCATAGAGTCACTACTGCTTCATAACTGGAGTATTAATATACCCGGCACTGGTCACAGTCACTACTGCTTCATAACTGGAGTATTAATATACCCGACACTGGTTATAGAGTCACTACTGCTTCATAACTGGAGTATTAATATACCCGGCACTGGTCACAGTCACTACTGCTTCATAACTGGAGTATTAATATACCGGGCACTGGTCATAGAGACACTACTGCTTCATAACTGGAGTATTAATATACCCGGCACTGGTCATAGAGTCACTACTGCTTCATAACTGGAGTATTAATATACCCGGCACTGGTCACAGTCACTACTGCTTCTTAACTGGAGTATTAATATACCCGGCACTGGTCAGTCACTATTGCTTCATAACTGGAGTATTAATATACCGGGCACTGGTTATAGAGACACTACTGCTTCATAACTGGAGTATTAATATACCCGACACTGGTCATAGAGTCACTACTGCTTCATAACTGGAGTATTAATATACCGGGCACTGGTCATAGAGACACTACTGCTTCATAACTGGAGTATTAATATACCAGGCACTGGTCATAGAGACACTACTGCTTCATAACGGGAGTATTAATATATCCGGCACTGGTCATAGTCACTACTGCTTCATAAATGGAGTATTAATATACCCGGCACTGGTCATAGAGACACTACTGCTTCATAACTGGAGTATTAATATACCCGGCACTGGTCACAGTCACTACTGCTTCATAACTGGAGTATTAATATACCGGGCACTGGTTATAGAGACACTACTGCTTCATAACTGGAGTATTAATATACCCGGCACTGGTCATAGAGACACTACTGCTTCATAACTGGAGTATTAATATACCCGACACTGGTTATAGAGACACTACTGCTTCATAACTGGAGTATTAATATACCGGGCACTGGTCATAGAGACACTACTGCTTCATAACTGGAGTATTAATATACCCGGCACTGGTCATAGTCACTACTGCTTCATAACTGGAGTATTAATATACCCGGCACTGGTCACAGTCACTACTGCTTCTTAACTGGAGTATTAATATACCCGGCACTGGTCACAGTCACTACTGCTTCTTAACTGGAGTATTAATATACCCGGCACTGGTCAGTCACTATTGCTTCATAACTGGAGTATTAATATACCGGGCACTGGTTATAGAGACACTACTGCTTCATAACTGGAGTATTAATATACCCGACACTGGTCATAGAGTCACTACTGCTTCATAACTGGAGTATTAATATACCGGGCACTGGTCATAGAGACACTACTGCTTCATAACTGGAGTATTAATATACCGTGCACTGGTCATAGAGACACTACTGCTTCATAACTGGAGTATTAATATACCCGACACTGGTCATAGAGTCACTACTGCTTCATAACTGGAGTATTAATATACCGGGCACTGGTCATAGAGACACTACTGCTTCATAACTGGAGTATTAATATACCATGCACTGGTCATAGAGACACTACTGCTTCATAACTGGAGTATTAATATACCGGGCACTGGTCATAGAGACACTACTGCTTCATAACTGGAGTATTAATATACCGTGCACTGGTCATAGAGACACTACTGCTTCATAACTGGAGTATTAATATACCGGGCACTGGTTATAGAGACACTACTGCTTCATAACTGGAGTATTAATATACCCGGCACTGGTCACAGTCACTACTGCTTCATAACTGGAGTATTAATATACCCGGCACTGGTCACAGTCACTACTGCTTCATAACTGGAGTATTAATATACCGGGCACTGGTCATAGAGACACTACTGCTTCATAACTGGAGTATTAATATACCGGGCACTGGTTATAGAGACACTACTGCTTCATAACTGGAGTATTAATATACCCGGCACTGGTCACAGTCACTACTGCTTCATAACTGGAGTATTAATATACCCGGCACTGGTCACAGTCACTACTGCTTCATAACTGGAGTATTAATATACCGGGCACTGGTTATAGAGACACTACTGCTTCATAACTGGAGTATTAATATACCCGGCACTGGTCAGTCACTATTGCTTCATAACTGGAGTATTAATATACCGGGCACTGGTTATAGAGACACTACTGCTTCATAACTGGAGTATTAATATACCCGACACTGGTCATAGAGTCACTACTGCTTCATAACTGGAGTATTAATATACCGTGCACTGGTCATAGAGACACTACTGCTTCATAACTGGAGTATTAATATACCCGGCACTGGTCATAGAGTCACTACTGCTTCATAACTGGAGTATTAATATACCCGGCACTGGTCACAGTCACTACTGCTTCTTAACTGGAGTATTAATATACCCGGCACTGGTCAGTCACTATTGCTTCATAACTGGAGTATTAATATACCGGGCACTGGTTATAGAGACACTACTGCTTCATAACTGGAGTATTAATATACCGGCACTGGTTATAGAGACACTACTGCTTCATAACTGGAATACTAATATACCGTGCACTGGTCATAGAGACACTACTGCTTCATAACTGGAGTATTAATATACCCGACACTGGTCATAGAGTCACTACTGCTTCATAACTGGAGTATTAATATACCGGGCACTGGTCATAGAGACACTACTGCTTCATAACTGGAGTATTAATATACCGGGCACTGGTCATAGAGACACTACTGCTTCATAACTGGAGTATTAATATACCGGGCACTGGTCATAGAGACACTACTGCTTCATAACTGGAGTATTAATATACCGGGCACTGGTCATAGAGACACTACTGCTTCATAACTGGAGTATTAATATACCGGGCACTGGTCATAGAGACACTACTGCTTCATAACGGGAGTATTAATATACCGTGCACTGGTCATAGAGACACTACTGCTTCATAACTGGAGTATTAATATACCCGGCACTGGTCATAGTCACTACTGCTTCATAAATGGAGTATTAATATACCCGGCACTGGTCATAGAGACACTACTGCTTCATAACTGGAGTATTAATATACCAGGCACTGGTTATAGAGACACTACTGCTTCATAACTGGAGTATTAATATACCCGACACTGGTCATAGAGACACTACTGCTTCATAACTGGAGTATTAATATACCATGCACTGGTCATAGAGACACTACTGCTTCATAACTGGAGTATTAATATACCCGACACTGGTCAGTCACTACTGCTTCATAACTGGAGTATTAATATACCGGGCACTGGTCATAGAGACACTACTGCTTCATAACTGGAGTATTAATATACCCGACACTGGTCATAGAGTCACTACTGCTTCATAACTGGAGTATTAATATACCGGGCACTGGTCATAGAGACACTACTGCTTCATAACTGGAGTATTAATATACCGTGCACTGGTCATAGAGACACTACTGCTTCATAACTGGAGTATTAATATACCCGACACTGGTCATAGAGTCACTACTGCTTCATAACTGGAGTATTAATATACCGGGCACTGGTCATAGAGACACTACTGCTTCATAACTGGAGTATTAATATACCGTGCACTGGTCATAGAGACACTACTGCTTCATAACTGGAGTATTAATATACCGGGCACTGGTCATAGAGACACTACTGCTTCATAACGGGAGTATTAATATACCGTGCACTGGTCATAGAGACACTACTGCTTCATAACTGGAGTATTAATATACCCGGCACTGGTCATAGAGACACTACTGCTTCATAACTGGAGTATTAATATACCCGGCACTGGTCATAGTCACTACTGCTTCATAACTGGAGTATTAATATACCCGGCACTGGTCATAGTCACTACTGCTTCATAAATGGAGTATTAATATACCCGGCACTGGTCATAGAGACACTACTGCTTCATAACTGGAGTATTAATATACCGGGCACTGGTTATAGAGACACTACTGCTTCATAACTGGAGTATTAATATACCGGGCACTGGTTATAGAGACACTACTGCTTCATAACTGGAGTATTAATATACCGGGCACTGGTCACAGTCTCTACTGCTTCATAACTGGAGTATTAACATACCGGGCACTGGTCATAGAGACACTACTGCTTCATAACTGGAGTATTAATATACCGGGCACTGGTTATAGAGACACTACTGCTTCATAACTGGAGTATTAATATATCGGGCACTGGTTATAGAGACACTACTGCTTCATAACTGGAGTATTAATATACCGGGCACTGGTCATAGAGACACTACTGCTTCATAACTGGAGTATTAATATACCCGGCACTGGTCATAGAGACACTACTGCTTCATAACTGGAGTATTAATATACCGGGCACTGGTCATAGTCACTACTGCTTCATAACTGGAGTATTAATATACCCGGCACTGGTCACAGTCACTACTGCTTCATAACTGGAGTATTAATATACCCGGCACTGGTCATAGAGTCACTACTGCTTCATAACTGGAGTAATAATATACCGGGCACTGGTCATAGAGACACTACTGCTTCATAACTGGAGTATTAATATACCGTGCACTGGTCATAGAGACACTACTGCTTCATAACTGGAGTATTAATATACCCGGCACTGGTCATAGAGTCACTACTGCTTCATAACTGGAGTATTAATATACCCGGCACTGGTCAGTCACTATTGCTTCATAACTGGAGTATTAATATACCGGACACTGGACATAGAGTCACTACTGCTTCATAACTGGAGTATTAATATACCCAGCACTGGTTATAGAGACACTACTGCTTCATAACTGGAGTATTAATATACCGGGCACTGGTCATAGAGACACTACTGCTTCATAACTGGAGTATTAATATACCCGGCACTGGTCACAGTCACTACTGCTTCATAACTGGAGTATTAATATACCGGGCACTGGTCATAGAGACACTACTGCTTCATAACTGGAGTATTAATATACCCGGCACTGGTCACAGTCACTACTGCTTCATAACTGGAGTATTAATATACCCGGCACTGGTTATAGAGACTACTGCTTCATAACTGGAGTATTAATATACCGGGCACTGGTCATAGAGACACTACTGCTTCGTAACGGGAGTATTAATATACCGGGCACTGGTCATAGAGACACTACTGCTTCATAACTGGAGTATTAATATACCCGGCACTGGTTATAGAGACACTACTGCTTCATAACTGGAGTATTAATATACCGGGCACTGGTTATAGAGACACTACTGCTTCATAACTGGAGTATTAATATACCGGGCACTGGTCACAGTCTCTACTGCTTCATAACTGGAGTATTAATATGCCGGGCACTGGTAATAGAGACACTACTGCTTCATAACTGGAGTATTAATATACCCGGCACTGGTCACAGTCACTACTGCTTCATAACTGGAGTATTAATATACCCGGCACTGGTCACAGTCACTACTGCTTCATAACTGGAGTATTAATATACCCGGCACTGGTCATAGAGTCACTACTGCTTCATAACTGGAGTATTAATATACTCGGCACTGGTCATAGAGACACTACTGCTTCATAACTGGAGTATTAATATACCTGTTAGTAATAGTAACCCCCAAGTCATCAGTAATATCCGGCAGTCACCATTACACCCGGGAGTAATAGTAACCCCAGAGTCATCAGTAATATCCGGCAGTCACCATTACACCCGGCAGTAATAGTAACCCCAGAGTCATCAGTAATATCCGGCAGTCACCATTACACCCGGAAGTAATAGTCACACCAGAGTCATCAGTAATATCCGGCAGTCACCATTACATCCG
Source organism: Ranitomeya imitator (assembly GCF_032444005.1). Taxonomy (NCBI): domain Eukaryota; kingdom Metazoa; phylum Chordata; class Amphibia; order Anura; family Dendrobatidae; genus Ranitomeya; species Ranitomeya imitator. The sequence continues at coordinate 4,233,845 of NC_091286.1, read as the reverse complement.
GCAGTAATAGTAACCCCAGAGTCATCAGTAATATCCAGCAGTCACCATTACACCCGGCAGTAACAGTAAACCCCGAGTAATCAGTAATATCCGGCAGTCACCATTACACTCGGCAGTAATAGTAACCCCAGAGATATCAGTAATATCCGGCAGTCACCATTACACCCGGGAGTAATAGTAACCCCAGAGTCATCAGTAATATCCGGCAGTCACCATTACACCCGGCAGTAATAGTAACCCCAGAGTCATCAGTAATATCCGGCAGTCACCATTACACCCGGCAGTAATAGTAACCCCAGAGTCACCAGTAATATCCGGCAGTCACCATTACACCCGGCAGTAATAGTAACCCCAGAGTCACCAGTATTATCCGGCAGTCACCATTACACCTGGCAGTAAAAGTAACCCCAGAGTAATCAGTAATATCCAGTGTCACGATATGGTATGAAATATCATATAAGTAGTTTCTCTTGTTAGCAGGCTGCGGGCTAAAAAGCCCCCCCTTCCCTTTCACTCAGCCAAGAGCTGCCTTGTCAATGTACTGGGGGGAGTTTTATGGCCAAAAGGTATTTACGACTAGGCTCAAATCTTCCTCTAGCAGAGAACTGTTTAGAAGTGTCTAGAAGTTTCCAGAAATCCATGGAAGTTCTTTGTTCTGTTTTTGTAAGATATTACGCAAACCGTTTACGTTAAGAACACAAAAATATATATTCTTATTCTCCCTCGGTGGATCTACCCATCCCTCGAAACACGGGCTTCTAACTCCATCTGGTAAAGAAGTAGGGATTTCTCTGTAAATATGTATCCCAGATAGGACATATTTGATCTCATTAGAATGCCCACGTTAATCCGAGATGAATGCTGGGTTTGTTATGACTGACATGTTTTGTAGCGAAGTTATAGAAATTAGAGAAAATAGTTTAAAGTTTAGTTAGACTGAAGAGGTAGGAGGGGGGAGGTGATCCAACCCCTTTCTTGGATGTCACAGGCTGAAGCTATAACTGTCTGCCAAGATTCCCAGCTGAGTCTTTCTTGACTTCTTGTCTTTTCCTGGAGCCCTGAGCACGTCCAATGAGCTGGGACGTAAGGAAGCTTCACTAGCCTGGTTGCCTGCAATGCTTTGAACACATGTAAGTGTTATTCTCATGTAATCCTTGTTTGTTTGTTTTTTATAATTACCTTGTACATATTTGCAATTGTCTCATTGTAACATCTTTTTATATAAACACTGCCTGAAACTTTTGATGGGGTATATTATTTAATACTAGTTCGTTCTCCTGTTCTAAACTGTACCCCAAGTCTCCTGAAGGGAAATACGCTACTGTGTTGGGTTAGCTTCGGACCCGTTTAATCGAAGTTGGTGGCAGTGATACCGTGCAGGCTTTTGGGGTGATGTTGTAGCGACTGCAGCGTTGATAATTATTGTTCCTGCCTGAGTGGGAGTAGTTTATCGCGTAGCTGCAGCATGCCCAATAGCCAGTACATAGCAGGCAGCCTGTCTGACGACTAATTACCCCAGGTGCAGTACCAAATCTGACCTGAGAGTAAGGCGGGCGCCAGAGAGCTGCAAGTGTTAAGTGGAACTGTAAGCGGCATATACATAAATCCCTGCAGTTCGTGGTATATTGAAAAGCAGTGGGATACCTAAGATAAGCCCCTGCTGTAAACTAAGAGGTCAATAGCCTTGTGTGTGTTTTTTTCCATCACACTGTTAGCAGTGGAGGGATAACTAAGATAAGCCCCCCCTGCACATGTGATAGCCGTCTGTTGGCCCAAAGTCACCCCGACCCGTGACGTAGGGGTGACGATCACGGTGTGAATCGTGACAAATTGGTGGCAGCGGTCAGGGATTCCTGACAAATTGGTGGCAAGGCGGTGGGATATTAGAGCATTAGTGATATGGTTTGAGCAATCATTCCTCTTACTAAAAACTTGCATTAAGTTCTTGCGAGGACTCTGCGCAAATAAGTTTGGAGAACGAACTCAGTGTTTTTTAGTTGTGAGACAATTGTGTACTGGTAATTATCCCCTCCCTTTCTTTTCATTTTTCTGCCCTCTCTTTTATTTGGCAACCATGGTTGTGCGGGGAGAAACCTTTTATGAGCAGCAGACCAGAGACACCCTTATTGCCTTATGCAAGTCACAGCACATTGACTTTGCGGGCAAAAACAAAGCCCAACTGGTCGCAGTTCTGGTGCAATGGGAATCCCCTCTAGACCACTCTCAGAGCTCAGAGGCCGCAGAAGCCAGCACAAACGAACATGGTGCTGCAGCAGAGGTCCAACCACTGAATGCTGGCCCTGTTAGCAATCCAGGCGAATTGGACCCCCACCTGCAGGCGGCCTTGAAAGAATTCCCCACTGACGACCATGAGCGACGTCGGCAGCTGATTCAGCAATACCATGAGCGAGCCGAGCAAGAGGCCCAGGCCCAGCGAGCCAAGCGAGAGGCTGAGAGAGCCGAGCGGCAAGCGGAGCGGGAGTACCAGCTGCGGATGGCCCAACTGCAAATGCAGGGGTCGTCTCAGTCCAGCCGTGAGCCCAGCAGCGCTCAGATACCTAAGCCCCGGCCCGATCACTTTCCTGTTATGGAGAAGGACGGGGACTTGGACACTTTTCTGCGGGCCTTTGAGAAAGCCTGCAGACAGTAACGGCTGCCTACAGATGAATGGGCCCGATACCTGACACCAGGGCTGAGAGGTAAAGCTCTGGAGGCGTTTGCTGCCCTCCCTCAAGAACAAGATGGTGACTATGAGGCCATCAAGCAGGCTCTGATAGCCAAGTACCAGCTTACAACAGAGGTGTACCGTAGAAAGTTCCGGACCCTCCAACGTGGCCCACACGACAGTTACAGTGATGTGGTGCATGGACTGGGGACCCACTTTAACCAGTGGACCCAAGGACTGTCAGTGACCACCTTTGCACAGCTGCGAGACCTGATGATCAAAGACCAGTTCTTTCATCTTTGCCCAGCTGAGGTGCGACCGTTCGTGATGGACAGAGAACCCAAAGACGTGACGAAAGCAGCGCAGATTGCCGATGCCTATGAGGCCAACCGTAGATCGGAAGTGCGGAAGCCAGTCACCACCAGCTGGAGAGGGGGTAAGCCTGCAACCAACGCCAGTACCCCTGCCAACCAACCCACCAGAGGTCCTGTCCCCGTGGCCAACAACACCAGACCTACCACCGATCCTCGCAAGTGTTACTTCTGCAATCGGACTGGTCATCTCAGTCCCTCCTGTCCAGACAAGCAGAAGAAGAACACCCCAGCCAAGGCCCCAGGGCCTAATGCAGCAGTTCTTTTGGTGGGTGGAGTGGTTAGGAGGTTGTGTGACAACGTACAGCACGTCACGGTGGGAGGCCATGTTGCTACAGGCCTCAAGGACACGGGGGCTGAACGAACCCTCATCCGACCCGAACTGGCGGCCCCTGAAGAAATCGTTCCGGGGAAAACCCTAACTGTCACTGGGATTGGGGGCATCAGCTGTCCCTTACCGATGGTCCGGGTTTATCTTGATTGGGGTGCCGGGAGCGGGGTGAAGGAAGTGGGGCTGTCTGATAATTTGCCCACTGATGTTTGTTGGGGACTGATTTGGGGAGGATGGTTGCATACTACGTTCCTGACATCACTCCCCAATCTACTAATAAGGGTAACGTTAACCCTGATGATGATGATGAGAAATCGCATGTGTTACCTGACCATGCTTTATCTTGTAATGATGCATCTAATAACCATTTTTTCCCTAGGATTGATGGTGAAAATGTTGTACCTGTGCCAACTGAACCTGATAATGATTTTTCTGTGAAGGTTAATGTGTCCACAGGTACAGGCGTGCCCAGCCACGTCGCTCTGCGGAGTGAGACGGCTGAGGAACCCCTAACAGGGGCAAGTGTCGGTGCTACAGGAAATGGGGAGATGCATGGGAACCGTGAGGAAGGTGATGCCATGAAAGTGACCAGTGCCACCGAGGAAGGTAACTGGCCCATAAGTAGCACTGCCCCTGGAGTGTTGGGGGTGTATGGGGAGGTAGAACCCATAGCAGCGCCGGCTGATGGGTCTGTAGTAACCCCCGGGAAGACAGCCTACGTAGCTGCTGTCACCCGCAGTCAGAGTGCCCGGAACGCAGATAACGGTCAGCCTTCCGGACCCTCCTCAGTCACCAGTGTGACTGAACCAGAGGTGGACCCAGAGCAGGTCCAAGAGGGTTCCCGTGGGGAAGGGACCCTGACATCGCTGCTGGCTTCCCCTAGCCAGGAGTTTCAGGCCGCTCTGCACACAGATGCGAGCCTAGAGAGTTTGAGACAACTTGCCGGGACGCTCTTCTCCGAGACTGATAAGGAGAGGGTGTTCTGGGAACGAGGAAGGTTGTACCGGGAGACAGTACCCGGAGAATCACAAAAGGAGTGGTTGAGGGAAAGACAGCTGGTCGTCCCGCAGCAATTTCCGGGGTGAGTTGTTGCGGATTGCCCATGAGATCCCGCTAGCTGGACACTTGGGGATCAGAAAAACTAAGGCCCGGCTGTCTCAACACTTCTATTGGCCTAAGATGGGGACAGATGTGTCAAACTACTGCCGCTCCTGTATCACTTGTCAAAGAGGGGGGAAGGCGGGGCCTGCTCTTAAGGCTCCCCTGATCCCTTTGCCAGTGGTAGAGGAGCCTTTCCAGAGGATCGCGGTGGACATTGTGGGCCCGCTGGCCGTCCCCAGCAGCTCTGGAAAGCAATACATCCTTACTGTGGTAGACTATGCTACCCGGTACCCAGAGGCAGTAGCTCTATCGTCAACTAGGGCAGATAAGGTGGCGGATGCCCTGTTGGCCATCTTTTCACGTGTAGGATTTCCCAGGGAAATGCATACTGATCAAGGGACCCAACTGATGTCTCGCCTAATGGAGGCGCTCTGTAAGAGAATGCAGGTGAAGCACCTGGTATCGAGTGCGTATCACCCACAGACCAATGGCTTGTGTGAACGCTTCAATCGTACCCTCAAACAGATGTTACGCATGCTGGTTGAGACTCAAGGGCGCGACTGGGAGCGGTACCTCCCACACCTGCTGTTCGCTTACCGAGAGGTTCCACAGGCCTCGACGGGGTCCTCCCCCTTCGAGCTCCTGTATGGCCGGCGAGTCCGGGGACCCCTTGGGTTGGTAAGAGAATCCTGGGAAGAGGAGCCGAACCCTTCTGAAGTGTCCATAGTGGAGTATGTCATGCGCTTCCGTGACAAGATGCAGACCTTGACGCAGTTGGTGCATGACAACATGACGCAGGCTCAGGCTGACCAGAAGCACTGGTACGACCAGAACGCCTGGGAGCGGACCTACCACGTGGGTCAAAAGGTGTGGGTGCTGGTCCCCGTACCAACGGATAAGCTTCAGGCCGCCTGGGAGGGCCCGTACGTCGTCCACCAACAGCTCAACCCGGTCACTTACATGGCCACACTTGACCACGCTCGGGGTAGGCGAAAGGCCTTTCACGTCAACATGATGAAGGCTCATCACGAACGTGAACCTTTCGTCCTACCGGTCTGCAGCGTGCCCGAAGACTGTGGGGAAGACACCCTCCTGGACATGCTGGCCCAAGCCAAGGCCAATGGGTCCATCGAGGACGTGGAGGTAATCGCCTCATTAACTGAACCCCAGCGGTTACAGTTGCGATCCACACTGGAACCCTTCCGGGTCGTGTTCTCCAACCGACCTGGGAGGACTGAGTTAGCAGTCCATGAGGTGGACACCGGGAATCATGCCCCACTACGGCGAACACCCTATCAAATCTCTGACCAGGTGCAGCAGATTATGCGCCAAGAGATCGATGAGATGTTACAGCTGGGGGTGATTCGACGGTCAAAGAGCGCATGGGCATCACCTGTAGTTCTCGTGCCAAAGAAGGACTGGACCACCCGGTTCTGCGTGGACTACAGGGGGCTCAACGCCATCACAGCCTCTGACGCGCACCCAATGCCGCGCATCGAGGAGCTGCTGGTTAAGTTAGCTGGCGCAGATTACCTAACAATAATGGATCTGAGTAGAGGATACTGGCAGATTCCCGAGCCCCGAGGCGCAGGAGAAGTCCGCCTTTATCACGCCCTTCGGACTGTACGAGTCCACGGTCATGCCCTTCGGCATGAAGAATGCCCCTGCCACTTTCCAGCGGATGGTCAACCTCCTGCTTCAGGGACTGGAGAAGTACGCCGTGGCATACTTGGATGACATTGCCATCTTCAGTTTCTCCTGGAAGGAACACCTGCAGCATCTCGAGGAGGTGCTCAGGCGAATTCACCGAGCTGGACTGACTATCAAGCCGGGAAAGTGCCAGACGGGCATGAGGGAGGTTCACTACCTGGGCCACCGGGTAGGCGGAGGCACCCTAAAGCCAGAGCCTGACAAAGTGGGAGTGATCATGAACTGGCCCACTCCCGTGACCAAGAAACAGGTGATGTCCTTCTTGGGCACTGCATGGTACTATAGGCGCTTCGTACAGCACTATAGTAGCCTGGCAAAACCTTTGACGGACCTCACCAGGAAGAAGCTACCCCACATTGTCAACTGGACAGATGGATGTGAGGGGGCCTTCCAGGCGTTGAAAACCGCACTGTGCAACGCCCCTGTGTTGAAAGCAGTCGACAGCAGTCGACCGTTCTTGGTGCAGACCGACACCAGCGAGTTTGATCTTGGTGCTGTGCTCAGCCAGGTTGACTCGGAGGACCAAGAGCACCCCGTAATATACCTGAGCCAGAAACTTTTGCCGAGGGAAGTGGCCTACTCCACCATCGAGAAGGAGTGCCTGGCCATAGTCTGGGCCCTGCAGCGCTTGCAGCCCTAATTGTACGGTCGCCCCTTCACTGTGGTGACCGACTACAACCCTCTGTGCTGGCTAAACGCCATGTGTGGAACCAACGGCAGGTTGCTACGCTGGAGCCTTGCCCTTCAGCAGTTTGACTTCACCATTGAACACAAAACGGGCAAAGAGCATGGGAATGCAGATGGACTGTCCCGCCAGGGTGAACACACTGAGGTGCGCATGGAGGCATACCGTCGGGTTCTACCTACCTAGCGCACACCAAAAGGGGGAGGTGTCACGATATGGTATGAAATATCATATAAGTAGTTTCTCTTGTTAGCAGGCTGCGGGCTAAAAAGCCCCCCTTCCCTTTCACTCAGCCAAGAGCTGCCTTGTCAATGTACTGGGGGGATTGGGGGGGGAGTTTTATGGCCAAAAGGTATTTACGACTAGGCTCAAATCTTCCTCTAGCAGAGAACTGTTTAGAAGTGTCTAGAAGTTTCCAGAAATCCATGGAAGTTCTTTGTTCTGTTTTTGTAAGATATTACGCAAACCGTTTACGTTAAGAACACAAAAATATATATTCTTATTCTCCCTCGGCGGATCTACCCATCCCTCGAAACACGGGCTTCTAACTCCATCTGGTAAAGAAGTAGGGATTTCTCTGTAAATATGTATCCCAGATAGGACATATTTGATCTCATTAGAATGCCCACGTTAATCCGAGATGAATGCTGGGTTTGTTATGACTGACATGTTTTGTAGCGAAGTTATAGAAATTAGAGAAAATAGTTTAAAGTTTAGTTAGACTGAAGAGGTAGGAGGGGGGAGGTGATCCAACCCCTTTCTTGGATGTCACAGGCTGAAGCTATAACTGTCTGCCAAGATCCCCAGCTGAGTCTTTCTTGACTTCTTGTCTTTTCCTGGAGCCCTGAGCACGTCCAATGAGCTGGGACGTATGGAAGCTTCACTAGCCTGGTTGCCTGCAATGCTTTGAACACATGTAAGTGTTATTCTCATGTAATCCTTTTTTTTTTTTTTTTTTTTTTTTTTTATATAATTACCTTGTACATATTTGCAATTGTCTCATTTGTAACATCTTTTTATATAAACACTGCCTGAAACTTTTGATGGGGTATATTATTTAATACTAGTTCTAAACCGTACCCTAAGTCTCCTGAAGGGAAATACGCTACTGTGTTGGGTTAGCTTCGGACCAGTTTAATCGAAACTGGTGGCAGCGATACCGTGCAGGCTTTTGGGTGATGTTGTAGCAACTGCGGCGTTGATAATTATTGTTCCTGCCTGAGTGGGAGTAGTTTATCGCGTCGCTGCAGCGTGCCCAATAGCCAGTACATAGCAGGCAGCCTGTCTGGCGACTAATTACCCAGGGTGCAGTACCTAATCTGACCTGAGAGTAGAGGAGGGCGCCAGAGAGCTGCAAGTGTTGAGTGGAACTGTAAGCGGGATATACATAAATCCCTGCAGTTCGTGGTATGTTGAAAAGCAGTGGGATACCTAAGATAAGCCTCTGCTGTAAACTAAGAGGTCAATAGCCTTGTGTGTGTTTTTTTCCATCACACTGTTAGGGTACCGTCACACAGTGGCATTTTGATCGCTACGACGGCACGATCCGTGACGCTCCAGCATCGTAATAATATCGCTCCAGCGTCGTAGACTGCTGTCACACTTTGCAATGTACGACGCTGGAGCGATAATTTCATGACGTATGTGCGATGTAGAAGCCGTTGGTTACTATGCGCACATCGTATGCAATATCGTGCACACCTTTGTTACACCATGCGATCATGCCGCCACAGCGGGACACTAGACGACGAAAGAAAGTTTCAAACGATCTGCTACGACGTACGATTCTCAGCGGGGTCCCTGATCGCAGGAGCGTGTCAGACACAGCGAGATCGCTGGAACGTCACGGATATATCGCTCGAACGTCACGAATCGTGCCGTCGTAGCGATCAAAATGCCACTGTGTGACGGTACCCTTAGCAGTGGAGGGATAACCAAGATAAGCCTCACTGCACATGTGATAGCCGTCTGTTGGCTTAAAGTCACCCCGATCCGTGACGTAGGGGTGACGGTCACTGTATGAATCCTGACAAATTGGTGGCAGCGGTCAGGGAATCCTGACATCCAGCAGTCACCATTACACCCAGCAGTAATAGTAACCCCAGAGTCACCAGTAATATCCGGCAGTCACCATTACACCCAGCAGTAATAGTAACCCCAGCGTCATCAGTAATATCCGGCAGTCACCATTACACCCGGCAGTAATAGTAACCCCAGAGTCACCAGTAATATCCGGCAGTCACCATTACACCCGGCAGTAATAGTCACACCAGAGTCACCAGTAATATCCGGCAGTCACCATTACATCCGGCAGTAATAGTAACCCCAGCGTCATCAGTAATATCCGGCAGTCACCATTACACCCGGCAGTAATAGTAACCCCAGAGTCACCAGTAATATCCGACAGAGGAATAATCAGTGTCACTGCTCCACTAGTGATGATAGAGGAATAATCAGTGTCACTGCTCCACTAGTGATGATAAAGAATAATCAGTGTCACTGCCCCACTAGTGATGATAGAGAATAATCAGTGTCACTGCTCCACTAGTGATGATAGAGGAATAATCAGTGTCACTGCTCCACTAGTGATGATAGAGAATAATCAGTGTCACTGCTCCACTAGTGATGATAGAGAATAATCAGTGTCACTGCTCCACTAGTGATGATAGAGAATAATCAGTGTCACTGCCCCACTAGTGATGATAGAGAATAATCAGTGTCACTGCTCCACTAGTGATGATAGAGAATAATCAGTGTCACTGCTCCACTAGTGATGATAGAGGAATAATCAGTGTCACTGCTCCACTAGTGATGATAGGAGAATAATCAGTGTCACTGCTCCACTAGTGATGATAGAGGAATAATCAGTGTCACTGCCCCACTAGTGATGATAGAGAATAATCAGTGTCACTGCCCCACTAGTGATGACAGAGAATAATCAGTGTCACTGCCCCACTAGTGATGATAGAGAATAATCAGTGTCACTGCTCCACTAGTGATGACAGGAGAATAATCAGTGTCACTGCCCCACTAGTGATGATAGAGAATAATCAGTGTCACTGCCCCACTAGTGATGACAGAGAATAATCAGTGTCACTGCTCCACTAGTGATGACAGGAGAATAATCAGTGTCACTGCCCCACTAGTGATGATAGAGAATAATCAGTGTCACTGCTCCACTAGTGATGATAGAGGAATAATCAGTGTCACTGCCCCACTAGTGATGATAGAGAATAATCAGTGTCACTGCTCCACTAGTGATGATAGAGGAATAATCAGTGTCACTGCTCCACTAGTGATGATAGAGAATAATCAGTGTCACTGCCCCACTAGTGATGATAGAGGAATAATCAGTGTCACTGCCCCACTAGTGATGACAGAGAATAATCAGTGTCACTGCCCCACTAGTGATGATAGAGAATAATCAGTGTCACTGCTCCACTAGTGATGACAGGAGAATAATCAGTGTCACTGCCCCACTAGTGATGATAGAGAATAATCAGTGTCACTGCCCCACTAGTGATGACAGAGAATAATCAGTGTCACTGCTCCACTAGTGATGACAGGAGAATAATCAGTGTCACTGCCCCACTAGTGATGATAGAGAATAATCAGTGTCACTGCTCCACTAGTGATGATAGAGGAATAATCAGTGTCACTGCCCCACTAGTGATGATAGAGAATAATCAGTGTCACTGCTCCACTAGTGATGATAGAGGAATAATCAGTGTCACTGCTCCACTAGTGATGATAGAGAATAATCAGTGTCACTGCCCCACTAGTGATGATAGAGGAATAATCAGTGTCACTGCCCCACTAGTGATGATAGAGGAATAATCAGTGTCACTGCCCCACTAGTGATGATAGAGAATAATCAGTGTCACTGCTCCACTAGTGATGATAGAGGAATAATCAGTGTCACTGCTCCACTAGTGATGACAGGAGAATAATCAGTGTCACTGCTCCACTAGTGATGATAGAGGAATAATCAGTGTCACTGCTCCACTAGTGATGATAGAGAATAATCAGTGTCACTGCTCCACTAGTGATGATAGAGGAATAATCAGTGTCACTGCCCCACTAGTGATGATAGAGGAATAATCAGTGTCACTGCCCCACTAGTGATGATAGAGAATAATCAGTGTCACTGCTCCACTAGTGATGATAGAGGAATAATCAGTGTCACTGCTCCACTAGTGATGATAGGAGAATAATCAGTGTCACTGCTCCACTAGTGATGATAGAGAATAATCAGTGTCACTGCTCCACTAGTGATGATAGGAGAATAATCAGTGTCACTGCTCCACTAGTGATGATAGAGAATAATCAGTGTCACTGCCCCACTAGTGATGACAGGAGAATAATCAGTGTCACTGCCCCACTAGTGATGATAGAGGAATAATCAGTGTCACTGCTCCACTAGTGATGATAGAGGAATAATCAGTGTCACTGCCCCACTAGTGATGATAGAGAATAATCAGTGTCACTGCTCCACTAGTGATGATAGAGGAATAATCAGTGTCACTGCTCCACTAGTGATGATAGAGGAATAATCAGTGTCACTGCTCCACTAGTGATGATAGAGAATAATCAGTGTCACTGCTCCACTAGTGATGATAGAGAAATAATCAGTGTCACTGCCCCACTAGTGATGATAGAGAATAATCAGTGTCACTGCCCCACTAGTGATGATAGAGGAATAATCAGTGTCACTGCCCCACTAGTGATGATAGAGGAATAATCAGTGTCACTGCCCCACTAGTGATGATAGAGGAATAATCAGTGTCACTGCTCCACTAGTGATGACAGAGAATAATCAGTGTCACTGCCCCACTAGTGATGATAGAGAATAATCAGTGTCACTGCTCCACTAGTGATGATAGAGAATAATCAGTGTCACTGCTCCACTAGTGATGATAGAGGAATAATCAGTGTCACTGCTCCACTAGTGATGATAGAGGAATAATCAGTGTCACTGCTCCACTAGTGATGATAGAGGAATAATCAGTGTCACTGCTCCACTAGTGATGATAGAGGAATAATCAGTGTCACTGCTCCACTAGTGATGATAGAGAATAATCAGTGTCACTGCCCCACTAGTGATGATAGAGGAATAATCAGTGTCACTGCCCCACTAGTGATGACAGAGAATAATCAGTGTCACTGCCCCACTAGTGATGATAGAGAATAATCAGTGTCACTGCTCCACTAGTGATGACAGGAGAATAATCAGTGTCACTGCCCCACTAGTGATGATAGAGAATAATCAGTGTCACTGCCCCACTAGTGATGATAGAGGAATAATCAGTGTCACTGCTCCACTAGTGATGACAGGAGAATAATCAGTGTCACTGCTCCACTAGTGATGATAGAGGAATAATCAGTGTCACTGCTCCACTAGTGATGATAGAGGAATAATCAGTGTCACTGCTCCACTAGTGATGATAGAGAATAATCAGTGTCACTGCTCCACTAGTGATGATAGAGAATAATCAGTGTCACTGCTCCACTAGTGATGATAGAGGAATAATCAGTGTCACTGCTCCACTAGTGATGATAGAGGAATAATCAGTGTCACTGCTCCACTAGTGATGATAGAGAATAATCAGTGTCACTGCTCCACTAGTGATGATAGAGGAATAATCAGTGTCACTGCTCCACTAGTGATGATAGAGGAATAATCAGTGTCACTGCTCCACTAGTGATGATAGAGAATAATCAGTGTCACTGCACCACTAGTGATGATAGAGAATAATCAGTGTCACTGCTCCACTAGTGATGACAGGAGAATAATCAGTGTCACTGCTCCACTAGTGATGACAGGAGAATAATCAGTGTCACTGCTCCACTAGTGATGATAGAGGAATAATCAGTGTCACTGCTCCACTAGTGATGACAGGAGAATAATCAGTGTCACTGCTCCACTAGTGATGATAGAGGAATAATCAGTGTCACTGCTCCACTAGTGATGATAGAGGAATAATCAGTGTCACTGCTCCACTAGTGATGATAGAGGAATAATCAGTGTCACTGCTCCACTAGTGATGACAGGAGAATAATCAGTGTCACTGCTCCACTAGTGATGATAGAGGAATAATCAGTGTCACTGCTCCACTAGTGATGATAGAGGAATAATCAGTGTCACTGCTCCACTAGTGATGATAGAGGAATAATCAGTGTCACTGCTCCACTAGTGATGATAGAGAATAATCAGTGTCACTGCTCCACTAGTGATGATAGAGAATAATCAGTGTCACTGCTCCACTAGTGATGATAGAGGAATAATCAGTGTCACTGCTCCACTAGTGATGATAGAGGAATAATCAGTGTCACTGCTCCACTAGTGATGATAGAGAATAATCAGTGTCACTGCACCACTAGTGATGATAGAGAATAATCAGTGTCACTGCCCCACTAGTGATGACAGGAGAATAATCAGTGTCACTGCTCCACTAGTGATGACAGGAGAATAATCAGTGTCACTGCCCCACTAGTGATGATAGAGAATAATCAGTGTCACTGCCCCACTAGTGATGATAGAGAATAATCAGTGTCACTGCCCCACTAGTGATGATAGAGGAATAATCAGTGTCACTGCTCCACTAGTGATGATAGAGGAATAATCAGTGTCACTGCTCCACTAGTGATGATAGAGGAATAATCAGTGTCACTGCTCCACTAGTGATGATAGAGAATAATCAGTGTCACTGCACCACTAGTGATGATAGAGAATAATCAGTGTCACTGCCCCACTAGTGATGACAGGAGAATAATCAGTGTCACTGCTCCACTAGTGATGACAGGAGAATAATCAGTGTCACTGCCCCACTAGTGATGATAGAGAATAATCAGTGTCACTGCCCCACTAGTGATGATAGAGAATAATCAGTGTCACTGCTCCACTAGTGATGATAGAGAATAATCAGTGTCACTGCTCCACTAGTGATGATAGAGAATAATCAGTGTCACTGCTCCACTAGTGATGATAGAGGAATAATCAGTGTCACTGCTCCACTAGTGATGATAGAGAATAATCAGTGTCACTGCTCCACTAGTGATGATAGAGAATAATCAGTGTCACTGCACCACTAGTGATGATAGAGAATAATCAGTGTCACTGCCCCACTAGTGATGACAGGAGAATAATCAGTGTCACTGCTCCACTAGTGATGATAGAGGAATAATCAGTGTCACTGCTCCACTAGTGATGATAGAGGAATAATCAGTGTCACTGCTCCACTAGTGATGATAGAGAATAATCAGTGTCACTGCCCCACTAGTGATGATAGAGAATAATCAGTGTCACTGCTCCACTAGTGATGATAGAGGAATAATCAGTGTCACTGCTCCACTAGTGATGATAGAGAATAATCAGTGTCACTGCTCCACTAGTGATGATAGAGAATAATCAGTGTCACTGCACCACTAGTGATGATAGAGAATAATCAGTGTCACTGCCCCACTAGTGATGATAGAGGAATAATCAGTGTCACTGCTCCACTAGTGATGATAGAGAATAATCAGTGTCACTGCTCCACTAGTGATGATAGAGAATAATCAGTGTCACTGCCCCACTAGTGATGATAGAGGAATAATCAGTGTCACTGCTCCACTAGTGATGATAGAGAATAATCAGTGTCACTGCTCCACTAGTGATGATAGAGAATAATCAGTGTCACTGCTCCACTAGTGATGATAGAGGAATAATCAGTGTCACTGCCCCACTAGTGATGACAGGAGAATAATCAGTGTCACTGCCCCACTAGTGATGATAGAGGAATAATCAGTGTCACTGCCCCACTAGTGATGACAGGAGAATAATCAGTGTCACTGCTCCACTAGTGATGATAGAGGAATAATCAGTGTCACTGCTCCACTAGTGATGATAGAGAATAATCAGTGTCACTGCTCCACTAGTGATGATAGAGGAATAATCAGTGTCACTGCTCCACTAGTGATGATAGAGGAATAATCAGTGTCACTGCTCCACTAGTGATGATAGAGGAATAATCAGTGTCACTGCTCCACTAGTGATGATAGAGAATAATCAGTGTCACTGCCCCACTAGTGATGATAGAGGAATAATCAGTGTCACTGCCCCACTAGTGATGACAGGAGAATAATCAGTGTCACTGCTCCACTAGTGATGATAGAGGAATAATCAGTGTCACTGCTCCACTAGTGATGATAGAGAATAATCAGTGTCACTGCTCCACTAGTGATGATAGAGGAATAATCAGTGTCACTGCCCCACTAGTGATGATAGAGGAATAATCAGTGTCACTGCTCCACTAGTGATGATAGAGGAATAATCAGTGTCACTGCCCCACTAATGATGACAGGAGAATAATCAGTGTCACTGCCCCACTAGTGATGATAGAGGAATAATCAGTGTCACTGCCCCACTAGTGATGATAGAGAATAATCAGTGTCACTGCTCCACTAGTGATGATAGAGAATAATCAGTGTCACTGCTCCACTAGTGATGATAGAGAATAATCAGTGTCACTGCTCCACTAGTGATGATAGAGAATAATCAGTGTCACTGCTCCACTAGTGATGATAGAGGAATAATCAGTGTCACTGCTCCACTAGTGATGATAGAGAATAATCAGTGTCACTGCTCCACTAGTGATGATAGAGAATAATCAGTGTCACTGCTCCACTAGTGATGATAGAGGAATAATCAGTGTCACTGCTCCACTAGTGATGATAGAGGAATAATCAGTGTCACTGCTCCACTAGTGATGATAGAGGAATAATCAGTGTCACTGCTCCACTAGTGATGATAGAGAATAATCAGTGTCACTGCTCCACTAGTGATGATAGAGGAATAATCAGTGTCACTGCTCCACTAGTGATGATAGAGAATAATCAGTGTCACTGCTCCACTAGTGATGATAGAGGAATAATCAGTGTCACTGCTCCACTAGTGATGATAGAGGAATAATCAGTGTCACTGCTCCACTAGTGATGATAGAGGAATAATCAGTGTCACTGCTCCACTAGTGATGATAGAGGAATAATCAGTGTCACTGCTCCACTAGTGATGATAGAGGAATAATCAGTGTCACTGCTCCACTAGTGATGATAGAGGAATAATCAGTGTCACTGCTCCACTAGTGATGACAGGAGAATAATCAGTGTCACTGCTCCACTAGTGATGATAGGAGAATAATCAGTGTCACTGCTCCACTAGTGATGATAGAGAATAATCAGTGTCACTGCTCCACTAGTGATGATAGAGAATAATCAGTGTCACTGCCCACTAGTGATGATAGAGAATAATCAGTGTCACTGCTCCACTAGTGATGATAGAGGAATAATCAGTGTCACTGCTCCACTAGTGATGATAGAGGAATAATCAGTGTCACTGCTCCACTAGTGATGATAGAGAATAATCAGTGTCACTGCTCCACTAGTGATGATAGAGGAATAATCAGTGTCACTGCTCCACTAGTGATGATAGAGGAATAATCAGTGTCACTGCTCCACTAGTGATGATAGAGGAATAATCAGTGTCACTGCTCCACTAGTGATGATAGAGGAATAATCAGTGTCACTGCTCCACTAGTGATGATAGAGGAATAATCAGTGTCACTGCTCCACTAGTGATGACAGGAGAATAATCAGTGTCACTGCTCCACTAGTGATGACAGGAGAATAATCAGTGTCACTGCTCCACTAGTGATGATAGAGAATAATCAGTGTCACTGCTCCACTAGTGATGATAGAGAATAATCAGTGTCACTGCTCCACTAGTGATGATAGAGAATAATCAGTGTCACTGCTCCACTAGTGATGATAGAGAATAATCAGTGTCACTGCTCCACTAGTGATGATAGAGGAATAATCAGTGTCACTGCTCCACTAGTGATGATAGAGGAATAATCAGTGTCACTGCTCCACTAGTGATGATAGGAGAATAATCAGTGTCACTGCTCCACTAGTGATGATAGAGAATAATCAGTGTCACTGCTCCACTAGTGATGATAGAGAATAATCAGTGTCACTGCTCCACTAGTGATGATAGAGAATAATCAGTGTCACTGCTCCACTAGTGATGACAGAGAATAATCAGTGTCACTGCTCCACTAGTGATGATAGAGAATAATCAGTGTCACTGCTCCACTAGTGATGATAGAGAATAATCAGTGTCACTGCTCCACTAGTGATGATAGAGGAATAATCAGTGTCACTGCTCCACTAGTGATGATAGAGAATAATCAGTGTCACTGCTCCACTAGTGATGATAGAGAATAATCAGTGTCACTGCTCCACTAGTGATGACAGGAGAATAATCAGTGTCACTGCTCCACTAGTGATGATAGAGGAATAATCAGTGTCACTGCTCCACTAGTGATGATAGAGGAATAATCAGTGTCACTGCTCCACTAGTGATGATAGAGGAATAATCAGTGTCACTGCTCCACTAGTGATGATAGAGAATAATCAGTGTCACTGCTCCACTAGTGATGATAGAGAATAATCAGTGTCACTGCTCCACTAGTGATGACTAGAGGAATAATCAGTGTCACTGCTCCACTAGTGATGATAGAGGAATAATCAGTGTCACTGCTCCACTAGTGATGATAGAGAATAATCAGTGTCACTGCTCCACTAGTGATGATAGAGGAATAATCAGTGTCACTGCTCCACTAGTGATGATAGGAGAATAATCAGTGTCACTGCCCACTAGTGATGATAGAGAATAATCAGTGTCACTGCTCCACTAGTGATGATAGAGGAATAATCAGTGTCACTGCTCCACTAGTGATGATAGAGGAATAATCAGTGTCACTGCTCCACTAGTGATGATAGAGAATAATCAGTGTCACTGCTCCACTAGTGATGATAGAGGAATAATCAGTGTCACTGCTCCACTAGTGATGATAGAGAATAATCAGTGTCACTGCTCCACTAGTGATGATAGAGAATAATCAGTGTCACTGCTCCACTAGTGATGACAGGAGAATAATCAGTGTCACTGCTCCACTAGTGATGACAGGAGAATAATCAGTGTCACTGCTCCACTAGTGATGACAGGAGAATAATCAGTGTCACTGCTCCACTAGTGATGATAGAGGAATAATCAGTGTCACTGCTCCACTAGTGATGATAGAGAATAATCAGTGTCACTGCTCCACTAGTGATGATAGAGAATAATCAGTGTCACTGCTTCCACTAGTGATGATAGAGGAATAATCAGTGTCACTGCTCCACTAGTGATGATAGAGAATAATCAGTGTCACTGCTCCACTAGTGATGATAGAGAATAATCAGTGTCACTGCTCCACTAGTGATGACAGGAGAATAATCAGTGTCACTGCTCCACTAGTGATGACAGGAGAATAATCAGTGTCACTGCTCCACTAGTGATGATAGAGGAATAATCAGTGTCACTGCTCCACTAGTGATGATAGAGGAATAATCAGTGTCACTGCTCCACTAGTGATGATAGAGAATAATCAGTGTCACTGCT